>NC_088678.1:5880579-6508679 GCF_950023065.1 Planococcus citri
TGACCCCCCCCCATCCATTTTTTTTTTTGGTGTGTAGAAGCAATCAAGGTGATATTGGTGTCGTTTCTTGATGAATCGAATCTGCTGAGCACGAATATGGTGTCAATTCGTTGATTAGAGTGTCCGTAAATCATTCAGTCCCGGATTGGAAAATATCTGTTGCCCCTACTCCTTTTCCATTTTCGAGTCCAGAATTTTTCAGGCAATAATAATTATGGGTTACCTATTGGGTATGGTTTCCAGATGAAATTCACACCAAAAATCTATAAAAGGATTTTGATCCCTGAAATGTAACTGGTGATGTATTTTTGCATGCTTCTTCAAGTTACCCCCCCCCCCCTTCACAGCTTACCTAATCTGCATTATATATTACTTTATTTCAATCAACTACGAGTATAATTGAGACAAAAATTCATAAATGAGAGATATATTCACATTTTAAATTCGTCTACATACTTACGTATCTACAGTATACATAGTAAAAGCTATATAAGTATGTACAAGAGTGTTGTTATATTTTTCGTAAACCGAAGTCGTAAAAATATATCCGATAAATTATTATAAATAAATTATTAAAATTCACAAAAAAAAACGTAATGAGATTACAACCTATAAAAAAAGAAAAAAAAATGTAAATAAACATCATGACGTATAAAAAGTTGTTGTTCGATAAAAATATCAAATATAATACTTGCAGTGATCAAAGATGATGAAAAATCATGTAACGGTGGATGTGTATAGGTATGTAGATATTTTTATACAGGTATGAGAAGAAAAAGAAAAGATATATCTGAAAAGGAAGGAAGAATAAATGTGCATTTAAAGAGAGAAAGAAAGAAAGAAAGAAAGAGATGTACACATAGAGAGGTACCTTAATAATTTATTTATGATACAAGAGTACATTATAGTACGATGGTGAATAGGTAGCGAAAAAAGCAGCTTTTGTTGAGTTGTGCGAAATTCAGAGACGCGTCTTTGTGCATTTCTGCTTAGTAGGTAGGTACTTCGGTAGTATAGGTACTTGAAATAGATAAATTTTCTAGTCAGACCACTACTCGGCGAGATTAGGTAATAATTTCTTAAAAAGTATACAAAAAAAGAAGAAGAAAATATTCGCTATATCGTTCGAGAGTCTTAAAGCTAGGTAATACAATACATATATGAACAATCAAAAATCGAAATCGGTAACAGTCCTTTGTTTTTTCTTAAACTTGCATTTTCGAAGTCCGCGCAGGAGGAGGATACAAAACGACGACGTATCCATTCGACGTTATTGGCATTGGCCGAATGGAATATTGGAATTGGAATTGGAAATTGAACTAAGTGTACATAGAAAATTATTAGTACCTACGTAGTTTGTGGTTAGTGTATTTCGTTATTAATGGTGGCGTTGAAAGCGCTGGTAGCATTTGGTAGGATAGAAAGTATCGAAGCCATGGTGGTCGGAGCTGTGGATAGTTCTTTGACGACGTGCGTCGCGATGGTAGTTGTGATGACTGCGGTCACTTTGGTTATCTGTTTGGTGGTGATGTTGTGCGCTTCCAAGACGGTTTTCACCGATGGTATCGTGCAAGGTTTCAGTTTAGCCGGACCCAGCAGTTTCTCCAACAAGTAGGCTGCCAGTGCTCCTCCGGTCAAGCCGACGTTATACGAGAGGGTCATGATGTTACCTGTCGAGATTAGTTGGATTTTATTAATATTATGTAGTCCAGGAAAATTGGCATTACATTTGGAAAAATGAGGTAGAAAGCTGAATTTTGGTACACTGGTCCATTTCTTTGTGCTAAAAACACGAATCTGAGGTGTCCCTTCACGTCTCTGGTAAGAGTTCTCTCCTATTTTAGATTTAAGCCGCCCCCCCCCCCATTTGATTTTTGGCCTGTATCTCTTCAAAAATTGATCATGTATTTTGAATTTCTTACAAAAAAATAAGCATTTTTAAATTTTTGACAAAAATTGAAATTTTTTGAATTTTTGGAAACAATTAAGACTTTTTTAAAGTTATGACAAAAATTGAGACTAGAAAAAAATCAGGACGTTTGAAAAATTGAGATACCTTTGAATTACTGGAAAATATTTCTTAGAACTGTTTCCAAATGTTGGCTAAAAAATGGTGACCTTTTTCATTAAAATCATGAAACAAATCAGAAGTTTTTGAATCTGTCACTTGTAAATCAAAATATTTTGTCAAACTGGCAAAATTGTTAAAAATCATTCTTTTCAGCTTCTGAAAAAAATCATCAGGTCGAGTTCAGAATCGCGACTTCTGTCAAATTTCTGTAAAAAAAAATGAGGACCTTTTTCCAATTTTGGCAATTGAAAAAAATGGGATTATTCAAATTTCTGATAGAAAAGGTAATTTTTTTCAAACTCCTGAAAAAATCAAAACTTTTTTTGAATTTCTGACAAAAACTCGGGACTTTTTGAAATTTCTGGCGGAGTATCAAGACTTTTTAGAATCCCTTGCTTAGAAAGCATCTCAAATTTCAGGCAAAAATTGGGATTGAAAAAAAAATTCTCGGCTAGAATCAGAACTTTCATCAATTTCTGGCAAAAAATCAATACTTTTTTACTATTGAAAATAAGATCTAAGTATTTTGAATCTCGGATCAAAAAATTGAAAAATTTTCAATTTCTGACGAAAATTGAAGTATCAAATTTTTTAAATTTTAGGAAAAAATCAAAACTTTTCAGTTTTCTAAAATTATGACAAAATTTGAGACTTCCTGAAAAAAAAAATGACAAAAGATTTTGTTGCACTTCTGCATCTGCAGCTGTACCTATTTTGAATTCGTGGTAGAAAACCAGGACTTTTTCACAATTAGAAAAATAAAATAAAAAAGAAACAGGACTATTTTGAAATTTGTACCAAAAAACTAAAAACCATTCAATTCTGACAAAAATTGAAATTTTTTTGAGTTTTAGAAAAAAATCCAAGACTTTTCTGAAATTTTGACAAAAATTGAGACTGTTGAAAAAAATTCTAACAAAAAATCTTGACGCGACTGTTGGAAATGTTGACAATAATCAGAAGTTTTCGAATCTCTTGCTTAAAAATCAAATTTTTTCAAACTGGCGAACATTGATAGAAATTAGCTTTGATTACCATGCATAGTTTTTTTGACCTCTGAATCAAAAATCGGGTCGATTTCGGAATCGAGACTTCTTTTGTTGGATTACTATTGGAAAAAATGAGGACTTTCCTCTAATTTTGGCTAAAAAAAACGGGACTTCTTCAAATTTCTAACAAAAACTCAGAACTATTGAAGAAATTTTTGGCAAAAAATCAAGACTTTTTAGAATCTTTGGTTGAAAAATTGAGGCTTTTGCATTTCTGGCAAAAATGGTAATTTCTTTAAACTCCTGTAAAAAAATTACGAGCTTTTTCAAATTTCTGGCAAAAAATCAAGACTTTTTAGAATTTCTTGCTTAGAATAAAGCAAATTTATCTAAAATTTATGGCAAAAATTGGGATTAAAAAAAAATTTCTCGACCAGAATGAGGACTTTTATAAATTTCAAACAAAAAAAAATCATGATTTTTCAAAATCGTGGGATGAAAAATCGAGACTTCTTCGCATTTCTGGCAAAAATCAGGTGTTTTTTCGAACTCTGAAAAATCGAGTTTTTCTTTCTGACAAAAATCATGACTACTTTGAAATCCCAAATCTTGACTTTTTTGATAACTCGACTAAAATTAAGACTTTTTTTTTCAATTTCTGGCAAAAATCAAGATTTTTAAAAACCTCTGGTTAGAAAATGGAAATTTTTTCGAATTTCTTGCAAAAATCAGGACTTCTTTGAAATCCTACAAAAATCAAAATTTTCTTGAATCTCGCAAAAACCTAGATTTTTTTAAAAAAATTTTGACGAAAATCATGATTTTGGGTAAAATAGTAACGTTTATGCAAAAAATACATTTAGTGGGCAGGGGCACTTCCGATAAATCTTTTTAGAGTTTTAACATTCAAACCTGTCTTTTTGCCTCATCACTGGTGCATTATTTGAGTGGCACAGGAGATTGATATGCATTTGGTAGGTTTCTGGAAGCAGTCTAACTGCGTTTTCCAAAGGTTTGAATTTTTCAGCCTCCTCACCTTCCTTTCCAACTCACTCACTCACTCACTCACTCCCTAGGGATCCCACAAATTCAATAGTCTGTGATTACTCCCCTCCCTCTGGGTCTCGTAGAACAAGTTTCATTTGACAATTTTTCTGTTAGGATCAATATTTGAGGAGATGAAGGCCAACAAACAAATAGAAGGGGGCGTAGATCCACAATAGGGAAGAACGCTCTGCAGGGACGCGGAAGAATATCTCAGATTTGTGTTTAGCCCATAAAAATGGACCAGTATACCGATATTGAGCTTTGCGGGAAAAAACTCTTATTGCGAGAAGAATCGAGTTACATACCTGCTAGTTCACGATGCTCTTCGCTGACACGTCTTGGAGCCTGGATCATCGGAACACTGCCCACTATACCGTTGGTGATACCCAGAAGACCGGAGAAAAACATGGGGTAGCCTTCTCCAGACATGAGTGGTTTGCCTCGAGGCGCAGCGCACAAGATTAGAAACGGAATCAGCATTATTCTCCAGCAGGCGAATATGAATAACTGACTGCGCAGCCATTCGTATTGTATGGAAGCCAACATCTGCGAATTCAGATACACAATACATAATGATGATCACTGCCGATGTGAAAAGATTCGATCTCGATATTAATTACTGAAATATGAGTGATTATAGTATCGAGATTACTTTGCCAATCAGATCAGTTCCATTGAAAAGTGTCATTAGCAGTACTGGGAACCAATGGTCTTCGGGACATCGTTTGATTTCCGATATGATACCAGGGTACAGACTGAGCGTGACGAAATACGCTGCGCAGATCGATACCATGTATTGCCATATGTTCTTTGCGACGATCCATCTTGTGGCCATTCCCCCTGTAGACAATTATTGTCAGATTAGTTATACATAGATAATAATACGTTGAATTTGTATGTATAAGAAAATTTACTTTTGATCGCATTCCATGCTCGAGATGTATTGGTTACTTTGAACGTGCCGGTGGAACCGCTTCTTTGCAATTTGACTACTACGTCTTCCACTTTATACGAAGGTCCGTTATTGTCGTTCGGCTCGTAGACTGGATTAGCGAAGCTGAGAGCTGTGCTGGAGTTGCCATTGGTGTCTAGTGAATTTTGACTTCGTAATTTCAACACTCCGTATTGTGTTCGAGATGTTGGGTCGTTCTGGTCTAAGGCCTCGATCTGTGCAGAAAAAGAAGCTTAATTTTAGATACTTAATCGTCTATAGGAAATCTGTTAATATGTATTATATTAGTAGAGATTAGAGGGGGGAAGGGGTTGGAGAGAGAACCGATTTTTTCAGGATGAGAGTAACCTCTTTCGGACCCTGAGGTCCTTGAGGGCCACTTTTAATGCATTATCATGTTTGGTTTTTGAGTCGAAGTAGTCTGTAGTGCGCTGGAAACGTTGAAATAATGCTAACTTTCAAAATATTTAATCCACCCCTATGCTTTCCCCACTCATAGTTTGTCTCACAATCCTGATACATCAACCCATTGTTGGGGTGCTTATATTTAAACTTTTTAGTCAAAATACCCAGGGAAACGTTTTCTTTCCAAAAAAAGTTTTAAATTTGAGGTAGCCCAACTAAATTAAATTAATAATATACTCACCTACCAACAAATGAACTGATTTAAAATTGAAAGAAATTACTCGTAAATTGTGTTAACGTTTCAAAAATATTGTTGAAGCAAAATAAAAACTAAAAATAACCGGAAATTTGAAAAATTGAACAATTATAGAATTGGATTGAAATTAGACTAAATTGAATGGGATACAAAAATTTGACTAAAAAAATTAAAATAAATTCAATTATTGAAATGAATTAGAATAATTTGAATTAAAAACGAATGAATTTGAATAATTTTGACAAAATTCATATTAATTACCCTATCCTCGGATTTTTGAAATTTTGATTAAACTTTGTTAAGTACGAGGAGTTCTGAAAAAATTGTTGAACACCCCCCCCCTCCCCTTGCCCACGATGTCTTCACGGGAAAAGTCATACTTCAACGAGTTTCGAATGAAAAATTGTAATACCACCCAAACTATGTAGGAGAAACACGAGTCTCGCCATGTGAATTTTTTCAAAATTTTTTGGCCTCCCAGGGGGGAGATATTGACCAAAGAAAATTTGAAGCCGCTACATCTTCAAACCTAATATTCCGGCACACGAAATTTGTTTCTTCTATTAAAATACGTTTAGATTGGTAGGTAGGTATTATTTTTGGAATTTTTTTCCGAGTTTTTCCTTGTGGTGGGTTATTTTTAGAAACTCAAAAAACTTTCAAAAATGTGTGTTTTTTTGGGGGCCATGGCATCGCCAAGAAAGTGCTACTTTCGATTATGTGTTCTGAAATTTTGCATGCAGGCCTCTAATAAACAGCAGAAAACGAAACAACTCCTTGAAACCCTCATATAGGGCCCATGGGCACCCCCTCTTCCAATTTTAGGGCGAAAGAAGAATGGCAATATGAATATCGTTATCATACGATAAATTGAACCCCATAACACGAATATGAAGTTATAGGTTTACAGTTAGACACCCCTAAGGCCACATTTGAGGGAGGGTTGCCCCAAAATTGAGTTTTTCGTCAAAAAATCTTTCAATGTAGCGCTATTTTACCTACCTCCTGTATAATTTGCAAAAAAAGTTTCATTTTTTCGACAAAAGTGTAGCTATATTTGGCCAGTAATTTCCGAAAAGTCTTTGATTTTGCCAAAAATTGACGAAAATTCTCGCTCTTTTACTGAATTTTTATAAATTTTGCCTTTTTGCTTGAAAATGTCAATAATTGCCGAAAAGTCGCCCTTTTTTTTCTTATTACAAGATGTTAAAATATTTCATTTTTTTGGTAAAAATTACTAAAATTGTCGCTTTTTTACAAAAAATTCTAAAAGTAAGTTTCAATTCTTGCCCAAGTTTTCCCTTTTTATCGAAAATTCCCAAAAAAGCTCTGAGTTTTGATGATGCCAAAAAAAAAAATCCAATATAATTCTTCTTACTTTTATGTCAAAAATTTCCAAAAGTCCTGCTTTGTGCTAAATTTGTCAAAGTCTTACTCGAGTTTCATTTTTTTTTTTTTTTTTTTTTTTTTTTAATTCTTGATTGAAATGTTCAGGTTTTTTGTGATTTTTTTTCTACATTAAAATGTTTTGCTCACGTTCGCGTGCAGAAAGTGGTATCTGTAGAAAAAAAAAATGAAAATGGGGAGGGGGAATGGAAATATAGTGCAATATAATTTCTAATTAAAGGAGAATTCGCTAAATTTGGAAAAATTGAGTGCTAATAATGCTGATGAAATTTCAAAATTGGGTAGTAATTTTTATGAATGAAAAATCTTTAAAAATCTTGTAAAAAACTTCCAAGTCAGGTTGCACCGATGTAAATTTGAATACGAAAAAGAAAATATTCTAGTTGTCAAAACGCTTCCTCTTCCTCCTCCCTCCTCCCTCAATTTTCAATTTTTCAAAAAAAATCAAATTTTGAAGTTTTAATTTCCTTTATTTTTCAAATAAAAAAAATCGTTCGAATTCCATTTTTTTAATGCCTCTCGAAATACTAATTTTCGAGAGCTTTTGTTTAGAAAATGCCCTGCTAAAAATCCTACTTTTCCATTTTGAAATTTAGTCAGATGCCTTGAACCTGAACAATTCGCACTCTATCAAAAGGGAAAATTCCTCTTCATTTTTTTTTTTGTAAACCTTGCGATTTTTCTCGAGAAAAAAATTTTCAAATGAGAATCCCCTCCCCTCGGCCCTCTCATTCTAAATCTACTCATAATTCGAAAACAAGTACAGAAATCGTTGATCACCTGAACACCTACCAAACCAGCGTCTTCTGTGGGCTCTAGGACGATTTTCTTCGATTCTCGACAAAGCGTCAAATAAAACTGAATGAAGTCGCTCCTTTCGACGATCTGATGTAGAATGAAACACACAGCAACGCCCACCGAACTGATACCGAAAAACAACAACGTATTGAATTGCTGATTACTGAGCAGGAATTTGGTCAGGATTCGATTCACAGATACGAGAAATCCGGCAGCACCTGAGAAAATTAGATACGAATATGAAGGAGGAGAATGGTCGCATTAAGGTGATGTAAGGTGGTATTAGGCTAAAGTGCTCACTTTCTCCAGCCATTACAGCTTGCGTATATCGACTGGGTAACATGCTCGTATATCCGTAAAAGCTTGACTGTTGAACTGCGAGAAAATGTCATTGGTATAAGTATTTTATCGAATTACTCAAAAAATGAGCTGATCGCTTGAGAAAAAAAAGGATGAAAAATACTTACTAGTGCAACCTAGAGCAACCGTAGCTACGGCGATTAAATTAATAAAATACGATATGTTGCTACCGAAAACTTCCCACCAAACTTCGCATAAGGCTACGAATACCAAAGTGACGAAGGATATCAAATAGCCTGAAAAAAAGAAGAATTCGCAGGAATTTAAACGACCAAGTCCTATCGATATCTAGTCTACGGATATAGGTACTTGAAAAAGATTTCCACAATTTACCAAAAGTTATCCTCGTATTCAATGGTAAAGCCTCGACCAAAACATTATTAGCTAACACAGCGAAAAACGACACAACTATGTAGACCAAAGACATATCGAATATAATCGTCGAATCCGGATACCTCGACTGGAAGTAATCCACAGCGATAATGAAGCTAGAAATGACGAAAATCAAATCGAAATTAGGTACAACAGTCACATACTCCAAAATTGGATATGGTTCCTTTTTATAGGCATTTTTTCGAGCCCTACCTGTTGTATGGTAAAAGGAATCCAATCCCAGCCAGCACCAAGGATAAGTAAATGCCATTATATTTATCAACCGGCGGTGAAATATGATTAAATCCTTTCGTGAATCGGAAATCATTCGCTGTCCTAGACTTGCCCAATTGTATGTATCCGTGACTAAGTCGTTCCTCCATCATTTAGATACCTTTCGTGGAATATACTATTCGACAAAGCTACACGAATCTACGACTACAGCGAACTACTATAATACCCAATTACGACGATGCAGGTATCGGAAGAACGACGATAACGTAACCGAAGACACTCCATTTTAGCGGAAAAACTGGACGAGAAAAAACATCTCATTTAGTAAAATACGTAAACAAAACACCGACTTAGGTAAAGAAAATCTCGATGGTCGAAGTCAGTGTAATGTATTATTATAATGTATTTGAGACGAAAAAAAGGCTGGCAGCGCGCAAGTCTGGATGCATCGATTGATGCGCCGCGACGCACATTCAAAACTAACCTGTGAATGAGTGTATAGCTTTAATGTTTATCTGTCTTAGAGACGGCGGTTGCGGAGCGACGAGGGCGAGGGTGGCGGTTGCGAAAATCAGCCCGAGTATGCACCTTAGTTAATAGGGTAACACCGACCACCGATGCAAGCTCGACTCGACTCGACTCTGGGTGTAAAAGCTCGTTATAATTCTCTCGCTAATTGGATTGATAAGATTTTTTTTATTTTATTGTTTGTCGTAATCGTGTCCTTAACCTTTATTATACTATGTCTGGTTTCATTTTATTCGAATCGAAGGAGTTTCTCTGGTAATTTTTTACAGACAGGATAATTATCTGAATGTATGTATTTTGCGAGGTGCATTCGTGTATGGACTTTTGATTTGGATGAAAGAATAATTTATGCGAAAATTGAACTTTTGGGTTTTATTTTGCAGCCTTATAATGTGCCTAATCTTTTGAAAACTTGAGAAAAATCGGAAAATTTGACCCCCCCCCCCGGAAAAGTCGAAAAAATCAAATTGTCCAAGAATGTGTTGGCAAAATTGGAATCGTAACCGTAACGAACTATGTTCGGTAACTTTTAAGTTTTTATTTTTAATAAAAAATAAATTTTGGTTTCGCGATATATATATTATTGGTTACGTATTAAATGGATTTTTGTTCTTTTCGTAAAATCGCGTAAACTGTTGGCTGTTAAATTATCGTTGTTTTTTCGTTGTTTTCGTTAGTTAATAAGTTCGTTCGCGTTAATATTATTCTTGTCGTCGTAAAGTAAAGTCATCGAGCTTTTTGCTCAGTCTTATTTGTCTGGTTTATTGATCGTTAAGGTCAATGACCGTTAACAATAAATATTTATTTATTTTTGTTGAAGTTTGTTTTCGTTTTGTCGAATGTTAGGCAAGTTTAATATTGTTGTGAGTCAGATTTATCGATTTTGATCGATTTATCGTTCATGGTAGCGTGAGCGTAGTTGGTGAAACGCTCTGTAGTTCGACGACGTTTTGGTATCCTGTGTGGATTTGCTCGTTCAAGTATCCGGCTTGTGTAGCTGTTGAATTTTTGGTTCGTGGTGTTCGACGAAGTAAATGTCGACAGTCCTGTCCTATTTGCGGTCAGGAAAATCGGTCAACGTAGACGACGACGACAGTAGTGTAGATAAGCGTAAATCGAGCGCCGAGTTTCGTGGTTTTTCTGAAAAGGAAAAACCAGAACAAAGTATACCGAAGTCGAAAGGTAAAAGTAAAGTAACGTTACAGCACGTATCTGAGTCATCCGGCGATTCGGAAGCTGGTCCAAGTTCAGCAGGTTTTGGTGATTCGACATCCGACGATCCAACGATCCTTGTTGATCCCGTTCCTCCTTCGTCTAATCCGTCATCCGGTCCTCCACCTCCTCCACCTCCTGGTCCATCCGACGACGAGTCCGAAGGTAGTGAAAGTAGCGACGACGAGTCCGACGACGTAGCTGTAGAATCCGATTCGAGTAGTTCGTCTGGTAGTATGTTCGGTGCCGGTGATAATCGTGCAATGGAGTCGATGGTCTTTCGCGGTACGGGCTTCGTGTCCTGGAAAAGAAAAATCAAGGTTATTCTTGCGGCCAAAGGACTTCAAACCGCGATTCTCGAAGTAAATACGTTATCGCCGCGTAAAAAAGCGAAAGCTTTAGAAATTTTAATTAGGCACGTAGCTGAGAACGTTTTCCGACTGGTCAAGGAGACAGAGGACCCGTACGTATTCTGGACGGAGCTGAATTCCTTGTACCAGGCGGAAAACCAAGCAGCAATTATCGACTGTCGAACTCGTATTTCGAAGATTGTCATCGATATGTACAAAGGTCCGAAGGAGTTCTTGGAGGCATTTTATACGCTAGTCAACGATATGGAGAGTTTGGACGTGAAATTGACTCCATCGGAAATCTATACGTATCTGATCAATGCGTTAGGCAATTCGCCTAAGTACGAGTCAGTGCGTATGACTGCTCGAGGATTAGTTCACGTCACAGCTGGAGACCCGAATCCAAAATTAATCTCATCGTTGCTTTTGAGTTTGGAAGATGCCTCGAAGAACTCCTCGACTTCGAAGAGTTCGACAAGTACCGGTTCAGCGATGGCCGCATCCGATCAATCCGGTAATAAAAATAATCGTAATCATAATCGTAATAAGTCGTGTAATCGTAGTTCGAACTCGTCCGGTAATTCGTCGAACGGTAACGGTGATCGTAGTAGTAATAATGGCTTCGTACAAGCCAAAGATCGTACCTGCTATAAGTGTCATAAACGGGGCCACATGGCCAAGTCTTGTCGATCCGCCGGAGGGAATTATAGAAACGATACCAACCCTCGGGGAAGTATCGTTTGCTATCGATGCAATCTAACCGGGCATATAGGTCGTAATTGTCCGCAGAACAGTGATTCGTCGTGTAATAACGGTGGTAACGGTTCGTCGAGTGGTACATCGGGTACGTCTGGTCCGTCAGGTTCGTCCGGTTCGTCAGGTCCTCGTCCGTCTATCGCGTTAGGTCTTTTTCAGTCGACATCTGGAAAAAAAGAAAATTTCTCGTTAGATGAAGGTCGTAGTCGTAATATCGTAGATGAATTCGTTAAAAATAGTGTCGGTCGTAGTAGTTTCGGTGACAGTGTTGCGATTTCTAATTTCGGAAATTCGCGTAACGTAAATATCGGGTCGAACTATTTTTTAGGTGACTCGACTGCTTTGAATCTCGGTGAAGAAAATTCATACGTCGAGACAAACGACGACGACGGCGTCGATTTTATCACGTTTGTCGTCGATAGTGGCGCGACGTCGCATTTTCTGAAACATCGTGGAGTCTTGCACGATGAGAGGAAAATAAACGAAAGTTTACAATCCGCTCATTGTGAAGTCTCTTTGATCAAAGAAGGAGTAGGTCGATTGAGAGTTCTAGCCGATGACGGAAACGTCTATTGGTTGAACGAGGTATACTACGTACCTAGTCTTTCTTTTAGTCTTCTGTCCGTGTCGAAAATCGTAGCGAATGGTTATCGTTTCTTCTTCGATGAAGATCCTCGTTTGGTCGATCCTGCGGGAAATTTAGTGTCAAAATTAGTACTTAATGATAATGGATTGTATACGATTCAATTTTTGATAAATATACCTCCTATTTTGTACTCCTGTTCCAATTATTCATCTGCGTTGATTACAAACGATAATAGTGACTCGACAAATGTAGGTAATACTTCGACGACGATAGGTAATGATTCTGGAGTTGTAGTTTCGAATGTTTCAAGTGTAGGTATAGGAAATACCAGTACGTGCAGTGACAGTGATGTAAATCTGAAAAATAAAAAGAAAGTAAATAGGTTAAAAGGTGAAGGTGACATCTGGCATCGTAGGTTGGCTCATACGAGCAAGATGGTACTAGATAAGATCCCTGAGTTACGTGGATGTGATTGCCCACCTTTCAATCAGTGTCAAATTTGCTGTAAAGCAAAACAAAAGAAACATACCTACGATTCAAGTAGGTATAGGTATCCAAATCCGCTCGATCTCGTTCATATTGACGTAATGGGTCCTATTACAGAAGGACTAGAAGGCGAGCGATATTTGATTGGCTTCGTAGATGACTGTACGAGATGGGGAGTAACGTTCGGAATGAGAAGTAAAGCCGAAGTAGGTACCTACCTAAAAAAATTTGTAAATATTAGTGAAACGTTATGGAGTACGAAAGTGAAGCGTATCAGGTGCGATAACGCTAGTGAATTTATCGGAGGTACCTTTAAAGAGTTTGTCGACGAAAAAGGCATATCTATGCAGAACAGTGAGCCGTATGAGAAGCAGCATAATGGCACCGTCGAGCGTTTTTTCCGAACCATCCAAGAAAAAATGCGAGCTCTGTTATACGAAGGCGGTTTAACGAATAAATTCTGGCTTTACGCTGCATACACGGCGAACTACGTGTACAATCGTTTACCGCATTCTGCCTTGAACGATCTGTCACCGTACGAGCTGTGGAATCGCCGAAAGCCGGATTTATCGAGAGTGAGATTGTTTGGAAGCGTTGCACGAGTTCTAGTACCGCCTGAAAAGAGAAAGAAAACTGATGAGAAGTCGATCGATATGGTTTTACTCGGTTTTACAGAGACAGGTTATGTATTGTACGATGTTTTACGAAATAAATTTACGAATTCGAGTTGCGTAGAAGTAGACGAAACGCGTAAGATACACGATGTTATTAACGATCATTTGTTAAAAACATCGGTATCAGTGAGTGTAAGCGATGTGAATATCGTACCTACGGTTACACCAGTAAGTAACGTTGATTCAGCTCCTGGTTGCTCCAATTGGATAAACCCAGATGAGCTGACTGAAGCCGAACGTAGCGGTGATAATTTAGTAGATCGTAGTTTAATCGATACATCATCTTCGGATGAACGTAGCGACGATTTTGCTTGCTTTGCACTCGCTGGGGTCGATGACCTTACGTATGAAGAAGCGTTAAACGGTCCTGAGTCGAAATTTTGGCGTGTAGCGATAGATGAAGAGTTAAAGGCGATGGAGATCAAAGACGTTTGGTATTCAGCATCTGAAAAAAGCGTAAATAAAGAGAATTATTCGAAAGTAGATAGTAAGTGGGTTCTAAAGAAAAAAATCAACTCGAATGGTGGGGTGAAATTTAAGGCTAGATTGGTGTTGCGTGGTTTCAAAGACAACCATTTTTATGAGTTGGATGAAATATACGCTCCAACACCTAATCAACCGATAATACGCTCGATGCTCAATCTAGCTATGGTCAACAAGTGGCAGTTGAGACAGCTAGATGTGAGTACTGCATTTCTCAATGGAGATATAAACCGAGGTATTATGTTCAACCCACCGAAAGGGACTAACGAAGAAAAAGGTGTCGTATATATTCTCAAACGTTCGTTATATGGGTTAAAAACGAGTCCCAAGTCGTGGAACGCAAAATTGAATGAGTATTTACTTTCGCTCGGTTTCGTAAGGAGCAAAGTTGATCCGTGTGTCTACTTCGATGCCGAAAATCCTCTACGTTGCGTGTTTGTCGTTTACGTAGACGATTTTCTAATTACAGGTTGCGATGATCGTCTAATTGAGTGGTTGGTCAAGCGATTGAATGAGCGTTTTGGAATCAGAGACCTGGAACAATGCAAGAAGTTCATTGGAATGGAAATTAATCGTAGTAAAGAAAAGTTAGAAATACATCAAAATTCATATATCGAGCAGTTAGTTAATGATTACGGTTTATCTAATTCGAATAGTATCTCAACTCCAATCGAACCGGGCTTGAAGATTACCAATCTCAAGCTCGATAAAAGTTATGAAACCAAAGTGCGTGGTCTCTTAGGAAGTTTAAGTTACATAGCAAGGGGAACACGTCCCGATATCGCTTTTGCTGTAAACTTTCTAAGCAGATACCAGCACTTGGCAAACAAGGAGCTATTCGAATATAGTAAGCGTATTCTCAGGTATTTACGTAGTACGTTGAACGTGAAACTTACCTACGTAATACCTGAAGTCGTTGATAAATACTCTGTTAGAGTATACGTAGATTCGGACTTCGCTGGTGATTGTTTAGACAGAAAATCAACGTCTGGAATTTTTGTATTGCACTATGGCAACGTAATTGACTGGGTAGTCAAGAAACAAAATTGTGTAAGTCTTTCGTCGTGTGAAGCTGAATACGTTGCGTTAAGTACGTCTGGAAAGGAAGTCTTGGCTTGGCGAAATCTGTTTGTCGAATTAGAAGTTCGTATTGACACCGTACCGGTGTATTGCGATTCTAATGCAGCGATTGCCGTTGCGAATACGGTCGAATCGAAACGTACCAGACATATAGATGTCTGTTATCATCATATACGCGATTTAGTCACAAAACAGATCATTTACTTGCAAAAGATATCTTCGGCGGATCAACTTGCCGATATTTTAACCAAAGCCACAACACGTACCGTTTTCGATAGACTCTGTGAGTCATTGTTTAATGCTTAAATTAAGTTTTCGAGTTGTTTTTTATGTAATTTAAGTATAATTTAACTGAAATTTTGCTGTAAAAATATTTTGTTTCAAAGTGTTTACTAACACTGGTATTGATAAGAAGCAACAAGTTTTACGTTTATTTAAGTGGTACGCGTGTTAGGGAAAATATTTTTATGGTGGGGTGTTGGCAAAATTGGAATCGTAACCGTAACGAACTATGTTCGGTAACTTTTAAGTTTTTATTTTTAATAAAAAATAAATTTCGGTTTCGCGATATATATATTATTGGTTACGTATTAAATGGATTTTTGTTCTTTTCGTAAAATCGCGTAAACTGTTGGCTGTTAAATTATCGTTGTTTTTTCGTTGTTTTCGTTAGTTAATAAGTTCGTTCGCGTTAATATTATTCTTGTCGTCGTAAAGTAAAGTCATCGAGCTTTTTGCTCAGTCTTATTTGTCTGGTTTATTGATCGTTAAGGTCAATGACCGTTAACAATAAATATTTATTTATTTTTGTTGAAGTTTGTTTTCGTTTTGTCGAATGTTAGGCAAGTTTAATATTGTTGTGAGTCAGATTTATCGATTTTGATCGATTTATCGTTCAGAATGTTGTAATTTTCATTATATGTACAAGTCAATCACGATGGGGAAGGGGAACGTTGGGAAATAATATTGCCCTTAAGGAGAGGTGGACTCAGAAAAGGGCCAGTGGCTTGACAAACGGTCGGAATTTTGATTATTTTACCTACTCATGTTTAACAAAATGAAAACGATTTTGAGGTAAACTGAATCTGAATTAGTGACTATTCGTTTACAATTGATCGAAAAAAATGTTTCATAGCACCAGTATAGTGTCCTTTTGGATTTAAGGTAATCAATGTGTAAGAAATAATTGGTTTTTAAAAACATTTAAAATTGAGAAACTGGTTTTAACAGAAATAAACCAGAGAAATTGGTGAAAAATTAATTGAAAATTTCAAAAATAAAATTAGAAATAAACGGTCCTAAAATTTATTGAATGTTGAAAAATTGCTCAAATCGCTTATTGGTTTTCTCAAAATTGCTGAGAAAATCGTTAAAATGACAGAATTTATTGCAAATTGAAGCTAATTTGAAAAAAATATTAAAATAGTGTAAAATAACACTAGGCAACAATTTTTGACTTTTTTCGTGTGTTCGGGTTGAAAATGGGCTTAATCGATAGTTTAGACCCTAAAACAAAAAACAGAGTGGGATTTTTCAATTTGAATTGTTTTTGTGGTCAGGAGAGATGATCAAAGTTTCAAAAATGGCCGTTTTTGCCCTATTTCACGAGTTTCTGGCGACACCAGTATTGTTTTTCGAAAAAAACCAAGGTCATATTCGGATTCTACGCACTTTTTTAAGTAAACATCTTTCCCGGATTTTCGATTTTCGAAGTTTCAAGCGCATACGGAAGATTTTCGTTTGTAACACGAAATTTTTACTGCACGAGAACCTCGCCCGCGCGAACACGGTTCCGCGCCACGATTACATCGTGGAGTAACGCTAGCGTCGCGCGCTCCGAGTTTTAAAATATGTTACAAACAAAAATCTTCCGTATGCGCTTGAATGTTCGAAAATTAAAAATCCGGGAAAGATGTTTACTTAAAAAAGTGCGTAGAATCCGAATATGACCTTGGTTTTTTTCGAAAAACAATACTGGTGTCGCCAGAAACTCATGAAATAGGGCAAGAACGGCCATTTTTGAAACTTTGATCATCTCTCCTGACCACAAAAACAATTCAAATTGAAAAATCCCACTCTGTTTTTTGTTTTAGGGTCTAAACTATCGATTAAGCCCATTTTCAACCCGAACACAAGCATGCCGTTGCCTAGTGTAATATAAAATTGAAAATTTTCTAAAATTTAACAGAAAAACAGCCAAACTAGAGAAGAATTTATTGAAAATATTGAAAAATCAAAATATCCTTGAAATTAAATGAAATCATTGGGAGAATGGTTAAACTATCAATTACAATGTACTCTCAGTCTTCTTTGATCTTGAAAAAGCTTTTGACAAAGCATGGAGATACAAAATAGTGAAATACTTCAAAAAATACATTCTATAGGAATTTGAGGGCATTTAGCATTACTTTATTCAAAACTTTTTATCTAATCATACCATTAGAGTCAGAATTGAAAATACATACTCTGAATTTTTTGATATTGAAAATGTAGTCCCTCAAGGCTCTGTGCTTAGCACCATCCTATTTATACTCCTAATTGATTATTCCCCAACCTCTTTCCTTAAGAATTTTTGCAGATGATATAAACATTTCAATACGCTCAAATAACATCAAACATAGTCTCAGAAACGATCCAAAAAACTCTCAATTGTATCGAAAAATGAGCTGATTCAAATGGACTAACATTTTCTAAATCTAAAACTCACTGTATACTTTTTACTAAAAGAAATAAAACTTACCCAGAACCTATCCTTGAATTCAAAGGACATCCTTTAGTTTTTAAACCAACTACCAAATTCCATCGGACTTACTTTTGATAAAAAACTTACTTGGATGCCTCAGTTTCTCAACATAAAAGCTCAACTTACCAAACGTCTAAATACTAAAAATTGTTAAAAATCCAAAGTATAATCCATCATGCCAACTATTACTCCACTTGTATAAAGCTCTGATACGTAGTAAGATTGAATATGGAAGTCCATGCTTTACAAACCTCTCAAATAAAACTACTAACATTCTCAAAACTGTTCAAAATTCCTCCTATTCTTCCTTAACCCATAGAAAAATGAATACATATTATTTGTAAATCAAGTCAGAAATAGGTGTTCCAAAAATATTATGTTTTAATAATAAATAAACGAATAAAAACAAAACTAATACATCTCTAGGATTTTAAAAAATTGAAAATTCAAGATTCAGATTAAAATAAAACTAAACTTGATATTTTGTGGCATAACCATTTGAAGGGTGGTTTTCCAAAACGCATTAAGTCCCAAAAGTAAGTTCCGAGAAAAAGCATAAAACATACTCCCATTTCATTAGAGGGCTTATTTTGAGTATGCAACCAACCTAACATTGAAGTTTAGGTATAGCTTGATATGATCCAACACGCGGTGTTGAGTTGAATGTTGCACAAGAGATTCAACAAGTGTTGAAAAACATGGACTTAATGCGTTTTGGAAAACCACTAGACGTTTTATGTTGAAAATTAGCATTCATTCAGGAAAATTATGAGGTAACTATAAGATAATTATAAAATGAAAGTACCATCTTGTAGGAAAATCAATTTCCAACAAAATGGTTCCTACTACTTACTGTTTATTTTCAATCGCGAGTGCACAAATTGAAGAATTAAAAAAAAACACCACGCGAAAAGTACATTTTTCTGCCTTTTCTCCTTTCCAGCTTGCATATTACCATTCAATTCAAAACCTCTTATCAAAAATTATGTTTGTATTTCACTTCTGAGGAATTGTGATTTTTTGAAAGTTTTTGCCTTATATTTTCGAATTACGTTGATATTGATGTCGTTTTCTTGTGATTCGATACTGCTGAGCGCGAAATTCGTATGAAAAAGATTCCATGTTGTAAAAGCAGCTTAATTTTGAAAATGGTGGAAATTTAGGAGAGGGCTAAGTGAGTATCGAATCATAAGAAAACAACGAAAATGACACCACAATTCATCAAAGTACATAACTTTATTTCAAAAATGAATAGAAATTCAGGAGGGGGCTGAGGGCTCCGGAGGGGCTGTGGGGGTGTAAAACAAAATCTAACGTCATATTCGTGCTCAGCGATATCGAATCATAAGAAAACGACACCCTACTCGTTGATAGTCATTTTCCCCAAAATTCCCATTTCACCCCCCCACTCACACATTTCCCAATTTTCTAACATGGCGCACCACCGCAAAAATTTCGAAAAAGGTATTGGGTCAAAAATACGTCCAAAAAAGGTGTTTCTAAAATGTACCTCGCAATCGTCATTGTTAAATACCATAAAATAAGTTAAAAAACTGAAAACGTCATTTTTGAGGGGTAAATATGGGGGGAGGGGGTTGAAAATTTCTGTGGCGATACTTCCTAAGGATGCACATATACAACATACTATAAAATTTTAAAAATCAGTTCGTATGGGAACAAGCGATTCTACAAGTGTTAAAAAACATGGACTTAATGCGTTTTGGAAAATCAAGCACATTTCAACAATTTCACAAAAAGCTGGAAAGAACATGGATAAAATAGGTATTTTAGGTAGGTATGCGTCTCAGATGATGTGTCCTGACGTCACTAACCAAATGGCGCGAAAAAATCAATTTCGAAAAAAATGGACTTAATGCGTTTTGGAAAACCACCCTTCATTTGATTTAATTACCATATTCACCCTTTTTGACATTTTTGAGACAACTTTCTTCAAATATTGGGGAAACAAAGTGTCTATGACTCTTCTTTTAATCGTTTTTTAAATTCAGAAACTGAGGAAATCAGTGATGAATGTATTTTTTGGTCTTAATCGTCCCAAATACTATCAACTGACAATACTGGCAACTACATCAAAAAATTGTGTTTTGTCCTCTTAGTAGCCTGGAGTGAAACTAAATTTTACTACAAGCATCTGAAACCAGTTATAAACCAACCAATCAGAGCATTTTTGATAAGAGTTGATTTCAAACCAGGTCGTTCAGATTGCGCTATTATTGCGACAAAAACGCTCAATGTATTTTAAATGGAGTTGCCAGTATTGTTAGTTGATAGTATTTGTTCATCCCAAACATTCTTGATCAGGTTCAAATCTGGAGATTGGGCAGGAGGATTGAGAATTTTAGGAACTTTGTAGAGTATTTGTTCATCCCAAACATTCTTGATCAGGTTAAAATCTGGAGGTTGGGCAGGAAGTTTGAGAATTTTAGGAACTTTGTAGAGTAGCACTTCTTGATCTTGAACTATGTTGTGATCTATGCTTCGGATCATTATCTTGATAGAATCTAAACGTTTGTTTGATTACATATTTTTGTGTGGTGGAGAGGAGATGACCTTTAGATATTGCTGGCTGTTCATATTACTTTCAATGAGCACTAATTCCACCACTCCAGGTGTTGTAATACCTATAACCTCATTCCATGACACAAGCACTATGCTTTACTGTCAGTTGTATGTTCATCAGTTTTGGTGCTTCATTTGGTTTTCTCCATATGATTTGTGGACCATCTGATCCAAATACTTTGTATTTAGTTTCATCGCAAAATATAAGGTCATTCCAGAGATGCTCAGGTTGGTTAATATACTCCCTCACAAAATTTACTTGTTTTTGTTTGATTCTTATCATATTTTATATAAGGTTTTCTTCATGCTATTTTACCATTGTATCCGTAATTATGTAAGGTTCTTCAAACAGTTGTTGGCAAAATTTGTTTTGAAATCATGTGATTGGCTTCAATTGTCACTTTGGAGCACTTAATTTTGGATTTTGTTTGGTTTTTTATATGATTACTCGCTTGTCGCATGCACTTGGAACTTTTGGTCTGCTTGTTTGTGGGGTAGAAGCTGCCCTGTTTTTGTATCTTTTAACGATATCACTAACTGTACTCTTGGGTACTTCCAAGTTATTTGCTATTTCTTTGTTTAGTTCTTTTTGAAACCAAGAATTTATGGGTTTTTGGCCCATTGGCCATTTTGATTTAAAATGAGTAAAACTTGCTTAAAACAACTTTAAATTTAACACATTGTAATACATGAGAAAAATAATAAGCTTACTTACATCCAAATGGAACAGGTACATATAAGAGCTTCATCTAGATCCCCTCTCTACAACTTGCATTTTCTATTTCTTTCCATATTTCTTATCTTAGGACAGGAATTTAACAGGTACATAAAATAGCATAAACTCTAGATTGGGCTATTAACATCCGTCGCAGAGAGGGGTTCTTTGACTACATCATTCCCTTCTCCCATTGTGATAATGAGAAAATCTGATACAATATCTATCTGGAGCTCTTTCCTGTACTTATCTGTTAATTACAATCTATGTAGTTTTCAATATAAATAACTAATTTGTACCATTTTTTGTAAAATTGTTTCAGGTGTCACTGCTGCCAGTGTAAATATTGTTTTACAACCTTGGAAATGGTGGCATATGTGCATTAACATTTGTTGTTGGAGTTCCTGCAACTTGGCCATGATCACCAGACAACCTCTCCAAAGGTTATTACCAAGTTCATGAAGAGAATACCAACTGCAGTCATTTTCTTACAAGCCGATATCCTATGGACATTGATGCCATCTCCAGTAGTTCAATCATCGCCAGGATGCTTGCAGCTCGTGCACTTGTTCAAACTGTCAGTTGTATGTTCATCAGTTTTGGTGCTTCATTTGGTTTTCTCCATATGATTTGTGGACCATCTGATCCAAATACTTTGTATTTAGTTTCATCGCAAAATATAAGGTCATTCCAGAGATGCTCAGGTTGGTTAATATACTCCCTCACAAAATTTACTTGTTTTTGTTTGATTCTTATCATATTTTATATAAGGTTTTCTTCATGCTATTTTACCATTGTATCCGTAATTATGTAAGGTTCTTCAAACAGTTGTTGGCAAAATTTGTTTTGAAATCATGTGATTGGCTTCAATTGTCACTTTGGAGCACTTAATTTTGGATTTTGTTTGGTTTTTTATATGATTACTCGCTTGTCGCATGCACTTGGAACTTTTGGTCTGCTTGTTTGTGGGGTAGAAGCTGCCCTGTTTTTGTATCTTTTAACGATATCACTAACTGTACTCTTGGGTACTTCCAAGTTATTTGCTATTTCTTTGTTTAGTTCTTTTTGAAACCAAGAATTTATGGGTTTTTGGCCCATTGGCCATTTTGATTTAAAATGAGTAAAACTTGCTTAAAACAACTTTAAATTTAACACATTGTAATACATGAGAAAAATAATAAGCTTACTTACATCCAAATGGAACAGGTACATATAAGAGCTTCATCTAGATCCCCTCTCTACAACTTGCATTTTCTATTTCTTTCCATATTTCTTATCTTAGGACAGGAATTTAACAGGTACATAAAATAGCATAAACTCTAGATTGGGCTATTAACATCCGTCGCAGAGAGGGGTTCTTTGACTACATCATTCCCTTCTCCCATTGTGATAATGAGAAAATCTGATACAATATCTATCTGGAGCTCTTTCCTGTACTTATCTGTTAATTACAATCTATGTAGTTTTCAATATAAATAACTAATTTGTACCATTTTTTGTAAAATTGTTTCAGGTGTCACTGCTGCCAGTGTAAATATTGTTTTACAACCTTGGAAATGGTGGCATATGTGCATTAACATTTGTTGTTGGAGTTCCTGCAACTTGGCCATGATCACCAGACAACCTCTCCAAAGGTTATTACCAAGTTCATGAAGAGAATACCAACTGCAGTCATTTTCTTACAAGCCGATATCCTATGGACATTGATGCCATCTCCAGTAGTTCAATCATCGCCAGGATGCTTGCAGCTCGTGCACTTGTTCAAGATAGTCTTACTCGCCATCATCCAGCGCAGTGTATGAATTCTCTTGTTGGTAAGTTGTGCATGGCACATAAAAAAATCATTTAATTATTTATTTAGTTAGATGCTGACATAACTATTATAAGAAAGAGAAAAGATTTCATTGTGGCGCATTTATTCACTAAATTCGTACAAGTGTGTGTACTGTGTACCTTGGTTTTGTGACTGTTCTCAAAATTTACTCTTCAGTGAATGTTCTCAGAGATGAGTAAAGCTACAGAAATAAATTTTGTGTAGGTAGACTAGACATCTATGTCTAGAAAAGGAGTATTGCACATCTGCTATCGGAATTAATTTGGTGCTACTGGTAATTAGATAATGGATATCCAATGAAAAAGATAAAGACTATACTCTCGCAGCATGTGATTGTACAGTAAATCACAGCAGGTGTTTGGTAACCATTGAAAATTCAAAAAGATAAGGGATTTTGGAATGCTCTCAAATCTTGCAGCTGGTGATCAACTCATTGAAAATTCTTAATTCAATAGAAACCAGATGAAATTTGCACCACAATTTTCTATGCCAGTTTCAGATACAGAATTCTTACCCCGTGCTGCATATTCCATTGTACCCCGCTAAACCTGCAGTATTATTTTAACACCAGCGGTTTAGAATTTTTATAGCCAGCTGCAGTCTTATTCATATATCAAAAAGTTCATGGAACTTAGTAGAAACTACAAGATCAGTTTGCAAAATATGTGAACTTGAACTGAACTTCACATTTGCCAACCTTTTTGATAAATAGTCTTATAATGTAAGACAATTTTAATGAAACGTCACAATGACAAAAGCGTTTTCCACAACATTTTTGGACCAAAATTAGCATTACGTTAAATGAGGAATTCAAAATCTATAAAGAAATAAGGGGAAAGCGTGTATGATTTTAGGGTGTTTTATGACGCAGAATCTGAATTTGACAAGCGTCTTCCTTATTTCTTTACAGATTTTAAATTCCCCATTTAATGTAATGCTAATTTTGGTTCAAATTTGTTTGTTGATAATGTAACAGACTAATCCTGTCTATTGTTCCCTAAATTTTCATTGGTCGAAATGTCTTCCCTCTTTCTTGGGGGAGGAGCTTAAATTTGAGAATGAAATCGGCCTGTGGGATAGGCATGAGTGAAGCTGAAGAGTTGAGGTTAGATTTTGATATTTGTGTAGAGCGGTTGTTGCGTTGAAATTAGTCTGATTTCTTGTGCTTTTATGTAGTGTTTATTTTTTTAAAAGATCAAGAATTCCTAATTAGTGATTGCCCAGGTAACTCATCAATATTTTCTTATGGTAAATAATTTTTTTAATTAATTTTTTCAAGATGATTTCAAATTAATTTTTTCTCTATTATTTCGAATGAGTTTCTTTGTGGTGACTTCAAATTAATTTTTTTTTTGGTGGAATTTAGAATTAATGTTTTTCATGTTGATTTAGGATACATTTTAAGAGTGATCTAGGGTAGTTTTCAGTGATGAAAAGCAAAGAGCAAGAGTGTTGAAGAGACATTCTTTTAGATGAGTGAAAGCCAGAGTTTATAGTATGAAATGGACAATCTAAAAATTTAACAGGTATGTTCCCTTCTCACATAAATATTCCATTCACCCTATTGAGAAGGGCACTCGGGAAACTGTGATCAACATTTCTGTAGGCGCAAAAGTTCTGTAAAGGGATTCCTTGGGTACCTTGGTCAGAAGCACCACACGCGTATGAATCTGGTTCAATTGTGAACATTTTCTGGTGCACCACAGTCAGAAGTACCAACGAATTGTAAATTCAAGAAATTCAGGTTGGATTTGACAAATTTTGGTTTCAGTAAGCATTTAGGCATTATTCACATGGAGAAACCATAAAAATTGATTTTGATGTTTCTGACTGGAGAGGGGGCACCAAAAAATAATCAATTTCAGTACTTTCAACTGCGGTGTGCCTTAAAACATTGATTTTGGTACTGTTAACCAGGGTGCACTGGAAAATGTTCATGATCAGTATTTTGTTAGTTTTGACTGTTGACTGTGACTACTTGAGGGTTTACTTGAAGGAATGCAAGTGAAAGTGGAAGTGACAATATTTTTGACGTTGTTGGTTTTTTTTTTGCTGTAGTATTGGTAATTTTGTTTTTTGTTTTAAAATCTAATTATTTATTTTTTTGCAATGTTGTTTCAGGTGCCTATAACACGATGAGACTGCTGCTATCAAATGAACATTTGTCACTACTGACCAAGTGTAAATTGTCTTCATGCTGCATTCAAATGATCCGGGTTTGATGATGTCTTCAGTGGCTCCGCTATCACTAATTCTTCTGCAACACACCTACATTCAGCTTTGGTGAGTTCAAAGCTTTGTGCATTGCAAATTAAGAATTTTCAGATATTGGAAAAAAAGTTTTACTCTTTTGTGTTGAAATTTCCAAAACTTGGTGGTTGGATTTTTTCAAGCATCTTCCAGGTACAAATGCTGTACTGGTTTTCACAGTACTGTCTAAAAAAAGAAATCCGTAGCAATGAATTTTTAATTCAAAAGCCATAGGTGGATAAGTAGGGTGAATTTGCCCCCGATAGCTTCAGGGTTGATATTTGCATGGAAGGTGGGTGTCATTGAGCACCCTTTGTCAGGAATCTGAAATGACAATAAAAATTATTTCCTCGGCCTCATGTGAACCGAATATTAAAATTTTTTAGTGTGTTGTAAAGATCCATAAGAGATGTCCCTCTGAAAATTTTCACCCCCTCCTCCATATGTTCCCCTCAAAATGGCGTTTTTTTAGCTTTGTGTATCTGTTTTAGCGATGACCATGATACGGCACAAAAATGGGAATAACATTTTTAAATAATTGTGTTTTAGACCTCTAAAAAATTTGAGGTCGGCTGTGGTCAAAAATTGAAAAACTTAAGAGGGGGTAAAAATGGCTTCTGATGTAAATTATTATTTTTGGCAAATGAGGCGTCCTTTCTCGTTTCTACATAAATCGACCCCCCCCCCCCAAACACGTATATGACGTACAATTTTATGCTTACCTCATCCACACCCCTCCAGTGCCTCTGCCCCGCCCCAATTTTCACTGTACCATTTAAAATTGTGCTATTTTCATAATATTTGTGTCGTTTGATTTTTTTTCTGCATGAAAACGTTTTGTTACGTTTTTGGTTACTTCAGTTATTACGTATTACATATAATTTTTAATTTATCAATTGTTTCAGGTGTTCGCCGAATGCTGACATATCCAAGCGCTGTCTTCGTGAGCTAAATTAAGTAGAAATGCCACCAGTCGTCGATTTCGTTGAGCACTACACCTTCTTGAAGAACAAGTCTCGATTGTACCTGATTGCGCAGCCTACTTCTTCTCAAGATGTCGCTTCATATCTGCTAGATTTGCTACTGTCGGTGATACGAGCTCTATTTTTGTCAACATTTATGCGATACCTGATGGCTTCCTGGTAGCATGCAAATGGTTTGAAACAATTGTAATTTTTTGTGAACGAAGCAACGTGAAAATAACTTCCGGTTACCTCCCGAAGACTTAAGAAAATTGAAGAAGAAACATCCTTCAATAAAAAACATCTCGATCCGACATTTTTCGAACCAGGGGACTGGGTCCTAATGACAAACCATAAGTTATCATCCAGCGAAAAACGAACTTCTAGAAAGTTGTATCAAAAGAAAATAGGACCCTTTATAGTTATTCAAAGAAATGGCCAAAATTGCTACTTACTAGCACCAACCGATGACACCACTCCCCAATTTGATCAAATTGACCATCGTAACCACCCTTGCTTATTATCTTATTTGAAGCAAGAATTTTGAGAGATTTTTACGATAGATGTCTCAATAATTTCAATTTTCGGAATGAACTTGAAATATGTATTACGGAAATGATTGGAAATAATTATTTATTCGAGCTCTTTAATATGTACCTAGTAAGCACTCAAGTCTTTTTATTCAAGCTACGCGTCATAGATGGTGATATTATTGAAACCTTATTGTTAATGTATGTCTATAGAAAATATTAAGTTAGATGTTTTACCTGTACCCCCCTCCCACGTACCCCTCCCACTAGCCAATTTTTTCAGTGGTTTTACAAATTTGGATTTTTGTTCGCTGATAGTGGCACATACTTGATGACATTTTGATTCGCCCCTTCCCTCCTCCCCATATTTTTTCTTAATGTATTTGATACTGCCACGCTTTCGATGGAATTTCGTTTCCCTTCCCCTGTTCCATTGTTTTCAGAATTTGATTTTTGATTTCTGATACGTCGGATGAATTCTTGATAGTTCCCCTCCCCTTTTTTTTCATGATTTGATACCGGATTAATAGACTTGTATTCCAACTCTTTGATATTGATGGGTATCATATTTTGGAAATTTTAAATCCCCCCTTATTTTTTCGGGATTTGATACTGGATCAATAAATTTGAGCTCCCAGACGAGTGTATTTTTGCAAGCAGTTGAATGTTTTAGAGTGCAGATGCGAGTGGTGCGAGTGTTCGATGTTTTCGAGTGGTGCTAGTGGTGTGAGTGTGTTGTAGGGGATGCGGTTGTGGCTGGTCTTGTTAAGTTCTGTCCATCCTTGCCTGTTAGTGCATCAACCCACAACCGTACTTTTTCCACTGTTTCACGTCAACCTGGCGGCGTGATCCCCTGAAAATTTTACTTTCTGATAGTATGGCGCCTACTTTAGCCATTTACGTAGTTCTGCATCCGCGAATCCACATACGTACTCGCGCGGCGTATCGTGGAGTCCACTGTATTCGGCCGGTACGGAGCTGATCAGCTGGATTTCATGCAGCATCTACAGCTACACGAAGAAACGCATCCACGGTTCACGGGCTCTCGCTCAAGGTTCCGTCTCGATGGTCATCAAAGCCGTATGGTGTTGGGGGAGCGTCATTCGGCGACTTGTCTGCTATCGTGCTTCGGCACAGCGGCCTGCTCAATGGTGGCGTAGTCCCCTGGCTCACCCCTGCGACGCTCAGTGGGGTCGTCATTATACGGCGGCTTCGACTGTATACCCAAGTCACAATAAGGGGTTGTCGTAAGAGGTTACGACTCATACGGTGGAAACGTTTGCGTTCCATCTAGTGGTGCGAGCCGTGGCCTATGACCAGCTCAATCTGCGAACCTTACTTCCGGGCTGGTAAAGATGTGAGCGGGGATGGTTAATATCAGCCTATCCTGCGTAACGGTATTGCCATTTGCCCGCCGTCTACTATCAGTCCTGCCTTCATCTGGATCCCCAGAGATTCGTCTCTCCGATCCAACCCCACGCAGTACAGTGGTGCACTCTAGGTTTTGCATCACTTGCTCGCGTGAGAGTGAGTTTTTTTTGAGAGAGAAATGTCAAAGGCTGACCTGGTTTCGTTGCTTCGGTCAACTTGCCAGGCAGGTGAGCGTGTGTGTAGCGAGTATGGTGATCTGGACTGCGTACGACGACGATTTCTGGTTGTAAATTGAATTTGCGTTTTTTAACATTTTTTTTATGAAAAATTACGTAGTGGGAATGTAATTGTAAATTGACGAAGGGTAATTGGTTGAAATTTTCGCGAAATTGGGTTGTTGTAATACGGGATTTTATTTTTGAGGGTTACAAACGTGTATTTTTGGAAAAAAAATTGGCGTACAGTTTTTCAGCTACCTATTTTGAATGTTAGTATAAAATTTCACCTATCCCTCTTGTTTTTTATTAGCCAGGTAATTTTTATTTGAATTTGGTGCATTTTTTTCGTGAATACCGAAATGTTAAATCGTGTGCAAAAATATCGGAATAATCGAAATTTTAATGACCCCTCCCCCTCACCCCCCTCCCTCCCTCCCTCCCTCCCTCCCCTCCGAGCCGTACCAATCTTTCATTAGATTGTAATTTTTCAATACCGAATTTGTTTTATTATTGTTGAATCTATTATATGTAATATGTGTATTTGTACTTGAAAATAAGTTTGTAATCCTTGTTATTTTATCATTGTTAATTTGGTGCGCACCTATATTGTATTGTATTATCAATTTATGCGATGTAATATTTTGTACTGATGGATCAAGGTTTTTCACGTCGAGCGGCCGGCGTGTTTTTTTTTTAGCCCAGATCGATCATATCTGTGTAGAATTAGTGTATGTAATTTTTTTTCTTCGCCGCTGATTTGATTTCTGGTTGTCTGGTGTTTGATTTTATTGATGGTAATTTCTTACAGCGAATTTATCGACGATGGATCGAATTATATCGATTGATGTACTGGAAATGATCGAAAAGCCAATTCGCTCATCAGCTATAATCACGATGAATTTGATTGAATTTGGAAAAATTGTTAGGAACTCGTTATGGCTGTAATTATTCGGAACATTGCCTTTATTTTCGCGGAAAATCTCGAATTTTGAGCGCTAAATTTGATGAAAAATTGACCAAGACGTACAATTTTGATGTAAAGTTGTGCTTAAACCAGTTATTTGGCACTCCTGTCGGATTTGAATAGTCAAATGAAGATTATTTTTAGGCTGCCAAAGAAATTGCCTACCTTCAAGGCAAACACTGTATTCGAAAGGTGAGCTTTTTCGACGAATTTAATGCGTATAATTAGCAAGCCTGGCTTGGATAAATTGATTGTGTCAAAGAAGTTGCCTACTCGCAAGGCGCAAAATTCATTCAAAACGTGGGGTTTTTCAACGAAACTAACACGATTTCAATGTAGGTAAACCTGTTCTTAACCCGGTAAGTTGGTATTCCTGACTGAAATAAATTGTAAAGAATTCTGCGGGCTCGATTTACCCCAGTATAGTCTTTTTCACGTTCGTAGAGGGCTTTAAAATGCAGAAAAATGGGAAAATGATCGAACGTGTCAAAAAAGTTGCCTACCCGTCAGGGGCAAAAATTAATTCAAAACGTGGGGTTTTTCAACGAAACTAACACGATTTCAATGTAGGTAAACCTGTTCTTAACCCGGTAAGTTGGTATTCCTGACTGAAATAAATTGTAAAGAATTCTGCGGTCTCGGTTTGCCCCAGTATAGTCTTTTTCATGTTCGTACAGGGCTTTAAAATGGAGAAAAATGGGACAATAATCGAACGTGTCAAAAAAGTTGCCTACCCGTAAGGGGCAAAAATCATTCGAAACGTGGGGGTTTTCAGATGTTTAATTTTTTATGATGGAAATGATCGGAGAAAAATGCAATTTCTATGTTAATCTGTTCTTAAACCGGTAAGTTGGCAACCCTGACTGAAATAAATGGTAAATTTGGACTCAGTGGCCTCGATTCACCCACTAGTCACTTTTTTCACGTTCATAGGGGGTTTAAAAAAGAGAAAAATAGGAAAATAATTGAACGTGTCGAAGAAGTTGCCTACTTGTATGGCGTAAAAATTATTCGAAACGTGGGGTTTTTCAACTAATGGAAATGATCGGAAAAAACCACACAATTTTTATGTTAATCTGTTCTTAAACCGGTAAGTTGGCAACCCTGACTGATATAAATGGTAAATTTATACTCAGTGGCCTCGATTCACCCCGAGTCACTTTTTTTCACGTTCGTTAAGAGGTTTAAAAAGGAGAAAAATGGGAAAATAATTGAACGTGTCAAAGAAGTTGCCTACTCGTAAGGCGCAAAAATTATTCGAAACGTGGTTTTTTTCAACGTTCAACGAATGCGATTTTTAAGAAATTATCGTCGATTGAATATTGAAATGAATTCAATTCGAATTTTGTTTTTTTTTTTTTAGAAATCCCCCCCCCCCGGGTTCTAGCGCTAAAATAATGCCAAATTCGTGATTTCAAAATTCTCCCATCCGAAAAATGAAAAATGCAGTCATTTTTTTACAAATAAATCCAGAGTTATGTTTAGTCATTTTTACGGAGATGGTGTCTCAACACAGCCCATTGCTCATTGTGGAGACGTGTTAATATAGTTGCCTATCGAGAAATTTGCAGGCGTTGGTTAATTTTTCACCAGGAACTCGAATCTGTGACGAATTGTTCAAAATATCAACGTATTTTTGTAATAACTTGAGGTCGCTGCTCCCTGATCACGATTTTGATGTTATTTCTACGTTTTGACGATGTTTCATAGTAATTTGAGGTCGTAGATTACGAATTATCATTTAAAAATGTTTGATGCTTACGATAAAATATTCAAGGAATCGTTAAAATGGCATACATAATAAAACACAAATATTTATTAATGATTTCTATTTTCGTAAAATTACAAATTTATTGCAACAAAATACAAATATTTATTAATGGATTTATTCTCAAGAATGAAATCAGAGTAAGTACTGTGAAGTTGATGACTGCAGACTGCACAGAATCTTCCAGCTTGCACTTCGTAAGTATTCGAACATCTTTGAAAATAAATATTATAGAATCATCCACCTCTCCACATGACGTGTGAATGCATAATAAAATCTGCAACAAAGCAACACATTAAGAAGTCATTTTATTGAAAACGTAGTTTGTGGAATATTCGGAATTTCTCACTAAAGCAGCGATCCATACTCCAAATAGATTACAGATTCGAACTCGACGACCTCGAATCTGTCAGAAATCGTTTGGAAAAAAATGCAAAATTTGGTCGTTTTTTTAGAGCCCAAAAATGGACCATTTTGAGCAGAAGGAAGCGCCCTCAGGGCAATCTGACGCCGGAAATGAATTCGCCGTCTCGAAAAACCCTCATGGTCGAAAATCCCACTCGATTCAACCCGTATTTCGAGGGGTCACTTTTTTTGAGAAAAAGAGAGCTTTTTGCTCTAAAAAATGACCCCTTGAAATATGGATTGAATCGAGTGGGATTTTCGGCTGTGGGGGTTTTTGGGGACGACGAATTCATTTCCGGTATTGATTCTGCCAAAAAGCTCAAAGTTCTCTGAGAAATGAAGCTTTTTTTCATAAAAGTTGAACTTTCAAGGAGAAAAAAGCTCGATCGATTAAAATAAACGAGCTTGACGTGATCAGCGATGCTGAATTAGTGATAATCGACTATTCGTACACGCTATTTGGCTTACATTCGGCCAAAAAACTCAATTTTGATGAAAACAAATTTTGAAAAAAATAATGCAGCGCTTCAGGCGGCAGAAAACGGAACTTCTTTTCTGATCGTCAAAAATACGTTGTAAATACACCTTTCTTTAACCTTTCTATATCCCAAAATCAGGATTACAAAAGAACTTCTCATTTTCACCGCCTGCAGCGCTGCACCTATAATTTTGAACTTTTGAATCAATTTTGCGAGCTTTAGTGTGCTTTTCAGACTGCACGTAAAGCTCGAATGGGGGGTTTTCACCCTCGGAGAATCCGTTTCCGATGTTAGTTTTGCCAAAAAGCTCAAAGTTCTCTGAAAAACCGAGCTTTTTTTCATAAAAGTTGAACTTTTAGGTAGAAAAAAGCTCGATTGATCGAAACTAACGAGCTTGACGTAATCAGCGATACTTGATTAGTAATAATCGACCATTCGTACACGCTTTTTGACTTGCATTCGACTGAAAAGCTCAATTTTGGAAAATTGCATATTTGCCAATTTTGATCACTTTTGAGTATAATTTGATGCAAAATGAGACCAATTTCATTAAGAGAATATAGGATATTAGGAGGTTCGATACTCCTAATACTTGAACTTTCGAATCAATTTTGCGAGCTTTAGGGAGCTTTTTAGCCTGTACGAACAGTACGAACAGGGGGGGTTTTGCAGGTGGAGAATCCGTTTCCGACGTTAGTGTTGCCAAAAAACTCAAAGTTCTCTCCGAAATGAAGCTTTTTTCCACAAAAGTCGAACTTTCAGGTAGATAAAAGCTCGATCGAATGAAATAAACGAGCCTGACGTAATCAGCGATGCCGAATTAGTGATAATCGACTATTCGTACAGGCTATTTGGCTTTCATTTGGCCAAAAAGCTCAATTTTTGAAAAGTACAAGTTTTCCAAATTTGATCATTTTCGAGTATATTTGGGGGTAAATGAGACCAATTTCATTAGGAGAATATGGAGAGGAGGTTCGATACTCCTAATACTTGAACTTTCAAATCAATTTTTTGAGCTTAGAGAGCTTTTTAGACAGTACGAATGGTACGAATAGGGGGGTTTTTGGGTACCGCGAATACGTTTCCGGTGTTGGTTATTGCAAAAAGCTCAAAGTTTCCTCTCAAATGAAGCTTTTTTTCATAAAAGTTGAACTTTCAGGTGGAAAAAAGCTCGATCGACTGAAATAAGCGAGCTTGACGTGATCAGCGATGCCGAATTAGTGATAATCGACTATTCGTACACCCTATTTGGCTTTCATTCGGTGAAAAAGCTCAATTTTGAAAAAGTTCATATTTGCTGATTTTAGTCATTTTCGAGTATATTTGATGCTAAATGAGACCAATTTCATTAGGAGAATATGAGATATTAGGAGGTTCGATACTCCTAATACTTGAACTTTCGAATCGATTTTGCGAGCTTTAGAGAGCTTTTTAGGGTGTACGAACCGTTCGAATAGGGGGGTTTTTGGGTACGGCGAATTCGTTTCCGGTGTTGGTTCTTCCAAAAAGCTCAAAGTTCCCTCCGAAATGAAGCTTTTTTTCACAAAAGTTGAACTTTCAGGTAGAAAAAAGCTCGATCGATCATAATAAATGAAATTGACGTGATCAGCGAAGCTGAATTAGTGATAATCGACTATTCGTACACCCTATTTGGCTTTAATTCGGCCAAAAAGCTCAATTTTTGAAAAGCACAACTTTTCCAATTTTTATAATTTTCGAATATATTAGATGCTAAATGAGACCAATTTCATTAGGAGAATATGAGATATTAGGAGGTTCGATACTCCTAATACTTGAACTTTCGAATCAATTTTGCGAGCTTTAGAGAGCTTTTTAGACTGTACGAACAGTCCGAATGGAGGGTTTTTGGGTACGGCGAATTGGTTTCCGGTGTTGGTACTGCCGAAAAGCTCAAAGTTCGCTCCGAAATGAAGCTTTTTTTCATAAAAGTTAAACTTTTATGAGGAAAAAAGCTCGATCGATCAAAATAAACAAAATTGACGTGATCAGCGATGCTTAATTAGTAATAACCGACTATTGGTACACCCTATTTGGCTTTCATTCCGTCAAAAAGCTCAATTTTGAAAAAGTTCATATTTGCTAATTTTAGTCATTTTTGAGTATATTTGATGCTAAATGAGACAGATTTCATGGTTCAATGCTCCTAATACTTGAACTTTTGAATCAATTTTGCGAGCTTTAGAGAGCTTTTTAGACAGTATGAACAGTACGAATAGGGGGGTTTTTGGGGTCGGCGAATTCGTTTCCGTAGTTAGTTCTTGCAAAAAGCTCAAAGTTTCCTATGAAATAAAGCTTTTTTTCATAAAAGTTGAGCTTTCAGGACGAAAAAAGGTCGTTCGATCAGAATAAATGAAATTGACGTGATCAGCGATGCTGAATTAGTGATAATCGACTATTCGTACAGGCTATTTAGCTTCCATTCGGCTAAAAAGCTCAATTTTTGAAAAGCACAAATTTTCCAATTTTGATCATTTCCGAATATATTAAATGCTAAAAGAGACCAATTTCATTAGGAGAATATAGAGTATTAGGAGGTTCGATACTCCTAATACTTGAACTTTTGAATCAATTTTGCGAGCTTTAGAGAGCTTTTTAGGCTGTATGTAAAGTACGAATAGGGGGGTTTTTGGGTACGGTGAATTCGTTTCCGGTGTTGGTTCTGCCAAAAAGCTCAAAGTTCCCTCCGAAATGAAGCTTTTTTCCACAAAAGTTGAACTTTCAGGTAGAAAAAACCTCGATCGACAAAAATAAAGGACCTTGAAGTGATCAGCGATGCCGAATTAGTGATAACCGACTATTCGTACAAGCTATTTTGCTTTCATTCCGTCAAAAAGCTCAATTTTGAAAAAGTTCATATTTGCTAATTTTAGTCATTTTTGAGTATATTTGATGCTAAATGAGACCGATTTCATTAGGAGAATACAGATTATTAGGAGGTTCAATACACCTAATACTGGAACTTTTGAATCAATTTTGTGAGCTTTAGAGAGCTTTTTAGCCTATACCTAAAGTCCGAATGGGGGGTTTTCACACGCGGAGAATTCGTTTCCGGTGTTGGTTCTTTCAAAAAGCTCAAAGTTCGCCGTGAACTGAAGCTTTTTTTCATAAATGTTGAACTTTCAGGCACAAAAAAGCTTTAACGCTTAAAATAAATGAACTTGACGTTATCAGCGATGCTGAATTAGTGAAAATCGACTAATCGTACACTTTATTTCACCTTTATGCGGCCAAAAAGCTCAATTTTGAAAAAGTTCATATTTGCTAATTTTAGTCATTTTCGAGTATATTTGATGCTAAATGAGACCAATTTCATTAGGAGAATATGGGATATTAGGAGGTTCGATACTCCTAATACTTGAACTTTTGAATACATTTTGTGAGCTTTAGAGAGCTTTTTAGACTGTACGAACAGTCCGAATGCAGGGTTTTTGGATACGGCGAACTCGTTTCCGGCGTTGGTTCTGCCAAAAAGCTCAAAGTTCTTTCCGAAATGAAGCTTTTTTCACAAAAGTTGAATTTTTAGGTACAAAAAAGCTCGATCGACAGAAAAATAAACGATCTTGACGTTAGCATTGATGCTTAATTAGTAATAATCGACTATTCGTACACCCTATTTCGCTTTAATTCGGCCAAAAAGCTCAATTTTGAAAAAGTTCATATTTGCTGATTTTAGTCGTTTTCGAGTATATTTGATGCTGAATAAGACCATTTCTATTAGGAGAATATAGGATATTACAGGATTCTATATTCCTAATACTTGAACTCTTGAATCGAATTTTCCGAGCTTTAGAGAGCTTTTTAGACTGTACGTAAAGTCCGAATGGGGGTTTTCATACCCGGAGAATCCGTTTCCGGTGTTGGTTTTGCCAAAATGCTGAAAGTTCCCTCCGAAATGAAGCTTGTTTTCCAAAAAGTTGAACTTTCATAAATAGAAAAACGCCCGATCGATCAGAATAAACGAGATTGACGTGATCAGCGATGCTTAATTATAATTAGTGATAATTGACTATTCGTACAGCACGATTCTGACATTTTTTGGCACTAAATTTGAAATGGGCTGCAGACGAAGAAGGGAGCCAATTTGGAAATGAGCTCAATTATCATAATGAGGTATCAAAACAGTAATTTTGAACCTCTCCGACACGATTTTTGATGATTTTTGATAATATTTTGACCTCAAAATAAGAGGAACCCTTCTCAGCATAATTCTGACATATTTTGGGACTGAAATTAATACTGAAATTATACACTCGATAAAAAAGGAAGTATAAGTAAATAAATGTAGGGACAAAAAAATATCAAAATCGACAATTTTCAAAAAAAAAAAAAAAATCTTTCAAGAATACTATGTAGGTACTTTACAGGTCAAGAGATCACAAAAATTTGATTAATAATTACGATGTACGAATGTCCTAATTACATTAAACCACAAGTGACCAATATAATATTATCGACTACGACTGTAGACGATTTCACATTACGAGTACATTACATAATATGCTCGTAGAATACATATACAAGTTTCTCACCAAGTTCACGGAATTGCTATAGTCAAACGGGCTATCTGGTAATAATTCCATTTAGTTGAGAAAATTCTTGCTTTCCATTTCATCCCAACAGATTTCCTGGAAGTATCCGCCTAGATTTTCCCATTTTTTTTTTTTTTTTTCAAAACCAGATGTCTGCTGAAGAAATTCACGATCAACCTGTAACAAGAACAAAACCAAGATGCCAAATTTATTCCAGTTTTAAAAAAAATGTTATCAATTTTTTCGTACTGTAGCCTGGTATACTTTATTTTTTGGACAAATTCAGTCAGTTCTTGACATCTTTAAAAACTTAAAAACAAAAAACTTGCTCGTGATGATGAAACAACACAAAAAATCAGATTCCACATTGAAAATCGAATCCTTATAGGAAAAGACACAGAACTGAGTAAGCATGATGAACGAATTCCTACGCGACATTACATCGGGGATCTTCAATCTGTGAACAAACCAATATTCGATATAAAATCCATGGTATTAAACGGATTTTTTTTCGAAAAAAAAATCACTTTCAAAATTTGAGGCAGAATTATGAGAAAATTTTATAAAAATCACAAAAATATGTAGGAAAATTAGGTAGTAAAACGACGAACCAATAAAACTCGATACAAAATCGCGGAAATGACAAAAATGGAAAACTCTCGAAAATTAAGTTCATGAAACATCACTGAAAATTCAGAACAGAGAACTCGCAAGAATTAAAAGTCCAAGTATTAATTCGGAAATAAATGTTAACAAAAATTCGAGAAAAATCTTCTAAAAATCTCAAGCAAAACTCAACAGGATTCAAGAGAGAAAAATAATTCAAATTTGAAAAAAAATTATTCGAAGAAAAAGGAAATCCGGAGGACTTTTCCCCATTACTCAAACGGGAGAGGAAAGCAGAGACAGATCAACGAATGAAAGATGAATCAAGATGCAAAAAAATACACCATAAAAAGTGAAAAAATGAATAAAACAATAAACTCGTCAAATCTTGAAGAAGCTCTCTCCCTATCTAAAAAAATGATCAAAATTTAAACGAAATTTTATAACTTTTGAAAGAGGAAAAATCACAATTCCACAAAAATGTAAAAAAAAAATAAAGAAATCACCAGTTTTTTCAAAACACAAGACTCAAAAAAAAGCAGTTGAAATAACAAAAAAAAAACATCAATCAGAATTAAGGCAAAAAATGACCTTAATTTAGAATAGAACTAAAATCGTGAAAATTCATAGCTAAAAATCTGTCAAAACTGGAGAAACTTCGCCAAAATTTGAAGAAAAAAAATAGCAATTCTGGGAAAATCATCAAAAAACTAAAAAAAAAGACAACTCGCGAAAATTCAACAAAAAAATCACCAAGAAAATCTGGGGAAAAGGAAAACTCATAAAATTTTATAAAAGTCATCAAAGGGTCATTCCATGCCAACTCGACCAACTTTTTTGAGTCATGTCTTTCAATTTCGCTCAAATTTTTTTTACAATATATACCCACCCATTGAGTAAGACCCTCCCCCAATTAGTTTGGTCCCAGCCCCCTCAGGAGGCGGGTAGGGGCTTCCATTATTTTCACATTGTCTCGAGGTACTCAACTTTAGAAGCCCATTCCTCCAAAACTATGATACCTTGATCAAAACTAATTTCCCAGTTCGGAAGGGCATTGCATTTAGAACTTTTTAAGCATTTTGAAATTTTCAAAAGTTGAAAGTTGTACTTTTAAAGTGAAAGTTCAAATTTCAAAATGGCGCCGTAAGTGGGAGCTACCATTTAAAATTTTGAAAAAATTTCCATAGGTGTACCTTTTAATGCTTTCTTGAAATATTTAAGTTTCGAGATGGGATCTCTTGATGGAGGGGGAGCACCCCCACCCACAATTTTGGGCGAAACTTTCGAAAGTAAATCTGGGGCATGTGATATATGGAATTGTATGTTTTTGGTAACGCTGAACACGAATATGACATCAGATTTTTGATAGGACCCCTCCCATGTCCCCTAGCACCTCCCCAAAGGAGGTAAAAGTTCAAAAAAGTGTTTTATTCGTGTGATACATGGATTAGTATGTTTTTGGTGACGCTGAACACGAATATGAAGTCAAATATACGTATTGGGAGAGGTTCTGGGGGCCATGGGAGAGGTCGATTCAAAAAACTATAGCTATATTCGTGTTCAGCGATATCGAAAACATACTATTTCATGTGTCACACGAATGTAACCATTTTTTTGGGGGTTACCCCCTCTGGAGAGGTGCTGGGGGCTATGGGAGGGGTCCTACAATAAATTTAATGTCATATTCGTGTTCAGCGTCACCAAAAACATAGAATTCGATATATCACATGCCCCAGATTTTCTTTCGAAAGTTTCGCGCAAAATTGGGGGTGGGGGTGTTCCCCTTCCATCAATAAGATCCCATCTCGAAACTTGAATATTTCAAAAGAGCATCAAAAGGTACATCCATGGTAATTTTTTCAAAATTTTAAATGGTAGCTTCCACTTACAGCGCCATTTTTTGAAAGTTCAACTTTAAACTTTTGAAAATTTCAAAATGCATAAAAAGTTGTAAATGCAATGCCCTTTTGAATTGTGAAATCAGTTTTGATCAAAGTATCACAGTTTTGGAGGAATGGGCTGCTAAATTTGAGTACCTCGAGACAATGTGAAAATAATGGAAGCCCCCCTACCCCCCCTGAGGGGGCTAGGACCAAACTAATTCCGGGGTTCTTACTTACTGGGTGGGTATATATTGTAAAAAAATTTGAGCGAAATCGAAAGACATGACCTTCAAAATGACCTTTTTTTGGTTGAGTTGACATGGAATGCCTCTAAACATAAAATAAGGAGAAACTCGGACTAAAATTTGATCAATAAAACCACACAAGCATAAAAGATTTTTACAAAAAAATTCAGGCGAAAAAAAAATCATCAAAATCATAAAAAAAATTATTTTGGAAAAAAATCAACAAAATTCGAGATGGAGAAAATTCACTAAAACTTCGAGAAATTCAAAAATAATCAGTAATAAGTACCTACTTGTAAAAATTGGGAAAAAACGAAGAAAATTAAAAAAAAAAAAAAATACCAAGCAAAATGTCCGGTTAGTCTAAACCTGCGCGCTCAAAATTTCAGTTTTTGATGCAATGATTTTAATGATTTGTTCTCCGAATAACCTGAAATTTCTTTCGCAGTTTGCTCAAGTTTAAATACTGTTAATTTTACCCCAAAATTTGTCAAACTTTGGAAAATTTGACTCAGTTTGAATTCGACTAAAAATTCGAAGAAATAAAAAATACGATATCTCTTTGTGAGAACTTCAAAAATGTAAATCAAAAATTAGGTAATGAAAAAATACAATTGGAGAGCGAGAAAAAGTTTTTTAAAATCGAAGAACAAAAAACTTGCTCACAAAACAAAATAAAAATAAGTTGGTTATTAGAGTTTTTTTAATCGAACAAACGTTCTCGAAATTCCAAATATCAAGTATGCAAAACAAATTTAAAAAAATAAAAAATAAATAAATAAATAAATTCGACATTAAGTAAGTATTAAAACCAAGATTTCTTTCTTCGAATTAGATAAACAAAAATACGAACCTATCTGCCAAAGGCGAAGCTAAAATACACGACATTTACCAATACCCAAGTTAAAGAGTAAATACTCGTCAGCAACTGCCAACCCATACTTTTGGCAAGATTTCGAACACCGATCACCGATCATTTGATGACGACTATTCTGCAAATCAAACAGAAAAAATTAAACACGGAAAAATAAAATTCCAATGCTGTTGACTTGTTAATGATATTCGAACTAAAAAGTATTATAGGAGGTAAGTAAACAACAAACCTGTCAAAAAATAAGATCTCGTAATATTCTAACGGCTCGTACAATAAATTCATCGCCTTTCCATCTTCGCAAATACAACACTCGAGAATGATTTCTGCATCGCTGTACCATAAGCTAGATCCAAATCGCACATTGAAATTCGAATCCTCGAGGCAAGACACAGAATTGAGTGAGCATGATGAACGAATGGTCTGTAATCTGTGAACAATAAAACAATATTCGTTTTAAAATCGTAACATTTGTACCAAATTTTAGACATTTTATTCCTGTCAAGCAATACTGTCTAGCTCCCCCTTTCCTTACGAATCATAAAAGAGATAAACTTTGATCCTGCTCCACATCCTCTCAAAAAAGGAAAAAATATATCTGTTTATTTTCTAATCGTTTCCATTAGATATATATTTTTTCGATGGGCATGATCCAAAATCAGAGTTAATTTGACCCAAATTTCAACGGGTCATTTTTTTTATCCTAAAAAATAAATCCTCGAAATTTCAGTCCTATCGAGTTGATCTTCCGGTCATTGTGGTGTTTTTTGGAACGGCGAGATGTAAAATAATTCGTTCTCTTCAACTTCTCACCTGTGGCCTGTTGCTAGAGTGCGAGAAAGCCAGAAAGGATATTACCAAGATATCAGCGAGAATGAGGGTAGGTAGTTAAAAACAGGTTCGAGGAGAGTTCACAGGAAAGAAAGCGGAGATGCGAAGACCGTTATGAATGATAAAACAGCTAGATTCGTCGAAGGACGCGAGCTCCACAATTGTTTTGCTTCACGTGTTCGCGTTGTCGTGGTTTTATGAGTTTATACATTTTTTTTCATTATCAATTTTGATCGATAAAAATCCAAAAAATGTCGAAGTTTTGGATAATTTTCTGCGTTGTTTTAGAATTGTCGCAAGATGCTCACTTGAGTCGTAGTAAGTGTATGCTTCTTTCTACTTTCTCTGTATTTAGTACTGACTGGAATTTTTTAGATGAAATGAGAGGATTTATTGGGGCTAATTCCTACGTGTGTTTCGCGAAATAACGTGTTTTTTAAAAAAAAATTATCATCGCAAAAAATGTTCTCCATAAGATTTCCTACCAGCATGATTATTACAATTTTTTCGAAAAAACGTATATTAACGTTGCTAAATATCGTAATTCGGATCGAATCCAAAATTTTCTCCAGCGATCACTTTTGAAAAAAAAAGTGGAAAATTCACCGTTTGGGCCATTCTAATGTCAATTCGACCAAAAAATGGGATTTCGAAAGTCATGGGCGGGTGGGGGGGGGGGAGGCTTCCATTATTTTCACACTGTCTCGAGGTACTCAACTACCGCAGCGCATTCCTCCAAAACTGTGATACTTTGATCAAAACTGATTTCAGAGTTCGAAAGGATATTGAATTTTAAACTTTTTAAGCATTTTGAAATTCTCAAAATTTGAAAGTTGAACTATCAAATTGAGAGTTCAAATTTCAAAATGACGCTGTAAGCGGGAGCTACCATTTCAAATTTTGAAAAAATTTCCATAGATGTACCTTTCGATGCTTTTTCGAAATATTCAAGTTTCGAGATGGGATCTCTTGATGGAAGGGAAGCACCCCCACCCCCAATTTTGGGTGAAACTTTCCAAAGAATATCTGGGGCATGTGATATATCGAATTGTATGTTTTTGGTAACGCTGAAAACGAATATGACGTTAGATTTTTGATTAGACCCGTTCACGGCCACCAGCACCTCCCCAAGGGGGTAACCTGAAAAAAAATAGTTTCAATCGTGTGACAAATGAAATAGTATTAGTCCGGCATATGACAATAGGAGTGATTGCACCCCCCTCCCCCGATCCTCCGGGACAACTTTTTTCTTAAAGGGGACATCTTAAGGAACATTTTAAAGCAAACTTACCAAAAAAAAGTTGGCCTTACTTACAAAATGGCAGCCATTTTGATTGACAGGTCAGCCGAAATCGCAGATTTTGCGTTTTAACATAGGACTTGCACGAAATTATTCTAACCATACAAAGGTACATTGAAAGATCATGCAAAAATTTATCATCTGTCAAAATTTCAAGTGCTAAAGTGCGTTTTTCGATTTTTGGTGAATTTTTGAGAATCCCATTTAGGCCAAAAACGAGGGAAAAAATCAAAATTTTACCAAATTGACCAAGAAAGCTGAAATTTGGGATATACCCTATTTTCGACATGCCAAATCGATTGAAAACAGTTTCAACCCGTTTTGAGCAGTACTGGAGCCTCCAGCAGATTTTTGAAACTCGAAATTCCTACAAAATTCCATCAAATTGGAGTTGTAAAGGTAAAATTTATTCTAAAAACTAATTTCAATACGCTACGAAGTACTGCAGGTGAATTTCAAGTCGTTTTGGATCCTCCAGCGACTTTATGAAAATTCCTGAAGCCTCCAGCAGATTTTGAAATTTTAAATTTTCACAAAATTTCATCAAATGGAGATGGATAGCTGAATTTATTACTCTACACTCCAATTTTAACACCCTCTGAAGACGACTTCAGGTGGGTTCAAGTCATTTTATGGCCTCCAGCGATTTTTTTGAAAATTACTGGAGCCTCCAGTAGATTTTTGAAATTTGAAATTTTTCCTAAATTAATTTATCAAATGGAGTTGGCAGCAAGCTGAAATTTACTTCGCAGACTGCATGGTGGTTTCAAATGGTTTTGAAGCTTCCAGCTACTTTTAGGAAATTTCAATTTTCCGAAAAAACGTCATACAACCTTTCAAAAAGTTGCTGGAGGCTCCAAAACGACTTGAAATTCACCAGCAGTCAACTTCGTAGCGTATTGAAATTAGTTTGCAGAATGAATTTCGACTCTTCATCTTAGTTTCATGACATTTTGGGGAAATTTCAAGTTTCAGAAATCTACCGGAGGCTCCAGTAATTTTCAAAAAAAGTCGCTGGAGGTCCTAAAATGACTTCAACCCACCTGAAGTCGTCTTCAGGGGGTGTTATAAAATTGGATTGTAGAGTAAATTTCAGCTTTTCGTCTCCATTTGATAAAATTTTGTGAAAATTTAAAAATAAAAAAATCTGCTGGAGGCTTCAGGAATTTTCATGAAGTCGCTGGAGGATCCAAAACGATTTGAAATTCACCTGCAGTACTTCGTAGCGTATTGAAATTAGTTTTTAGAACAAATTTTAGCTTTACAACTCCAATTTGATGGAGTTTTGTGGGAATTTCGAGTTTCAAAAATCTGCTGGAGGCTCCAGAACTGCTGAAAACGGGTTGAAACCGTTTCCAATCGATTTGGCATGTCGAAAATAGGGTATATCCCAAATTTCAGCTTTCTCGGTGATTTCACAGTTCGAAAGGGCATTGAATTTAGAACTTTTTAAGCACTTTGAAATTTCCAAAAGTTGAAAGTTGAACTATCAAATTAAAAGTTCAAATTTCAAAATGGCGCTGTAAGTGGAAGCTACGATTTAAAATTCTGAAATATTTCCATAGATGTACCTTTTGATGCTTTTTCAAAACATACAAGTTTCAAGATGGGGCCTCTTGATAGAGGGGGAGCACCCCACCCACAATTTTGGGCAAAACTTACAAAAAAAAACCTGGGGCATGTGATATATCGAATTGTATGTTTTTGGTAACGCTGAACACGAATATGACGTTAGATTTTTGATCGGACCCATCCACGGCCCCCAGCACCTCTCAAAATGGGGTAAAAGTTCAAAATAATATGGTTTTTTTCGTACGACACATGAAATAGTATGTTTTTGGTGACGCTAAACACGAATATGACGTCAGATTTTGATTGGACCCATCCACGGCCCTCAGAACCTCCCCAGGGGGGACGGGGAACTTAAAAAAAATAGTTTCAATCGTGTGACACATGAAATAGTATGGTTTCGATATCGCTGAACACGAATACAGCCTTAGTTTTTCAAATTGGCCTCACCCATGGCTCCCAAAACCTCCCCCCATTGGTAAAAGTCCAAAAAAATTGTTGGAGGCCATGGATGGGGTCTAATCAAAAATCTAACGTCGTATTCGTATTCAGCGTCACCAAAAACATACAATTCGATATATCACATGCCCCAGATTTTCTTTGGAAAGTTCCACTTAAAATTGGGGGGGTGGGGGTGCTCCCCCTCTATCAAGAGATCCCATCTCGAAACTTGAATATTTCGAAAAAGCATCAAAAGGTACATCTATGGACATTTTTTCGGAATTTTAAATGGTAGCTCCCACTTACAGCGCCATTTTGAAATTTGAACTTTCAATTTAAAAGTTGAACTTTCAAATTTTGAAAATGTCAAAACGCTTAAAAAGTTCAAAATTCAATATTCTTTCGAACTGTGAAATCAGTTTTGCTCAAAGTATCATAGTTTTGGAGGAATGCACTGCTGAAGTTGAGTACCTCGAGACAATGTGAAAATAATGGAAGCTCCCCACCCGCCCGCTGAGGGGGCTGGGACCAAACTGATTGCGGATTTCTTACTTACTGGGTTTGTAGATATTGTAAAAAAAAATTGAGCGAAATCGAAAGACATGAGTCAAAAACGTTGGTCGAAATTGACATGGAATAGACCCGTTCGCGAAAGAGTGAACGAAAAAGGCTGAAATTTGGTTTGTATCCTATTTTTGACCGCCGTGGTCGATTTGTTATGGTTTTCAGTTATTCTGGGGCCTCCAGCAGATTTTTGAATTCTCCAGTTTAGAAAAAAAAATTGATAAATAGGTTCGAACTGAAATTTAGTATGGTTTAACGATCCGTTAATCGCTAATCCAAGATTGTAATGATGAGTTACCTGGCTAATCGAGCATTAACGAAGCGTTAGTCTTTACCTGGTTGTTGCAATAATGGCCCTAATAATGAGTTACCTCGTTAACTGACAATTAGCCTTGCACTAAGCCCCTTAACGGAGCGTTAGTCTCTAATCGTAGATTAAGAATAATGAATAAAAATTAAGGCAGAAAAACGAATCGATAAAATTCAAAACAAAATTATGGAAATGATGAAAATGGAAAACTCTCGAAAATTCAGTTCAGCAAAAATCATTAAGAATTTAGAACAGAGAACTCACGAGAATTAAAATTAGATATCGATTCGGAAATTAATCAAAAAAATGTTGAGAAAAATCATCAAAAAATTTCTAGCAGAACTCAAGCGGATTCAACGGAGCAAAATTATTCGATCTTGAAAACAAAATCGCTCAAAGAGAGAGAGGTTAGAGGTATATTGAAATTGTGCTTTACAAACATGATTAGATATACACCCACCCAACCTAAGCGCACAGCGCAAGGCTGGAGGGATAGGTTTACTATAAATTTAGTACATACGCCGATGCGCTATTGCGCGAGTGACATATGGCTCTCTTTATAAATAAGTTACATAGTAAATTACGCGAAATAAGCTGATATGTATAACAACATAGGCTACTTTTCAAGGGTAACAGACAACACATGAATAAAAAATAAAAAAATTATCAAATTGGACATAATCACAAAGTTATAGCGAGTGAGAATTTCTGAATAATAAACAATGCAAAATAAACTAATGGAAACATGATACATGTAACATCATACACTATGTTTTAAGGGGAATAGAGAACATATAATATAAATAAAGTATAATTCGGACATAAACATAGGCTTAGAACAATGTTATAGCCAACTAGGTGAAGAATTTTGAACAACATTCAATTAATGAGATTTTTACACGATAAACGGAATTCTAAATAATTAATAACCAAGAAACTGTTGAATAACAAACAATCAATCAACAGTAGGTATGAGGGAAATGTAAGCTGCAGACTGAGGGAAAAAAACCAGAACTTTGGAACAGCCTTGGTGCATAGATAACAAATTAGGTGACGAATTCCTACATAGTAAACAACCAGCCAAGTATAAAATACAAGTTGGAGTACCAACTAAATAGTTTCAAAAAGATTCTCCTTCAACCTTTTTCTAAAATTCTCCACCCTGCTTTTGAGGCGAATTTCAAGAGGAACATTGTTGTAGATTACTGGCAGTCTATATGGGGCCTGCATGCGTGTTCTCTCAACTGACCACCTAGGAACCTCAGCCACAAGGTCACGGGCCCTTAAACCAGGTCTTCGAATGTGACCAACATGAAATGATGGCTTTTTTTTGTGTACATAGGAAGCAGCAGCAAGTTGGTATGCTTCTTTTAGCGGCAAAATACCAAGCCTTGAAAACTGACCTTTGGTTGTATCTCTCCTTTGAAGACCCACAATATTCCGTACTGCCCATTTCTGCAAGACCACAAGAGGCTGAATATGACTGTCAGCAGCTCCACCCCAGGCAACCAGCCCATATTTTAGAACTGAATCATAAATTGCAAAATATATTTTTCTGAGATGGTATTCCTGAAAAAACCCAGACAAATAATACAGCAGGTAGTTGAGTCCACGTAATTTGGCCTGTAGGAATTCTGTGTGCCCCTTCCACGTTAATTTAGAATCAAAATTTACCCCCAGATACTTTACAACATGTGTCTGTGCAATTGGGCTACATTGACAACCTTTAGAACAATCTACCCTTTCATGTAAGAAGCACTTCCCTGAGATGTCTGGTATGTCTCTGAGTGCATATGCTATTACTTTTGTCTTTTTAATATTTGGTGTTAGCTTGTGAGCAATAAACCACCTTGTTAATATTTCCAGAGCTGCATTGATAACTTTTAGTAGGAGGTTCACTGCATTAGCGTGAAAAATTATAGAAATATCATCCGCAAATGCAAACAGTACACCATTAGCAACACTCAGCCTAAAAAGGTCATTTACATAGATGAGAAATAGCAGAGGTCCCAAGACGCTACCCTGAGGTACACCCCATTTAACAGGTCTTCTTCTCCCCAGCACACCTCCCACCTTGACTAACTGTTCTCTACCAATCAGATACGACCTCAGCCAATCATGGATAGTCCCCCTAAACCCACAGTTATAGAGTTTTGTTAAAAGTATCTCAATATCCACTGTATCAAATGCCTTCGATAAATCAATGTATACTGCAGCAACTGATTTTCCAGCTTCCAGCTGGGTTGAAATCTCTAGAATCTGGTCATATAATGCATCATCTGTGGATTTATGTGGTAGAAACCCATATTGTTTATCCGCAAAAAAGTAAAATCTCTGCAAAAATTTCAGCATTCTCTCTTTCATAATTTTTTCGAATATCTTAGAGATCACTGGCAACAGTGAGATTGGCCTATAATTACACATACTTTTAGCATTTCCTGACTTGAAGACTGGTACAATTATAGATTTTTTGAAGCATTTAGGGTAGACACCTTTGTCCAGTGAGAGGTTAAATAAGTCTGTGAGAGGGGGGGCTAATCTTTCAGCATTTTCGCGAAACACACGAGCTGGAACTCCATCATGACCAGAGGTAGGTTTATTTGACAGTTCCATAATATGCCTAAAGGTTTCAGCTTCAGTAATTTCGAAATTTTGAAAACTACCAACAACTTTGGTTTCTGGAAATGAATCAGAGGGACTATTATTTTCGAATTTCTTTGCCAGGTTTTCCACTGTATTCCCAAAATACTCACCAAACATATCAGCAATAAATGCACTATCCTCACCAACAGCATAGTCTCTACCATCAATTTGAATTTTTTCAATATTTTGCTGTTTCTGGCCTTTCACTTTCCTAATATGACTCCAGTAACTCCTTGTGTCACTACCATAACTTTCCAAAAGTCTAGAGTGATACTCTCTACTTTCAAAACGACTCTGTTGGACTACCAGCCTAGAAACTTCTTTGTATTGAGCAAACACCCGAGGATCACTTTTTTTCTTTTTTACCAGATTATAGAGCCTTGCCTTTTCCTGTGATAGATATACTAGTGTGGGGGATGCCCATGGTTTACGGGCCTTCTTAGTCGAAGATGGATTTATGGTAGCTGTGCTCTCCAAGACTAATTTTTGTAATTTCTGCAGAAAGCTCTCCATCTGCATATCCACAGACCCCTCACCATTGACAGTATCCCAATTTTCATTCTTAATTTTTTCCCTCAGTCTGCCATATTGAATATATTTTAACCCTCCATCAGTAGAGACCTTTTTAATTAGTTGTATCTCTATCAAAACTGCCCTATGATCAGCCACATGTGGGTTCTCAACCTTACACCCAACTTCAACCAACACTGAACCTGCATTGAACCTCCCTTTTAAGAAGACATGATCAATACAAGAGTTTAGGTCACGAAAATACCTAGTGGGTTCATTCAATATACATTCATATCCAGAGGACTCTAATAAGTTGAGGTAACTTGCATTTTTCAAATTTCGTTCAAGAATATCAACATTCAGATCACCTGTTAGACAAACAATATCACCCAGTGTACCCAAGAGATCGCCCAACTCAGAGAGGAAAGTACCCTCTGATGCCTTGCAAAATTTATACATCCCTACAATGTCAACTTTAAATTTTGGTAAGTTTAAAAGAGAGGGATCAACGAATGAAAGATATCAAGATGCAGAAAAATCCACCTCAAAAAGTGAAAAAAAAAAACAAAGTCATCAAATCTTGAAGACAAAGCTTCCCACCTTTCTCGAAAAAAAAGATCGAAATTTAAAGGAAACCATGATTTTTGGAAGAGGAAAAATCACATGTGAGCAAAAAAATCACTTCGTTTATGGAAAGCACAAAACTCCAAAAAAAAAAAAAAAAAAAACTATTGAAAGGAAATAAAATGCAGTCAAAATTTATGCGAAAATATGACCACAATCTAGAATAAAACTATAGAATCGTGAAAATTGAAAGTTGAAAAAGTCTGTCAAAACTGGAGAAACTTGGCCAAAATTTGAAAATAGAAAAAATAAAATGCAAATTCCGAGAAAATCATCAAAAAACTTTAAAAAAGAGAACTCTCAAAAAAATCAAACCCGTCAGAATAGGGAAAAATCTACAAAAAATACAAAAGAAACCTCGCCAATAATCAGCGAAGAAAAAAAATTCACAAAAATCCACTTTTTGACCCTGCAGAGAGGTCAAATAGGGTTGGAAGGTTGAAACCTACAATAATCACTCATGGGACACCCTCCCATTGTATGCTGAAAATTTGGACCTTCTAGATCAATTTTAGGGGTGAGGGGGTCCAAAACTGGGGTCAAATGTGGTTTTTCCCACCTTAATCAGAGTGGGGATGACTTAGGAGGCTGAAATTTAGATATGTTGATCACAATGAGGATACTGACCTATGATATGATTTTGGACCCTTTTCATCTATTTAGGGTCATATTATGCCCCTCCAAGAAAATGACTTTTCTGTAAAAATGGGGTTGGAAGGTTGAATAATTCAAAAGGCACTTCGGGTACATCCTCCCATTGTACTGCGAAAATCTGGACCTTCTAGATCAATTTGGAGGGGCTACAGGGTGTCTGAAAAATGAAAAAACGTGTAAAATAACAAGAAAAATCCACTTTTTTGACCCTGGAGGGGGGTCAAGTAGGGTTGGAAGGTTGGACCCGGAAAAAGGCGCTCTAGATACATCCTCCCAATGTACTATGAAAATCCTCCCATTGTATGCTGGAAATTTGGCCCCCCTAGATCAATTTAAGGGGCGAGGGGGTCAAAAATAGAGGTAAAATGTGGTTTTTCCACCTTAAATGGGTTGGGGATGACCTAGGAAGCTGAAATTTGGATATGTTAACCAAAATGGAGGTACTGACCAGTGGTATGATTTTGGACTCTTTTCGTTTATCTAGGGCCATATTATGCCCCTCCAAAAAAATGACCTTTCTGTAATTTTCAACTTTGACCCTAAAAACTTTGGGAGTCAATTCTAGGTGCTAAAAAAACCCCATTTGCCAAGTTTGAGTTGATTTGGAACAGGTTCCAGGTCACAAATGTAAAAAATTCAAGTATAGATGTTTATTTATTTATTTATTGATTTAAGTAAGTAAGTATAAGTTTCAGCACAATTGAGATTTTTACATTTTATGACCTGGAACCTGCTCTAATTGATCAAATCAGCTCAAACTTGGGAAATTGGGTTCTTTTGGGACCTCAAATAGACCCCCGCAGTTTGAAGGGTCAAAGTTGAAAATTACAGAAAGGTCACTTTTTTGGAGGAGCATAATATGGCCCCAAATAGATGAAAAGGGTCCAAAATCATACCATTGGTCAGTATCCTCATTGTGATCAACATATCTAAATTTCAGCCTCCTAAGTCATCCCCACTCTGATTAAGGTGGGAAAAACCACATTTGACCCCAGTTTTGGACCCCCTCACCCCTAAAATTGATCTAGAAGGTCCAAATTTTCAGCATACAATGGGAGGGTGTCCCATGAGTGATTATTGCAGGTTTCAACCTTCCAACCCTATTTGACCTCTCTGCAGGGTCAAAAAGTGGATTTTTGGTCTATTTTACATGTTTTTCAATTTTTCAGACTACTGCCTCTCCAAATTGACCTAGAGGGTCCGAATTCTCACAGTACAAGGGAGGATGTACCCGAAGTGCCTTTTGCATGATTCAACCTTCCAACCCCATTTTTACAGAAAGGTCATTTTTTTGGAGGGGCATAATATGACCCCAAATAGATGAAAAAGGTCCAAAATCATACCATTGGTCATTATCCTCATTGTGATCAACATATCTAAATTTCAGCTTCCTAGGTCATCCCCACTCCGATTAAGGTGGGAAAAACCACAATTGACCCCAGTTTTCGACCCCCTCACCTCTAAAATTGATCTAGGAGGTCCAAATTTTCAGCATACAATGGGAGGGTGTCCCATGAGTGATTATTGCAGGTTTCAACTTCCAACCCTATTTGACCTCTCTGCAGGGTCAAAAAGTGGATTTTTGGTCTATTTTACATGTTTTTCAATTTTTCAGACTACTGCCTCTCCAAATTGACCTAGAGGGTCCGAATTCTCACAGTACAAGGGAGGATGTACCCGAAGTGCCTTTTGCATGATTCAACCTTCCAACCCCATTTTTACAGAAAGGTCATTTTTTTGGAGGGGCATAATATGACCCCAAATAGATGAAAAAGGTCCAAAATCATACCATTGGTCATTATCCTCATTGTGATCAACATATCTAAATTTCAGCTTCCTAGGTCATCCCCACTCCGATTAAGGTGGGAAAAACCACAATTGACCCCAGTTTTCGACCCCCTCACCTCTAAAATTGATCTAGGAGGTCCAAATTTTCAGCATACAATGGGAGGATGCCTCAGGAGTGATTATTGCAGGTTTCAACCTTCCAACCCTATTTGACCTCTCTCCAGGGTCAAAAAAGTGGATCTTTTTTGCTATTTTACGTGTTTTTCAATTTTTCAGACAGCCTGTAGCCCCTCCAAGTTGACTTAGAGGGTCCAAATTTTCACAGTACATTGAGAGGATGTATCCGAAGTGCCTTTTGCAGGTTTCAACCTTCCAACCCCATTTGACCTCTCTCCTGGGTCAAAAAAGTGGATTTTTTTGCTATTTTACTCGTTTTCCAATTTTTCAGACAGCCTGTAGCCCCTCCAAATTGACCTGAAGGGTCCAAATTTTCATAGTACAATGGGCGGATGTACCCGAAATGCCTTTTGCATGTTTCAACCTTCCAACCCTATTTGACCTCTTTCCAGGGTCAAATGTGTTTTTCGACATTTAGGCCCCTCAAATGCCGGCGAAGCACAGGAGCGAAGCGAGGGTGCGAGTAGTTCAAGCGACGCGCAGAACACGAAAAAAAACTGCAGGAGGTAGTTGGGCGAAGTCCAAAGGGGGTGCAAGGGGGACAAAGTCCCCCCAAACAAAGGCGAAGCACAGGAGCGAAGCGAGGGTGCGAGTAGTTCAAGAGCCCTCAATGTTTCTGGCACAAAAATTTGGCTCTTACATATAGCGGCATACTGCTACGACTTTTTTTAAATTATTCTAATTCGCCTACACTATACTGCAATAGCCATCATTTTTTTCCCCCTCAATAATTTGGCTAAAAATTATCAAAAATCAAACAAAGAACTCAAAAATTCAATAAGAAACGTAAAATTGAAAATTGAAAAATAAAATTGAAACCAGAAAATAAATTACTCATGATTTCAGACGCCTCGTATCGCTTCTGTAGGGAATCCGACCAGCGTTGCGTACTGCTCGCCGAATGTTCCAATTCAAGATCGCTTATTACCAGTAAACAAGCTGAACTATGCGGTTCCGAAGAAGAAATTGATGAAAGCCAGGCGATATGCTGCAATTTGACAAATATCGCCGAGTCCGTAGCTTTGCAAAGTCAGTATACATAAGTATAAAAAGAGTTCACTTTAAATACGAGTACAGTATAAATATTACCTACTAATCTTATAAGATACAGATCTAATTTTTGTAACCTATGATCGAATGATTTCTCGTAATTTAAGAATGCCAAGAGTACAGCAAATATCGATATGAGCAAAAAGGGAAAGCAGATGAACCATCATTGACTGCCAGAATAATCGGAGGAACCCCAACTCAAATCAGCGAATATCCTCACATGGTAAGGAAATTCATTATCTACATAAAAAATGCATTCAGTTTTTTTCGGTATTGCCACCGCATATCATCAAATAAAAATTGTATACAAACGACGAAATTGACACGAAGCGTTTGATTTTGTAAACACTGCAGGCTCTCATAGGATTCGAAATAAAATTAGACGAGTATAACCTTACCTTCGTTGAGTGGAATTGCGGTGGTAGTTTAATCAGCGAAAATTTCGTCCTGAGTGCTGCACATTGTGTTCACGAATCACGGTAATGAATTAAAAAATTCTCAAATCCGTAAATCTTCGATCAAAAAAACACGCAAAACGAATAATTCGAAAATTATTTTGCCGCTTTTTCTCTCCTATTTTAGCGGTCCACCACGATGGGTTTTACTCGGAGACCCGAACGTACCTACAACCGTAGAAGACGCCAAGTCAAACGTTTACGAAATAATCAAAATTCACGATCACCCAAATTACAACGTATCGTCGCTCTACCATGATATTTCCCTATTCGAGTTGAATACTAACGTCACATTCAGCCCTTATGTAAGGCCCGCTTGCCTGTATACTTCAACCACTGATTTACCCATCAACACTAGAGCGAGCATTACTGGATGGGGAAGAATAGGCGAAAGTAAGTACTCGTAGAAAATTCCATCTTGCTGTATTATGGTTACTTACTCGCCTCACGTTACGAGAGAATCTCTTGAGGTATCCGCCTCCGATTTGAACGGGACCGCGATTTTTGGAAAGAGCATGTTCTAAAACCCACAAATCTAAATTTTCAGCTGACCAAATTCATTTTTCGATTTTTGGCGAATTTATGAAAATCCAAAATTGATTATTTTGGTGATATATGCTGTTTTCAAAAAAGTACTTTATCAATAAAAATGTTCAAAATAAGTCCTAAAACTGATATTAAGCCCCCCAAATCCAAATTTCGCCATCTCCAGTCATTCTGGAGCCTCCAGCGCTACTTTTAAATTTCTCCAGAATTTTGAATTTGCTCCAGAAGGCGTGGATATGAAGTTGGGCAGCTAAAAATCGAGTAGTGTGTTATACTCGAACTGTTTAACGAATTTAGTCACATTTGAGCCGATTCAGGGTAAGGACACCTCAAGAGTGGTTTTTTGACAATCTTTTTTTTCAAAATAAAAATATTCAAAAATCAAAAATTTCCCGTTTGCGAGAATATTTTTAAAATTTGCGCGAATCGCAGTATTTTGTCATGAACTAACCCCACGAGGGCGAATTTCGCCATTTCCAACCATTCTGGAGCCTCCAGCGCGATTTTTCAATTTCTCCAGAATTTTTAATTTGCTCCAGAAGGCGTGAATAATTATGAAGTTGGGCATCTAAAAATCGAGTTGTATGTTAAACTCGATCTGTTTAACGAATTTATCCACATTTGACCCAATTCTGGTGGGGACACCTCAACAGTGGGTTTTTGACCAGCTTCTTTTCAAAATAAAAAATAAATATTCAAAAATCAAAAATTTCCCTTTTGCGAGAAAAGGGTACCCCCCGATAAGATAGGCAAAATGCCCTTAACCTCAGATTTCGATGAAACTCACAGGGTATGTTTAGTACCCTCAAAAAATAATTTTGGGCCCATAGGCCGCTCCCCACCCCACCCCCCTCAGCCAGGGGGGCCAAAAAACGCGTTTTTCAGGGGAAAAATTCTGTATCAGCGCGTAGTTAAGATAAATTGATTCTGTAAACAAATATAGTTAGAAGATACATGGGCGTACCTCCCTGAATTTTTTCAGAATTTTTCATCACACGGGGAGAGAAGGGAGGACAAAAGAAAACTTTAAATCGACATTACTCCGGAACGAAAAAACATACCAAAACGATTTTTTCGTCAAATATGTATCTTTAGGTCTACTTTCTATAGAAGTCGTCACCCGGCCATTTGGAGTGGTGGGTCAAGCTCAAAAGCTCAAAAAACTCTCAAAAAACCACGTTTTTTGCGTTTTTCTCCAAAAATATGGACAAATGGCGGAAATCTAAGAGAACCAAGTTGTTCAGCGTGAATTTTACCTCAGAATTGTGTAATTGAAAATTCATTTACACCGCATGATCGTAAAACTACATGCGCAGAAGTATTTGTGCTTACATCAAGATAGCTGAAAGGGTATTCCTGGGTAAAATAGGTGAAATGTCCCTGTCCTCGGATTTCTGAAATTTTGATGAAACATAGTTGGGTACCATTAAAAAAATGTCGGAGGCAAAAAATCCTCCCCCCCCCACCTCCCCTTGCTCATAATAGCGAAAAAAGGGGCTTTTTCGGGGAGAAAAAATCCATGCTTCAACGAGTTTTGACAAAAAAATCTGTATTCACTCAAAATATATGGAGGAGACAGTATAATAAAAGTACCTACATAGGTATTTGAGATTCTGCGCCAATCCATGCTATTGCCATCAAAATCCAAGGCCACTTTTGGGGTTCTACTGAGAAAATTGAAAAGTAAATCTTTTTTTTTTTGGAGAGGGGGTATTAGTAGTTGGTGTTTTGAAAATATTTTCTTCGCAAAAGTTTCGCTATAATGACGAAAAAATATTGAAAGATAATATATTTCTGAAACTGAGGAAATATTTTGGAACGCAGTGATGACAATATTTTAGGTTTCAAAAAATTGATAAAGATTGGCAAAAATTCCTGAATTTTTGTTGATTTTTCAAAATTGACAAAAACAATTTAAAATAATAGCATAGAATGGACGCAGAATCTAAGATATATTCATTTAGGACTGGGTCGATCGTCATTTTTCTCAAAACAAATTGGGTACAGGGGCTACAGTGAAAAAACCGTGTTTTTTCGAAAATACTCCCACTTTAAGGGCACATGTTTTCCCTTTAGGGGCACTTCTGGAGCCAGAATTTTTCTGTACAACTTTCAACTCAAAATGACAGTTTTTGCTAAAATTGGTAAAAATCCAGTTTTTTTTCTTTTTTTGGTGATTTACCCAATCTACTACATATAGTACGTAGGTAGGTAATACCTATGTTTTCAATGTACTTGGTAACTCACATAAAAATTTAATCATCGACACCAAAAAGAAACTTTTCTGATAGTTTTGAGTTAGATACCATGTACTTGAAAAGTAGGCTACTTGTAATTCAAGAAAACCTTGATTAAGAAGTTGCATGGCGTAAATAGCGCTATAATGAAGCATTTTTCACAAAAACTCTAATTTTTGGGCAACCCCTCTCCCCAATGTGGTCGTTGGGAGGGTCCAACTGCAAATCAAACTTCATATTCATGTTCAGCGAGTTCGGTTCATATGATAATGATACCCATATTGTCTGTCTACTTTCGCCCTAAAATTTGGAGAGGGGGTGTCTATGGCCAAAAAATTGGAGTTTAAGGGTATACTCTGCGGAGAGCATTCTAATTTGACAACCGGTCGAAATATGAAACCGATTTGTTCATTATTTTCATCATTCGTTCGTAAGACTGCATGTAATCGATTGAACGAATTTAGTCGTGCTTATGTCCCGCGACCCGCTCCCATCTAAACTTCAGACGGGGATTTCTCCGTGAATTTTCAAAATTCTTCCAATTTTTTTTCACCAATACTGATTCATCTATGAAATCGAGGGTATGTAGCCATATTTTCTAATTTTGCTTTTACAACAGGGATGTGAGCGTCTAAAGTACCTTCATCCAATTCCCTATTATAGCCATCAAATGTCCTGAATCAAAAATATCTCGACATACCCTCGCTTTTGAAAGCAAACCCTAGAAAAATCCGTTCTATAGTTTTGGCACAATCCCCGCCCAAAGTTGACCATTTTTCATCAAAAAATTAGAATAGCCTTAAAGAAGTTAGTTGGTTTTCTTATTGTTTTTGGAGGCCAGCATCCAAAATTATGGATCGCTTTTTTTGGTGGTGCTGTGACAAAAAAACACAATTTTGAGTGTTTTTTGAGTTTTTGAAGATGGCCTACCTGGAGGGAAAATTTGAAAAAAAATACCAATTATAGTGCTCATGCAGATACATTTTTGAAAAAAAAATTTCATGTACTTAAATTAGGTTCGGAGATACGGCGGTTTCAAATTTTCTTTTGTCAATATATCTCCCCTGGGGGGCCCACAATTTTTGAAGAAAATTCAAGTTGCTAGAATCATATCTCCTTCAAGTATTTTGAGTGAATACAGATTTTTTTGTCAAAACTGGTTGAAGCATGGATTTTTTCTCCCCGAAAAAGGCCCTTTTTTCGCTATTATGAGCAATGGGAGGTTGGGGGGGGGGGGATTTTTTGCCTCCGACATTTTTTTAATGGTACCCAACTATGTTTCATCAAAATTTCAGAAATCCGAGGACAGGGACATTTCACCTATTTTACCCAGGAATACCCTTTCAGCTATCTTGATGTAAGCACAAATACTTCTGCGCATGTAGTTTTACGATCATGCGGTGTAAATGAATTTTCAATTACACAATTCTGAGGTAAAATTTCACGCTGAACAACTTGGTTCTCTTAGATTTCCGCCATTTGTCCATATTTTTGGAGAAAAACGCAAAAAACGTGGTTTTTTGAGAGTTTTTTGAGCTTTTGAGCTTGACCCACCACTCCAAATGGCCGGGTGATGACTTCTATAGAAAGTAGACCTAAAGATACATATTTGACGAAAAAATCGTTTTGGTATGTTTTTTCGTTCCGGAGTAATGTCGATTTAAAGTTTTCTTTTGTCCCCCCTTCTCTCCCCGTGTGATGAAAAATTCTGAAAAAATTCAGGGAGGTACGCCCATGTATCTTCTAACTATATTCGTTTACAGAATCAATTTATCTTAATTACGCGCTGATACAGAATTTTTCCCCTGAAAAACGCGTTTTTTGACCCCCCTGGCTGAGGGGGGTGGGGTGGGGAGCGGGCTATGGGCCCAAAATTATTTTTTGGGGCTACTAAACATACCCTGTGAGTTTCATCGAAATCTGAGGTTAAGGGCATTTTGCCTATCTTATCGGGGGGTACCCTTTTGAAAACTTGCGCGAATCGCAGTATTTCGTCGCGAACGAACCCCACGAGGGCGCCTTTCGCTATTTCCAGCCGTTCTGGAGGCTCCAGCGCGATTTTTCAATTTCTCTAGAATTTTTAATTTGATCCAGAAGGCGTGGATATGAAGTTGGGCAGCTAAAAATCGAGTTGTGTGTTATGCTCGACCTGTTTAACGAGTTTTTCCACATATGAGGCTATTCTGGTGGGGACACCTCAAGAGTGGTTTTTGACCAGCTTTTTTCAAAAAAATTTAAGGCAGGCCCCAGAAATGCTGGAAATGGCGAAATTTACCATTGTGGGGTTAGTCCATGACAAAATACTGCGATTCGCGCAAATTTCAAAAAGATTCCCGCAAACGGAAAATTTTTGATTTTTGAATTTTTTTATTTTGAAAAAAAGCTGGTCAAAAAACCACTCTTGGGGTGTCTCCTCCAGAATCGGCTCGAATGTGGATAAATTCGTTAAGCAGGTCGAGTTCAACTCGCAACTCGATTTTTAGCTGCCCAACTTCATATCCGCGCCTTCTGGAGCAAATCCAAAATTCTGGAGAAATTAAAAAATCGCCCTGGAGGCTCCAGAATGGCGGGAAATGGCAGAACTCGGCCTCAGTGGGTTTGTTGTGTTCGAAAAACAGCAATTCGCTCAAATTTCGAAGATTTCCTCTCAAACCGTAATACTTTGATTTTTTTGGATTTCATATTATGAAAAAATTGGTCAAAAAACCACTCTTGAGGTGTCCCCTCCAGAATCGCCTTAAATGTAGATAAACTCGTTCAACAGGTCGAGCTGTGATATACTACTATGCCGTACGTGGTATGTATAGGGCTCGCCCACATGGTAACACTGCGTTGCACTAAGGCAACACTGCGTTGTATTCTCGTCAGCTAGCCATACGAGCCAAGCGACGAGAGTACAGAACGCCAGTAATGTATCCGAGTGCACGCGGGTATGTTATTCACGGTTAATGGGTTAATGCAGTCATTTAAGTATAAGTTTTACTCTCGAGTGTTAAGTGTTATATTTAGTGCTTTAGTTTTAGTTAGTTGTTAGTGAAACCAATTAATAGACGAGAAGGAGTGATGATCTACTCGTCGCCACTCTGGGTAAGTACTTGCACATATCAGTGTGAATAAGTTAGATCTCCTTGCCAGAGGAGATCACTTATCCAAACCTACACCACAGTGTGTAACACCAACGTGTGTATATTTAGTTTAAGAAAGTGTCTTGTTAACGTACATAAATACATAGAATATGTAATTATGTAAAACCTGTAACGTGTTGTTAATATTGCACACATTAAATATTATTCTCGTGTATAACTTGTTATTATTTATGGTGTGTATGATCATATGTTAAGAGTGTAAAAGCAACCATTTCCTACTCACGCCCTAGCCGAGCATGTGAGGTATTCCGGTGAGTATTTAGTAGAAATACTCTAAGGGATATTTCTTGGAAACAACACAATAGCAACCACCATCGTAAGTCACATTACGAATCATGCTTTAAGTCATTTTACCCTCTTACATTGGCGCCCTTCCGAGTGTCCAAAAAGCACAGATTCGTCGTAATCTGAGCTTGGAGGAAGTAAATCGTTATGAGTACAAAGTTTAGATCGCGACCAAACTTTGGAAAATAATACTTGCAGTATGATTTCATTGTACTTACGATTCACTTCTTGACTATTCTCAGACCAAAGTGTCCGAAAATAGGAAAGGAAAGAATACTTGTGAATATTTCAAAGTAAATAATCACGAAAGTATTAAGTTGCTTTCACTCATACACACACACACCTAGTCAAATTTGCCAGAATTTGACGAAAACGTGTTTATTTTTACATGTGTATGTGTGGTGGTAGATGATGAAATCCATCGATGGATAAAAAATCCGTTGAGAATTTCTCAGAACTCAATCCGTTCGTCGAAACGTGAAAAGCGAGTTCCAGCTTGTCCGCCGCATTGTTGCGTGACCCCTACCACCACCCAAGGACAGACACACACGTCGCACTAGCCGCCATCTTTTGATGTCGCCGCTGCAGCTGCGTAGCCACCAACCGACGAGTTGATAGCTACCGCGGCTCGCATTATATATTTTTCTTTTCAAGTGTGACGACGGTTCTAGCAACGCTCCTCTAGAGAAGCAGCTTGACTGTCATTGTGTTATTTTTTCGCGCGCATTTTTTGCGTCCTCCGTGTGTGTCTTGTCCGGTATCTTTTCACGTTTTATTTTTTTAAAGTGAATTTTGATACTAAGCAATTTATTTGCATAATTTCTCCGCGTTTGTTTTTCAACCACGCGATCAGCAGCAGTAGAACTTCTGTTCGAAGCTATATTTTGCAGCAGTATTGGTAAGTAATATCGTTGAATATTACTATTCATTTCGCGAGTGGCTTTTAATCAAAGCAAACACATCGCAAGCATTTTTCGCGTATTTTTCAAACCAGCACTCAAAGCTGAGTGATAATTCAGTGTCCTTGTATTTTTTCAGAAATACCCAAGGTGGTATTTTGGCACCTGAATTTTTTCTCCAGCAATTCGTGTTCGTGTTCGCGATTCATTCGAAGCTAATTTTTTAGCTGAGATCTAGTGCTCTTTATCTTGTCCGAGTCACCTCTGAAGTGACTTTGCACTCGAATCCCGCTAAGAAACACGTTTCGAGCACGTGTGAAACAGTTCGTCCTGACTCAGCGCTTTTTATCTTGTCCGGATTACTCGCCGTAGTAATCTAGCGACTTGAGTCAACCGACTGTATAGCTCAGTGCTAGTGAAGCGCAATTTACGTGATAGAATATTTTTGTGTACCAGAACCAACTCGCGAATTAAAACCAGCATTGCACGTGAATTTGTGTTCGAAATTTAATAGAAATTTCACACAAAAAAGGGAAAATATTCGTCGTAATATTACCCCAGCTGTAGTTGAATTCGAACGAAATGGCATTTACTGGACCAGCTACAGGCACCCGAAGTAAAGCGGTAGCCCTTACGCAACACCAAGTACATTGCTTATGTATTGGTGAAACGCACGAAGAATCGTGCGTTACGTTGAAAAATTCGGATAACAAATCCAAACGGAAAAATCGAAAAAATCCACCTACGCAGGATTTAAACGTAGAACAACCTGAACAACAATCGAGTCCGCAGAACCTTGTGGAATCATTGTTCAGCAGTCATCCGCCATCAAACAATTCTGACGAAGAATATGACGAGGATGATGATGAGGATGACGAAGATTACGTACCTACCGAAGAAAATAACATGGTACATGGATCAGATCTCCCTGACCCGCCCCCAGCGAGGACACGTCACCTGCAAAATTACAGGGACTCAAAAAGGGAAGAATGCAGATCCAAAACTGAACCGAAACGACCTGAAATCGCCACCGATGCTGAAATAAATGATCCGTTGAGATCGTTGTTTCAGCAAACATGGGATTTCACTGAAGGTGCCATAGAGAACCTACAGATTGGTCAAGCAGTTCAAGAACACAGCCTTATCCGAATAGAAGACTGTCTAATTAATCTTGTGGACCATGCAGGTAGTACGAACCGCAACATTGACGGATACAGAAACGACGTAAAAGACGTTCGTGAACACTGTACCCAATGGGCCACTGGCATGAAAGAATATGTAGGTCAAACTACCGGTGCAGCTTTACAAAAAGCTGACAGCGCGATGCAAAAGGCAACGCAATGTGAAACCAAATTTGACCAAGCGACCAACCTATTCAAAAATGAAATGACAAAACATAAGGCAGAATGCAGCCAGTTAGCTCATGCAGTTGCGGATATGAGAAAGGAAGGTGGATGTAGACCCAACAGTGGTCTTAATTCCAACCCAACCTTGAAAATAAATGCCAACTTAGTCAGAAGTGCTGGCATTTATTATGACGAATCGAAACGTTACTTCCCTCATGAATTTGTACGTCAGTTCGAAGACTACGTAAACAAAAGCAATGCCGCCGAAACTCAGAAAATTTACGCATTCCAAGGAGTAATTGAGACTCAAGATGCGACAGAGTGGAAAGGCGACATGGTGGGAATAACGGACTACGAAGACCTAAAACAGCGATTCCTTCAACATTATTGGAACAGTCAGTGTCAAAACGATGCATGGGAATATTTCCAGAAATATTTTTGCGAAACCAAAACGGAGAAACGTCTGTTCTTGGAGATAAAGAGATGGGTCCTATCTCTAATCAAACGCAAACATCCAAATATTTCCAAAGTATTGGAAGTAGCAGCTGAAAAAGTGCCCTACCCATACGATAAGAAATTAGCGAAACAAACTACAGTGGAAGGTTTCATAAGAAAACTTGACGAATTCGCCAACTATGACTCTGACCCGAAGAATAATGTACGCATTGCAGTTCGCAACAGCGCGATGACGCCCGTTCAATGGCAACAAACTCCATCATTCGAATGGAATAGAATGCCTAACAACAATTGGAATAACGGAAACGGTTTACCACAGTCCACGTATTGGATACTCAATGCGAATGGACAATGGACTCAAATTCCCGGTAACCCGAATAATAACTGGAATTTGAATCAATGGGGTAATCAGACTCCGATGACTTCAAACCAGAATTTCGGTCCGCAAATAAGTTGGAATCAAAACTCCAACTCGAATTGGAATATGGGTAACAACCAAAACTTCCAGAATACCAACCCTAACGGGGGTTGGAATTCTCAGAAGAATGCGAAGAATTCTAATTCTGACAGGAATAGGAATTCTACGCAAGGTCCTACTCCAACAGGGAACTGGACGAACCAACCCATGATCACGAATTCACCGCATAATGCGCCGGAACCTCCGAAGAAATCGTATCCAGCTGTTACGAACAAAAATGTAAACGAAGGACAACTACAAATGGCATACCAAAAGCTACAAAAGGCTTTAGGTAACAATTTCAAAGGGAATCAGAAAATTAATTTCTATCCCAACTCGAACAAAACTAGTAATAGTAATGGCGTTAAACAGAACACCCATTCTAATACCAATTCGAACAATTCTGGTGGTAATAACAACAGCAACGATAATGCAAAACCCCAGAACAGCGACAATCGTGGTGAAAAACCGCATGAAGCCAGAAAACCCTCGACTTTCCAACCGAAAGTGTCTAGTCAGATACCTTTACCAGTACATTTCTTCGTAATAAACGAGGATGGTACGGTAGGAGAAGGTACTCCGGACAATGCCGATTTCTGTGCAGAAATCGAAGAAATCGACCTAGATCACGATTCCAACGAGAGTCAAGACCAAGGAAACGATGACAATTCGGAAAACTAAAAGGACTAGACACTACAGGGGCACGGTCTAGTAACATCAAAGTCCCCATGAAGTCAATCTTTACGGAATTCATTTGGGTAGGCGACGGTATAGCGCATTTCCTAAAAAGAGGAGACACGCCATTACCTGTAGCGGTGCCACCATATTTACGTGATCAATTACCAATTGAAGAATTATACAGACGTATAGAGAAAACGGAATTCCCCGAAGGAGAGAAATTCGTTCTATCAGCTCTGCAATTCGAATTGAATCACTCACCTCAACCTTATGACAAAATAAAGAAAAGTCTAAACAAACTCTTAGATCTACTAGTCAAAGATAAAGGGGCGGAATTGATTATATTAATCTTCCCAATAGTAAAACCCTGCATTCCAGGTGACCCCAAAAGCATTGGCGTTAAACTAGATCGATATATCGAATACCGTAAAATATTCCAAAACGCGGCGGACGACCAAATTGTAATATTCTGGAAAGAACCGCCCATGTATTATTTGCAGACGCAAAAATTGATAACGGCCTCCGGTGTCGAAGCGATTGGCGTCATGGCAGATAAAAACCAACGAGTAATTCCTTGTGAACGAAAGTTCAAATTCGAAAAGGATAGGAACAAGTACTACCCTGCTATACCTACGTACCGTGTGATTTACGACATGGCTTGTACAGGTATATACAGACTATTCGAAGAATGGAAACGAGTACGTTTAAGCAGAAACGCGCTCAAATCTCCATACGACGAAGTACAAAAGATTCTCCAACAACGTCCGCAACCTCCGTACACGTACATGGCTCCGCCTGAACAGCAACCTAAGCAGGAGGAAGACATAAAGGACGAACCATTAAAAGGTAGTCAGGTCGTCGAACCTAGAAAGAAAACCTTATTCATGGAATATCGAACCTCGTGCAATAATCCCAATTGCCAACGAGATCCAACGTGTTGCATGTTACCGGAAGAATATTATGAAACATTCACGGACAAGTACACCCGTCCTGCTCAGTTAACAGAACTTGACGACGACGGGCTAGTACAAGAAAATCAAACTAAGAAATCCATAAGAGAGATGGATGTCAAATGTTTGATAATGGAGGATCCAGAACTCGTACTAGACGAGTTTCCGGAACTTGATTACTCTCCAACTCCGTTTGAAGTCTTGAACATTCACCATAGAGCGAAAGATCGAAGACCAATCGGAGATTTTGGAGTTAAAAATGCAATAATCAAGAAACCTCCCAAAGACAGATTACTCAGATTGTTGACAAGGGATGGCATTAAGACATTCCCGTGTAATAGTGATACGACTACAACACGTGTAAAATTCATGAGAGGTTTACCTACCGACAAGAAATGGAGACATCATGCACTTCGAAAACGAATAATTAAAGAAGCTCGAGCACTCGAAGCGATTGACAACGCACACCTTGATGAAACTCAGCTGAAAGAAAAAGCTAAACCATTAGTGGTAAACGAAGGTACCGATGACCCAACTTGCGTCGTTCCAATCACAGTAGGTGATAAGATCGTCGCCATTCAGTTGGACTCGGGAGCACTTCCCAATGTTATCTCAAGGAATGTGCTGAAACAACTTAAGTTGAAAGTGCCACATGCAGTACGCGAAATCGCTATGGATCGCATCGTGCAGCTACGTATGGCCAACAATGCAATTGAACGAGCGTCACAAATTCTGGCCGAAATCACATTTAATTTTGGTCCAAAGGAATTTGTAGTACCATTCTACATAATGGACACCATTGGCAACACTTTCATATTGGGAAGAGTAGCCATGGAGCATTTGGATCTACACTTACATTTCCGCCAGAGATGCGTAAGTCACGAACCTAAGGATGACGATCATTTTACAATTGCATTTATAAACCCAGATGTGTATAAAGATGCGCTCTCTTTATTTAAGATTGAGCAAATCCCTGAGCACACTACTATAACTATTGATCTCATGGCCACAAGCATGTCTACAAGAGACAAGCTAAAAGAGCCTGAAGAAGACCGAATCAAAGCAGTTCGTATTATGCAGAAAAATCTCATCGAAGATTTAGCTGAAATACGAGAGCTTGGCATTGCACCTCAAAAGGAGGTAGACGATGCCATGCACAAGATCAATGCTTATCAAGACATATTTAGTCTGAATCCGGGATGTTACAAAGGTGAAAAAGTACATTTCAACTTTATCCCCGGTGAGGGGCACCTAGCAGTGCCACGAGGTGAAAAATATAGACCTCCAGCTCGGTTAAAACAAGCCCTCGATATGACGACTCAAAAGATGTTAGATTTGCGAATAATTCGGCCATCTCGTTCAGTTTTTATAAATACACTCGCACCCGTCATTAAAAAGAATGGCGATATACGACTGTGTTTGGCAGCTGACGAGTTGAACAACTTTTTACAATGCGTACTAACTGAACCCGCTACAATCGATAGCGTAATATTCAGTGGTTCACCTGATGGTCTATTTTGTACGCTGGACTTTACGTCCGGATTCTGGCAATTAGAGCTAGATGAAGAATCGAAAAAGTATACAGCGTTCATAATAAACGGCCAAGTATACGAATTTAACAGACTACCGTACGGATTGAAGATCTCGAGCGGTGAGTTTGTTCATATGATAAACCAAGTGCTAAAGGACGAAGAAGGCATCTCCAAGTTTGTGGATGACGTCAAAGTCTCTGGTACTACGTTCAAAGAAACACTTGATAGACTACTCAGTGTATTCGAAAAAATAAGACGGGCTGGATTAAAACTGAATCCGACCAAAACCCACTTTTTCAAGAGGCGTACAGACCACTTGGGGTTCGTCTTATCCAAAGAAAACATTGACAAACAGGACCTTAAAAAGGAAAAATTCCTGAAATTTGAGAAAGACCATATGAAACATGGCAAATTCGTACTTAAAAACAACAAAGAAGTGTTAGCTCTTGTTGGGAACACCGTGCTGTACAAGCCGTTTATTCCCCGATACATGCAAATCCTGAGCCCAATATACGAACTGACAAAGGGCGACGACCCTATAGTCTGGACGGATGCTCAACAGAAGGCCTTCGACATACTCAAATCGGAGTACTTGAAGGAATTCACGTTGAAACAACCTCCACGTGAGGGCGACTTATTCTTGGATACGCATTATACAGACGATGCAATGAATGCAGTTCTCTTCTACAAGGAAGATGAACAAAAGCAAATCATTATGTTCATTTCTGTTGGCTTCAAGGAGCACCAGAAAAACTTTACGCTGTATGACAAAGAAATGCTAACACTCTACTCAGTCATTAAAAAGATTTGGATGTGGATTTTCAGCAGGAGAGTCCACGTGCGCGCCAATTTGCTCCCAATTTACAAAGAATTTGAGAGTCTGGCGAAAACGCACCGAAAAGCTGCAAAATGGGTTACAACTATATGCAATTTCGATCTAATCTATGACATGAAGTTATCCAATAAAGCTTTATACGACATTAAAGCACCAGAACTGGTAGTTGGAAATATCGTCATAGAAGAGCTAACAGAGCTCGATCTATTGATGATTAACCAAGTGGTACCCAGGTTCACGAAAGGTTTTCACAAGGAAGACAATCATGAACTAACAGGTGCCAGTAAAAAGACCGCTCTACCACCTCTGGATTGCAAATTTATGGACGAAAACGTACCCAGATTGTTCGACCTACTATCCAATATAGAAGACGAACAAGCTAGAGATAAACATTGCAAAAAGATAATGGATGTCTTAGAAGAAGACGTACCAGCAAATAATAAGAAGCAACAGGGTACATCACTTCGTAAAAAACAAATTTATGACATAATGTACACACGCGATGGTAAGAAACGTCTGATGAAAATTTTGCCAGACAAATCGCAAGTACCATATTTACCTGATCGATTATTGTATGACACTGTCGACTACCTACACTGTGCCTATGGGCATACTGGGGCAAATCGATTAGACATGATTTTTAGACAACTATACTACCATCCTAGTTCACTCGCGTATATACGCGATATTACAAACACCTGCATTATATGCAAAGTGAACAAGAACTACGCGAAGCACAAAGTCCTGGAATACGCTCAAATAGAGGCGTACGCCATTGGCGACGTGCTATCGGTAGACATATATGGACCAGTTCCAGCATTAAAGAACGATCCAAAATACTTGCTAGTTGCAAAAGAAATCTTTACCAGTCGTGTCTGGCTTCGAGACATGCACAGGATTCAAAAGAAAGTAGTTTGCAACGCAATGGAATCAATTTTATTTGAAATTGAAATCCACGATGTCAAGATCAAGAAAGTGATCACTGACAACGGTACGCAATTTATTTCCGATTCCTGGTACAATTTGCTGGAAAAATGCGAGATCAAAGTTGCACACACGACAGCTTACAACCCTCAAAGTTCTTCAGTGGAACGAACAATGAGAGTAATAGGCGATAAGTTACGTGTCAAACTCAACGAAGTTTATGATCCATATCGCACTCATCTTGGTTGGAGTAAATTCGTTGGAGAAATCCAGAACGAAATAAATAACACACCAACGTCGTTTGGTTTCAAGCCCAACGAGGCTTGGTTCATACCAGACACGACAATTCCAGGTTTTCCTACTGAAATTAGAACTTTCAACTTCCGAGATGCGTTAGCACGATTACATGATCAAAATGAAAACAACCAAATTCCATCAATAACCATTGAGGAATGTCGAAGCCGTGAACTCAAGATATTTGACGTCCCGTCGAACGAACAGGAAGTCTTTATCGACAACAATTGCTATGCCAGAGTTACAGCCGACGGCGCCTGTTCCAAAAACGGCTCACCCGAAGCTATTGCTGGAATAGGAATTTGTTTCAAACCGGGTTCAACTGCTAACATATCTGACAGGATTGTGAGCACAGAATTCCAGGTTACGAACAATTATGCCGAGTTAATGGCAATAATTATTGCGCTAGAAATATTACGAGATAACGGTGTGAAGAAGATAAAGTTGTTATCAGACTCGAATTACGTAATCAAAGCGCTAACGAACACATGCTCGATATGGAAAACCAACAATTGGAAAAACTCCCGAAATAAGCCAGTTCACCATGCTGAACTATTTCAACGTATTCTTGCTATCAGGCAAGAGCTCGAAGATGTAGAATTTCAGCACGTATACGCACGCAAAGTAGAATACACTAACATTATAGCTGATATGTTAGCCAAAAAAGCTGTGTATACGAGTGAATGGCAAGAAGACAGAAGCGGAAATTTGACTGATCGCCAAGCTGTTGAAGCATTTATTAGAGAAAAAAGACGTCAAAAGCGTATTGAAGAAGAATATTGCTTCAACAAAACGCACGTTGATCCTACATATTTGCAACCTGGCGATATGGTTCTGATTACCAACCACAAACAGTCAAGTTTCGAAAAACGAACAGCTGCGAAACTCTATCAAAAGAAACATGGACCTTTTATAGTAATAAAATGGTCAGGTTTCAACAGTTACCTTCTGAAACCTACAGATGGAACAACTGTAGATAGAATTTCGAACATAAGACAGTTAACGCTATTCCTAACTAGTAAAAACATCGAAGACATGGAAAAAAGCGACTGTCTCAAATCTCTACTAGACCAGCGTTCTATTGAAGAAAAAATCAAAGAATTTTTGTTCAAAGCTCGCGAAGCAATGTCTGACAGCGAGGAAGACGTTGACGACCCGCCAACTCGTGCACCGCAAGGTGTCGGTATTAATGAGCGTGACATTGCAGAAGCATCACCTGCTATTTTACGACAGCTTGAAAATACAGCACGCGACATTCGAGCACAACAAAGAGCTGAAAAACGCGATCAAGCTAGTACGCCAACAATTACTGAAACTGCAGTAAATGGTGAAGTGCCAACTGAACAACAGTCTACGGAATCAACATCCTTTGATTTACGAGAGGAAATTGATCCAAATGACTCAGCTCAGAATACCAGTGTCACTAAGGAAACTCCAACGAGTGCAGAGGATCAACCAGAATCCTCAGCCTCAACTGGGGCATCCGCAGCCACACCCAAACAAAGTGCACAACTTGCTCCTTCTAACAAGAAGCCGCGAGGTCGACCTCCAAAGACGCCCAAAATTGTGACAAACGCCGCAGAGCCGCAACCTTCAACGTCGCAATCTCAAACAGGAGATTTGACGACAGAAGGAAGCGCACAACCGGCAAAAGATCCAAATAAATTGACTAAATCTCAAAGGAAATCTGAGAGAATCAAGGCACGCCTAATGCGTATGGGTCAAGAACCACCAAGAACCTATGATTTCCATCAGATTGTTCCGTATCATTACTCAGAAAAAAGTCTATATAAAAGTTACTTTATTGAAGACTCAGAACTTTCGCTCACAGAAGACTTACAAGAAGTTTTTACTGTGGAACCGAGAAACTTAGAGATCAATAAAGTCACAGTTGAGATTAATCCTGAGGAAAATGAAATTAACATTTTCATTTCTCTCCCACCAGAATATAAACTGGAAGGGGAAATCATAAAGGTTGAAATTCCACCTCAGTGTGAAATACCTAGAAATGAAAATGCAATTGCTCAATTCTTAAAGAGTACAATTACCAACGCCATGAATGGCTGGTTACTTAATAAAATCTGAAATTAGTCAATTTATTTTGTAAAATCGTAACTGGAAATTTTGAACACTATAACCAGATAGTGACCAAAATACGCCACAGACCAGGATTCGCCGAAATCCAAGTCACAATGTAAATTTATTTTGATTGGCAAAATTTCAAACAGGAAATTAAAACAGTCAGAATGAATCACAAATACGAGAAAAAGTTTTAAATTTCAAATAATTTGACTAGAAGACACAACCAAACATACGTAAACGCGGACTGGGGCATTTCAAATGATCAATTTCGAAAATAATTAGATTTTTGAATAATCACAAATCACGTAAGCTCCAGTACAAGTCTCAACAAGTTAAAATTCGGTAGAAGACTGAAATTTAACTACAATATTGGCTGAGTTTGGAGTTTTTCAAAGTTGAAATTCGGTAAAAAACTGAAATCCAACTTTGAGAATCACTAGACACGTAAATATTCCACAAGGGAATAACCACGTAACAGCCAATACTCGGTTTAGATAGCTAAAAACGCAAAATTTGAGTAAAATCTCAGATTTTTGAAAAATAACGCTATTCAAAGCGTTACGCGTTACGTTACGGGCAAAAAACGTGAGCCACCGCATCCGCATGTACTCAGACGGAATAACACCGGCGAAAATGTGCTCTTATCACGATTTCATCACTTCGAAGGAAAGTTTGATCGAATTAGAAGTTGTTCTTAGCAAAATTGCGATCTTTTTGAATAATTGAAGCTATTTTGAGGTTCATTAACGTATTAAATTACTGTTCATCGATTTCTACAGTGCCAGCTGTATTGAAACGAGTAAGTAAACCTCCAATTACGTAGTATTCAGTTCAAACTAACATCGAACAATTTCAATTATCTCGCTTCAACTTTTTAACAGAAAAATGGAAGCCCAACCGAACGTGGTTCATCATGAGCACAATATATCGACGCAACGCATTCGTCAAACATGTCGGATTAGAAAAATCAACGGCGAAATCTTCAGAAAATGTTACGTTAGAAATAACAACGGTAATGAAACGCCGAAATGGATTCAATTGTCCTACCTGGAATGGTGGGATAATCTCACGGAAAATACCAACCACTATCAGGTATATATTTTTCGTTAACACTCTGAATAATCATCGCTGTTAATGAAACTAACCAATGACATGTGATTTATTTGTTCAAACAAGGAGTAATTAGTACGGTAACGGCGGCGCAGAAACTCCAGCGAATCAACGTATTTGCGGGTGAATCAGCGCACCAGATTACGACGAATGAAACACATAAAAGATGTGATCATCGTCGTGATAAATCTTAATTTACCTTACTAATTTGCATTTTCGTACTTGTCTTTCATACCTTAAATATAGATGTATTATATACTGCTTGCTTCAATTAGTCATTCACACTCTCATTGCACAGCTTAACATTGCATACTTCGCCGAAAGTAAACAATGTACGCTCTCACACAGCTTAATTACACGCAAATGAACAAATGGATACTTCGTAGGAAGTAACCTAACGTTCAATATATGCCTCACATAATTAACAACTCAACCGCTTGAGAGTATTTTAATCAAACTCGATACTAATATCGTTCTCAATCGATTATTTAGCGCTCAAGAAAAATGGAAGCTGCAATTAAGCAATGATGAAGGCTGAAATGAAAAATACATCGAATAACTACAAATACAAATTCAGGTAACAACTCGAAGTTTATTTGTATACTAAATTATTCGATGATAAAAGCAAGCAACGTGAATATTACACATCAACGGTAAAGTGAATCTCTACAATGAATTCATCACATTCGGTTTTTGTTTCAAAATAGTTAGCAACAAGCTACGTGAGTTGAAAATTACTCTAATAAGAGTTGATTTCAAACTTATAATTAGATTTTGAAAGTTAGCATTACATCTACGATCAATTCACCGGCGAGTGGAATGATTCTAACGTGGATGAGCTACGAAGATGAAACCGAACGTTGATGCAAAATTTTCTTTATGGTAAAATAAAATATCACGTAAGTACCAATTACATACTTCAATGTAAGTAAGTAATGAGTACCAGACGATCTCTCAGAGTACAGATTGTTCAGATAGTGTTTATTTCCAAATCATAAAATGAGCTACGTAGACGAAACCGAACGCTACAGTAATTATCTTTCAGAATAATGATCGCTGAGTAAAAACTGCGTACTTCAACGTAAGTAAAACAGTAGGTACTTGGTGATTTGGTTTCAAACGCTAATTCTCCAGTTTAGTATTTTGAAAAATATTCCAAAGTGAGTAAAATTCAAAATTACAAATTAGCAGCGAACCAAATCAAATCATTCATAACTAGCGAATAATTTAGCCAACTCAGATACGCAAATGAAAGATAATTTTAACGAACGTTCATTAGCAGAATACCTACGGTCAATTTACCGGTGAGTAAAGTGATTGTAGCTAGGAAGAGCTACGTAGACGTAACCGGTCTCAATTAATAATGATTTTGCGAAATAAATTAGCTAGGAGAAGCCACGTAGAAAATACCGATGGTCTCTTAGTTTAAAATTTCAAAAACAGCTAAAAGAGCTACGAAACTGAAACCGATTATACTAAGACCAAATAATAGTACTAAATCAACCTAGATTTATGAATAATTAGCAGTAATAATTTATTCAGAAATTATGATCGCTAATAACGTTCACGTATTTTCATACAGATTCCAGATCGTATACGAAGGGCGAGCAAATTTTATCGTAGTATAAAATACCGCCAGCGGTACAAATGGAATATAGCAACGTTGCCAGACGTAGCATTTAGAAGTAGAAAATACAGGTACAGTGACTAATTATGTAGTCGTTTAGAATTTCCAGCATCAGTGTTAAGTAATACAATGTTTATTTTTCTCGGTGAAACAACTACGAGTATGATGAAAATAAGCAGATTTTCACAACAGAAAGTAGCAGTTGAAAAGTAATCGGTGAAATTGAATTCGAATTGGAGTAAACATATAATTTGGCAACTCTATTCAGAAAGTGACCTTTGGAACTATTCGTACAGGTAAAACTTAGTTAGTATACTGAGATTCATGTACAAATCCATATGCCCTTTCTTAACACTGCAACTCAAAATTCGAAAAAACAAAATCACGAAAACGCAATTTTCTAACGCAGACAAGTTCGAAATGTTTTTCGAAATAATAGATTTTGAAATTCATTTTTCACATACATATGCCCTCATGTTTGCGAGAAAATTAGATTCGTGCATTGCAAAGCGTTTTCGAGGCAATGAGAAATTTTTGAAATTAATTAAGAGCCCAAAATAAATAAAATTTTGTTGACTCGAAATCATTTCAAATCTCAAAATGTAATTTTGAAAATTCCAAACGTGAATAAAATGACCGAAATAATAGATTTTGGATATTTTTTCACGAAATTTTTGCAATACAGTAAAAGACTGTGACGCAAATCTCTTCGAACAAATACCTGAAAAAGACATAAATAAAAACCACAGGAGTAGTAATATTTAATTGATGACAAATAAAAATTTGAATAATTAGAATTTCGAGGTGATAATAACAAAAACCACCAGCACGCAAATTTCTACCATCGAATCCGATAAAAGATTGGAATCGATGATGAAATCTGACGCAATAATTTCGAGACAAAGAAAAACGTGCAGTTAGCAAAAGGCAGATGTTTTCTTTCAACGAAAAGAAAGCGACGTGACTCGTAGTGATAGCAAAATGGCTGACAGGCCGTTAAAAAATTCGATTTAATTGCGACGTAGTGTATCATAACAATAAAGACCGCCGAACTGCGCATTTAGGCGCACATTTTGACAAACCCGTTCCAGGAAAATCGGCGCCGTCTGATATTTTCTGCTTAGAACATTCTAGAAGGTTATAGTCAAAACCTGCTGTTCGAGCGCATCGCTACCAACACAACACCGAGTTCGACCAATCCCGTTCGCCGCCGCCGAGTAGCGAAGTGGGGGAAAGACTCGGCAGTTGGAAGCAACGACGAACCTGATCCAACTATCGAAATCATTATTTCGTTTCACGTGCTACCGAGTACATGCCTTTGCTCTTGCTATATGTTTTGCTAATGCGTTTTTGAATCTTCGTATTCTGTTTTCGCGTCTTATTTTCGCGTTGCTATCGTAAGTAATTGTTACTTATTTCGAGTATAATATTTTCATTTCTCGTTTCAAATTTTTGAATATTTGTCATCAACTCCTGTGGTAAGTACAAACTCGTACGATTATTATGCTTTCAATATACTAAGCAGTGTTAACGTAAAAGACAATAGGCCCACCATGCCGATTTGTTTTCGAATAATTATTCAATATTTATTTTTTCGCTAAACCGGTATTGCCTTACAACTTCGTCTAACACCTCGTCGCATTTCTGTTCACAGTGATGGCAGAATCTACGCATCTCGCATGCGATAAATGCGGTTTGGTGATTACATCACACGGCAAACAATATGGAGGGGATAAAAAAGTTCCCGAATCAATCTACATAACCAAATGCCAGCATCTTTACCATAAAAGCTGCATCATGAAAGCGATCAAAGACTCCGAACTCCGAGATCCTGCCGGCGTGCAGTTGACTCGGTGTACACATATCGGTTGTGAACGAGACGTGAAGGAGAACATCTGCTACAAGGTAGAGGTAACTCGTATTCAGATCTCAACACCTGAACCTACGGGAGCAGCAACCGGCGAGTTGCAAGCTCTACGTAGGGAAATCGCTCAGCTGCATACCGACAAAGAACTACAACAAGATTTGTCCGAAGACATGTACAAGAAAATGTCAGATTTCGAGGTACAATTAACTGATGCTAATAATATGATCGCGAGTTTAAAAGCTCAATTGGAAACTACTACGGCGAAATACGAGGCACTTCGTAAAGCCAAAATGTCATCGCTATTCCCGAGCTCCACAGCGATAGCCAGTCACTTGAACCAGCAATCTGCAACCAGCTCGAATGCGACGACGCCAGCTTCGCTGCCGGCGGTTACGGCCACCTTACCGACGAATACGACGCCGATTTCGACGACCACTGCACCTACCGCGGCGACAAACGAGCTCTGCCAGGGGTTTGTACCGTCACCGTTCCCGCCACCACCTCCGGTCAACAACGGTACACCAGAGGTCACGCCGAAAGTTCCAAAGCCGTCAAAAAACGCGGAAAGAGGTATCCCCGCGCCCACGCCGGTGGACGCAGGGATACCTCAAACAAACGCCGCTACCGCGAGCAACCTTACGCAAGGCCTCCACCGCCCGCCGCCCGGTTTTCCGACCATAACAGGCGCCGCAGCGAACGCCGCGACGAACGCTACGACGAACGCCGCGATGACCGCTACGACGAACGCTACGACAACCGGTACTACGATGAATACGAGCACCATCACGACGAACGCCGCTATGACAACCGCCCCACGGACACTCGCTCACGTCGAGGACGCGGCCGACGGGGCGCTCATTAGTTTCAAAATCCCGTTCGTACAACCGGGTACAGCGCCGACTGTACCGGATGCAAGTTCACACTCGCCAATCTCATCTTACTGGAATTTCCCGCAGAAGAAAGATACAGAATACTGGGGAAGATCACTCGCTCAAAGTGGCGAGCAGTCGAACTCCAGTATGCCTGACACCGCCAACGTGCAGAATTCCGTTGATCCGAACGCGAATTTGCATGCTGAAAACCAAGCGGAAAGTGCTCAACCAACGGCGAACCAGTCTCCGGCGGTCGTACCGAAGAAGAAGAAGCGGGCAAAACCTGGAAAACAGTCAAACACGAAATCAAATCGAGACACCTTTGACGCACGATACCCCGAGGTAACGCATGAGGTGCTAGCGCCGTTCTATCCAACGAACGCTTACCCGCAACACTTTGCGGTGTGCGGTTTAAAAATCGGAGAAGCGAAACCGGTTATGGCGCTGTTCGCATACAAATATTGGATTGTAGGCGACATCCATGCCCATGGTATCATGCATGCGATTACAGAAGGCAAACCATATCATGACAACATAGATAAACGCATGTATAAGCGTGACATGAAAATTTCGGAATTAATTGAATTAATCGTCGAATTAAAACAAATTCCGAAAAATCTCATGATATCCATTGGAACATATGACATCTTCGCATTTACGCCACCGAATACCTTCGACTTAAATTTCCGGAAACTCATCGAAGTTTTAGGAGATAAAAAAGTCGAACAGGTAATCATGTTGCCTCCGAACGCAAGCGGCCGACTGCACAACAACACGTTCCGGCAAATTACACAAACATTCTCGTACAATTGGGGAACTGGAAAATTCCAGTATATGGTTGCGAGCCACTTACTCAACGATTTGAACCTAGAATTGGCATCAGTGGACGAGCTTGGCCCGAAATATACGAAAGCTACATACCAAAAAGTAGCAAACTGTATCGCAGCCGTATTTATTCCGGAACCAGTCATCGAAAAAAGCAATTCAACCGCCGAGTTGAATAACGCTAATAGCGCTGCATCATCACCTGCAACGCCGCCAACATCAAAAGCGAAGCTTGATACGAACGTCGATTCGCAACAAACTTCCGCACCAGTGATGCCGCAGTTCAATCTGCCCAAATCGTCGTTCCAGCAGAGCCCGAATGACATCGTAACCGACACCCTGTCACCATCCTACGTAAACCCGCAGTTGCAGCAGGCAACAGCGAATTACCTGGGAAATAAAGCAGTGGGTACGCCGCCATACCCCAAAGTGGGTACAGCGACACCTGGATGTCATCCGCTAGATCCGCGAAACCAAAAGGCGAAATCAACAACTTCAACGAAAGTTGAGATTTCACCATACAGTGGCTTGCACCTAACAAATGTAGGTTTTTCTGACGACGAACAGAAACCGCTTACTGATAAGGAGGTGATCGAACGCGCCAAAGTCCTCACTAAAATTCAAGCCGATGTAAAAGCTAGTAAAGCGAAAGAGCAGGAGCGACTAGCCGCAGATGCCAAATCGCGCGAATCGCTGAAGGAAAAAATGGAGTGGAAAAAAGAAGCCGACAATGCGAAAGTTGGCATCTCCTCGTCGAAGGAGAAACCAGCTCGCAATGTTTCTGAACAATCCGGGAACTCGTCGGAAGATTCAAGAAACAAGTCTAAGCAAAGCTCGTCTAAAACTCCATCCCACGCAACCTCCAAAGCAAGAGAACGCTCCCGCTCAGAGCACCGATCGTCAAATAAATCAAAAGATCGCAAGGTAAAGTCGGGAGATGAGTCATCCGTACTCAACACCGGTCCTAAACCTAAACCGACTACTGATAACGACAAATACATTGGGTTCATGGTAAAAACTCCACCATCGGGTAAACCTCCTACCGAAACGGAGCGACGAATGTACGAGATATTCGGCAATACCGAGGGTGTACCTGAACCTACCGACTCAACGACCTCTGCTTCTGCATCGGAAAGCGACACAACGAAAGTCGTTAAGTCAAAACCGCGCAAGTCACGCAGCTCGATAAAAACTAAGCTCTCGCCACCGCAAACGTTACTGACGTACATTCCGAGACAGCAACGTGCAAAGCAGTTGCGGGTAAACGCAGCGCTTAAGCGCGACTTAGTCCTCAAAAAGGTATTCGGTAAACAGTCGCAACCGAAGGTGCAAACTGAAGCTGAACATCCTGCGACGGAAGGAACAGTCGGCACTCAGCCAAAGGTACTCGTGCCGAAGCTTGATTTAACAGAATCAACGCCGCATGAGAAACCAGTGAAAACGGTCGACTTAACCGAATCAGCGGAATCTGATAAACCGCTCAAAACTATCGATCTCACCAAGACGGTAGATCCTTCCGCCGAGGAGGAACTACCTCGAGGAGCGCAGTCAATCGAACAGCGCACTCTAACAAAGGTTGATACAGCGGTACAGGATACGACTCTAACTCTACATTCCGTCGAGAATGATGAGTTTACTACCATCCGACAAGTAGTAACCACCGTAGTTACTACTGAAGCGATTGAAACTACCGAGCCGGCTCATCTCGTTGGTACTTATGATCTGACTAATGAGAGTCCTCGCAACGACGAAGAATCTCAACAGCCAGTATCACCACGCACCGAAGCAGCGCTCCTCGACGAAGGAGTACAGCAAACGGGTGTACCGGCAATTGAACCTTCAAACGACGATGAAGGTGAAGACGACGAGGAGGATGAAGAAGACGAAGATCTTTAAACCAACTCGCGTTTTCTTTGTAAATAGTTAATAATTTTTTATCATTATCATTTCTCGTTCTCTTATATTTGCCAAAACTCACTGTCGTAGTAGTAATAAGCAGTTTTGTACAATTTTGATATCAGAATACAAGATTTTGAATCAATGTATCTCATTTACTTTGTCGATATTATTTTGATTACAGCAACAATGAATATTCAAGAACGCTGGTGTGCTTTCAATGATATTTATTATATACTGCGCTTTATTGACAGATTAGTGCACGCATTCACAGTAACGTATGCCCTATCTGAAAAAACTGCGCACATGAGCATTAAACGTCATAATCAAGATGACTGTTTCTATGTATCTACAACAACACGCTCAATCGAACTCGATAAAGAATATTTCATTTTATGGTTCGCACTGCTGTTACTCTACGCAGACTTAATTTGGCAAATTTACAACATTGAAAGCTCACAATCGTCGAATTGTTGAAACTTTCAATACATCAACTTTCGAACTTCTCTAACAGGAGTTGATCGAAAAATAGAATTATATCCCAATCGTCGAATTGGTGGTCTTTTCTCTATGTTACAAACTCGTCGTAGTTTGTTGAGTTTTTTACTGCCAATTCTAATACTTTATATTTTTTCAACAGCATCGAAAAAATGGTTTGCGTATCGAAAATGCCAGTAGGGCATTCGTTCCGAAAGCCGTCGTTGGACGTGTTACACGAGCCAGTCCGAGGCAACGAAGTTCCAGTCCGACCATGGCCAATTATTCCACCGTGGCACCCAGAGTTGAGACGTTTACTCGCACCGAACGATGACACCGTCGAGCGTCGTCAAAGGTTCCAGCCGAATATTCTCACTCGCCGGCCGCCAACTCCGGAAGTAACCGACATTATCACGGTAATGCCAAGCGGTGAAGAGCGGCGATATTATGAGATCACCCGCAATGCCAACGACGAGCCGCAACTTCAACCAATCCTGGGACTGGCACATGCGACCGATCAGCGACAAATCGCCTGGACTCAGGTCCATCGACGACCAACGGTGCGTCCCCTCAACCGCTATGATTCCATCGTCGATGAGATACTCCAGTCGCGGTATGAGCCCGAGCTGAACACAGAATTCAATCGTCTACCGCTCAACGAAGCGCCGACGGCACACCCGTTCACGATCCTATTGGAACGAGTCACCGCGCCGCTTACTTACGTCGATGACATTCGAATTGCACCGCAATGACCAATTTTTTCGATACTACCATTGTAAATTTTTTCTTTGTAAATAATCTTTTTTTTTTTTTTTGTTTTTTGCATTTTGTATTTTCTTTGTTAAATCTGCCTGCGTGCAGATATTTCAAAGTTTTTCTTGTTTTTTGTATTTTTTATCATTCTCATCATGACTGTTATGTAAATATCATGTTAAAATTACTTTTTCTTTTGTTTTCAAACTACATACCTACGTGTATGAATGTTTTGATATTTGTATTTTTTTTTGTTTTGCACGTACTTTTAGAAAACTTAATTTTACGTGATTGATGTATCACGGTGATAATATGTTTGTTCCTTTTATTTGTATTAATTTTCTTTTGTAACATTTCGTATTATTTCTTGTTTGAATTTTCACCCAGTGATGTGTTTGTCACCTTAATTTGTTAGTTGTTTTGTATTTTTTTTTTTCTTACTCTTTTATGTTCTAGTATTAATTTTCGTTAATTTGTACATAGTTCCTACAAGCTGTTACTACCTCGTCGAAGGTAGAAACGACTTTATTATTAGTAACATCTTTGTTTGCATTTTCGAAGAGTTTTTTGCTTTATATTTTCTCTCTTGTGTTTTGCAAACCCTTAATGCGATATCGTCGTATATTGCAACCAGTTAAGCGTGATGAATACTCGGCGAAGTAATCTCACGTGAACACCAATCGTTGAATTGGTATTCCATACCCCGTGCAAACTCGAAGAATTGATTCGCTAGAATCGATTGTCACGCAGTCTGATATTTTACCACCTCAGGATAAGATGGCGCATGAATCGACAAACAGGTTGATACTGTAAGCCGCAAAGTCTCTTTGAACGATATATGCAACACAACAGGTGTAGCAAGTTTAAAGAGCACTCTTTTTGTCCTGGTTGACATAGGATGCGTCATCGAACGCAACCATTTATTTATTTATTGGACCGCAGCCCTCAACAAGCAACAACGGGTCAGTTGAATGCGCATTATCCGACATTCAGGTTGGAAATGTAAGTCGCTCGCTCTCACAAGAACATTAAAATAAGAGGTACTCTGCCAAGGCACGAATCGGATATGCGATACCTATCGAGCCTCTCTCTTTCTAGAGTCTTAGATTGAGGCGAGCTCACGCTATCCGAACGTGACCTAAAATGAAGAATTATCACGCTTCCCGTCCAACCGAGACGGCGCGAGTTCCACTGGACAGAGTTCCGATGGCTCCGTGAATAATTCCAATTTCGTACGTAACGCAAGAACGTTACAAATGTTCAGAGAGCTAAATGAATTACCGCGATGGTATTCGGGATTACCGCGGTGTAGTCCCTTTAAAAGATAAACTGACTTTCCTCTCAAATAAAACGATCAGTTGCAAAGCGCCTTCTCCGACATTCAGGTTGGAAATGTAAGCCGCAAGTCTCCTAGAAGAACATTAATTTAATAGGTACTCTGCCCTGGTATCGCAGGATATAAAGAAGCGACGGATTCGCGTTGTTTTCCTCGTGTTTTGTTGATACCTAAAACGACAACAGGTGCTCTGCCTGGGTAATACCGAAGTGGCTGTTAAAATCCTGCACGATTTTTTCGGAAACTTTGGGCCATTACCAAAAAGACAACAGGTACTCTGCCTGGGTAAACACCCACTATTTTTTCAACGCTGGGTGTTATTACCAAAAAATGACAGATAGTATCTCCACGAGGTGATACAATGTTCAGGGAGCACAATTACCGCGATGGTAATTAGAACTACCGCGGTGTAGTTCTCACACGATAAACTGATCGAGTCTTTCGAGCCATAGGAAAACAATCGTCGAATCGTATCTGAAAGCTCATTTCGGCCTTGTCACCTTGCTTGTAATGACAACCAGTTGAAGTATGCGCTTTAATCGACTATCAGGTCGGATTTTGTAAGCCGCTCGTAACACCTCCACTAGGAGCATATTAATAATTGGTTCTCTGCCACGGTACATCTATGCGCCAAGATGTTGAGAACTTGGGACATGTCTCCACCAAATCGCGAGATATTGGGGAGACTAGTGCTCAGGACTTCTTCACCGGCTGTGTAGATGATATTACCGAAAATAGACTGTAACACACCAGGTGTTATATTGGTATGCTCGGAGAGCTTATTTTTACCGTGTTGGTAAATGCAACTACCGCCGAGTAGATGCAAGGTATTATTCGAACTGGTTCACAATTACAGCAAGTTCAAAATTGGTAAATTAGTGGTCGAGGTTTACGAACCCATAACGCCCTGAAAAAAGGACATGCTATTTATTGGTCCTCTGCCATGGAGGCATACCATGCCGACACCCTGCGCTACTGCAGCTTGTTCGAGAGCACGGTATTGCCATCTCCATTGCCAATGAAAAGAACCGCCTGCTAGGGCGATTGTTACCTTGATCATTGGCGATGTGAGCCAAAAATGAACTGTAACACACAAGGTGTTATAAGCGCATGTTTAAATCAGGTAGACCGCTGATCAGCAATCTTGGTCGTTGAACCAATTGAAACCCATACAAGGACATGCACCATAATCGGTTCTCTGCCACGGTATCTCCCTCACTTGGGAGGCGAAGATTACCGAAAAAGAACAGAACACGTGACTATTCGTTGAACAATCGTTGAATTGTATTCGGCGACCACGTGACATGGAAGTAACATACAAGATGTTGCAAGTATGTTCGAATGGGATGCTGACACCTAGGGAATTGAGAGGAACTTGGTAGCATGGTTTACGAACCATTTTTAAGAGCCGCATAAGAACATATTAATAATTGGTACTCTGCCACGGTACGCACCCCGTATCTGGAAGAAATCAGGCATGGTCCTGGAGGATTCCGCGGGTGATGACGTTACCGAAAAGGACAGGTACGCTGCCTGATAATGCCATGACTTGCACGGAACCGGTTACGGGTTCCAGCATGAGATGTAGCGATGACTACCTTTCTGCAAGTCATGACACACACGAAACCGATGACACAGCTTCAATTAAGGAAACCAGTTTCTTTCCGAAGTTGGTGTTGTTCGAGCTTTCGTGTTATCAAAAATGCCAATTTTAACACAATTAAAGTGTTATAATATGTTCAGACGGACAACGCTGCAAGAAGGATATACTATAATCACAGGTTTCCCAGCCTGCGAATCCTCTGCGAGAATTGCAGAAATCGCTGTGTCATTATTTTGCATATCGATAATCGCGATCCGGCAGGCACGTGCCATTTTTCGCATTATCAACCTCAAAAAATGACAGATTTTTTGCAGATGTCGCAGCGAGTGATTTTGAAAAATGGAAGTAACATATAAGATGTTACAATCGTATATCCAAAGCAGCGAAACTACCAAGCACAAAATTGAAATATAGAATACCATTCTTTGATTATTACGCGGTACCACCCATACATGAACCTGTTGCTGGGCCTTGATGGTCGATTAATTTATTTTCTCTTGTCTAAGTTATTCTTTACCGTATGCCTCTGCCATTCTCATCGTAGAAACGCAGGGGGGCAGGGGGACAGCTCCGCTGCCACGTACATGCATAGTATATCATGTTTTTATCCGTGCTTTTCTCCGCTGGTTACGCCATCGAGCAAACCTCAGAGGGGCATATGTGATATACTACTATGCCGTACGTGGTATGTATAGGGCTCGCCCACATGGTAACACTGCGTTGCACTAAGGCAACACTGCGTTGTATTCTCGTCAGCTAGCCATACGAGCCAAGCGACGAGAGTACAGAACGCCAGTAATGTATCCGAGTGCACGCGGGTATGTTATTCACGGTTAATGGGTTAATGCAGTCATTTAAGTATAAGTTTTACTCTCGAGTGTTAAGTGTTATATTTAGTGCTTTAGTTTTAGTTAGTTGTTAGTGAAACCAATTAATAGACGAGAAGGAGTGATGATCTACTCGTCGCCACTCTGGGTAAGTACTTGCACATATCAGTGTGAATAAGTTAGATCTCCTTGCCAGAGGAGATCACTTATCCAAACCTACACCACAGTGTGTAACACCAACGTGTGTATATTTAGTTTAAGAAAGTGTCTTGTTAACGTACATAAATACATAGAATATGTAATTATGTAAAACCTGTAACGTGTTGTTAATATTGCACACATTAAATATTATTCTCGTGTATAACTTGTTATTATTTATGGTGTGTATGATCATATGTTAAGAGTGTAAAAGCAACCATTTCCTACTCACGCCCTAGCCGAGCATGTGAGGTATTCCGGTGAGTATTTAGTAGAAATACTCTAAGGGATATTTCTTGGAAACAACACAATAGCAACCACCATCGTAAGTCACATTACGAATCATGCTTTAAGTCATTTTACCCTCTTACAGAGCATAACACACAATTCGATCTTTATCTGCCCAAGTTCATATCCACGCCTTCTGGAGCAAATTAAAAATTCTGGAGAAATTGAAAAATCGCACTGGAGGCTCCAGAATGGTGGGAACTGGCGGAATTCGGCCTCAGGGGGTTTGTTGTGTTCAAAGTACAGCAATTCGCTCAAATTTCGAAGATTTCCTCTCAAACCGTCAAACTTTGATTTTTTTGGATTTCTTATTATGAAAAAAGCTGAAAAAAAACTGGTAAAAAAAACAACTCTTGAGGTGTCTCCTCCAGAATCGGCTCAAATGTGGATAAGCTCGTTAAACAGGTCGATCATAACACACAACTCGATTTTTAGCTGCCCAACTTCATATCGACACCTTCTGGAGCAAATTAAAAATTCTGGAGAAATTGAAAAATCGCGCTGGAGGCTCCAGAATGGTTGGAAATGGCGAAATTCGCCCTTGTGTGGTTAGTCCATGACAAAATACTGCGATTCGCGCAAATTTCGAAAAGATTCTCGCAAACGGGAAATTTTTGATTTTTGAATATTTTTATTTTGAAAAATTGAAAAAAAGCTTGTCAAAAAACCACTCTTACTCTTGAGGTGTCTCCTCCAGAATCGGCTCAAATGTGGATAAGCTCGTTAAACAGGTCGATCATAACACACAACTCGATTTTTAGCTGCCCAACTTCATATCGACACCTTCTGGAGCAAATTAAAAATTCTGGAGAAATTGAAAAATCGCGCTGGAGGCTCCAGAATGGTTGGAAATGGCGAAATTCGCCCTTGTGGGGTTAGTCCATGACAAAATACTGCGATTCGCGCAAATTTCGAAAAGATTCTCGCAAACGGGAAATTTTTGATTTTTGAATATTTTTATTTTGAAAAATTGAAAAAAAGCTTGTCAAAAAACCACTCTTACTCTTGAGGTGTCTCCTCCAGAATCGGCTCAAATGTGGATAAGCTCGTTAAACAGGTCGATCATAACACACAACTCGATTTTTAGCTGCCCAACTTCATATCGACACCTTCTGGAGCAAATTCAAAATTCTGGAGAAATTTAAAAATCGCGCTGGAGGCTCCAGAATGACTGCAGATTGCGAAATTTGGATTTTGGGGGGGTTATTATCAGTTTAAGGATTTATTTTGAACATTTTTACTGATCAAGTACGTATTTTTTTTAAAAAAAGCATAAATCGCCAAAAACAGTCAATTTTGGATTTTCAAAAATTCGCCAAAAATCGAAAAATGAACTTAATCGCGGTCCCGTTCAAATCGGAGGCGGATACTTCAAGAGGTTTCCTTGTTAGCAGTTTTGTAACATAGATTTTTTCATTTCATAGCCGAAGCTTTCAGCAATAGGTTACTGAAAGCGACTATAAACGTAGTCGATCATGAAAATTGCAGAACTTCATTTGAAGGCACTACTCGCAAGTTGGCGCGTGGTTACGATTCAGAAGCCATGATTTGTGCTGGAGATGTAGACACGGGCAGGGATGTATGCACGGTAATTGAATCGTAAATATTTGTAGACTATAGTTACACATGCAAAATGATTAAAAAGGGCGTTGTAATTATGTACTAATTATTCATATATGTACAGGGTGACGGTGGAGGACCGCTACAGATCTCGATATCAAAACAACCTGGCATGTGGAATATTATAGGAGTGTCATCTTTCGGCCCTAGTATTTGCGGAAATCACGAAGATCCGTCAGTTTATACTAAAGTGTCACACTATCTGCTTTGGATCCGGAGTATAGTTTGGCCTCAGTGGCGTAGCCAGGGCGTATATGGAGCGGGGTTTTAGTTGTTAGAGAAAGGTCCAATTTTTTCCGTGATGAGAGAATATGTACATACATAAAAGAACAATGTTTTTTTTTTTTTTTTTCTAGGAAGAGATTCATTATTTAAGCTTCAGAATTTCAGATTTTGAACGATTTTCTTTTAGAAATTTCAGGTTTGGAAAAGAAAAGTAAAAAGGCCAAAACAAATTGAGGGCAAAATCTATCGAAATATCGTGTTTTGAGAAGTAAAAAACAGTTTTTTAATGTGAGCAGTTTATTTTTGGATTTACATGCACATTTTTTTTGATTTCGAATACCTAATAAATTATGATGTTTTTTACAAGAAGTCAATTTCGTAATTTCATTCGACATTTTCAAGAGTTAGGTAGCTCTATCTTGAACAGGTGCAGAAATTTAGAAATAGAAAAACTGTACTCAGCTAGAGCAAAGTGAGAGCAAAATATTTCAAAAATGTGCTATCAAGTTTCAAAAAAGTCGCTAAATACTTAAGTCTCTTTCTTAAGACTGAAAATTTTAAAATAGGCACCTAGGAATAGCTAAAATAAACAAAAAATGTAACATTTGAGAATTTAAGTAGCCAGAAGATATGAATGGGATACGAATTGATCGTAGTTCATAGCTATTGACTTATTATTACCTATTTATTCATTACTGTACCCACCTACTTATATGGTTTGTCATAATATTATGCATGTGCAATGGAGAAATTTTAGCAGCGATCCTGCGCCCATGGGGGGGTCTCGACCCCCTAACCCCCCCCCCGGCTACGCCTCTGTTTGGCCTTGACAGTTGACAGCGGCCATTTTATACGTGATTTCAAACAAATATAACTACAGCAATTCACCTACAGAATGTTTCGAGAATCCGACTAATTAATGACTATAGAAGATGACTTTCACGAACTGGTTTTCAGAACAGTGTCCGTTTGATGAATTTCTCAACAAGTTGAAAAACTTTGAAAGTAGGTACCCTTCTTATGTTTCCATAGTCGATGAAATTAGGAAAAAATTGCCTTTTGTCTCGCGTGTTGAAAAACCAGAACTTTCCTATGGTGATTTGGATTCGAAAATACATCAAAACCCGACAAAAACTCACACACATCTCAAAAAAAAAACAAAAACAAAAAAAATGCAAAAAAAATTGTTGAAATTGAGAAAAACTGACTAAAACAGGAAGCAGAGGAAAGATCGAAATCTGGAGAGAAAAAAATTAGTCAAAGAATAGTGTTTAAAAATACCTCCCTGTTGTCTCCTTTCAAAATCAAAATCACTACTCTCTAAAACTCTAAAAATAAAATTCGAGAGCGAAATTTAAAACGAAAAAACATCTCCAAAAATTAGAGAAATTCTGCTACCTAAAATTTTAAAAGTTGAAAAAAAAATCACGAGGATCCCAGAATGCAAATTTGATCAAAAGTAGGAAAACTCCTCCAAAAAAATTAGAGTAAAAAGCACTAAAATTTAATGAAAAAAAAAACATGGTGAAAATTGAAAAAACAAAGCACTCGCGAAAATTCACATAAAATCTATGATAATTCAAAAAGAATGACGCGAGGAAAAAAATCAACAAAGCACCAAAAAAAATCGAAATGAAACCATCAAGTCTCAAAAGTCCAAAACGAATTCTCAAAAACTCAAAAAAAAAAACTGTAAAACGGGAAATTCCACAAAAATTTGCCCGGAAAAATTGGGAGAAATTGTTATAAACATTACGAAAATTAGGCAGAAAAGCGAATCAATAAGATTCAACGCAAAATCGTGGAAATGACAAAAATTGAAAACTCTCGAAAATTCAGTTAATGAAAAATCATTGAAAATTTAGAACTGAGAACTCACGAGAATTAAAAGTAGTTATATGACTTCAGAAAAAAATTAAAAACAATTTCGAGAAAAATCCTCGAAAAAAAAATGTTTGAAGAGAGAGGAAATCCGGAGGACCTTTCCCCATTACTCGTAGAGAAGGGGAAAGCAGAGAAGAATCAACGAATAAAAGATTATCAAGATGAAAAAAAAAAAATACACCACAAAAGGTGAAAAATGTAAGCGAATAAATCACTAGTTTTTTTAAATCACCAGACTCGAAAAAAGTAACTCTGAACATGACAAAAAAATTAATCAAAATTAAGGCACGATTTTTGTAAATAGGTATAATTGGCTACGTTAGATATTAGTAGAATTATTTATGCTAAAAAATATGTCTTAAGAATGCCATTTATGTGAAATAAAATTGCGAGTAAATTTCGTGAAACGTTTTCGTTATTTAATTTGTTGTTTCACGATGAAAATCGATACGATCGATCTATGTAGGTATGTATGTAGTTTGAATTCAACCAAAATTCGAAGAAATCAGTTACAAATTTTTCCTTGAAAAGAAAAATACGATTTTTCTTCGTGAGAACTTTAATTCAAACAATTTAACAGAATGTTCGAAATTACGTTTAAAAAATGAGAATAAAAAATTAGGAAATGAAAAAATAATTATGTAGATTGTAGAGTGAAAAAAAGTTTTTTAAAATCGAAGAACAAAAAACTTGCTTACGAAGCAATATAAAAAATTAGTTATCAGAGCTTTTTGAACCGAACAACGTTCTCAAAATTCTGAATATTATGCAAAAAAAATGTTGAAAATAATGTAAAAATCGCGTATACATTGTAATCGTTCATTTACTTCGTAATTACTCGTAATTCGTCGTATTATCGAGATACAGTGTATAGCTTACATTTCCGAGAAGTCAACAAACATCTCCGATGACTTTTCGATTTTCTATTCGAATTCTCCGCGATTCTACTCGAGTATTATTACCGTTTTGCGTTTTCCGTTCGCATTATGGCGATTTTCCTTCGTTTTATTTTATTGTACATTTTGTATTAGTGTAAATATGTTCGAATACATTTTTTATTTCGAATTGTGCACCGTATTTCAATAGGTTATGGGCTACAGACGCGCTAAACTGTGCCTATTTGAGATAAAAACGCGCTAATCGTGATGTATTTCGTTCCGTTCGTTATCTAATTCGTATTCGAAGGTTCATGTGCGGTTGTATTATTCGAAAATTAGATCGCAGTCGTTAGCTGTTGATATCTAATCGCGCGTTATCATTCGACGTACAGATTGTGGATCGCAGTTGTGAGCTGTTGAAATCCATATTCGCCTAATTGTATCATGGATTATATCAAGGGTATAAAGCCTCTGTCCTGTTCCAGTGATTGGCCGTCATGGAAAGATAAAGTGCTCGACGTACTCGCCCTATTTAATGCCGTGGACATCGTCGAAGGTAAATCAACCTGCCCAGATGAACCAAAAACGACCGATACCGCCACCGACGCAGCCGAAAGACGTAAGTTGATTGCAACATGGCAAAAATCTTCTCATCAAGCGAAAATAATCATTTCCCAAACCGTTTCCGAAGAGCTACACAGTCGAATCGCTGGTAGACTATCCGCGCGCGAAGCATGGCAAGTGCTTACGAAGGAATTCGACGACAAGGCAGAAGACCAAATATTCCGCGAATGCCTGAATTTCTTTAGTACCGAGTGGAATGATTACGAAGATGCGCCCTCTGTTGTTGCTCGAATCAAAAATCAACACCGTGAATTTCGAGCTGGTCTGGAAAATCGCAAAATCGAGACAGTCGATAAGCTGTTGGAAATTTTGTTCGTTTCGAAAGTATTACACATTCTTCCGAGTCGTTTCGAAGCGTTTAAATCGAGCTACCTTCTTCTCAAAGCTCAAGCTGATAAGTCACTAAGTAATTTGTCCGATTCGCTTATCACGCACGAGCGCAACGTCACACCAGTACATAGTTCAACGTCGTCATCTTCATCCGAAGCTATGTTCGCTAAATCTGGTCAGAAGAGTGGTTTGAATTTCATCGCGAAAACATCTGGTGATCAATCCGTTCGAAATCATCAGAGAAACGCTCAAGTGTGTAAATACTGTTCTGGGAAAGGGCACTGGCTCAAAAAGTGCTCACAGTGGATCAACGACGGTAAACCACCCTTTCCTGCTCGAGCTAACGATACTTCAGGTTGTTCGCCTCAAGTCAACGTTTCTGGTTGTTCGCCAAAACTCAACGATATCGATTCAGAACCTAAAAGCGCTCTACTCGCCGATTGTGAGCAACTGAATCTCATTACATCTTCGTCAGATCAATCTTGGTGGATTGATAACGGTGCAACGAAGCACATTACATCGAATCGAGAATGGTTTCACACATACGAAACATTTTCGAAACCGAATTACGTCAAAGCTGCTGGCAGTCGCGTCACAGCAGTTGGTCATGGATCGATCGAAGTTGCTAGCTTCGTAAATGGTCAACTTGTCAAGTTCGATTTGACTGACGTATGGTACGTTCCAGGTATTTCGAAGAATTTGTTCTCAGTCGTCGCGGCTCACGATAAAAAGCCAGAGAGCAGATTTTATTCGAATCCTACGTTCTGCAAATTCGAGGCAGAAAATCGCGTCATGTTCACCGGTACGAGATCGAAAAATGGTTCTCTTTTCAAAGCGTCGTTCGAGACCATTTTGCCAGAACCGCAGGTGAATGCTGTTGAGAGCAGCGAAATTGTGCAACTTTATCACGAACGATGGGGCCATGTAGATAAAAATCACGTTCGAGCTAAACTTGTTGAATTGGGCCTGAAGAAACGATCACAGGAAACTAAAACCAATTCGAGTAATCCCTGTCAGTTCGATAAAGTTCATCGCGAAACGTTCGAAAAACGTTCTTCGACCAGAGCAGTTGGTGAGCTGCTATCTGGTGATATTTGCGGGCCATTCGATTGTTCCTTTGGTGGTCGCAAATATCTCATCGTTATCAAAGATGATTACTCGAATTATCATCATACGTTCGTCGAGAAGGAGAAAACTGCCGCAGTAGTATCTCGTTGCGTTCGAGAGGTACTATTCAAAGCTCGCGCCCTTGGTCATCAAGTGTTAGAATTCCAGTCTAGCAGCCAAGGCGAGTTCGATAACAAAGCAGTACGTTCAGTATTACGAGAGTTCGATGTTCGTCAACGTTTTACGCCACATGCAGCTGTTGAACGCGGTAGCAGTGCGATTGTCGAGTTGGCGCGAACATTGAAATATTCGAATCCAGAGATTACGTATCCGATCGAAATCTGGGCTGAACTTGTTACCACCGCTACATATTTGCTGAATCGAGTAGGCAAATCAACGATCAACGGTTCGACTCCTTACGAGATGTGGTTTGGTATACCACCGCGAATAAAACATCTTCGAATTGTTAGTTCGAAATGTTACGTTAACGTTACGATCCAGTCACGTCAAAATCTGGATAAAAAGGTTCTCGAAGGTTACCTCGTCGGATACGATGGTGAGGAGCAATATCGAGTTTACGTTCCAGAGAAACGTGACATTGTTATTTCGAAAGATGTCACTTTCTACGAGAAACTTCGAGATTGCGACCAACGAGTTACCATTCTGATCAATCAAGATTTGTTAGATCCGATTGATAACAATACCGATACCGAGATAAGTGATGAGAAGAAAAGTGCACCTTCTACGTCGAAGTCATCGCTTGTTACGCCGAAATCTTCGACCAAATCGACTCCGAAAAGTTCGCCAAAAAGCTCACCGAAATCATCGAATAGTTCTTTGCTCGAGAATGACGAATTCGATGATGCTAACGATATTCTCAACGATGATCTAGAAGAAACCGAGCTTCTGTCTAGATGGAGAAATTTACGCGATAAAAATCGTTCGAAATCTCAAGACGTCAACAATCACGCTAATTGCGTTGAGATTGAGATTTTCACGGCTGAAATAGAAGCTTCAACGAAATCGTACGCGGAAGCAGTTCGAAGCCAACCTCGTTCAAATTCAAAAGACCCTATGGACACCGCGATCCGTTCCATAGCCGCTAACAATGCGCCGGATTTACGTTCAAGATCTCCGGGAAAGCGATCAGACATCGATAAGTCTGATATTTCGATTCGATCATCGATCAGCAGCAAACGAGCTGCTGTTACGTCGCCAGAGACACGTCGATATCTCTCTGGAAAACCCTACCAACAAAAACGTCAGCTGTCTACATCACGTAAATGGAGACAGCTCTAGAGTTCCAGCTCTCGCCGGATGTTTGAGTTCGATTCACTCGACATCTGGTGTACCTATTCGAATATGCTGACGCGGCGATTTGTGGATCCAGGTAGCTGATCGAGTTACTTATCCGAGTTCATCGCCGCTATCGAAGCATCTTTAACATCGACCGAATTCGAGAAAACATGATTATCGTTCATCATGTTAGATTTTTGAGTAGTTTTAGAATTTAGCTTATTACTCGATAATTCTCGAATTAGGGAAAGTGTTGAAAATAATGTAAAAATCGCGTATACATTGTAATCGTTCATTTACTTCGTAATTACTCGTAATTCGTCGTATTATCGAGATACAGTGTATAGCTTACATTTCCGAGAAGTCAACAAACATCTCCGATGACTTTTCGATTTTCTATTCGAATTCTCCGCGATTCTACTCGAGTATTATTACCGTTTTGCGTTTTCCGTTCGCATTATGGCGATTTTCCTTCGTTTTATTTTATTGTACATTTTGTATTAGTGTAAATATGTTCGAATACATTTTTTATTTCGAATTGTGCACCGTATTTCAATAAAAAATCAATTCGACACTATCAAAATCTTGATTTCTTTCTTCGAATTAGATAAATAAACAAAAAATACGAACCTATCTGCCCGAGGCGAAGCTAAAATACACGAGCGGAGCATTGTCCAGTAGTTCGATATTTCCAATACACAGGTAAAGTGTCTCGTCAGCAACTGCTAACCCATATTTTTGGCAAGATTTCGAACACCCATCACCGATCATTTGATGACGAATATTCTGCAGATTAAACAGAAAAAATTAAACACGACAAAATAAAATTCCAATGCTGTTGACTTGTTAATGATATTCGAACTAAAAAGTATTATAGGAGGTAAGTAAACAACAAACCTGTCAAAAAATAAGATCTCGTAATATTCTAACGGCTCGTACAATAAATTCATCGCCTTTCCATCTTCGCAAATACTTACACTCGAGAATGATTTCTGCATCGCTGTACCATAAGCTAGATCCTAATCACACACTGAAAATCTAATCCTTGGGGCAAGACACAGAATTGAGTGAGCATGATGAACGAATGGTCTGTGATCTGTGAACAAAACAATAAGGGTAAGGTGCCCGAATGTCGACCACCTAGTTTATTTTTGGAATAAAAAGACCTGTAATTGACCTAGGTTCGCGCACAATGGCTCAAATGATAGCCACATGCCTCTAGTTTAATGCCCTAAAGTCACTAAACCTAAAACCCCCCCGCTGATTTTTCATGGCGTTTTTTCCAAAAAGTGAGAAAATTGAAAATCGCAAAAATGGTATCCTAATTCCGACCACCCCAAAAAAATTGAAAAAAAGATGGTAAATAATATGTCAACATCGTTGTTTATTAATTGAAATGACACAAATAGAAAGGCAATTAATTATTTAAGCAAAGGGGAACAAATATTCAATTTTTTTTTACATTTTTCTGACCCCGTATCACAAATCTCATGTCCCCATTTGAAACACTTGGAAATTGTTTAGATGCTTTTAAATACCCTTATTCTCGTTTTCTTACAGCTTTTACAGCTTTGTTCATTGCATCAGCACACCATTTTTTACGTTTTGGCATTTTTTTCGAAAATCCAGGAAAATAAAAATTTCAAATATATAGCCAAATCATTGGTGGTCGGAATTAGGGCACTCGATGAAAATAAATTTGATGGAAAATTTATCGGACTTACCTTTCATCGATCCAAAAACTGATTATCGGCTTTTATTCGTCGAACTTTGTACTTTAAAAAATAATTAAAACTTTTTTCACGAGAAATCACACATTTGCGCAACAGGCGATTGAAGTTGCGGGAAAAGTTAATTTTGACTTTTTGAATTTCGTTTTTTAGCTATATTTTCGCGAGTTTTGGCTTTTGGGTTGTGATTTTGGTCTTAATCGTTTTTTCTGTGAAAAATACATACGAAAATATTTTTTTCCGAATTTTCAAGGCATTAGTGGGCGAGATAGGCTTGTGGTCGGATTTAGGCGACTGGTCGACATTCGGGCACCTTACCCTTATTCGTTATAAAATTGTAACATTTACACCTTTTAGACATTTTCTTCCTGTCAAGCAATACTGCTAGCTCCCCCTTTCCATACGAATCATGAAAGAGATAAACTTTGACCCTGCTCTACATCCACTCAAAAAAGGAAAAAAATATATCTGTTTATTTTCTAATCGTTTCCATTAGATGTATATTTTCGATGGGCATAATCCAAAATCAGAGTTGATTTGACCCTTTGCAGTATGCAAATAAACACTGAAGTTATTTTTGGTTAAAGAAGAAAGACCACCGTTGTTTGGACTTGAATGGATTTATGTGTTTGAAGTAGATTGGAACAAGTATATATTTCCTTACATCGCTAATTAATTTTGTTTAATTTAGTTTTTGTTTACGTTTTGTCGATTTCATTTTATTTTTCGTTAATTTCGACAAATTTTTCTTATGTTTTATTCGATTTATATATCCTTATTTTTAGTTTGTTCTGTTCTACGTGAATAGGAATCTTTTTAGGGTTTTTGCTGCTAGCAGCATAAACCCTATTGCAATTGATTATTTTCAATTTAATTTGTAGCCAATCAGCGAGCAGTATTTCGGAGAGACCCATTCTGTGATTTGGATTGGAGAGTGCATGGAGTCTGTGTGACGTCAGCGCCGCGTATAGGCGACGTTTTAACGAAATGTGAAAATGTGTGATGTTCTTTAAACATTCAATCTTTATCGTTTTGCTTTTTGCTTTTGCTAATTAATTACGCTAATTAAGTAATTATCACTGAATGACAATGACTGAATGTACATATGATATGATAAATGATAGTAGGGATGGAAAGCAGAAAGCTAGCTGAAAGCTGAGGAAGTAGGGGGGTTGAAAGCTATTCGAACGTAGAACGCGGAGTGGCTGAACTCTAGCGGTGAAATCGAAAAGGCATGAAAAGGTGAACAACAAACCTCCGATACGTGATAATAATTTTATTATCACTGATAACTACTGATGAATGTTAAAAAATAAAAGCTCTGTTCTATTCGCTACTCCGAGTAGCTCTGTGTACTCTCGTGATTTTCTCCGGAACTGATAAAAGAGTAGAGAGAGTAGGGGAAATGAGTCTTCGAAAAGAACACAAATCCAAGAACACCTTGTAAAACAACTAAATTTCAACAAAAAAAAGAAAATAAACACTCGTAAAACGGAATGTCGGAATACTGATTGTAAAAAAAAAAAATGTCGCCTTAAAAAATCTGCTCTTTTTACTCTACTCCTTCTGCACTTCCTTTTCAGCAGGTGTAGAAAAACCTGCTCTAGAGCAGCTCTTTTGACTCTACTCCTTGCGAAAAGAACGATTAGACGGATTACTCCGAGTAAAAATGTGCCAATAGAACACAGTATTGCTGCTCGAAGCAACTCGGAGTTGCTCGGAGCAGCGAATAGAACAGAGCTAAAGTAAATCTATAATCGGAACCATTTATTTCTGAATGAAACAATGTTGTGATTGGTTGTCGACGTTTGTTGTTCACCTTTTCGTTACCTACTCAACAATATGCACACTAGCGCTCCATACCTATTCTACGTCCCAATTGTTAGCTAAGCAAGTAGCAACTTAAAAGCTAGCGAAAGCCAGAAGCTTTTTATTCAGTTTTCTTTATTTTTTTTTGCAAATTCGTTACTCCGTAAATTTCTTCTTGCTTTTGGCTGTGATCAAATTTACGAAAAATAAATAAAAAATGAAAAAAGCACCTAACAAAAAGCAAAAACCCTTTGCAATCAGCAAATAGCTGATAGCTTGTTTTTTCTATTTTTTTTTTTGTAAAAGTAGAAAGTGTTGTAACGTAGTGTAAATGCGCCTTAGCGCATTCTAGTGTATTCGTACTGTGTAAGATATTCCTGTATGTACATTGATAAAATATACTCTTGAGTTATGGGTTAAATTAATTCCTTGATCATTTATTAATTAATCATACAAAAGTTATAACAGGTAAATTATAAACAAAACAGTTATGCAATCCGAATGGAATTAAAAACAAGTAAAAAAAAAACTGAAAATGAAACCTACAAAGAACATGTAAAGAAAATAATTAATCTGTGTAAAAAACTGGATGTAAAAATGGCGTTCAAAAACATGATGGAGTACATAGTTGATGGACTGCCACCCCATGACCTTCTAATACTAGAGAATTCATGAGAGTGAAGGATGAACTGAACCTGACAGAACTAGTACAGGAAATTGATGCAGTGGCTGCCTCTGATAAAAGTAAAATTGACTTGAAAATTATGCAAGATACCTTAGAGGAAATTAGGAGTGAAATGGCGAAGTTGGAAACAGGGCTTGCAAACCGAAACCAAAACCGAAACCGAAACCCCCAAAAACCGATTAAAATTGCTCAAAACCGAAACCAAAACCGAAACCAGGGGCGTTATTTTCCCACAACTAAAACCAAAACCGAAACCAGGAGCGTTATTTTCTCAAATTCAAAACCGAAACCGAGAGCGTAACCAATTGAAAACTGAATTGGTTTTGGTTTTGGAATTTTTCAGGTAATTAGCCCAATTAATACTGCATTTTTGGTAAAAATGAAGTAAAAACTGATGCTAAAGGTACAAAGGCCTGAAAACTAAAAAAATTGACAAATTTGGCACTGCCAAAGTGCAGCTTTCTAGTCACATACACAAAGTACTTGAAAAAATTATCACTTTCTTGGCCTTCTTCCTTCTAAAAAAAGGAGAAAAAAGGAAAAAACCGAAACCAAAACCAAAACCGAAACCGATTCCTTTGAAATCAAACCCTTTAAGCAAAACCGGAACGAGAGAGATATTATTTTTGAAAACCTAAACCAAAACCAAAACCGAAACCTTTACTTTTTCAAAAAACATAAAACCGAAACCAAAACCGAGAGTGATATCTATCCGGTTTTCAAGCCCTGGTTGGAAACTGAAAGGAGAAAAATGAGGGAAGAAAACGAGAGTGAAAAAGTGGAAAACAGTCTGAAAAAGGAACAATAGGAAGAAAAGGTATGTGTAGTAGCCAACAAGGATCAAGATCAGACACCTCCGCAGTTTCCATCACCTTATTCCAATAATTTTGTGTACCCCTATCAAAATATTGGATACAACATGTATCAAAATGTGTCTTACCCAAATATGTATCAAAACCTGAATTTGTACCAATGATTTATGACAACAACGAATTCAATTTCTAATTGAAAAAAAAAATTATCCTTACTAGTCTTACACATTAAAATTCCGAAAAATGTGGAAAATAGAAAAAATGAATGAAAAAAAGAATGATTCTTGAGAAAAATCCCCTCACTATTGCGCAATCACCTTAAGAAAAATGCTCAAATTGCCAATAGATGAAGGAAGGAGAAAAATCAGAAATAATTTGAAAAAAAATGACCTGATATTATAAAAAGAATAAAAATTTGGAAAAATGAGTACCTGATCTAGATCCTGAGTACATGGCCCCAACAGAATTATGTACAAAAGAGAATGTAAGTATATCACTCATAGAATAGTCAAATAGGAACCAGAGAAAAATGCTCTGAAAACCTTAGTAAACACTTGATTAATGACAAAACCTATAACATCCTGTAACTTATCCTTCCTACTATTCCTAAACCCCTCTCCTTAATCAATCTCCCTTTCTAAGTGCACTTTTCACCCAATGTTTTCCCGTTACAGGATGATTACTTTCATTATACCTACCTAGAGATGTAATGTAAACAGGGCTGTTAAATTACCGTAATTTATTCGCTGGTAAAATACGGCGGTAAAATACAGTATTTATGGTATTTTACTAATATGGATACGAAGTTATTTTTTGTAGTTTGACTTTGAAGTTCTGAACTTCTGACCTGCTTCTGAAGTACATTTTCATCTGTTTTAGGTGTTATTAAAGATCATAGAAAATTTTCCATGGACATTTTTTGGAAATTTATGGGGAAAATTTTTGGTAACTTTCAAATCATAAATTTCCATGGAAATTTGGAAATTTATGAAGGAAAGATGGAAAAGAAGTGTTAATTTGCCTTTTTGGTAAATTAGGGTAAAATACGGTAATAAACATTTGGTAAAATACAGTAAAATACCGCCGTAATTTACCAACATAAATTACCTTACAGCCCTGGGCGTCGATTCCTGAAATTTTTTCCCTTGCGCTATGAGCGTTATGAGTGTTACCTAGCGTTATCAAAATCCGGCGTAATGGTGGTGTTCAAAAATGTTATTCCTGAAATCTTGGCGTTATTGGCGTTATATCTATTTTAAAATGTTGTTGAAAACAAACAAAATTCAAATTTTTCATAATTTTCCCTCTTCTTATTTGTAGTTTTGCAGAGTCCATTACTGAATCACAACAAAAATTGAATTGTTTTCAAAAAATGGCTTACAATATCATCAAAATTTGTTAAACTTAAAATATCATGAAAATCTTAAAACGACCTCAATAATTTAATGAAACGCTTCGAAATTTGAGTAATACCTTGATAAAACCACCTACTTTTAAAATTTGATGAATACACTCTCATCTCAAGTCTCAAAATTGCATAACAATTCGTAAAAATTGTGGAAAATATAATAAAATTGGATAAAAATCTTGTTAATTGTGCATATAGGCTTTAAAAATTAAAAAATTACCAATAAAATTGACCAAAATATCATCAAAGTGGAATAGAATTTGACAAAAATTAGATTAGAAATCGTAAAAACTGTGGAAGTGGGCATGAAAAATTAAAAATGTCAAAAATGTATCCAAAATAAACTCATTGAACTCTCAACTGCATGCACATAACGCACATAACGCCCATAACGACACCTCCGGAGGTGTCGTTATGAGCGTTATGTTTAAAGCCGATTGCGCCTGTTACGCCAATAACGCTTTTCAGGAATAATAACGAAGCGTTATGATAACGCTAGATAAAGCTCATAACGCTCATAGCGCCAATGAAAAAATTTCAGGAATCGACGCCCTGAATGTAAACAACTAAGCAATATGTAGATGTAATTTCAATGACTTGTTAAATAATCAATCACTCTACTCGTTCGAAGAAAAAACTAGACTCAGCAAACTGTTCATTTGCAAAGTCTTAATTAAGTATTTACAAACTTGTATATTGTGTCAATGTCTAGCTACGTAGTAGCATAACCTATGCAAAAAAAGCATAGTATACTTTTCTCTCATTATAAATATTTTGTTATTATTATGATTATCAACGTTAAACATATTATACTAGTTTTACTTATTTGGAGGAAGGCAGCATGTGGTACCATTAGGTACACATGTTGCCGACTCTCGACTTTATGTTTATTGACGGCGCTAGGTGAAATGCTGACTCGCTATAATTACCCATACCTAGTATTATATCTATGTATTAGAGGTGTATGGATTTATGCGTATACATTTATATACTTCTGCAATATGACACATAAAATATAGGGTGGTTGCGGGTTAGATGCCGGTGCGGGTTAGATGCCGGTGTGGTCACCAATCGCTCCCTATCAACTCTTTCTGAAAACTGATTAGCACAGATTATACCTTAAGGTGAACATAGTTTATGTTAAAGTTTTGATCTGTGACGGTTATTGTTAACCTGGTTTGATATGCGAATGAAAAAATTTATGTAGCTAAAACCAGTGATACTTTTTTCAAGTAATTTTTGAAACGCATTTTTTCTCCAGAAAAAGTGTTTCAAAACTGCATGTAAGTATCTCACACATAAGTATATACCTTGAACTAACATATTCAAGCAAATTTACAAAAATTTGTTTCAATTCTGGTATGAAAATTGACCTTGCAATCTGACCCATCATTTTGGGATAGATGCCGGTTTTTGTGAGCGGGATAGATGCCCATAGTAATTAAATGGGAGTGAGGAAGGTGAAATTTTTTTTTGGTAATACTGCGGCAAAAAGTCCAAAAATGATGGTTTTTTTAAATATTTTCAACTGGCGTGGTCAATTTTTGGAATTACATTCATTTTTAACATATATTGTCAATTCTCAAAAACACCTTTTTCATTTTTTTTATTAATTAATCTTCCATTGTGAATTTTTGATGTTCATTTTATTTATTGTGCATGAAATAAAAGAATTTCATCGAATTCAATCTTCCAGGAGCCTTTTTTGGGGGGGTTTTGGGTAGTGGCATCTATCCCTCACCAAATCGGCATCTAACCCACACTGGGGGGATAGATGCCAGTAGGTGCGGGTTAGATGCCGGTCAAAAAGTGACCTTGTTTTTTTTTCAAATTGCAAAAAAACTACTGGATAAAAAAAATTACGCTTTTAGTATAATATAGAGGAATAATTGCTCTACCGATTCGCGCAAATTTGAAATCATTTCAAAACCGCGACACACCGGCATCTAACCCCCGACTATGGGCATCTAACCCGCAACCACCCTATCGATGTTGCGTTCATGGTCGTTGTTGATTGTGTTCTTTTTGGTCGGTGGTACTCAGTAGGGCCCCGCACCATAGCACCAGAAAAAAATAATGAAAGATGCATATGCATGTATGCAATGAAAGTTCTGTGAGATGAATATGTTCTAATTAATGTTATTTATTTGCTCTGTAACCAATATAATTAATATAGAATATTAGGTATTTAGAATATTTTTTTGTGTTGAATAAAGTGTTAAAAAATCAGTTTGCAAATGAAGAGTGATATTCCAAAACTCGCTTTGTCCATTTTTATCAAAGTTGGGTTTTCAGTGGTACCTGGTAGATGAAGTATTAACTCACATTCCTACATCATCAACCTACCAAAATGGGGTGTTAAACTCACCTAAATAGCCAATTCACTAAAAATTTAAAAAAAAATAACGTTCCAAAACGCGTTTTGTTCATTTTTATTAAAAATTTTTTCAGCAGTATTTAGTGGATGAAATGTATACCTACACTCCTACATCATAAATCCACCCAAATAAAGTGCTAAACTCGCCTAAAAAGCCAATTTACCCGTTTAAAGGGAAACTGTTTTTCCTCTCTCCTGAAAAGTTGTGAAAATGGACAAAGCGAGTTTTGGAATATCACTCTTCAAATGTAATTACCCGACCTAAAAGTGAATAATCAATTATGCTGACAAACTGAATGTAGAATGAGATTATCTGAAGTTTGTGGCTCTAGTTGATACTGGAATATCACTAATTCTGGGACCAAACAATAATATTCTGTAAATACATACTAACAGCTAATTACATATAAAACTCTACAAGGAAGCTACAACTGGAGAATCTATGACAATGGGGACTTCTTCACTTTCACCATAGACAGCTAATATTTCTCAAGTTCTTATTGTGCATTAGCCCCTACTAAACTTGACATTCAAAATCTCAGTCTCTAGGGTTTCTACTTCTAATCATTTAAGGAAATTTTCAACAATTGTCATGTAATTTTATGGTTGTATCTTATGCTGTTCCAGTGTTATACAGTTACAATGTAAGTATAATTATTTGTCATTTTGTTGGAATTTATTTGTAATATGCGATTGTCCGTGATAAAACCGACCATTGGTGGCAAAAATCAAAAAATAAGATACATATTTGATTTTTGTAACCTATGATCAAATGATTTCTTATAATTCAAGAATGCCAAGAGTATATCAAATATCGTAATGAGCAAAAATAGAAAGCAGACGAACCATCTTTGAGATGACTAACAGAATTGTCACAGGAACCCCAACATAATAAGTATTTTTTTTTTTTAAATGAAAATATTGTAAGTGAGTATACATTGTCAAATATTGGGGTACACTTGTTGTACCCACTCTCACCACCTCTACATGCCGCAAGGCCTATATGATGGGCAAGAGTTGGTGGGTCTGGGGTCTTAATCTTAACACAGGGAAAGCCCCTGAACTGAGGATGGGTTGGCAGATCCTCTGCCAGCCCCAGAACCTCTAGTATGGGAGGAAGATGAAATAAATGTTATGGAGTATCCGCCTCAGGAGGAGCCAGAAAACGAATTCGTACCTAGCTATAGGCCAGGATATGAAAGAGAAAGCTGTTTGATATGTCTGAAGGCCACTGGGGAGCAGATCAAACTGGAACCCTGTGGTCATAACTCCTTCTGCCAGAGGTGTATCGCCATGCTAATCATGAACCGAAGATAGACATCCTGCCCATTATGCAGGGCTAATATTGAAAAAATTGCCTTATTACTAGAGTAAGTTTGTATATATGTATGTTGTAAAATAAAAACACCAAAAAAATATATATATAAGTCTGATAAATACTCCAAGTCCATAAAATGATCGTAAATAATTACGTTTGCAATGTATTTAAAAGTGCTGATTCGCCAAAATTCATTTAATGGTGAGAATAGCAACTTTTTAAAATTTTTCCTACGTAATATTATGCAATTTGTTTAACATAGATGTAAGGAAAATAGTATAAGCTTGAAAAATGAAGGAAAAAGTATTTTCAGATGAATCCAGCCAAAATAACACTTGCATTGATGATCTTTCAAGCCATTTCAGCAGACCACCTCAAAATCAAAATTGTCCCTGGATCATACCTCTCAGAAGTACAGAATGTGGTCACCTATGACAGCTCAATTCCACTCAAGTATATGTTCACTCATGACCTCAGAATCATGGAGAAAAGAAGAGTAGATGTGTGTTCAAAATCCATAGTATGTTCTACAACAGACCTTGGAAAAGCTCTAATGGACATTAAAAAAGCAATGACTCATCATATCAAATCCATCCAGTTTGATCTCAGCAACAGCCTACCCAAGGAAAAAGTGAAGAGAGGAGTTCAATTTATGGGCGATTTTCTCAACTTTTGCTGCAATGCCATTACCAAAAAAGAAGTTTACCCACTATATGAAAACGAAAGCAAGATCCTGGAAAAATATGAAAATGTGAGAGAAGCAATCCTCAAGGACCATGCCGACCTCATTACCATAACCACAACCCTAAACCACTTTTCCGAAAACATATATGAAAATTTTGAAAATATTACCAAAGTAGTCAGACAAGTAGGACTGGATCTGGACAAAGAAAAAGAAGAACAGGCTTATAATGAGAGATTCATGTACATGGTCAATTGGTCACAGATAACCTCATGGAAATGTCACACTCCATGTATTATAATGACATCTATACTCACTGCTCAGCACACAGATTACCCATTTTAATCTTACCCCTCAGAGACTTGGAGACAGAATGTTCAAGCTGATTTATAAATACAATGAAGAAATAATCTTGGATATATCTACCAAACATGTATCAACCTGGTGTATTTTCCATACACCTGGAAAACCACATGGCTGGTATTCCTCAAAAACTAGGAAAAGATCCAAATAATGCCAAATTGCATCGACCTATCTGCCTATTAAAAACAATGGGCAAAATATATGAGAAAATACTACATAAGAGAATTATGACATACCTTTGGCATTTCACCTTGTAATATGTAAATTCAGAGGAAAATGAAACCATTATTCTCAATGAAAAATATTGAGGTGTCATAAACATCCTACAAACATTCCAAAAATGTATATATGTACATATAATCATAATCCCACTTCCAGAAAAATTTCATAAAAATAATAACTAGCCAAAATATCCTGTGAATTTTGGACAAAGCTTTCATAATAAAATCTACAAAAGAATTTTTGAGAAAATACAATTAAATCAACAGAAAGTACGTAGGTACATATATAATTAAAGCTTCTCTACCCCTACAGCAAATATCAAGCTGTTGGATTGATATGTTGCTAATTGAAATAGAATTAGAGTGTTTTGGAGAATTTGGTCCCAAGACTATCTAAGCCAACTGCGTTCTCACACCGAGTGGCAGGACAAACAACTGAACTTCAAAGTAGGAGATGTAGTTTTGCTCTGAAAAATGAATACAGAACCATGTCAATGGGATTGTGCAATAATCAAGAAGACATTCTCCACCAAAAGCAGTTTAGTCCCTACTGTCAAAATTTGAACACCTGATCATGTCTCAAAGGTTGTGCCAATCCAGCAGATTGTTCCACTGCCAGCTGAATAATTATTTTATTGATGTATTCATTGTCATATATTACGATTTCTATTGCACTGGGATTATAATTTATGAATTGCTTCATTTTTATTATACTTAGGGTTTATGTTTTGATTAAATTTGCCCTAAAAGCATTTCGTTCGATACGTACATCTTTTTATGCAAGCTCAGCAATATTTTGCATTCAAATGCATCATGTTTGATCCGTTGATGATATTGGAACTAAAAATTTATAGAAAAAAAAGGTACAAACCTGGCATAAAATAAGATCTCTTAATATTCTTGTGGCTCTATGAATAATTCATCGCCTTTCCATCTCTGCAAATACACTCAAATGATTTCTACAGCACTGTACCATAAGCTAGATCCTAATTGCACATTGAAAATCAAATCTTTATTAGGATCAGACGCAGAATTGAGTAAGTAAGCATGATGAACGAATTTCTATGCGATTTTATTATCAGGGTCTTTGTAATCTGTGAACAAATCAATATTTGTGATAAAATCGTCACATTCAAGTACATAGCTACATACATCAAATTTTCAAACATCATTACTTGTACATTAAAAAACGACTTCTTTTGCAATACAAAATCATATCTCAGTTGGTTAACAAATTGTGCTTGTCTGTTTAGCTATGTACCTGGAATATCCTGCCCCGTGCCTAGGAGTCTGGAAGAAGTTCAGAAAAAAGAAATTATGAAATCTCCTTATATCCAATAGATGCAAAATACAGAGCAGTATTCTGTGAATTAGCAGATAAATGTTCTAATCAATGTAATCTGTTTGCTCTGTCATCAATATAATTAATACTATATTTATACTTAAAATATTTTTTTAGGTTGAATAAAGTGTTGAAAAATCAGTTTGCAAATTTGTCAGTGAAATATTTGAAGTGAAGATGGAGAAATCCAATTTGCAACCTCAACAGAAAGTATGATTGAAGCTTCTTGTTCAGGATCACAAACTGGTGCTTGAAAATTTGTTGAAGAATAGCCCACCAATGAGTGCACAACAGAGGGTGATGGCAGCAAGCCAGGAGAGAGATAGAGGAAGACAATATGGATTGAGACTATAGCATGATGTAGAAGATCTGAGAAAATGGAAGATGAAGAAGAGAGGGAACATGAGGAAAGGATCCTCTAACCACCAAAACAATGAAAATGAAGTAATCAGCATTTATTTGGGCAAAAACGAAGTATTCTCTACCCCAAGCCAAGCCACCCTGCCTGAAACTGAGCCTGAGGAAGTGAGGAGAGAGAAAAAGGTGATCCGAAGTGCAGTGTCTGCCAACATAAGGCAGATCAATTTAGAAAAGTGTGGCAATGCAAAGATGTGTAGGAGGTACATGGGCCATACCCAGAGAAATCTTCACATGAAGAAAAAAAACGAATTTAAATTTAAAACATGATGAAAATTAAAATTCCCAAATAACATTTACCCCAACAACAATATCTACACACCATACAATTAATTCTGGGGCCAAGGAAACTACAGCTGGAGATTATCTGAAGTTTGTAGCTCTAGTTGATACTGGAACATCACAAATTCTGAGGCCAAAGGACTATGTCACGTACAGAAATGCGACGAATTGTATAAAAAAACATCACGAAAAATTCCACAACAAAAGTACCAATATGTGGTTCGATTCATAAACATAACGGTACATTCGCACGTTCAAGGGCGAGGTGGATAGCCCAAGCACAGTGCCAGGCGCTAAGTAATATTTAGTCGCGAAAAAATAGCCACAGTAGAAGAACTATCCGCCTCCTGGTAATGACAATCGAATATAATTGAATTGAATCGTGTACCTACATTGTATCGAAAATTGAGTAAACTTTTATGTAACCTGTATTTAATTGGAGGAAATATTTATCTTATTCGAATGCGTTTAAATATATGATAATTTTGGTGATTGTGATGTTCGTGTCGATAATACTGTTGAGTGACTTATGATCTATTTGCTCGAAGTACATTGTGTGTAAAGTCGAATATATTATTCTCCAATTTGGAATCGAAGGGGCGAAGCTACAGACTATAATCTGTATAATATACTAATAGCTACACAACCCTACAAGAAATGGAGATTATCTCAAGTTTACAGCTCACATAGATAGCGGAGCATCAATTCTGGGGCCTGCTACAACTGGAGATTATCTGAAGTTGGTAGCTCTATGTGGTTGATACTGGAACATCACAAACTCTGGGGCCAAAGGACTATAGGTATTCTGTTTAATACTAACAGCTATAAAACTATGAGGAAGATACAACTGGAGAATTTATAGCAATAAAAACTTCTTCACTTTCACTATAGACAGCTAATAATACTCAAGTTCTCACTGTCATTGTGCAACAACCCCTTCTAGACTTGACATTCAAATTTTCTATCCCATACTTAGTTTCAAGTCATTTAAGGAAATTTTCAACGATTCTCATGTAATTTCTAGTTATATCTTACTTACTTATGCTATTCAGGTATTATACAGTTACAATGTATTAATTATTATTTGTCATTTTGTTGTAATTTATTCGTATTATAATTATTTATTAATTTTTTTAAATAATTTAAAAATTCTACATTGCTGCGTATTGCTATGGCTGATTTACAGCATAACAACACAATAACTCAACTATTGGGGAAATATTTGCAGTATGCAAATATAGGTAGAGAGATGGCCAACAAACCAAAACAAGGTATAGGTAGAACTATGCACTTGCCAGGTTTGTGACCAGCGGCAAGAAAATATAATCATAACATTAAGACAACATGTTAGTTGTTAAGCCTAAATTATCCATATAAATATAAGCCAATTTGTAGCTTAATTTATCATTTTGTACATTCAGTATTATCTGTGAATATACCTTGTGGAAAGTACACTTGTGTTATTCCAAATTTCAAGGAAAGAAGTATCATCTCATATCTAGGAGATGAAATGGAAGAAGAATTTGTCCCCAGATACCATAATATAAAAAAGAAAAATGTTTCATTTGCTTGGAACAAACAGGCGAGCAAGTCGAACTTGAACCTTGCAATCATAATGCATTTTGCCAGAAATGCATAGCCAGTCTCATCATGGATAAGAGGAAAACTCCTTGCCCTATTTGTCAGGAAATTATAGAAAAACTTATATTCTTATTAGATAAATATTTCTCAAAAAAATAGAAACAGAAAACATAATAGCTGAAGCTAAGTTATTTTATAAGTCAGGAAAATAATGCTGACAAACTTAATGTAGAATGAGATTATCTGAAGTTTGTGGCTCTAGTTGATACTGGTACATCACTAATTCTGGGGCCAAAGGATAATATGTATTCTGTATTAACAGCTACATACATAATATATAGGCACACGGCAGGCTTATGAGCCAATTTTTCAAAATTTCAAAATTTTAAAAATCATTTTCAATTTCTGTTCTAATTAACTAATCAAAATTCTAATTGCACAGTCATTGAAATATATAATTTATCTGTATCAAGAAACAGAATAAAAAATTTTTGGAGAAAATTGTTTCAAAAAAATTTTAAAATTTTTTGTACTATATTGAATTTTGTGAAAATTGCTTGGTTGTCAAAAAGTCTGAACCACATCAAAATTTTTGGTATCAACAGTATTCCCATAGAGCAATAAAATGCAGAAAAATCATTAGTCAAATTTATCATCGTGCATACCCAATTTCAACAGGGCATTGGGTATGCCGACCAGTGCTTCCTATTATATAGGCCTCACGTTAATACTACATCTAGCGAACATCTCTGAGAAACATTTGGTGCGCGCAGCTAACTTTGACAAAACTAGTTTGAAACAGGTGGCTGACTTGTTATGTAAGATTAACCTTTAACAAGTGAGCCAGGCTGGTAAACCTACTGGTTCACTTCTTACACTTCTTATGCAAAATTAACCCATACATGGGTTCATAAGCGTGCTATATATATACTTCTGCAATATGACACATAAAATATATCGATGTTGCGTTCATGGTCGTTGTTGATTGTGTTCTTTTTGGTTGGTGGTATTCGGTAGGGCCCCGCACCATAGCACCAGAAAAAAATAATGAAAGATGCGTATGCTGTATGCAATGAAAGTTCTGTGAAATGAATATGTTCTAATTAATGTTATTTATTTGCTCTGTAACCAATATAATTAATATAGAATATTATTTAGAATATTTTTTTGTGTTGAATAAAGTGTTAAAAAATCAGTTTGCAAATGTAATTATCTGACCTAAAAGTGAATAATCAATTATGCTGACAAACTGAATGTCGAATGAGATTATCTGAAGTTTGTGGCTCTAGTTGATATTGGAATATCACTAATTCTGGGACCAAATGATAATATTCTGTAAATACATACTAACAGCTAATTACATATAAAACTCTACAAGGAAGCTACAACTGGAGAATCTATAGCAATGGGGACTTCTTCACTTTCACCATAGACAGCTAATAATTCTCAAGTTCTCATTGTGCATTAGCCCCTACTAAACTTGACATTCAAAATCTCAGTCTCTAGGGTTTCTACTTCTAGTCATTTAAGGAAATTTTCAACAATTGTCATGTAATTTTATGGTTGTATCTTATGCTGTGCCAGTGTTATACAGTTACAATGTAAGTATAATTATTTGTCATTTTGTTGGAATTTATTTGTAATATGTGATTGTCAGTGATAAAACCAACCATCCTTGGCAAAACTCAAAAAATAAGATACAGATTTAATTTTTGTAACCTATGATCAAATGATTTCTTGTAATTCAAGAATGCCAAGAGTAACTATATCAAATATCGTAATGAGCAAAAATAGAAAGCAGACGAACCATCTTTGAGACTAACAGAATTGTCACAGGAACCCCAACATAATAAGTATTTTTTTTAAAATGAAAATATTGTAAGTGAGTATACATTGTCAAATATCGGGGTACACCTTGTTGTACCCACTCTCACCACCTCTACATGCCGCAAGGCTTATATGATGGGCAAGAGTTGGTGGGTCTGGGGTCTTAATCTTAACTTAGAACAGGGAAAGCCCCTGAACTGAGGATGGGTTGGCAGATCCTCTGCCAGCCCCAGAACCTCTAGTATGGGAGGAAGATGAAATAAATGTTATGGAGTATCCGCCTCAGGAGGAGCCAGAAAACGAATTCGTATCTGGCTATAGGCCAGGATATGAAAGAGAAAGCTGTTCGATATGTCTGGAGGCCATAGGGGAGCAGATCAAACTGGAACCCTGTGGTCATAACTCCTTCTGCCAGAGGTGTATTGCCATGCTAATCATGACCCGAAGACAGACATCCTGCCCATTATTTCAATTTATGGGTGATTTTCTCAACTTTTGCTGCAATGCCATTACCAAAAAAGAAGTTTATCCATTATATGAAAATGAAAACAAAATCCAAGAAAAATATGAAAATGTGAGAGAAGCAATCCTCAAGGACCATGCCAACCTGATTACCATAACCACAACCCTCAACCACTTTTCCAAAAACATATACAAAAATTTTGAAAACATCACGAAAGTGTTATGACAAGTAGGACTGGATTTAGACAAAGAAAAAGAGGAAACAGCTTACAATGAGAGATTCATGTATATGGTCTCAAAAAATTAGAGAAATTCCGCTGAAATTTAAAAAGTTTAAAAATTTGATCAAAAGTAGAAAAACTCCTTCAAAAAAATTGAAGAGTAAAAAGCATTAAAATTTATTTTAAAAAGATGTCTTAAGAATGTCATTATGTGAAATAAACTTGTGTGTAAATTTTGTGAAACGTTTTCATTATTTAACTCGTTGTTCTACAATGAAAATTGATACAATCGATCTAGTTTGAATTCAACCAAAATTTGAAGAAATTAGTTACAAATTTTTCCTTGAAAAGAAAAATGTGGATTCTCTTTGTGAGAACTTTAATTCAAACAATTTAACTTGAAGTTTGAAATTACCTACATTTAAAAAATGTGAATCAAAAATTAGGTAATGAAAAAATATGTAGATTGTAGAGTGAGAGAAAGTTTTTCAAAATAGAACAAAAAACTTGCTCACAAAACAACCTAAAAATAAGTTATCAAAGTTTTTTGAACCGAATAACGTTCTCAAAATTCTGAATTATTATGCAAAAAAAAAAAAAAATCAATTTGACATGAAGTATAAAAACGTTGATTTCTTTTTTTGAATCAGATAAACAAAAATACGAACCCATCTGCCAAAGGCGAAGCTAAAATACGCAAGCGGAGCAGAGTCCAGTAGTTTGACATTTCCAATATCCAGGAACCCACATTTTTGGCAATGCTGCAGATCAAACAGAAATAAATTAACACAGTGAAATAAAATTGAATGTGTTTGATCCTTTGATGATGTTGGAACTAAAAATTTATAGAAAAAAAGGTACAAACCTGGCATAAAATAAGATCTCTTAATATTCTTGTGGCTCATATGAATAATTCATCGCCTTTCCATCTTTGCAAATACACTCAAATGATTTCTACAGCACTGTACCATAAGCTAGATCCTAATTGCACATTGAAAATCAAATCTTTATTAGGATCAGATGTAGAATTGAGTAAGTAAGCATGATGAACGAATTTCTATGTGATTTTATTATCAGGGTCTTTGTAATCTGTGAACAAATCAATATTTGTGATAAAATCGTCACATTCAAGTACATAGCTACATACATCAAATTTTCAAACATCATTACTTGTACATTAAAAAACGACTTCTTTCGCAATACAAAATCATATCTCGGTTGATTAACAAATTGTGCTTGTCTGTTTAGCTATGTACCTGGAATATCCTGCCCCATGCATGGTAGTCTGGAAGAAACTCAGAAAAAAGAAATTATGAAATCTCCTTCTATCCAATAGATGCACAGATAAATGTTCTAATTAATGTAATCTGTTTGCTCTGTCATCAATATAATTAATACTATATTTATACTTAAAATATTTTTTTAGGTTGAATAAAGTGTTAGAAAATCAGTTTGCAAATTTGTCAGTGAAATATAATTGAAGTGAAGATGGAGAAATCCAATTTGCAACCTCAACAGAAAGTATGATTGAAGCTTCCTGTTCAGGATCACAAACCGGTGCTTGAAAAATTGTTGGAGAATAGCCCACCAATGAGTGCAGACATTCAACAGATGGTGATGGCAGCAAGCCAGGAGAGAGATAGAGGAAGACAATATGGATTGAGACTACTTTAGCATGTGTAGAAGATCTGAGAAAATGGAAGATGAAGACGAGAGGGAACATGAGGAAAGGATCCTCTAACCACCAAAACAATGAAAATGAAGTAATCAGAATTTATTCGGGCAAAAACGAAGTATTCTCTACCCCAAGCCAAGCCACCCTGCCTGAAACTGAGCCTGAGGAAGTGAGGAGAGAGAAAAAGGTGATCCGAAGTGCAGTGTTTGCCAACATAAGACAGATCAATTTAGAAAAGTGTGGCAATGCAAAGATGTGTAGGAGGTACATGGGCCGTACCTAGAGAAATCTTCACATGAAGAAAAAAAAACGAACTTAAATTTAAAACATTATGAAAATAAAAATTCCCAAATAACATTTACCCCAACAACAATACACACCATACTATTAATTCTGGGGCCAAGGAAACTACAGCCGGAGATTATCTGAAGTTTGTAGCTCTAGTTGATACTGGAACATCACAAATTCTGAGGCCAAAGGACTATAATCTGTATAATATACTAACAGCTACACAACCCTACAAGAAATGGAGATTATCTCAAGTTTACAGCTCATGTAGATAGCGGAGCATCAATTCTGGGGCCTGCTACAACTGGAGATTATCTGAAGTTGGTAGCTCTATGCAGTTGGTACTGGAACATCAGAAGCTCTGGGGCCAGAGGACTATAGGTATTCTGTTTAATACTAACAGCTATAAAACTATGAGGAAGATACAACTGGAGAATTTATAGCAATGAAAACTTCTTCACTTTCACTATAGACAGCTACCTAATAATTCTCAAGTTCTCACTGTCATTGTGTATTCACCCCTACTAGACCTTGGATTCAAATTTTCTATCCCATACTTAGTTTCAAGTCATTTAAGGAAATTTTCAACGATTGTCATGTAATTTCTAGTTGTATCTTACTTATGCTATTCAGGTGTTATACAGTTACAATGTATTAATTATTATTTGTCATTTTGTTGTAATTTATTTATATTATAATTAATTGTTAAATTTTTTTAATAATTTAAAAATTCTACATTGCTGCGTATTGCTAGGGCTGATTTACAGCGTAACAACACAATAACTCAACTATTGGGTAAATATTTGCAGTATGCAAATACATAAATGTATGTATAGGTAGAGAGAAGGCCAACAAATCAAAACAAGGTATAGGTAGAACTATGCACTTGCCAGGTTTGTGACCAGAGGCAAGAAAATATAATCATAACATTAAGACAACATGTTAGTTGTTAAGCCTAAATTACCCATATAAATATAAGCCAATGTGTTGCTTAATTTATCATTTTGTACATACAGTATTATTTGTGAATATACCTTGTGGAGAGTACACTTGTGTTTTCAATTTGGTAGAAGAACTCACCAAAACCTACACCCAATCTTTTGAAACCTATTGAAATAAACATCTGTGAAATTTGAGGACACTTGAAAATTGATTTTGTGGGCCCTTTGCCCAAAAGCTCCGGACATAGCAACATATTGGTAGGCACATGTAGAGGTATGAAATTTGCATTCACCAAACCAGTAGCTACAGCCTCTTCTGATGTAGTCATACAATTTCTGTATGAATTAATGACCATGCACAGAAACCCAAAGAAAATTTCATGTGATAATGGGCCACATTTTAAAAATTCCGAATTTCAAGAAACCTGTAATCAACTTGGGGACAGAGGAAAGAAGTATCATCTCATATCTAGGAGATGACATGGAAGAAGAATTTGTCCCCAGATGCCATCATACAAAAAAGAAAAATGTTCCATTTGCTTGGATCAAACAGGTAAGCATGTTGAGCTTGAACCTTGCAATCATAATGCATTTTGCCAGAAATGCATAGCCAGACTCATCATGGATAAGAGGAAAACTCCTTGCCCTCTTTGTCAGACAACTATAGAAAAACTTATACTCTTATTAGACTAAGATTGTAAATATTTCTCAAATAAATTGAAAAAAAAAACCATGTAGCTGAAGCTAAGTTATTTTATAAGGCAGGAAAATAATCTAAGTCCATAAAAAATGATGCTGACAAACTTAATGTAGAATGAGATTATCTGAAGTTTGTGGCTCTAGTTGATACGGGAACATCACTAATTCTGGGGGCAAAGAATAATATTCTGTAGGTATATACTAACCTTACTAACAACTACATACATATCGCACCTTGGGAGTTATAAGGTCACATCTCAAAAAAGTGAAATTTTACAGGAGAGTGATTTTCTTTTTTTTTAAAACTTGATTCATTATTTTCATCAACTTATTATCAATTGTGAGGAATGAATAGCATGTCATTTTGAAGATTGGGATCCTACCTTCATTTAGCATAAGAATATTTTGAAAAATAAAATCTTAAAGAGGAAATATTTCAATGTTTGGAAAACATTTTGAGTTATAACCTTTCATAAAAAGTGATCTGGAGGCGAAAAAAAGCGTCCAAAAAAATTTTCATGATAACAAAATTGTAGAGAATTAAATTTCCAATCGACATAATGTCGTTAGTTTTTTTCTAGAGTGCTTAGTTTTTGAGTTTTTCCCAAAAAACTAAAATTTTAATATATATGCAAATTAATTTTTCTGAAAAATGTTCTATTTTAAAAATTTTTTGTTTTGGAACAAACCTACAAAAAATACACTCCTTGTGATTATTTTACATCTTAAAAACGTCCAACACTATCGAAACTGGTTTCTGACACTTTGTATGTGCAAATTTTACTCAAAGAAAGAGGAGTTTTTTGAGATGTGACCTTATAACTCCAAACAACTTGCAATGTTGTAGAAATTTTGAGTTAGGCCCTTTGCATTTTTTACATGATCTAAGCAGCATACCCAACTCAAAGTGTTATTTTTGGTTGCAGGGGGTCATGCAAACCCCAAAAATGCAAAAACATCAAAATCAATTTTTTTTGAGATGTGACCTTATAACTCCCGAGGTGCGATATAAAATTCTACAAGGAAGCTACAACTGGAGAATCTATAGCACTAAAGACTTCTTCACTTTCACCATAGACAGCTAATGATTCTCAAGTTCTCATTGTGCATTAGCCTCTACTAAACTTTACATCACGTTTATTCCACCTCATAAATTGAGTAAACCAATGGTTACTCTGTTGCACTCGGTACCTTGTGTAGAAATTACCAATGATGACATCCTACATCCAGTTCAAAAGAAATGTAATCATTATTTTTTAACAACAGATACTCGAGATGTAGGGGTCATATATTATGATATTCATTTCCCGTTGTTTGAAAAAAATATTGATACAAGCACGATGGGATTACATTCAATACTTCGGCATAATCACCATCAAAAATACTTAATTTTATTACCTCTGCTGGTTAAAGCAGAACAAGACAGTAAATTTTTACTCATTTCCTTCACAAAAAACACATTTTTTACATCAGCTTTGTGCCCATAAAAATCACACATTATCTTCCCAAAAAAAAAACATATAGCTGAAGCTAAGTTATTTTATAAGGCAGGAAAATAATCTAAGTCCATAAAAAATGATGCTGACAAACTTCATGTAGAATGAGATTATCTGAAGTTTGTGGCTCTAGTTGATACTGGAACATCACTAATTCTGGGGCCAAAGGATAATATTCTGTATATACTAAACTTACTAACAACTACATACATATAAAATTCTACAAGGAAGCTACAACTGGAGAATCTATAGCACTAAAGACTTCTTCACTTTCACCATAGACAGCTAATTATTCTCAAGTTCTCATTCTGCATTAGCCCCTACTAAACTTGACATTCAAAATTTCAGTCTCTAGGGTTTCTAGTCATTTAAGGAAATTTTCAACAATTGTCATGTAATTTTATGGTTGTATCTTATGCTGTTCCAGTGTTATACAGTTACAATGTAAGTATAATTATTTGTCATTTTGTTGGAATTTATTTGTAATATGCGATTGTCAGTGATGAAAACCAACCATCGGTGGCAAAAATCAAAAAATAAGATACAGATTTAATTTTTGTAACCTATGATCAAATGATTTCTTGTAATTCAAGAATGCCAAGAGTAACTATATCAAATATTGTAATGAGCAAAAATAGAGTTGGTGAGTCTGGGGTCTTAATCTTAACTTAAAACAGGGAAAGCCCCTGAACTGTGGATGGGTTGGCAGATCCTCTGCCAGCCCCAGAACCTCTAGTATGGGAGGAAGATGAAATAAATGTTATGGAGTATCCGCCTCAGGAGGAGCCAGAAAACGAATTTGTACCTGGCTATAGGCCAGGATATGAAAGAGAAAGCTGTTCGATATGTCTGGAGGCCACAGGGGAGCAGATCAAACTGGAACCCTGTGGTCATAACTCCTTCTGCCAGAGGTGTATCGCCATGCTAATCATGAACCGAAGACAGACATCCTGCCCATTATGCAGGGCTAACATTGAAAAAAATTGCCTTATTACTAGATTAAGTTTGTATATATGTATATTGTAAAATAAAAACAGTCAGGAAAATAATGCTGACAAACTTTATGTAGAATGAGATTATCTGAAGTTTGTGGCTCTAGTTGATACTGGAACATCACTAATTCTGGGGCCAAAGGATAATATTCTGTATTGACAGCTACATACATATAAAACTCTACAAGGAAGCTACAACTGGAGAATCTATAGCACTAAAGACTTCTTCACTTTCATCATAGACAGCTAATAATTCTCAATTTCTCATTGTGCATAAGCCCATACTAAACTTATCATTCAAACTTTCTGTCCTGACTGGTCATTTAAGGAAATTTTCAACAATTGTCATTTGTCATCTAATTTTCTGGCTATAAGTATCTATCTTATGCTATTCCAGTGTTATACAGTTCCGATGTATTAATTATTTGTCATCTTGTTGTAATTTATTTGTGATACATATAATTATTCATTTTTTAAAAATTATTTGAAAAATTCTATATTGCTGCATATTTTTTTATGGTTGTGACAAGAAGCTGGTGCGCTTCAAGTGGTGACCACAACATTCACATTTCATATTGTACCATTGAAAATAATATTTGTTTCAATTAATAACCCATTCGCTTTGTGATATAAATTGTTTGTGTAATCATTGTTGAGTGAATCGTTCAATTTCAACAATGACCCCTACTCCAGACCCACAACCTCAAAACTCCACTGCTATGCTCATAGTAGCTCCACTGTTTGAAAAAAAGGAACCTCGGCTCTGGTTTCAGCGCTTGGAAGCTGTTTTTGACCTATGCCAAATCAAGGATGAAAAATTGAAGTGCATGTGGGTCCAGGCCAAACCACATTCGAACACAATGGCAGATATCAAGGATTTTTTTTCAACAATCCATCCAAGGATGAGCCATACAAAAAAATTAAACAACGCCTGATAACAGAATTAAGTGATTCAGAAGAAACAAAATGCAAGGACTCTGTTACAGGAAGTTTCTCTCAGAAGTAAGCGACCACTTCAGTCACTTCATAAGATGAAAAAACTGCCAGAAGGAGCTGTAAATGACAAATTTTAACAAGTGCTCTTTCTAGATCGGCTCCCTGAGAAAATTTGTTTTGTTTTAACTGCCAGCAAGGATAAGCTCTACAAACTTGCGACCCTTGCTGATTGGATTATGGAGTCTCCAGTTAGAGATCCATTTGTCAATGCTGTCCATTCTACGTCAACAAATTTGCTGTCTCCACCACCCCCTTCATTCTCTGATCCCAGCACCCAACTTCTACAGGCTATGATTCAACATTTAGTGCAACTCTCAGGATCTTGGTGAAAACCCAGTGCAATTGCTACAAAATACCGTTGACCCCTATAAGATGGGGGTCCAGTATGTAAGACCAACAACCAACGGAGCGGTAATCATTGCCTGTAAAAATCAGGAGCAGATCGACAACCTAACTGAGCAGCTCAAGGGTTCACTGGACCCCATAGCGAAGAAAGCCAAGAAAAATCCGCAACTTGCCGTGCACCAACTACCAGAGGGCACAGAAAAGGATGACATTGACTGAGCAATCCTTAACATAACTGGTGAAGCCGCACACTTCATCAGAATAATGAAATACAAATACAATGACTCCACATCTGGGTCATTTGCTATATGCACAGTAACTCCAAACTCATGGCCATTGCTTGTGAAAAAGTATGGGAAAATATTCATGGAGCAAGGCTGGTCTGTCTGCCCAGTAAAGAACAGCGTGCAACCTCTCAAGTGTCTGAAGTGTCACTAGTATGGACATGTAAAAAAACACTGCAAAGTGGAAGCAGAAATTCCATATAATCCAACTGAGTGTGTAAATTTTACAAAAGCTAATACTAACAACAAGAATAACAACTATGATATAAAACATGCCACCCACTCACGTGAATGCCCATGTATACTCAATCATATGAAATATCTATAACTGTCAACACTGACTATGGATGTGGCCAGTAAGAACAATATATTTAAGGTCACTGACATGATGCCAATCTAGCCACCAACACCAATTGAGCCACCAACACTGATCTGATCTAGCCAAATGTAGAATGAGATTATCTGAAGTTTGTGGCTTAGTCAATACTGGAACATCACCAATTCTGGGGCCAAAAGACTATACTTATTCTGTATATACTCGTACTAATGGCAGCTATAAAACTCTACAAGGAATTATTTGTCATATATTCATTAACCTTTTTTTAAATTATTTGAAAATTCCACATCACTGCGTATCGCTATGGCTGAATGGCACAGATGCGCTATGACTCCAGCTTTACCACAGTGTAATTTACATTGTAACGACAACAACTCAATTATTGGGTAAACGAACCCTCTTCGTTTCTATGTATTTAGACCTCATAGAACAGAAGTCGGAAAACTTTACTCCTTGTCTTCAAAATACAAAAAAACATGAAAATTTTCATTTTTATTCAAAAATACAAAATAAAGCTGAAATGTACCTTATTTGACGGAACGTTACAAAGGAATCATTTGTGATTGCATAGAGATTCATCACCAGTGTCCATCGATTGTACATACAAGTAAACAGCGCTTCTTCTTCCATTTAATTATAACTATAACAATAATATCTACCAAACAAAAGCCACCAAAGGGTGTCCTCAAGGCTCAGTCTTGGAGCCCCTTTTTTGGATATGTGTCTATGATGATCTAATGTTTGTGTTTACAAATGAACAAAGCCATAAACCAATTAATTGAGAAACTAAACTTGAGATCTATAGGACTCAAGTTGAACGAAGCAAAAACGCAGCTAATGGTTCTCACCTGAAAAAACGTTCCGGATATAAAAATCTAGGAGATTAAACCAGCGGAGGAGCTAAAGTACCTGGGAATAGTGTTTGACAGGCAGTATACCTTCTCCACACATTATGCAGCAATGTTCAGTAAAGCACTAAAAGCAATAAACGTAATTAGTAGGCTCTTCGACAGGACCTTTTGTTACAGATACGAAGCCAGAAGGATAATGTTGAATAAAATGATATGTCGAGCGTGGCTGTAGATATATTTTTCACGGAAAAAAGTGATGCTGAAGTTTCCAATGACAAGTCCAACTTTGGAACTTTTGCATTTGATCTTAAGTATACTTAAGATCAAATGCAAATTATACATTTTTGAAAGACTGAATCAATCATTGTTTACAGAAATTCGAAATTGTTACCGCCTATTGATTAAAGTCAATCCTGTTTGCCATTGACAGAGTATCATAAATGTCTTTAATGTTGAAAAAAATGTATTTTCTAGTGTACTAAGAGTATTACGTAGGTATCATTTAATATGTGTGCTTTTTCTTATTTTTTAATCATGAAAAACAAAACTTTTCGCTGTTTGTTATAGACTTACAGTGCAATTCGCATTTTTTAAGTACCTCACGTGTGTAATTTTAAAACATTTTATTTTTTAAATGTACGTATTAAGCGTATGTATTGGTTTAATATGTGCAAATTTTCTTATTTTTTGCTTATAAAAACTTTTCGCTATTTTATTTCAGTGCTATTCGCTTTTTTAAATTAAAGGTACCGTAAAATCGAGCAACTTGGGACAGGGTGCAACTTGGGACAGTTTTTACCTATATAGTTTGAGTGGAGGTGGGACTGATAAAATGTTAGCTAGCGCTGTGGAAAAAATTTGAACGTGTTGTGCATGGTTAAATGCCCAGGTTCTTAATGAAATCCAGGTGCCCTGATGCTACATGAGTTGATAAAAAAATATTATTCATCAGACTCGGATTTCTACAAAAAAAAATGAGGAAATAACTTTCTGTCGTCCTCAAATGTGAAACTGTCAAGTGAATTATTCACTTTACTTTCTATTAGATAATTTCTCAAGCTTCAATTTGAGACATCGCGCAATTTTCTAGGGTAATTTGTTCATGAAATTTTTAATGTTAAAGGGAGTGCTGTCTGAAAAAAAAAAATTTTTTGTCCCAAGTTTTTACAATAAAAAATTGACCAGTTTTTCAACCTTTTTTTTTTTTTAGAATTTTTTTGCTGTCTCAGCTCACTTGCTCACTCGCAAAAAAAGGTTTCTACCGCATACCGTACCTGGAAAAAGTTTGAAGCTGCTGTTGACCCCCCCCCCCCTCAATCCGATTAAGATGTCAATCAACCTGAATTATCCGAAACTTCTAAAAACCTCGCTCAATCAAAAATTCGTACAGATTTTAAAACTTTAAAGTTTCCTTTATAGTGGTCATAGAAAAGTTCCACAGAAAATTTAAATTGAATACATGAATTCAAATGGTGATATTTATACTTTCCATGGAATTTTTCTAAATAAAAGTTAAAGTATTTTGACTTTTAATTGGAAAACTGAACAAAATATAAAGTTAAGAACTTCTTATCAAAGTGAATTAATCATCGGAATGTATAAGAAAAATGTTATTACATATTTTAAAAGTCCAAGTTCAAAAGTCTATACAATTTTCTGTAGAAATTGTCTATTGCCAGCTTATTTCCACTATAAAGGAAGCTTTACTTTCTCTACTTTACTTGTTAATCCAGGCCCCAGCAATGGTTTTTTTTTAGAATGAAAATACAAATAAAATTGAAGTCAAGGAAGGCAACTTTTTATTTGCTTCGTTGATCTATAATTTTGAAACTAAAACAGAAACGACTAAAAATTTCATTAGTCAGGTATTGGAAAAAAATATTGGATGCCAAAGAAATCAAATCAAGGAAATCAAATCAAGGTCGACATGCTGTGGAAAGGTCCAAAAATCGAAGATGACTAATTATCAGTTTCAAACGACCTCAGATTCCTGATACATGGTGCATCAGTAATGACCAAGTCATCAAAAAACTACTTCTTGTGAAGGAAAAGAGGAAGGTGTATTATTTCTGTGGTGATGAGGTAATTCAGAAAATTGTTTTTTTTGTTAAATTTTTACCTATTGTGAGTTTTATTTATTCCTCTTAATGCAATAATGCATCAAGGAGTGTATTGCCAAAAATTCATTTTTTTGTTCAATTTTTACATATTTGTAAAATTTATTTGTTCCTTTTGATGCGTGGAGGAGTAAATTGCCAAAAATTCATTTTTTGTTCAATTTTTATCTAGGTATTTGTAAGTTTTGTGAGTTTAATTTGTTATTTTTTTGATACATTTTTCCAAAAAAGACCAATTTCAGGCCATCAATTTTTTAAAAGGAATTTGGTCACTTTTCAGCGTGTGTTTTGATATGGGGAGGGGAGGGGATTGGTTTGTGATCGATTTTTTCTTCATTTAAGGTGTCCCTTGATGTTTCTTAGAGCATACAACTTGATATTCAACGTCATTTTTTTGCTTGACCCAAGTTACAATCACTATGGGTACAACTTGGGACAACACATTTTCAAAAAAAAATATATTAAGGGGAGGGGGTAGAATTTTTTCTAAATTTGATATTTGAAGTATAGACCGCCTTCTAACTTTTGACACTTGAATGAATAATTTCGGTCCATTATATCAAAATCTATAAGATTTCAAAGTGAAAACTGTCCCAAGTTGCTCGATTTTACGGTATATAATTTTTTCAAAAATGTTTTTATTTAGGTATTCATTTTTGAACTTTTTTAGCGACGATGTCTCAGATTTGAAAAGAAAAACGAAGGAACAAGTCTTGAAATAGGTACCTATAATCCAACAAAGAATTTTCTGAAACAATGATAACATGAAGCCGATGTAATTTCAGCTCTTATCAATTACTAGGAGTAGGAAAAAGTGAATAAAATGCGATTTTCGAGAGAATTTTCAGATCTGAATATGAAATCGAGCTGGGACGTTGGAATTACGCTGGTATATGTGTCGCGAAGAAGAAATGAGACGAGAATTTTTCAAAATTGTACCATTTTCGTGTACTGTCAACAGGAATGTGCCATGATTTCACAGGCAGCTGAAATTACGCATTTTCAATGACCCTCCAAATTTTTCCAAACAAAAAATTCATTTTTTTAGGCCTAAGCATAACTTTCAGGGGAAAAGTTATTCCTGGAGGCTTTGGTGAACTTTTTGAATCAAACGAACTCGAAAATCGGATTCAGTGACTTCGAATTAGGTACAGATGTCGACCTGTACCATGTGTTACCCATCAGTTTGCCCTAATTTTAGAAATTTTGAAAAATTCAAAAGGTAGGTGGCAAACTAATGGGTAACACATGGTACAGGTCGACATCTGTACCTAATTCGAAGTCACCGAATCCGATTTTCGAGTTCGTTTCATTCAAAAAGTTCACCTACGCCTCCATGAATAACTTTTCCCATGAAAATTATGCTTAGGCCTAGAAAAATTAATTTTTCATTTGGAAAAAGTTGGAGGGCCATTGAAAATGCGTAATTTCAGCTGCCTGTGAAATCCGAGCACATTCCTGTTAAAAGTATCCAAAAATGGTATAATTTTCAAAAATTTTCGTCTCATTTCTTCTTCACGACACATATACCAGCGTAATTCCAACGTTGCAGCTCAATTTCACATTCTGATCTGAAAATTCTCTCAAAAATCGCATTTTGTACGCTTTTTCCGCGTATTTTGACATCGCACGCACGATGTGACACCTCGTGCATTTAGGCTGGAAATTACGATTCTTTTTGCACTTGTAACTTCCTCTTCTTATCACTGCTATCGGCGCTACCGCTATCATCTGTATTCAGGAACACCGGAATCTGGACTTGAGGCTTTTCTCATTTCTGTCAATCAACTCGACACGCGTCTATCACTATTGAAGAGTGCAATAAAATAATAAATAAATAATAATTCCTATTCCGAAATGTGTGAAAATGGAAATGGATTGTATACAAGACCCTGAGCAAATAAATTCTATAAAGGTTTGTGGCGCCATTTTTAGATATGTACATCGCAGATAACTGAACTCTGTTTGCCAATGATTGAAATATGATTTTTTAATTTTTAACCAGCAATCATTGAATATTTCCTCACTACCGGATATTCATGTATGCAAAAGCGAAAATAATACAGTCATTTTACGAGCAGAATATCGTGATGAAGCTGATTTGCAGCCACTTTTTAAAGCTTGGGAAGCTACATGGCGAATTTCACGTACGCATCCCAAGAATATGTCAGCTGGTATCAAAAACGTATATTATAAAGAATACCACTGCCAACATTCCGATTTGAGGATTTCAGCTGGGCAGTTTCTGCCCCATGACAAGCACTGCGGATGCCAGGCACGCCTTACAATCACCATAACAAAAATTGGAAAACGATGTCGGTGAGTATTCTCCATAGTCCATATCAATAACGAATACCTATTAAATTTAAATACTTATTTTAAAGTACACGCAACTTTGATGATCGTAACTATGTTACAGAGCCAAGGATCCGCATTTACCTTCCTATCCGACCATAATAAAACTTTTCAATCAACACAATCACGCTTTGGATAGTGCCGATGCACTCAAATGTAAAGATGTTTCCACTGAAACAAAAAACAAATTCCTCGCATTATTCGAAAATGGCCATTCGCCGTATTCGGCCCTTGAATCTCACCAGATGGACCTCCAAAATCTGTATGGAGAGGATTACTATGTGAAAGCTACCGATCGCTCGCTCTGTCCTGATCTTAATTGGTGCTACAAGTACGTACAAGTATGATTTAAAATATTGATGAAATTAAATTATTATTCAATATTTTAATTCGTTTTCTTCCTTCAATAGGCTGTTTCATGACATTCGTGGAAAATTATATGGAGAATTCAGCCAGGATGCGACGGAGGTCATGCTACAGAAATTATCAAAAATAAAAACTGATAATAATGATTCTCTCATATATGAAATCGATGATGATGGGAAACCAATTGTTGCGGTGATGACCCCATTCATGAAACGTGTGCATCGAAAGATCAATCATTCGTCAGAGATTGTATTTATGGATTCGACTGGTGGGTTCGATTCTCTACAGCATCGCGTGTTTATTTTGATGACGCATTCGTATATGGGTGCCTTACCTCTAGGCCTTGTGATTACTACTACCGAAAAAGCGGACTCCATTGCCAAAGGACTACGATTACTGTTGAAATTAATGTCTCCTGATGAAGTATTTTATGGTAAAAAAACACCAGCAATGATCTTGACAGATAATTCAGCCGCTGAACGATCCGCTCTGAGATCTGTCTTCCCAGGAGCGATTCTGCTATTATGTATTTTTCATATACTCCAAGCGGTTTGGCGGTACTTATGGAAAGCAGAAAACCATGTTGAGAAATCCGATAAAAATAATTTATTCAACATGTTTAAGAAGTTATTGTACTCCAAGACAGAAGCTGATTTGAATGCTCAGTATAAATTTATTATTGATCGCAAGGTAACTCAGAAATACCCAAAAGTTCTGAACTATTACATGGATTTATGGGCTCAGAAAGCAGATTGGGCGTTATGTTTTCGAAATACTTTACTGACTCGCCAGAATAATACCAACAACTACGCTGAAGCTACAATGCGAGTTCTAAAGGACAAAATATTTCACCGAACACGTGCTTACAATATTATTCAACTGATCGACTTCCTTGTAACAAAAATTGATCCTTATTATGAAAGAAAATTGTTGAATTTTGCAGCTGGAAGAAATATTCAGACTCATTTACAAGCTCGTTATTCCTTGGATGTTTTAAACAAGAAAGCAGAAAGTTTCGAAATCCATGGTAGTCAAGATAATGATGCAGTGTTCAAAGTGAAAAATTTGACAAAAAATACTGAATATGTCGTAAATCTTGAGTTGGAGATGTGTACGTGCTTTGTTGGAAATACTGGCGGCCCTTGTAAACATCAAGCTGCAGTTTTGGTTGAAAAAAAATCGAATACTATGAATTTCTTTGTTGGAGATGAAGATCAACGGCGATTTATACATGAGCTTGCAACAGGGAAGACTGTTCCATCAAACTTCTATGCAAAGCTGTCTGACTTACCATCAGATAATCAACACCAAGTTGAAGTTCTCCCAGTGGTTGGCGAAAAACGAAGTACAGAAGAACAAATGGATATTGATTGCAGTGTTAGTACTACCTCCGCGCCAATGCTTGCAGTTCCCACATTACGTGATATTACTAACATCACTGCTACTACGCCTTCAACTACAGCTACTGCAATCAACATTGATGATGATGATGGTGATGATGAGCTTTTTATGCCAACTTTCGATGTACAATATTGAAGAAATTTTGCAACACTTTAACTCAGTTCAGTAAAAGTGAAGAAGGCGCAACAGCATGTAAGCAATTTTTCAACAATTTTTCGCATTTGAAAACTTCATCATCATTATCGCATGCCCTGTGCACCTTTGGGAAAGATGGAAAAATTAAGCCGAGATTGCGAGGATCGACTATCAGTGTACAACCTACTTTGAAATGTCGTCGATTGCGAACAGTAGGTGGAAATGCTCCTATCGTTAAAGGGAGGCCTCCGAAAAAAATCGAGTTAAAGGAAAACGTCAATTTTGCTAACCAATCTCAACACGATTATTTACGTACTTCGAGGAAAAAAAAAGCACCCCACTGTTTGGCGTTTTGTGTGCAGGAGAACATGGGGTTGCCGGCAACTTAAGTTTATTGCATTTTTTTGCTACGCTTTTAAACCTAAGTTTTAAGTTTATGTTATCCAAATATAGAAAACCAAACCATTATATAGGTATTTAGATATAAGGTTACCACGTAATTAATGTGTAATTCATACCATTGTTAGCGATGTTGATTATTATGTTATCCAAATACAGAAAACCATTACTTATATATTTAGATATAAGGTTACCATGTAATTAATGTGTAATGCATACCATTGTTAGCGATGTTGATTATTGAATAAACACGATTTCGAAGTTGCTATTATGATTTGAATTGTCTGATTGTTTTGAACTTGTGAAGAGCGAAGATGCTATTACATTATCATCATCAAATGACAGAAATGCGAGAGAATTGAGAATAAAAAGTTGTAAGTTTATTAATCATTTAATTAATTCCCCGATTCGCCGTAAATGTAATATTTGGGTGTTGATATCAAAATTTTCCCGAGTCCAGAAAGTATTGATAAGGCAAAGAAACATTATTATTTGAATCAGTCCTCTGAACGGCGCATCTGATTGGTCGAGTGTCACATCGTGCGTGCGATGTCAAAATACGCGCTTTTTCCCACTCATAGTAATCAAAAAGAGCTGAATTTTTGTATGATGCTTCCTTTAGTCCTTATCCATGTAATGATAAGTTTTTCCTTGAAAAATGTTCGTTATAATCATCATCTGCAGCAAACGTTTTTCTTTAAAATGCAATCTTATTAAGCATCAACGGTTAAGAATTATAATGAAATGAGATGAGTAAATTTTATAGCGACATCTGTGTGACACGGGATTAAGTACACCTCCTTAGATTAGCCATTGTAATCAACAACTGTGCATCACTATTGTAGCAATAACCAGCGAGGCGCGAGTTGTTGCCTGAAAACCAACAGCCTCTCCACTTATGTCGCGAAAGGCGTTATATATATTTATATGTTTATATGTTTATGTATATAGAAGTTTCACCGAAACTTGAATTTTTTACTTTTTTAATCAAGAGACGTTCTAATGAATGAAATGAGATGAAACTTGGAGAATAGGGTTCTTTTGGGAGCTAGAGTTGACCCCTGCAGTGGGGAGGGTCAAAGTTAAAAATTACAGAAAGGTCATTTTTTTTGGAGGGGCATAATATGGCCCCAAATGAACGAAAAAAGTCCAAAATCATACCATAGGTCAGTACCTCCATTATGATCAACATATCCAAATTTCAGTTCCCTAGGTCATCCCCACCCCATTTTAAGTGAGAAAAACCACATTTTACCCCTATTTTTGACCCCCTCACCCCTAAAATTGACCTTAGGAGTCCAAATTTTCAGCATACAATGAGAGGGTGCCCCTTGTGTGCTTTTTGCAGGTTTCAACCTTCCAACCCCATTTGACACCTCTCCAGGGTCAAAACAGTGGATTTTTGCATGTTTTTTGATGTTTAGCCAAGCCTACAGCCCCTCCAAATTGACCTAGAGGGTCCAAATTTTCACAGTACATTGGGAGGATGTACCCGAAGTGCCTTTTGCAGGTTTCAACCTTCCAACCCCATTTGACCCCTCTCCAGGGTCAAAAAAGTGGATTTTTTCATCCATTTCACGTGTTTTTTTGAAAATTTCAACATTTAGCCAAGCCTACAGCCCCTCCAAATTGACCTAGAGGGTCCAAATTTTTACAGTACAATGGGAGGATGTACCCGAAGTGCCTTTTGCATGTTTCAACCGTCCAACCCCATTTTTACAGAAAGGTCATTTTTTTGGAGGGGCATAATATGACCCCAAATGAATGAAAAGGGTCCAAATTCATACCGTTGGTCAGTACCCCTATTGTGATCAACATATCCAAATTTCAGCTTCCTAGGTCATCCCCACTCCATTTTAGCTGGGAAAAACCACATTTTACCTCTATTTTTGACTCCCTCACCCCTAAAATTGAGCTAGGGGATCCAAATTCTCAGCATACAATGAGAAGGTGCCCCTTGAATGCTTTTTGCAGGATTCAACCTTCCAACCCCATTTGACCCCTCTCCAGGGTCAAAAAAGTGGATTTTTGCGTATTTTTTGACATTTAGCCAGACCTACAGCCCCTCCAAATTGACCTAGAGGGTCCGAATTTTCACAGTACATTGGGAGGGTGTACCCGAAGTGCTTTTTGCAGGTTTCAACCTTCCAACCCCATTTGACCCCTCTCCAGGGACACAGGAGCGAAGCGAGGGTGCGAGTAGTTCAAGCGAAGCGCAGAACACAAAAAAAAGACATCAGCAGGAGGTAATTGGGCGAAGGTCAAGGGGGTGTAGGGGGGACAAAGTCCCCCCAAATACAGGCGAAGCACAGGAGCGAAGCGAGGGTGCGAGTAGTTCAAGAGCCCTCAACGTTTCTTGCACAAAAATTTGGCTCTTACGTAGCGGCAGACTGCTACGACTTTTTTTTTTGGATATGTGTCTGTAATGCAATTCTTAAATACCTACAGGCTACAGATATACAGCAGCTAAGGCAATTACATTTGCGGATGATCTAATGTTTGTGTTTAGAGGAATGAATCCACAAGACCAAATAAAACAAATGAACAAAGCCATAAAACAATTAATTGAGAAACTAAACTTGAGATCTATAGGACTCAAGTTGAACGAAGCAAAAATGCAGCTAATGGTTTTCACCTGAAAAAACGGTCCGGATATAAAAATCTAGGAGATTAAACCAGCGGAGGAGCTAAAGTACTGGGAATAGTGTTCGACAGGCAGCATACCTTCTCCGCACATTATGCAGCAATGTTCAGTAAAGCACTAAAAGCAATAAACGTAATTAGTAGGCTCTTCGGCAGGACCTTTCGTTACAGATTCGAAGCCAGAAGGATAATGTTGAATAAAATGATATGTCGAGCGTGGCTGTAGATATATTTTTCATGGAGAAAAGTGATGCTGAAGTTTCCTATGACAAGTCCAACATTGGAACTTTCTTGGTGCGCGAGTGTGTATTTTTATTAATTAAACTCTCATGCGCTGTTGTTACTTTTGTCTACTTTATGACGAATGTGGCGTTTTACACGGTACCTTCTGGCAAAGAAGTGTTGGAGTCTGAATATACAGAATTTAATTCTAAGCATTTTTTGTGTCTTGGTATTTTCCTCAAAAATGCATAGTTTTTGAGTGATATCGAATTCGCGATCTTCTAAGGAGTGTCCTCATCAAGTAGGTCAACTCCAAAACTGTGCTTAAACTTATTCTGGTAGCAAAACAATTTATCACAAGTTTATAAACACTACTGCATCTTCCATTCAGGGGCCATGGAAGCTATGTACAACTGGAGATTATCTGAAGTTTGTGGCTCTACTTGATACTGGAACATCACAAATTCTGGAGCCAAAGGACTATATTCTGTATATACTAACAGCTACATATAAAACTCTATGAGGAAGCTACAACTGGAGAATCTACTTGTATAGCAATAAAGACTTCTTCACTTTCACCATAATATAATAGATAGCTAGTAATTCTCCAGTTCACATTGTATATTAGCCCATAATAAACTTTACATTTGAAATTTCTGTCCCCCGTAGGTTTCTAGTTATTTAAGAAAATTTTCAACAATTGTCATGTAATTTCCAGTTGTATCTTACATATGCTATTCCAGTGTTATATAGTTACAATGTATTAATTATTTGTCATTTTGTTGTAATTTACTTGCAATATATTCATTATTTTTTTCAAAAATTATTTGAAAAATTCTAAGTACATTGCTGCTTATTTTTATATGGCTGTATGGCACAGATGCACTACGACTCTAGCTTTTCCACGGTGTAATTTACATCTAAGGACACAACAACTCAATTAATGAGTAAGACTTTCCAGGCTCTAAACATAAAGAGACAGTTTTGCAGTTCAAAAATAACCCCCATAAGGTAAGCTAAAATCTCTATTCAATTTGTAGAGAATCAAGATAAGTTCCCCCGAATGAAGGCTAATGTTGTAATTTGTATTTATTTTTGTGTTATGTACTCGTATTTTCATTAGGTATTCTCTTGTTTTTTTTCTTCAAAATTTCAATTTGTTTTCTGCTTCACGCTGGTACTAAAAAATTATAAATGCTCTCTTACTCATCTTTTTATAGATTTTAAAAGTATCTCCGAAATGAAATCCAATACCAAGATCAAAAAGAAGAATTTCATTCAGTGACAACAAAAATTTCCAAATTTTGTAATGATTATCACTACGTCTTATCAGTAAGCATTTGGTGCATCACTTACCAATGACAAAACTAGAAAGTAATTTTTTTAATTTTTAAAGAATTCCCTTTGTATTCTCATGGAGATCAAAAATATGTTTGATTTAGTATGTGTATCAACTTGATTCAAGATTCAATTCATCCAAGTTCCAGTAGTTCGTATACTTATAATTTCACAATTGGTAGCAAAACATAATTTTTTTCATAATTAATATCTACTTATTTTTGTACCTAATTACAATTTGTGTAATTTTCTACATATTATAAAATAATAATTATACATGTCTAATGATAGTTGTCAAATTTTGCATTCTTAATCACGTTTTCCGACTAAATTTGAGATTGCTGAATTCAAAAATGAGGTTCCTTTTGCCCTCGGACTAGTATTTGGCGAAATAGTTGGAATATCTCCCAGAGGAAGAGCCTCATCATCACACAAATGGATACCACATTCAATTTTTTAAAAAAATCTCAATGTTTTCTTACTGATAGTTGGAGAAAGAAGCAGGTACCTACCTACAATCGCATAAATTACAGAAGCTTTCAGATTTCTAGGTTAACTTTGGATAATTTTGATTTTCCCCTTATTTTCAGATCAAGTTTGATTCTAAAAATTTCGCCAAAAAAAACATGATGTAGGATTTTGTTATTTTAAATCTTAATGTTGTCTTATTAGGAATTTTGCAATTTGATTTTTTTTTATAGCTATCCATTTAGCAAGAGTCATGGAAAGGGAACCAATGAAATCGGCGAGGACATGGGAAAGAAACTAAAATATTCCAACAAAACAAATACAGAATTAATGAGAACAGCCAGGTATATAGCAATTATAGAACAGTTTTATACCTACTGGATAGTAAAACTGAAGAAATCCGACCAGTAGCCGGTAAACCAGTATTAAATAATATACAGGAAGTAATAATTTTTGCAAGATAAGATATGGATATGGAAACAGCATGCATTATGATGCTAATAGCGGAAGTTTGAACAGTTGGAAGTAAGTACATAAATCTTAAGTCTAATTATTTCAACTGGTTTTTTTTTGAACCCTCAAATTTTAACCAGTTTTTTTTAACCTACAGAACAGGCTTTAGCACTGTTGGTTGATTTTTAACAAAGGGGCGCGGATTTTGAAGGATTTGTGAAAAAGTACTGTTAAAATATGATGACGAAATTTACTATTTCTTTGATTTTATTCATTTTATAGCTTGTGGTTAGCCTATACTCAAAGTGGTTAGCCTGGACAAGGTTTTTCCTATCATTGGCAGCCGTATGTTTTTTAGCCCAGTCTGGCAACTAGGCCATCTCAAATTTGCGATGTGTTGTATATAAGTAGTACATTCCTACTGTCGGGTGTAGGTAATTGAAAAAAAAGTGATTAAAAATATAAAGAAATTATTGTTTTCCATGCAATTGATAAACTATAAAGTGACTTTTTGTAAATTTTTTGCAGATTTTTTTTGAATTCCTCTTTCCAATATACCGGTGCCTCTGTACTCTGAATTTACGCTTGATTGCATCCAGAGTAAGTGATCCTTTAGCTGTAGTCAAGTTACAAAGTTAAATATATTTTGGTATAAAATAAGCTAAAATCTCTATTCTATTTTTACAGAATCTAAGAAGGTATATTTTTGGTTTTTATTCTTGTAAGTTCCTCTGAATGAAGGCTATGTTGTAATTTGTATTTATTTTTGAGTTAGAATACCTTGTTTTCTTCTTCAAAATTTCAATTTGTTTTTTGCTTTACGTTGGTAAAAAAGAACTTGATACTGGACTAAACTTAGGGGGTTAACAATGAGATTTCGAGAAAATTTTAATCAATGCCAAAAAAATATATATATTCGTTGGTCTGGAGCCCTGGAGGCTAAATGGTGAGTTTATATAAATTCCAAATTAGTCTGAATTTCTGTGTTGAAAATGCTACTGCCACCTCAGCAACCCAAAAGCAAAAGAACACATTTTTTTGTTCTTGTAAATTGTAAGTACATAATTAGTTTTAAATTTGATTTTGTATCCTTCACTGATTCCATTTCCAACTAACTATTTTTGATACATTCTGCTAGAAGAACATTCTTGGATCTTGATTTTTCAATAAAGTGAAGTAACCTAGCTCATTTATGTTTATTTTTATACTCTCAGCCATTTATGTTGAATGGTTATTTCAAGATGTTTTTTAAAAAAATTATTGCAATTTTGAGAATTTTTTCTGTGATTATTTTATTTATTCATGTTTTTTACAATTTATTTCATTTATTTATTTTTATTTGCACTTGAGATTTGTCAGTAATTCTATTCTGCTACACATTCTCTCGAGCTCCTCTCTGAATAGAAACAAAACTATGAGAAAAATGATTTTGTTACTTCATTTTTTAGTCCTAATTACTCCATTTCATTGAGTTTTTTCTTTCAAATCGTTTTTTGTTTTGCAATTTTAAAATGTATCTGTGATTTCTTTTCTTCTTTTTTTTTTTTTTTTTTTTTTTTGCAAGTTTGGAGTTTTGTCAATAATTTTGTACTGCTGCGTTCTTTCTACTCCTAGCTCATCTCTCAAAAGAATTGCCAAACTATGAGAAAAATGATTTGATTACTTCATTTTTTCAATCCTAATTACTCCAGTTCAAGTGTTTTTTTTGTTTTTTTTTTTCATCATTATTAATATATTTTTTTTCATTATTATTAACGTGTTCTAGTCTTGTTATTTCTCCATTAAATTTGATAACCAAAAAATCATTGTGAAAATAATTTCCCCAGTTTTTGAACCAAATTTTTTTCAGTATTGGCTATTCCATATTGGCCATAAGATATTTGAAACTAGGTAAAACAAATTATCATTCACTTTTTCCTTCAGTTTTGAATTTTTGAAAATCATATGGTACCTAAGTATTTATCTGCACATTTGATAATCAAAAAATCATTGTGAACATATTTCCCACAATTTTTGAACTAAATTCTTTTCTGTATTGGCTATTCCATATTGGCCCTAAAATATTTCAAACTAAGTAAAACAAATTGTCATTTGATTCACTTTTTCATCCAGTTCTGTATTTTTTTAAATCGTCTTTTATTTTTGCACTAATGAATAAAAATCAAACTTCATCTTCTGTTGATCAAAGTTGCCACTCATGGCTGAAAATCTCGAGAGTTCATGAACTCAAAACTAATATTTTTATTTTATGTTCTGAATGTTTTTCAGAAAATACCACCATGGTTCTTGAGGTCCCAAATTACCCAAAGAAAAGCATGACATGATACTTTAGACTTGTTTATTATGTAAACATTTACATAATAGTGTGACTGCTTCGAGTAATATGTGTCTAGATACAGCAATTGGGATGAAACCAACAATCACCAGTAGGTATCTTTCAAAACAACAAAGTCACAAATTGGCTGTATTTCATTGCTACATCAGCCATATCGATGTACCATTTAACAAGTACAATATTGTGTAATACAAAATGTGACAATAATTCACTCTGTAGTAACAAGTGAGTGATATACATAATATACACAACATTTGATGAGTAATGAGTACTCAGTCATGCTTTCAATTTCTCCATTCAGTATGAAATGAAGAAAATTGTGAGATAATTTGGGAACCCATACAAAAACCAAGGCTGTATGAATTTATCATCAATATCAAGATTTGAGCTAACATGATGTTTTCTCATTCACCCAAAAAAAAACCTCACATTAGAACTGGAGGAAATAGTAAAATGAGATTTCTGCCTTGCAGAAAATACTTAGGTACTTCTAAAACATTTTTTTCTATTTTCCACCATAGTGCAGAGCATAAATAATGCATGTGTGGCTAGTGCCATCTTTTCCCATCACCCGTTAAACAAAATATTCAAACTGGAGGAAATAGTAATGTTGGATCAAAATGTTGTAAAAAATGGATAAGTTTCAAACATTTTTTTCAAATTTACATAATAGCTTTCTCTTATTTTCTATCAAATTTCAAACCATAAGTAAATACTGTGTGGCTGATGCCATCTTTTTTCATTTTCATAAGTTATTTCATTGGATCAAAATTTTGTAAGAAAAATGGATAAGTTCCAACTTTTTTTTTTCAAATTTTCCACAGTAGCCTTTTCTTATTCTCTATCAAATTTCAAACAAACCATAAGTGCTGTTTGGCTAATGCCATCTTTTTTCATTTTCATATGTATTCCATTGGATCAAAATTTTGTAAAAAAAAATGGATACGTTTCAACTGTTTTTTTTTTTTTAATTTTCAAACCATAAGTACCTACTGTGTGGCTGATGCCATCTTTTATTTGGATATGTTCCAACTTTTTTTTTCAAATTTTCCACAGTAGCCTTTTCTTTTTCTCTATCAAATTTCAAACAAACCATAAGTGCTGTGTGGCTAATGCCATCTTTTTTCATTTCCATATGTATTCCATTGGATCAAAATTTTGTAAAAAAAAAATGGATACGTTTCAACTGGTTTTTTTTTTTCAAATTTTCAAACCATAAGTACCTACTGTGTGGCTGATGCCATGTTTTATTTGAACTGGAGAAAATACTGAAAATAGTAATGTGGGATCAAAATGTAAAAAATGGAGAAGTCGAGTTTTGAAACTTTTTTTTTTTCAATTTTCCACTATAGTCTTTTCTTATTCTGTGTAAAATCTCAAACCAAGTACAGTGTGGCTAAGGCCATCTTTTATTTGAACTGGAGAAAATATTACTTTTCATTTTTGAATTTTCCACTATACCTAGCTTTTTCTTATTCTGTATAAAATCTCAAACTATAAGTACAATGTGGCTAATGCCATCTTTTACTTGAACTGGAGAATATAGTAAAATAATTGAATCAAAATTTCAAAATTTTCCACAATAGCCCATTCTTACACTGTATTAAATTTCAAACCATAAGTACTGTGTGCCTGGAGCCATCTTTTTTCATATTCACAGTTATTTCAAGTGTAAAGAGCTTCTCAAGTTTGTTTCAGTATCCAAAGAGGAGACCAGAAGAGCAACAGCAGAAAACATTAATTTACCAATTCAGCTTTGAAGCTTCTGGTACCCTTCATCTGTGTACAGTTCTTCAACATTTCAATTTTATTTCAATGGGGATTTTTTTCTTAAGTATAGATAAAGAACATAGGTCACATCAAAATCCAACTCTACTTCAGGGAGTACCTAATCTACTCATTATGTCAAAAATCATTATTGAGCAACACATCAAGTCCAAAATTTTTTTTTGATTTCTCCTTTGAGAAAATATTAAAATTCTGAACAAGGTCCTTTTGTCCTAGTTTAAATCAAAAATTTTCTTTCTTTGGACAACAATATTTGTTCTTTTAGGTATGATCAACATACAGCATTCACAACATATGTAACTAATGAATTCCACTGGCACCCGGATGAGGATTGCAAATTAGCACTCTCAATGGAAGTTTGTCAAACAATGCATCTACACACAATAAGCAAACCTAAAAGTGTAAACTTGAAATTCACTATTGAAGAATACATGAACAAGGTCAATATGAGATGAATTGAAACCTGTTACTAGAAAGTACCAAAACATTCCCAATTTGGAGAACGTTAAAATGGGAAAAATGGCCTATGTACGGTGCAAATAATTGTGGCACCATCAGCTGGTTTCTGTGATGGCAAGAATTGTTTCTCTGTTCCACAGATTATGGAATGTTAGCAAATTGGAATCACAGTTGAAGCTGTTAGGAACCATGCACACGGATGATGGTGATCTATACTATTGATAAAAAAAAACCACCATCATTACAGAGTTCCAAAAATTTTGCAAGTACTTGTACTGCAAAAACTGTTAAACGTAATTTATGTTATTTGTTGGTCATTTGCTGTTAAACACCTTTTTTCTTTCCAAAAGATATGCTATACCACCACAGTATGGCTGAAAATTGGAAAAGGCTTTCAAGCATTAAGAGAAAGGCTAGTTGGATTACTTACACTGTTTTGTTTTTGCCATATTTCAATTTTCAGGAATAGTGAGTGGCATCTACAAAATTGGTAATTATGTAGGTATAAAGAATGTAATTACTTTTTGAAAATTATAAGTAGATATTATTTTTTAAGCTCCGCATTTTTTTGTAGAGCTACAGGTCTTTGGTTATTCAATCAGTTGACTTTAACTTTCTAATAATTTGTTATGCATGTTGATAATACAAACACTGACACAGAGATGAAATCTAAAGGCTAGGGGATGTTAAACTTGAGGAATACAGGGAAAAAGGGGATTTTCTGGTAATTGTACTATTGATCTGGAACATCTTTCTAACCGTGGGTTTATTATCTATAATAATCATTGGATTTAAATATGTTATGTATATTAAGAATACTCGAATAAAATTAGATACTGCAATAGAAACCCACAATAATTTATAGGAATGTATATAATATTACTAAAATAAATAGGTACATAAGTATAAGTAATGCTGTGAGGACACAGCCTAAAAAAGTAGAGGGAATATGTAGAGGGATACGTGAGGATAAATAAAAACTAACTAAAATAGGCACATAGTTTTAGAGTACCTACACCTAATACATATAAGCTAGCCATGTTAATTGTACAGTATCAATGAATAAACGATTGCCAATACACTGTCGTGTTATCATTGTTATTGCAATACAATATACATAGACAAATGAAATTATTTTTAAATTGTACCTATAGTGAATGCGAATAAAAAAATTATCTAATATAGATTTAGTAAGGCCATAGATGAATTAAAATTTGAGGCACATTTTAAATAATGCCGCTCTAATCTTATTTAATTTTATACATTCATGCCTACAATGATTAATGATATTTGACATATAAATATCAAACTATTTAAAATTATAATATACCTAGGTAAGATAATAACCTAGCATAAAGAAATGTACACCGAAACTGGTAGGTTTCTTTCAATAAATATGTAGGTATGTAATTAATTTCAGACAGGGTGACTTGTCTGATATGCTGGTTGAAGCAGAACTGGATGTACAGGAAGTCAATAATAAAGACTGCATTTCAATGTACAGTTCTGCGAATGTAAACCCTTGAAGCATATTGTGTGCCTATCATCCCAAAAGAGATTAGGAGGATTCAGGTGGCCCACTGGTTATAACCATTTCTGATTCATGTTATTTGGTTGGAATTGTGTTTTTCCCACCAAATCTGGTATTACCAGACAATTAGTACATATATTACAGTACAAGCACCAAAAATGCTCACAATTGGTGCTTGCATTCAGCTTTGTAGGTTCTATATTATATACTTGATACTTTGACACACTTTTAAACTTTATTTGAAGACTATATTTTTTTGATTTTTGACAAGCTAAATTTCAAACAAGTAAGCATACAAAAATGTATTTACTAAATCTCACTTGCAGTACCTACTGAAAGTTGAACTTGAGAACTCAATTTTGTTTTTTAATGTAGCTAACATAGGCCAGTTTGTTTACTGGGTAGAGAAGAAGAACACCAAAAGGATAGTTTGCAAGGCAATAAATCCGTTCATCTCACTGGATGTGGTTATACCTGAACTGGTAGGTATGCTTACTTGGCATACCTATTCTTTCAATAAACAACATCAGCAATTTCAATGAATACCTACATAATTGATCAAGTAAGTAATTTAAGTCTTTTAAAAAAAATTCCATGAGAGGGTGACTTGTCTGATATGCTGATGGAGGCAGAATCAACTTCTTTGTTTTTATTTTGTTTTTTTGGCAGCGTATGTGTATTTACTGCTAAAGAAAAAAGGCACACTTCCCAATTTTTCAGGGATAATATGATACACGCAGCAAACGAAACATGTGGCAGGACTAAAGCAACACTATGCATTATAATTAACAATCCGTATGCAGAGTTATTGCAATCTATTTGTAACATTACAATGCAGAACAAAGAAAAAGCGAAACAGAATATACTGCAGTTACCGAAGTCATACTGCGTAATTGTCCTAACAAACGTAAGTAATTTTAATTTCATTTTTCATGGCTCTGGGTAGGAGCTTCACATTTCACAATTTCTGACTGGATGGAGAACATGACAGGAATCAAATTTCAAGTTTTAGAAATTTTCTGATCATCATCTCATGTGTTCATTTCCTCCCTATTATTTGGATTTTCAATTTTAATCATCTTGTTGTAAAATTTATTTAGATTAGGTACCGTATTTACACTCTTTAAGATCATTTGACTTGTTGGATATTGCGTATTGAGTATATGGGGTTGAAAATGGTTCTACAAGTTAGATTCGTTAATATGGAAGAGCAGAATAACCAATGCCAGTACAATATCGACGTCTTTCCAGTGAGGCACGTATTCGTTGGTTTAGAGGCCTAAATGGTGAGCTAAAATAATAATGTGAAAAATTTGGATTTATCTGTATTTTTTTATATTATTTATGTGTATTTTTTTTTGTTTTTTCCCCTTTATAGATGTGAATTAATTTTTGCTAAGGGAGAAGTAAGTGACATTGCCATCAATTTCAGTTTTTAAAATGCAGGAATATAAATGTACCTACTCGTAATACCTATGTACCTGCGATAAACTAGGTACCTGATATTATGCTAATAAAATTTTCCCACCTTAGATGAAATTCACTCCATTTTGCGATGATCTCTGCAAGTTGTCAAACAAGCGGCAATTCCACACTTACAAAGAATCGATATTATACGCATCAAAAGTTCAAACATTGAAAGAAGCACACTTCCCTGCAATGGAGCAAAAACACGATCAATTCGTCTCTGCTTTTCCGTTCCTGTCCATTTGTTCATCGCCACTCCCATCCAAAGGCGCAATTAAAAATCGTTACGTGTGGAATGAAACGACAACAAAAAGGTATAAGTCTTCCTCTTTCAAATTCGGCCCACTAATTGCTAATAAGCTGGACAATTTCGAGCGTGGCAGTGTAATAGCTGTGAAAAGTAGCCAGCATTATGTTCAGAATAATTTTTCTAATAACCGCCGTCGCTACTCGAGTGAACGGTTCCAATGTGTGGAAATATTTTGAAACTGATAAGATAACCAAAACACAAATTGCGAAGGGATATTCAACATTATGATCCAGGAAGTAAAATTTGCTGTAGAGGTACATTATACTAAGAAATGGAATCTAAAAGATTTAGAAATAAATCTTGAAGACAGGTAGCCCTCTGGTATAAATTATTTAAAGTAAGCAAACATTTTTTTTTAAATTTATAATTCTTTAAATTTAATCATACCTAATGATACATGAGATTAAATTGATAAATAAAAATGTGCTGAATCAATTTATTTTACTAATTTCTGATTCATATCATTTGATTGGAATTGTGTCTTTTGGATCCACACTCTGTGATACTCCTAGCAAACCTGGAGTACATGTCAGAGGAGTGTACTACATGGACTGGATCAAGAACACAACTGCACTACAATTTTGTGAGACAGGAATCAAATTTTGTAAGTACGTATTTGCTTTTAAATCCTAATTTCCAATTTTAATCATCTTGGTATTTAAAAATCAGATTAAGTACCTGCGACTGGTTTATTATGAGAACTGAGATGGTAAGCAACTATTTATATTGTTTTTATTACCCTCATTTCCTATTTTAATCATCTTGGTATGTAAAAATTAGATTAAGTACCTTATTTACACTCTTGAAGATCATTTCACTTGTTGGACAGTGAGTATTGAGTATGGGGTCGAAAGTGGCCCTACAAGTCACCCTTTATTTAAAAACTCTCTATACAAATTTTTGAACTGATCGTTTGCCGACGCTGTAAGCCACAGCAGGTGTCACTATTAAGACCATCAACTCCCAGCTTTCCGAAGTACAAATTCATGAAGTTCCAGTTGAAACTATAGTCGAACAGTTATACAAAAACATCAAAATCAGCAGGGGTATTGCACCCTCAGACATCCGATTCGTCAAATACAAGAACAAAGCAGACTGCATAATCGCAGGCTTCAAAGTTGACTACATTACATACCAAATCGCTCAACAATATAGTTTTATTCGTATTGGATGTGAAACAATTGATTTAGGATATGGGAGCTGTAAATGTCTATATACATGCAAAAAATGAGCAACAAACATTAAATTTCTACGCCTATTGACTTCGTGTCCTATAGGTTGCCAATATATTTTATTATTTATATTTTTCAAGTATTATAGGTGATATTAATTTTTTATCAATCCATATGGATAATGTAGTAGAAATCAAAAAATTAATGAGTTAGGTATAAAAATTACAAAATCAGCGTTAGTGGTTACTCATCAGAAAACACTGAAACGATCACATTTGAAAATGAAATTTGACCACAAACATGTTCTTTATTGCTCTCAACTAAAATAGGTAGCCTGCTCTTTGAAAATTCGAGCGGCATCATTCAAACTCATCAGTTTTAATAGACAAGTACATACTGTATATTTTTTTTACATGATTTGTTTTTTTTTTCAAATCAACAAGAAAAGTTCTCTAGAAACAGGAAAGGGAATGTAATAACAAAGAAAAATGATATAGGTTATAAAGTGTTATTAATAATGTAATGTACAATCACACATATCCTCATACCTCACATTCATTCTATTTTTGAAAAATGCTTCAGTCAAGGTGGTTTCAAGAAGTATTGGACTTGCTTATGTTGAAGATTGATGATGAAATACCAGATTCAGTAAGGCCATAGATGAATTAAAATTTGATATTTCAAATTATGATTGTGCAGTGTGCACAATATTTCATCAAATACCAAGAGCTTCTAGCACAGGCAATACATAGTAAGCAACTATTTATATTGTTTTCAATAAGGCGATCAGGTGGCCGTCTGGTTATACAAATTTCTGTTTCATATTATTTGGTAGGAATTGTGTTTTTCCTACCAAACCTGGAGTAAGTAGTCTAGTTAATAATAGATCAGGTCATGAATCTGTTGACTTGAATTATAAAAATGTTTTTTAAATAAAATTGTTCTTTATTGCTCTCGGCTATGATGGTCTGTTCTCTGAAACTTGGGGCTGCCTCATTTAAAATCATCGGTTTTAATTGACAAGTAGATATATTTTTCACATGATTTGGTTTTTTGAAACCAACATTCCAAAAATAGGAAAGGGAATATGCAGTGACAGATTGTATTGGTGGCGAAATTGTGACAGAAAATCTTTCCACTGAGAAAATTAATTTGGAAGGTAAATACATATATTATTTATTCATTTATTATTTTTATTTTATGCTATTTATTTCTGGTATTTCTTGATAAAATACTTGATAACATTTTTGTTAATCTATTAATAATTAATTGCAATAATTCAGGAAATGCAGAAGTCGTAACGAATGTAGGTGAAGATTTGAATGTAGGAAATGCTGGCACTGACTGGACTGCAAGTAAGATTTCATTAAGAAAGGAAAATTGCTTTATAAAGAAAAAAGAATATTGTGAGTGGAAAAATTTATTTTCAAAATTATTTTTTGTTCTTAGTTGCTGATACTTACTGTGATAAATGTAGCGGGATCTCAGGCAGAAAGATCAAAATGTGAGACTGAAAATACTACAGGTACCTTAGAGAAAATTTTGAAGAGAAAAAAATTGTTTGTATTTGTATTGTAATCCATTTTCATTTATAGAAGCTGAAATTCTGCCAGTTCCAAGTTGTTCAAAGAATTTCTTAGAACCAGAAATATTACCTATTCGCTTATGTCCTCATCGGCCAGAAATCTTAGCTAGTTGATGTTTTTATTATCAGTTTTGATTTTTGCATTTATTAGTTGTAATCACACAATATATCCTCATACCTCACTTCCTATGTACTTTTTTAAAATGCTTTAGTCAAGGTGGTATCAAGAAGTATTGGACTCGCTTATGTTGAAGATTGATGATGAAATATGTACCAGAAATCAGACATTTGGTCTCAAATCAGCTGGCTATGCAGCTCTAATCTTATTCAATTTCATATATTCATGCCTAAAATAATTTATGATATCTTTAACAAAAGTATAAATATCATACTTTTTAAAATTATAATATAGGTATTTATAACCTGATCGCAAAAGGGCTCTAGAATGGAAGAACTATCCAATGTTTGGTAATTATGTGTAAGATAAGAGTTATTTTTCTATTAGGTACATAACTACATAATAAGTATGTCAGCACAAATGGCCATGTCAGAACTTTGTTGTTCCCTGGGTGCTGAATATTCTTAACATGTTTTTTCAATATCTATGTGTGTGTATACCTATATATTGTTCATATAGTTGAGAATTCCCTTGATAAGTACCTACCATAGAAGATGTTTCAAGAGCTCTCATAGATGTATTGGATTTTAATTCTGAAGAATTTCAAAATACTCTTGTCAACGTGGCAAAAAAAAGGGATGGGTTTACTTTTCTTGATTAATACCAAACATCAGACGATAGTAGGTACATATATAACAATACATGCACTGAAAACTTGCATTCAGCTATGTAGGTTCTAGACTATACTTAATACTTGGAACAATTTTGAAATTTATGTGAAGACTAATTTTTTTTTCATTTTTGGCTAGCTAAACTTCAATGTGAACCTGTGTGTGACTTAGAGACCAGAATTTGGACCCTAGCCCACCTGATTAAAGTTGAGACTGACAAAATAATTGTTTATTCGGCTGGCTTAGTCCATGATATGGCCCTGCTGAGATTACAACATCCTGTAAATTTTACAGGTAAGCATAACAAAACGTATTTAAACTTTCAATTTTGTTGTTTAATTAACATAAGGCCGATTTGTCTTCTGTCAGAAGAAAAAGAACACCAAAGGGATAGTTTGTAAGGCAATAAATCCGTTTATCTCTCCGGATAGGGTTATACCAGAACTGGTAGGTACACTTACTTGACGTACATATTCTTTCAATAAATATGTAATTCATTCAGTAATTTGTGTCTATTAAAAAAACATTCCATGCTAGGATGACTCGTCTGATATGCTGATGGAAGCAGAACTCCATGTATAGGAAGTCGATTAGAAAGACTGCATTTCAATGTACAGTTCTGCAAATGTAAACCCTCAAAGCATGTTGTGTGCCTATCATCCCAAAAAAGATGCTTGTTCAGTAAGTTTTTTGCAATTGTGAGTTCATAAAATCCTAAAATTAAACTCGACTGGTTCATTATAAGAATTGAGATAGTAAGCAACTACATGTATTCATATTGTTTTCAATAGGGCGATTCAGGCGGCCCTCTGGTTTTACCAATTTCTAATTCATATTATTTGATTGGAATTGTGTCTTTTGGATTCACACTCTGTGATACTCCTACCAAACCTGCCGACCCAACTGGTAACTGATAAGTTAGAATGAAATATAGATCTGCAAAAAGTACCTCACTGACGATCTACTGATCAATGAGATTTCATACCTATAATCAAGTGTAGTGTAGAAAGATACCTACGTGAGGAAGCGAGGATAAATAATTAAATAAAAATAAAATATCACGTAGGCACGTAATTTTAGATTAATGTACTCCTAATATAAGCTAGCTGAGCTGTAAGCATCATTCATTCAATAAACCTACTATGTAGACATTGTTGAGTCAATTTTTATCATTACACAAGTTTCTCAATTTTCACTCTTGGGTATGAATATTATTCTAGATGCCAACAGCTGAAGGCTTACTCATCAACAGACAATTTCCTGCGACAGATATTCTTCATACACCACAAAGAAGCATAGGAACGGTTGTTTCAAAGTGTCCTAAATGCGGCAAGATTTCAAAGTTACCTACTTAATTTTCTTATGTACCTATTGTACAATTAATTTAGGTTATCGTCATCGTATGTATTCACAGTGACAATAAATAAAAAAGCAAAATCATTTCCAGATTTTTTTATTTACTGCTGCACACTGTGTGGAAGTAAGCAACTATTCATATTGTTTTCAATAAGGCGATCAGGTGGCCCTCTGGTTATACAAATTTCTGTTTCATATTATTTGGTAGGGATTGAGAGTTTTTCCTACCAAACCTGGAGTAATACATAGTCTAGTCATTAATAGATCAGGTCATGGAGGAATTAATTCCAATTTCCAATCGACATAATGTTGTTGGGTTTTTCTGGGATGCAATTAGTTTTTGATTTATCTACATATGAAAAACTAAATCCTGAAAATCGGAATGACTTTTTGATTTTTCAAATTCTTAGATACTAATGAAGACTATATATGTGACGTGCTCTACGAGAATCAACCTTAGGTAAAAAAATGTGTTTTGAGAAACATGCATTTAAAGTTTTGAAGTGTGTTTTCGCCTTATTTTCGGGTTGGTATGCAACAGAAACATCTCCAGTAGTTTCGTCTAGGTCCCCTTTAGCTCTGTGACTGTTCCTGTAAACCAGTCATAACCGCGTGTTCCTATGCTGCCACGCTGGCCGCATGGCGCAGCTGATGTACTAACACGCGGGAGGTACTGAGTTCAAATCCCCCCTAAGTCAACAATTTTTTTAAAATTTTTTTCAGTTGTTTTTTTTATTTTAATATTTTTTCAAGCAGATTTTTCACTGAAAATGAAATTTATTCTACTTTTTCTTCTTTTAAAAAATTAATGAATTAACAAGTTTTTATGAAGTGAAATACACGAATGGGGCTTGATAAGTGTTTGTATGCAAATTAGGTTATTTTTTACTGCCAAAATCATAAAAAATAAAAAAAATGAATTTTGAGTTGATTTTGGCCCTACCCCTCAACTTTGGGGTCGATTTCCGAGGAAAGTAAAAGAGATAGGAAGTTGCGGTTTGCGCCATTGGAAAGAGCGTCTTTTTTTCTATAATAATCGCTCATCAACTTGAAACCCCTTTTTTTGACCTAAGGTCGATTCTCATAGAGCACGTCACATATGTAAATTAAAATTGATTTCAATCGCAAGAATGGACAAGTTTCAATTTTTTATCCACCATATTTTTTTTGCATGCAGTCGTAGCATATTTTTTACCTTAATATTTCCATAAATTACCAATTCTCCAAAACAGATTTCAAATTATTTTAATGTCTCAAAAAATGATATCAAATTTATACCTAACAACATAAGCATAGAAGTTTCCATAATTATTCTCCAAAAGAGATTTTAAATAATTTTGATGTCTCAACATGATAAATCTGTTGACTTGAATTATAAAAATGTTTTTCAAATAAAATTGTTCTTTATTGCTCTCAATTATGATACCTAGTCTGTTCTCTAAAACTTCAGGCTGCCCCATTTAAAATTATCTGTTGTAATTGACAAGTACCTAGATATATTTTTTCATATGATTCGTGGTTTTTTGAAACCAACAAGGAAACCTCTCCAAAAATAGGAAAGGGAATACTATACTTAATCACACAATATATCCTCATACCTCACTTCCTATGTATTTTTTAAAAATGCTTCAGTCAGCATCTAAGGTGTGAGGTCACCCCTTCTGAAAGGAGGGGGGAAGCCTTACACCTTCATCAACAATTACCCAATGCTGAAAAAAATTATCTGTGATGTAAATTTTCCTTGTTGTGTTACTATTTTTATACATGTGAAATTTTGCTACTGTTATTATTGAGAAAACCATCTACCTTAACCAAGCTGGGTATAAAAATCTTCTCATTGAAAAAAAAAAAAAAAAAAAAAATAATAATTTTGTTTATTGGTTGTGGGTTACAGGATGATTATCATCCTTATTTTGTTTATTGATTGTGGGTTATAAATTAGTTAATTACGCTGCAAAAATAATCTGAGATGAAATCTTTTTAGTTGTTATTACTATTTATGAAATGTTATTGTTACCATATTTCTCTTATATATTGAATCTAAATTTTTTCAGTTGTTATTACTATTTATGAAATGTTATTGTTACTTTACTATATTTCTTTTATATGTTGTGGGTATAAATTAATTGATCTTAATAAGCAGATAAATGGCTGTGGGTTACAAATATACTTTTCCTTCTGCTATCAAATTTTCTTTCATTGTTACTAGTTGTTATATAACTTATCTTTTGCTGTTGCTAGTTAAACATGCATTATCTTTTGTTGTTACTAGTTGTTATAAAATTTATCTTTTGCTGTTACTAGTTAAATTTGCATTATCTTTTGTTGTTACTAGTTATTATGTATTACTACCAAATTTTGCGTTATGTTTTGTTTTTACTAGTTATTTTATAATTATCTCTTTGTACTATTATCTGTTACCTTTAAAATTTTCCCATTGGCGAAAGGGATCTAGGTTAGGGCGTGGTCGCCCCCTTACTTCTAAAGGAGGGGGGAATTTGTGGCGTTGTAATATTCGACGACTCGTGTTTTCGTATGAAAACACGAGCATGAAAACACGAGCCGTCGAATAAAATGATGATGATTTTAAATTCTTGGAAAATTAGACATCCGCCAATGCGATGGCTAAAATGTCACGCCATCGCATCGGCGGATACTAAATCCGCCGATCGTGCAACTTTGGTGACAAAGTTGCACACGGCTCGTAGGGCTATCACCCCATATTTCCGCTAAAACTGCTGGTCAGCAGTTTTAGCGGAAATCGGCCACCGACGATTGTACCATCGGTGGTTGACAAAAAACAGTCGCGATCCGAACCTCGAAGGCAACACCATCGCCATCGCCTTAGCTTACCGAAATTGTAAAAACTAAACTGATCGTTAAATAAAGTGTAAAGTAAATTGGAAATATCGTGTTCGTTCTTTATTCGGTAAATTCAGGTTCGGTTTAGTTCTACGACGGAATAATTCGCGACAGTATCAAGAAGTATTGGACTTGCTTAATATGTTGAAGATTGATGATGAAATGCCAGAAATCAGAAATTTCATCTCAAATCAGCTAGCTGCAAGCTATAATAATTCTGAAGGAATAATTCTGAAGGGACTACATCAAGCAGCGTTTAAATGTAAGTACTGAGATAGTAAGCAACTATTTATATTGTTTTCAATAGGGCGATTCAGGAGGCCCTCTGGTATAAATTATTTAAATAAACATTGATTTTTTAAATTTATAACTTTAAATTTAATCACAATGATAAGTAAGTACCTATAAGTATGAGATTAAATTAATAAATAAAAATGTGCTGAATCAATTTATTTTACTAATTTCTGATTCATATCATTTGACTGGAATTGTGTCTTTGGGATCCCCACTTTGTGATACTCCTACAAAACCTGGAATATATGTCAGAGGAGTATACTATTTAGAGTGGATTGAAAAGACAACAGGACAACAAAAATTTTGTAAGTATTTACTTCCTAATCCTAATTTCCAATTTTAATCATCTTGGTATTTAAAAATTAGATTAAGTACCTTATTTACACTCTTGAAGATCATTTCATTTGTTAGACAGTGGGTATTGAGTATGGGGTCGAAAGTGGCCCTACAAGTCACCCTTTATTTAAAAACTCTCTGTACAAATTTTTGAACTAATCGTTTGCCGACGCCGTTAAGCCACAGCAGGTGTCACTATTAAGACCTTCAACTCCCATTATCATTCGTTGAATAAATATGTATTCGATGAATTACGTGTCATCCATGATTTTTAATGTTTTTCAATAGAGTATGTAAGTTCTTCTGTATGGATTTTCGTCGCGTAATTTACCTACCAAACAGTATTTTATAATGTGAATCAAAACTGAATTAGTGTAAAATTGTCTGCTGAATTATTAGGTATCAAAATTGTGATGGCACAGACAGCCAGTGTAAAGCCTCGTCCACACAAGGCCAGTTTAGTGGCTAGACAGAAACTGTCTCACAAATGGCTTCGTGTATTTCTCTGCCGGCGAAGATAGAGTAAATTCACTCCACGTATTGGAAAACTTGAGATCATTTTCTACCCGACTTGGAGAATTGACAAACGTTCCGGTATTCCATATCACCCCAATGCATAATTTTGCTTCCTCCCCGAAAAATGTGAAGGAACAGCAAGTGATCATGCTTCTGACATCGGTACGCATTTTAAATTAAATTTATTTACCTCTCATATTTCTGAATTTCGGAAAATTCATAAAAATCACGTTACCTAAAAGTATGTCTAATCATTTTTCATCTATTTTGTTTTTAGTATATTATGATGACATGAATACTTTATGGATAGGATTATTCATGCAATTTTACATCCGTCTTGATGATATTGTCGTCTGCCAAAGATTTGCCGTTACCTAGTTCGGTAAGTAACAAAGCATGCAAGTTCAGTGACCGCCTGACAGTAATAGTCTACAGTCCAAGCGCAAAAAAGTGTCATTTGAGTTGACCATTTTTGGGGACAAAAAAAGGAGTTGGCTTTTCATTAGTATCTTATTAGTTATTGATTAATATTCAAGAAAATGGACATTTCTTTTGGCCGGCACAATAAGTTATTACTTCAACCTCCTGAAGTGATTTAGGTTACACCTAGGCATAAACATTGTTTACATATAAAAAACATATGATACATATCAATACAACGTTGTTGTGAGATGCAAAAATGGCTACAATTACAATTTGTGTGAATAGTACTAGTAGATACTTTCGTTTCGAATTCGACTAAATTTTAATGTATATTATGAAAGAATCAGTGAGTACAATTTCCTTATGGATGTTACCACAAATCATAGAATTACATCATTCAACCACCTGCTTGTGAACATATTTTTAATCCACCAACATTGCTCACTGCTCAGATTATCTTCTAGCAGAATTAAGGCAACAAAGTCAGCTATTCAACAAGATGTGAATTGAGCAGGATGCAGACAATCTCGAATATCTCAAGCAAAATGATTTTAAACATTCTTAGTAATAATTAATATGAAATAACTTTATTTTTAAGTTACCTATACATATTTTATTATTTATTTATTTTTATTATTATTATTATGTACCTATTACTTTTTCATCAATCCTTATGGGTAATGTAGTTACATAATAAAAAACTACGCAGTCACCAAAAGTATAATATCAGTGTGACTAGATATTCATCAAACAACATTGAAACCATAACACCTGCAGTAGGAAGGTCAATGTCCATGCTACAAGAAACATTAATATCAACGGTCCTTCAAACAGACTGTGAAAGATGAATTGAAAAAAAATGGATTAATACTGGAAGACCCCTTATCTACTTTAAATGATGCATTCAACAACTTGAAACTGTAATTTGGGTTAAATTGTGTTATTATGAACGTGTTTTTTTCAACATAAAATATTGCAATTCATATATATGTACACATAAGTAATTCCAATACAAGCACCAAAATCCTCACAATTGGTGCTTGCATTTAGCTATGTGCACAATTTTGAACTTTATTTGAGCACTAAATTTTTTTTTTATTTTTGGCAAGTGCTAAATTTCAATTTGAACCCTTGTGCGACTTGTGCCAATTTTCGTGGCTCTAATTGTCGGTTTCATTCATTTCATTGAGATAAATTCTAAGCTGGGTTCCTATTTCACTCATGTTTTGTTCGACGGTTGAAGATTGAGGATTATTTATAGTGAAACATACAAACACGCAATTTCTAAGCATTCACATTCTTCTTTCCATCGTTAATACAAACGGTAGGTACACTTTTTTCTTTTTCCTTAGCAGTTTTTAACTAGTAATATAGCAACATGTGGCACCCGAAGTACATCATTCCGCCAAGAAATGACTTGGAGACCTGAATGTTGATTGAAGTGGAGACTGACAAAATCATTGTTTATTCTGCTGGATTAGTCCATAAATGACATTGCCCTACTAAAACTGAAAAATCCGGTAAATTTTACACGTAAGCATAAAAAAAATGTATTTACTGAATTTCACTTGCAGTACCTACTGAAAATTGGACTTGAGAAACCAATTTTGTTTTATAATGTAGCTAACATAAGACCAGTTAACATAAGACCAGTTTGTCTACTGGGAAGAAAAGAAGAACACCGAAGGGATAGTTGTAAGGCAATAAATCCGTTTATCTCTTCGGATGGGGTTACACTGGAACTGGTAGGTAGTACCTAGGTAGTGTACTTGACATACCTATATTCTTTCAATAAATATGTAATTCATTCAGTAATTTCAATAAATATGTAATTCATTCAGAAAATAATTTGAGTCTTTTAAAAAAAATTTCCATGAGAGGATAAATTTTTAGAATTGATTGTTAATTAAAATTTTAAACTAAAAAATTAATTTTACCCCCAGTCAACATTACAATGAAAATTGGGAAATAGCAAGTATGACGAATGTAACAAAGCATGAATACTGGATCCAAATTGTATAAAATACACACTAGAACCAGATACACTCCCAAATAATATTTTGAGTATTTACTTGTCACATCTATACTTTCAGTATAAGACGTAATTCATTCAGTAATTTGAGTCTTATTGTTTCATTCGACTACCAAACCTAAGTAATTAGTAAAATTATTATATTTGTTTTACTTTTGCAAATTACTTGTAAGAATCAGTGGCTATAAAACTAATTCTAAAGGGACAGCAAAAGAAGCCTTTAAATGTAAGTTATAACTTCAACCTCCTGAAGTGCCTGATTTATGTTCCACCTAAGCATTAACATTGTTTGTTTGACAGTGCATGGCACTATGTAGTATGTATATATCCAAAAAAGTAAGTAATTAGTAAAATCATTATATTTTTTTTGCATTTGCAAATTATTTGTAAGAATCAGTACGTTTTTCTTATGGATGTTACCACAAATCACAGAATAACATCATTCAACCACCTGTTTGTGAACATATTTTTAATCCACCAAGAGTGCTCATCTTGCTCAGATTATCTTCTAGCAGAATTAAAGCAACAAAGTCGGTAAAATAATTTTAAACTTTTAAAATAATTAACATGAATTCCCTCATTTTGAATTTATATATAGTATTTCATTATTTATATTTTTTAAATTATGGATGATATTACTTTTTCATCAATCCATATGGATAATGTAGTACAAATAAAAAATTGTGAAGTTATAAAAAGTACTACACCACTGTAACGGGATACTCGTCAGAAAATATCGAAACTACATGGTCTGAAGTTAAGAAAATAATAACTTCAATCGGACATCCAGGAAAAATGAAAACCTTTCAAATTAAAAAAGTGGAAATGGAAATTCAGTAGGTACCTACTTCACTTATTATATGGAAAATGGAAAATAATCTAATGAATCTTTTTCAACCAGAGTTGTTAGATTTATTTTAGTTTTTGAAATTGAAAAATCTTTTAATTGAATTATAAAAATGTTTTTATAATAAAATGCTAATTTGACCACAAACATGTTCTTTATTGCTCTAGATTACAATAGCCTGTTCATTTGTGGATGTTTTTTAAATTCCTCTCAATTCCCTATTTGTTAATAAAAACTTCAAGACTATCGATTAATATCACGCATGATTTGTAAGGTTTTTTACCCTCCAAGGACATTTTTCAAAATCACTCATCACCATAATATTATTGTAGAGGAAAACTGAGTAGCTCGTTGAAATCAGCGTTCGTTTTTCATCATAATTCGATATTTGTCAAGTCCAATACTTGATTAGGGTGACCTCAGGAGATGATTTTTTGTTTAAAACTCGAGTAACATAATTTTTTTACTCACCTTTTTTTGAAAGACATCTGCGATTCTAACACACAAATAATTTCAGAAATTTTCTTTTAGAAAAATATTTAAAAATGTTTTGTTGATTTGAATAAAATTCTGTAAGTTTTTATTTTATTCAGTGATTTTTATCATTATGCTTTTGAGTAGTAGTAGTGGTTATCGTTGTCGCTAAAATGAGTTCTCAATCATCAACAACAACAACAACCACAATAACGACGGCTACTACGAGAATGAAAATTTCAACCCCTTTAACATGGTCGACTACTGTGGCGAGTGACAATAGCATAACTCATACATTCAGAAAGACTTTCATCAATGCTAAGAAAACGACCACCAAGACGAAAATACGCGAGTAAAAATCAACAACAACAACGACGACGAATTCGAGTCTTTAAAAAAGAGATTATTTCACAAGGCAGCTGCGGATGAGGAAAAATTATATCGCAACAAACAACAACAACAACTACCACGAATGAGAAAAAATATCGTTTCGATTCAACGAGAATTATTATCTTAACCACAACCGTGATTTGATGAATTGGTAGTGTTTTTTCCATTTTTTAGACATTTTTTTACAACTTCAAAAATTAATTCAGTGTAATTTATCAAATTTTCAAGATTTTTTCCACCAATATTTTGTATGAACTTCATAGTTTGAGAAAATATATTGGATTGTATGCATCCCCCCCCCTACCATCAAAAAATGCCAATTTTTGCAGATTCGATGATTATTTTTCTGATATTTTTTGTAAATGTGACGTTTTTTCATTTTCAGATCTCCTACTTTTAATAATTGTTCAAATTTGTAGCTATGTCCTCTCTGCATAAAAAATGGAGGTCTAAATGTAAAAAAAAAAATAGTCTTTCACTTGGTAAGTAGAACGCAAAATTTTCTCTCCTAATGCAAATAATTTTTTAAAAAATAACACATTAAAAACGAATTTTAAAAAATTGTAATTAAAAAAATAATTATCCTCAGTACGAAATTCTTTCACTTCAGCAACCAATGCACAATAATTGAAAAAAAAACAAAAATAATTATTATAGATAAATATGTACCAAACGAGTGATAAAATATTACATTAAAAAAATTCTTCGTCGCTACCTTTTCACATCAGCCACCAACTTCTCAAACTTCTCCCACAATTCGTTAAAATTAATTTTCTCGCGACAACATAACGATAAATTTCTGTAAAATGGAAAGAATTCCTTCTTCGTCGTGATATTCGTCTCTTTTTGATACTCCTTCATGCAGATCTCAACGTAGCTGGAATCGAGTAGTTTGCCATCGTCGTCTAAATACGGTACTTTGGAAATATAATCGAGAAACGCGTCGTCCATTTTGGGCCCAGGTTTCTGTTTCTTCTCGGGAGGTTTGATCTTATCTCGGAACTCGGGTAAATTCTCCGGTTTCAGTTTGAAGATGGCTAGTTTATCGGAATCGGTGAACTTTAAACGTAACATGTACCCTTCCATTTGGACGAAATCATTATGATTAAAATAAATGGACTTGAAATCTAGTAACTTTTCGTACGAGTAATCGGCAGCGTACATAATAGTGTAAGGAATAAGTTCGAAGTCCACCTTCTGTAGTAATTTTTGAGCTTGAAGAAATTCCATACGAGTGGCTACTTTGTAAACGTCGTCACCTTCGATATTCGTAGTCGATGGTCGGGTTATTACGTCATCAGGGAGGGTGTCTTTTTCGACGAAGATTTCGTAAGCGAAGAATTTCAACACCGATGGATCGTCGAAATACTTGTATCTATCGATGATTGGCTTACCGCCGCTGTTAGATCCGACCAATTCGCCAATTATCACGAAACTTTTGCCATTTAATTCGTCCAGTTCGGCCAGACGTTTAGTTTTGGCCACTAATTCGGGTACGAGACGTTGATATCCGTGGAATTTGGTTTTATCGTCGAACAGAACGTTTCGACTTCCGAATTGAATCTCTTCCTTATTCTTAGTATCGTCACCATCGTCGAGCTTTTTTCGATTGAAAATTACACGAAAATTACATCCGTCCAGTTTCTCTTGAATGATTACGTACTCGAGATCGGACACTTCGAATTTATCGTTTTTAAAATTTTCGATACTCGGGAAAAGTAAACGGTTCATAGCCATTTTCGTCACTTTACTCTTTCCAACGCGAACAACGAATACAAAAATTCAACTTTCAACTCGAATATCGATCGATAACAGAGATAAAATTACGCGAACAGAGTTAAAAATACTCGTACCTAGCAAAATATGAAGTAGGTACCAACAATTTATCAAAACCGTATACAATTGAAAATTTTATTCACGACGCGAAAGACGAATACGTTGATACTAACGAAGGATACAAAACAACACTGAATGACTGAAGCTTCTCTACGAGAATAAGAGTAGACGCGAGTTCAGATCATGATGCAACAATGTACGTACTGTACAGCGAATTGCAACAGCAACAGCAATATATAAGGGACCAACGATCAACTATCAACAAACCACCTGGCTGACTGACGCAAGAATAGAACGAAATTACCGTTAGATATGAAATACAACGAAAACTGTATTCCCCCAACTGATGACTAATGTTATTGAAACGAAATCATGTGTTCTTCCTGGTACAGATTTTATATACCTACACGTTCGTGACGTCACCAATGTAATTTCACGCACATTGACCGTGCCTACGAGTTTTCCATCTCTCCTTCTGCGATGACCAATAACATGTGCCTTATCAACATAACGTGACTCATAAACTAATAGCATAAAAATATTCGATAATTATTCGAGCACATAAATTTTTACAGAGGCGAGCCAGGCACGTAGAAGTAATTTATGAAAAATATTCTCAGAATTTTGCTCAACCCAGTAAGTATAAAATTTGAATGATGTTCAACTCAACCCCCCCCCCCCCTCCTCCCCACTGTAATCTAAAAAAATCATCCACACGTGTACAAAATTCGAAATTCTTAACAGTTCTTTGGATGGGGCGCAAAGTGACTCCGATGGCAAAAAAAGGGGGAGGGGGTGCTCCAAAATCAAAATATTGTAAAAATTGAAAAAAATCGAGTGGTATGTTAAAATATAGGTTTTTTGGATCGAGAAACACGAAATTGAGGTTCTTTTTCCCCTCAGACTCCTTGGGGGCCCTTTGGGAGGTTCTACCAAAACCAAATTTTGTAAAAATGAAAAAAAACGAGTGATATGTCAATATATAGGTTTTTTGGATCAAGAAACGCATTTCAAGTTTTTTTCCCTCAGACTCCTTTGGGGCCCAAAACTAAATTTTGTAAAAATGAAAAAAAAAAACGAGTGATATGTCAATAAATATAGGTTTTTTGGGTCGAGAAACACGAAATCGAGGTCGTTTTTTCCCTCAGACTCCTTGGGCGCCCTTTAGGAGGTGCTACCAAAACCAAATTTTGTAAAAAAATTTGAAAAAAACCAAGTGATATGTCAATATATAGGTTTTTTGGGTCGAAAAACACATTTGAGGTCTTTTTCCCCTCTGGCTCCTTGGGGGCCCAAAACCAAATTTTGTAAAAATGAAAAAAAAAACCAGTGACATGTCAAAATATAGGTTTTTTGGATCGAGAAACACATATGAGGTCTTTTTCCCCTCAGACTGCTTGGAGGGCTCAAAACCAAATTTTGGAAAAATGAAAAAAATCGAGTTATATATAGGTATGTCCAAATATAGGTTTTTTGGATCGAGAAATACATTTGAGGTCTTTTTCCCCTCAGACTGCTTGGAGGGCCCAAAATCAAATTTTGTAAAAATGAAAAAAATCGAGTTATATGTCCAAATATAGGTTTTTTGGGTCGAGAAACACGAATCTGACGTACCTACTTTTTCCCTCAGACTCCTTGGGGTCCCTTAGGAAGGTGCTACCAAAACCAAATTTTGTAAAAATGAAAAAAATCGAGTGATATGTCAAAATGTAGGTTTTTTGGGTCGAGAAACCCAAATCTGAGGTCCTTTTTTCCCTCAGACCCATTGGAAAGGTGCTACCCAAATCAAAATTTTGTAAAAATGAAAAAAATCGAAATATATGTTAAAATATAGGTTTTTTGGGTCGAAAAACATGATATTTAGGTCCTTCTTTCCTTCAGGCTTCTTGGGGTCCCTTTGGGAGGTGCCACCAGAATCAAATTTTGTAAAAATGAAAAAAATCGAGTGATATGTCAATATATAGGTTTTTTGGATCGAGAAACACCAAATTGAGGTCCTTTTTATCCCTCCATTGGGCACATTTTGAGAGTTTCTACCAAAACCAAATTTTGTAAAAATGAAAAAAAAAACCGAGTGATATGTCAATATATAGGTTTTTTGGATCAAGAAACACATTTGAGGTCTTTTTTCCCTCAGACTCCATGGGCGTCCTTTGGGAGGTGCTACCAAAACCAAATTTTGTATTATTGAGAAACACGAATTTGAGGTCTTTTTTCCATCAGACTCCTTTGGGGCCCAAAACCAAATGTTGTAAAAAATTTTTAAAAAAACCAAGAGATACCTCAATATATAGGTTTTTTGGGTCGAAAAACACATTTGAGGTCTTTTCCCCCTCTGGCTCCTTGGGGCCCAAAACCAAATTTTGTAAAAATGAAAAAAAAAAACAGTGACATGTCAAAATATAGGTTTTTTGGATCGAGAAACACATTTGAGGTCTTTTTCCCCTCAGACTCCTTGGAGGGCCCAAAACCAAATTTTGTAAAAATGAAACAAATCGAGTTATATGTCAAAACATAGGTTTTTTGGGTCGAGAAACACGAATCTGATGTACCTACTTTTTCCCTCAGACTCCTTGGGGTCCCTTAAGGAAGGTGCTACCGAAACCAAATTTTGTAAAAATGAAAAAAATCGAGTGATATGTCAAAATGTAGGTTTTTTGGGTCGAGAAACCCAAATCTGAGGTCCTTTTTTCCCTCAGACCCATTGGAAAGGTGCTAGCAAAATCAAAATTTTGTGAAAATGAAAAAAATCGAGTGATATGTCAAAATATAGGTTTTTTGGATTGAGAAACACGAATTTGAGGTCGTTTTTCCCCTCAGACTCTTGGAGGGGGGGGGGGCAATAATGAAAAAAATCGAAATATATGTGAAAATATAGGTTTTTTGGGTCGAAAAACATGATATTGAGGTCCTTCTTTCCCTCAGGCTTCTTGGGGTCCCTTTGGGAGGTGCCACCAGAATCAAATTTTGTAAAAATGAAAAAAATCGAGTGATATGTCAATATATAGGTTTTTTGGATCGAGAAACACAAAATTGAGGTCCTTTTTTCCCTCCCTTGGGCACATTTTGGGAGTTTCTACCAAAACCAAATTTTGTAAAAATGAAAAAAAACCGAGTGATAACTGATAGGTATGTCAATACATAGGTTTCTTGGATCAAGAAACACATGAGGTCTTTTTTTCCTCAGACTCCTTGGGGGCCCAAAACCCAATTTTGTAATAGTGAAAAAAATCGAGTTATATGTTGAAATATAGGTTTTTTGGATTAATAAACACATTTGAGGTCTTTTTCCCCTCAGACTCCTTGGGGGCCCAAAACCAAATTTTATAAAAATGAAAAAAAAACCAAGTGATATGTCGATATAGGTATAGGTTTTTTGGATCAAGAAACACATTTGAGGTCTTTTTTCCCTCAGACTCCTTGGGGGCCCAAAACAGAATTTTATAAAAATCAAAAAAAAAACGAGCGATATGTCAATAAATATAGGTTTTTTGGATCGAGAAACACGAATTCGAGGACTTTTTTCCCTCAGACTCCTTGGGAGCCCTTTGGGAGGTGCTACCATAGCCAAATTTTGTAAAAGTGAAAAAAATCTAGTGATATGTCAAAATGTAGGTTTTTTGGGTCGAGAAACATGAATCTGAAGTCCTTTTTTCACTCAACCCCTAAGTGGAGGTGTCGTCGAAATAAAATTTTGAAAAAATCAACGATTACAGTTGGACGGGGGGGGGGGGTTGACTAGAAAATTTTTTGGGATGGTTTCACGTACATATGAAAACTAACATTCAAATGTTATACTTACTGGGTTGAGCAAATGATGACTCATCGCTGATCGAGAGGTGGAAAACTCATAGGCATGCTCAATGATCGTAAAATTACATCGATGCCGTCACGAACGCGTATAAAATCTGTACCAAGAAGAACACCTGATGATTTCGTTTCAATAACGTTAGTCATTAGTTGGGGGAATAAATTTTTCATTGAAGTTTATATTTAACCGTAATTCGTCTTTCATGACATTGCTGTCATATGTGTAAACGAGCCTTTCTCCTAGTCCTAGAGAAGCCAGAGTTGTTTTGTATTCTTCGTAGGTATCAATGTATGCCTTTCCCAGTTTCCCATCGTGAATAAAAGTTTCAATTGTTTACGGATTTGATAAATTGTTGGTACCTACTTTATAATTTTGCTAGGTACGGGTATTTTAACTCTGTTCGCGCAATTTTATCTCTGTTATCGATCGATATTCGAGTTGAAAGTTGAATTTTTTTGTATTCGTTGTTCGTGTTGGAAAGTGTAAAGTGACGATCTGACGAAATAGGTATGGCTATGAACCGTTTATACTTTTCCCAAGTATCGAAAATTTCAAAAACGATAAAATCGATGTGTCCGATCTCGAGTACGTGATCATTCAAGAGAAACTGGACGGATGTAATTTTCGTATAATTTTCAATCGAAAAAAACTCGACGAAGGTGACGATACTAAGAATAAGGAAGAGATTCAATTCGGAAGTCGAAACGTTCTGTTCGACGATAAAACCAAATTCCACGGATATCAACGTCTCGTACCCGAATTAGTGGCTAAAACTAAACGTCTGGCCGAACTGGACGAATTAAATGGCAAAAGTTTCGTGATATTTGGTACTTTTTTATGTTTTACAAGGTGTTTAACTCTGCTAGAGTAATTTTATCTCTAGAGTGATAAAACTAAACGTCCGGCCGAATTCGACGAATTAAAAGGCAAAAGTTTCGTGATATTTGGCGAATTAAGCCAATTATTGGAAAATACAAGTATATATTATTTCGATGATCCATCGGTGATGAAATTTTTCGATTACGAAATTTTCATCGAAAAGACACCCTCGATGATGATGATGTGGTAACCCGACCATCGGCTACGAATATCAAAAGTGACGAAGTTCACAAGGTAGCCACTCGTATGGAATTTCTTCAAGCTCAGAAATTACTACAGAAGGTAGACTTCGAACTTAATCCTTACACCATTATGCAAGCTGCCGATTACTCCTACGAAAAGTTAGTCGAATTTCAATCACAACCATTTCGTCCAAATGGAAGGGTACATGTTACGTCTGAAATTTACCCACATTCCGATAAACTAGCGATCTCCGAACTGAAATCGGAGAATTTATCAGAATTCCGAGGTAAGCTCAAACCTGAAGAGAAGAAATAGAAACCTGCAGGGCCTAAAATGAACGAAGCGTTTCTCGAGTAGGTATATTTCCAAAGTATACCGTATTTGGACGACGAGGGAGAACTACATACTACTGGATGCCAGCTACACGTTAAAATCAGCATGACCGAGTATCAAGAGAGACTGTATTATCACGATTAAAAAGAATTCTATCCATTTTGCAGAAACTTATTGTACTTATTCATTGGCTACATTCCCCGTCCACGTAGTCGTGCCCCGGGGGAGGGGGTCGATCAAGGATCTATTGCACCCCTCCCCCCCCACCAATCCTCTGGGGCAACTTTTTTCTTAAAGGGGTAGCCCAGAGGAACATTTCTAGCCGTTATTCCCAAAAAGAAGGTGGCCCTACTGACAAAATGACGGCCATTTTGATAAATTCAAAAATTCGAGACAGGGTGTCTTTTTACCGCATGAAACTCTTCCCCCCCCCCCATTTCCAAAAAAATGTTAATACCAAACTTGAAATCTTGAAACTGTGAACAAACTTGTTGTCAAACGGGGTCGCCATTTTTTACAGGATCAAATGTATAAGGTATTTCAATTTTTTCATTTTTCTGATTTTTTGAACTAATTTTCGATTTTTTGATTTTTGTTTCATTTTAAGGGCTTTTTGAAAATACCTCCCCCCCCTCAATCAAATAACTTGAACACTATTCGTTTAAATAGACTACTTCCATTACAATGGACAAAATTAGACAACAGTAAAATTGATTTCCATCCTTTTAGTCCTTTAAAATTTAAAAATTTAACAAAAATTTTTAATAATAATTGGAAAGAACATACCCCCTCTTTTAATATTGGGGAAAATTCCCAAAATTTTGAAAAGAAATTGAAAAAACTTTCAGTTCAGACTCCTTTATGGAGGCCATACTTTCAGTAGGTAGCATTATTTTTTTTTACTACATGGTTAATTATTGTCTTAAGTATATTAATTTTAAAAATATTATCAAAATAATTTTACTTAACTTGAAACAAAATATAATAATAAATAAAAATTTAAAAAAATAAATTTGAAAAAAAATTAAAAAGTAATTATATAGATACGAAATTCAAGTTGAGATTTTAAAATCATGTTATGAGTGTTCTCTAGTAATTATTTTAAGCATTTTATATTCATGTTGTAGTAATGACGAAATCTGACGAAATCTTAACCTCTCTTAATCAAATTCTACCTTTACAATGGACTTCAATCTCAGACCTAACATTGTTAGATTGAAATTGATAATGTGAACTGCTCTGACAAAACTGAACATATCGACAAGAAAAGTTACCGAAATAATGATGTTTAAAATGAGTTTTAAGGGTTGAGAGGTCAGATTTTAAAAAAACTTTTTTTGATATTTTGTCAGAGCAGGTCACCAATGCTGAGTCAGATTTTAGCCATACAGCTAAATGCTATATCTGACTGAAATTTTTTAATTCACAGTGATTTTGACATGATGGGCTCGAACACAATGACAATCATGGGCTTAATATTCAACATTATATTGGCAATACAGAAAACTTTGGGTAACTAAAACCATATGATAAATGTAATTAGAAGGTACTCAAATCACAATTCATGAAAAAAAACTTTTTTTAAAAAAAAAACAGAATTGGAAATGACTAAGAGTAATAGGACTGTGGTTGGTGTTCTTTTACAAAAGGTCGAAGTAAGTAATCGGTTGCATTGATCATTCATTTCCAACACAATGGTTGTAAATGTATCCACTCGAAGTAAGTACCAGTGGTAAACTATTGTGTTGACTACTTATGTAATTGTGTTAATTTTCAATTTGGGTAGCCTACATGAAAATTTCAAACTTTTATCATTTGCTTCAAGTTTTTTTTCAAACCTTTTGTTGCATAATAACATTCATAACAAAATACATACTTATTGGAGTAGGTATTACATTAAAACACAATTTCTAGGTTGAGTAAAACAAGTGTAAATCATGCAAGTTTTTTGTTTGTGACCAAATTTTTTGAAAATTTTTGAGGGTGGGGCTCACCATTTGGGCAAAATTTCCACTGCTTTGTGCCGATTTATTCAACTTATTTGACTCAATTTAAGGTACTTACGAGTAGGTTAGGTACATTATTATTCAATTTCAATGAAACTCTAAATTTTTCAAAATTTTGTTTATATTTTTATGAATATTCGGGTTGATTTAATTTAGCATAAATAAGTATGTACATGCATTTTTTTTGTCTATGAAACCCTGGGTTTTCTAAAATGTTCAATTGTTCATTATGCCTAGCTCACAAAGAAATTCTAATTTAATTCTTATAGTAAATTATTAATACTCACTCATATCAAGTTTATTAAATTATTTTTTTTGTCAAAAGTTGACAAATTTGTATTTTTTGCCCCCTCCCCAATAAAATGACGAATAATATTGGCTAAAATATTTAAGATGACAAAATTCAAAAAAGTACACGTAATTTTATTCATTCATCACATACCAGACACGCACAGTAGATGCAAAATATGTCAATTTATATACTTGTACTGTACTCTGTGATGAGAATTCATACGCTTCCTCCCAATTGTCTTGAATTTTTTCCTTTTTCATGTTTATTTTAAATTTTCAGGAGATCCTAGATGCGTTGTGAACAACAGGAAGGAAATACCCAATATAACATGAACAATGTAAATGGCAGTAATTGGGCTAATATATAGCAATGTGACCTTTCAACATATTTTGCGGATGCCCACTCGAATATGGGGACAAACCTCTTAAGCAATGGTGAAGTGTCAACCTCAGAAAGAGGGAAACATTTTATAAAAATGTAATTTTATTTGATTTCTTAAACTTTCAACCCCTCCGGAGAATGAAAATTTTGAAATCGAGTGATATGTTAAAATATAGGTTTTTTGGATCGAGTAACACGAAATTGAGGTCCTTTTTTCCCTCAGACCCCTCCGGGAGGTGCTACCAAAACCAAAATTTTGTAAAAATGGGAAAAAATCGATTGATATATGTATCGAAATATAGGTTTTTTAGGTCGAGAAACACGAATCAGAAGTCTTTTTCTCACTCAGCCCCAAAAGGGGAGGTGCTACCAAAATCAAAATTTTGTAAAAATGAAAAAAATCCAGTAATATGTGAAATTATAGGTTTTTTGGATGGAGAAACACGAAATCGAGGTCCTTATTTCCCTCAGACTCCTTGGAGACCATTTAAGAGATGCTCCCAAAATCAAACTTTTCTAAAAATGAAAAAAAAACGAGTGATAGGTATGTCAAAATATAGAGGTTTTTTGGGTCGAGAAACACGAATCTGAAGTTGAATCGGTTGGAGCAGAAAGGATTTTTTTCACGAATATAGGGGTTTCAAAGTACGGCGGATCGACTGGTGATGTCAGATTTCCGCAAAACTGCCGGGAAAGTGAGTGGTATTTGGGCGCAGAAAAAGGACGGATCCGCATTTATGACTTTTTTGTAAAAATTTTTAAATTCGTTGAAAAACAACTAACATTTTTGAGAAGACCATTTTTTGAAATTTAAGTTAATCTCTGAACTGAAAAAAAAAAATGAAAAAATTAACAACTTCGGCAAAAAGTCTGATACCTCAAGGGGTTTTTGGTCAATTTAAACGAGATAGCAGTCTAAATGATGTACTTAGATGTAGAATCAAGCCCCATTCGGGCCCGAGCAATTTCAAAAGAAATTTTGTCGATTGGGTGCAGGAAGGGTCTCAGTCCCATTTGTTTAGTCAGCAACAGCGCCGGCGCACGTGAATATTTTTTTTTCTAAACAGTGCTAAAAATTGTGTCTTGGGGGTCCTCTTTCAATGACCTTAAGCATGTTTACCAAAAATTTTTGATTTTCAAATAAATCAGTTTTTTGTTATTCCTGAAAAGTGCGAAAATGGACTTAGCCCCTTTCTGTTCCCACCGATTCAAATGACTTAACTCTACCTATAGTGAGAAAGCCTGCAAAGAGATATGTAATTTTGCCAGCATTACTACTTCATCCATGCCACTCGCAGGTGGAATAGGACGTGCGAACTATATACCTATTAGGCACCTGATAATATAACCTAAGGTATTCATCTAATTAAGGTCATAGCACTAGACATTTTAGTCAGATGTACTACGACAAAAAACTTATTTCTGCACCCACCGATTCAATTTATGAAAAATATTCTCAGAATTTTCTCAACCCATCGAATAATTTTGTCTTCTTTTAGGGCTTGCCCGTACGGAAAAATACTATGGCGAACTATAGTATTTTCACGAACTATAGTTAACTATAGTAACCATGAATTTTTTTTTCAATATTATGGGCAATTTATTGGCTTACAATGCCTGAAAACACACAATTTATCAGTGCAATGATAAATTGTGTGTTTTCAGGAATTATAAGCCAATAAATTGTCCAAAATATTGAAAAAAAAATTCATGGTTACTATAGTTAACTATAGTTCGCGAAAATACTATAGTTCGCCATAGTATTTTTCCGTACGGGTGGACGTATTTTCTTCGGTACATAACTATAAAAGTGTTTCCAATTCATGAATGATTTCAACATGTACTCTTCCTCGAAGTCTATATCACAGTTTCCGATGAACTTTGCCAACCTCCGAATTATACCAACACCTCCATTCTAATTTTAAAAAAAAGAAATGAGAAAATAATTTGATCGTAAACTAATTTTCAAAAAATGGGTAAATTGAATTTTGCCCTGTACATGTCTTCCGAACGTAAAAACATCATGTTTTTATTGTGTCGCCTATTGAAAGCGCCGATCACGTGGTCAGAATACGAACCGTATGGAACTGTAAATTATTTTTTCTCGTCAAGTTCTTAGATAAATTCCCATTAAAATGTTAATTTTTCAACATGTACTTAATAATCGCTTAATTTCAGTTTATGTTGTTTGTTGCAATTTTTTTGTTTTAATTTTTGTATTTTTATACTTTTTTTTACACAGGTGACTGATATGCCAGTCCTTGTTAAAGAAATTGATAGAATTCATAGCTCTGTAAATTCGAATAACTTATACTTATGGAATATGTTACTTAGCCCGGAAATGAAAGATGCAAGTTGAAAAATATTTAATTTTATATTATTTCTAATCACATTATTTTTTATAATTATTTATTTTGTTTTATGTTGTTTTATTTATCTTTTTTTTTTTCATTTATTACAAGTACCCAATTGCTTTTATCTAAAAAATAAAGCCAGTTAAGGGAAAAGTGTTTATGGTGAAACAAAATAGTTAACTGTGCAATGAACTTATCTTATCGCATCAATAATATTATTTTTAGTTTAATCAACGATCGAACGTATTCATATAGTCAAAACATTTCAGTTTTATTTTCAAACAATTAAGTATCCGGCTTCATCTTCATCACACTACCTATAGTATTGACTTATTGAGATTATATTTGAAGTGCATTATTCGTTCAAATTTAGCATCTTTGAACGATCACCTATTCGTTGATTTTTATCTGCGAAATTCGAATTCGCTAACGTTTGCTTTTATTCTCATCTTACAAGTATTTTAGAGTACGATGATGCACAGGACAACATCTTCAAACCAATCTTGCAAATGTGAAACCCGATTCCAGCTACGTTGGTTCAGATAAGTAGAATGATCCTACAACCGATCTACCAATCCCGGATTCAATCTACGCCGTTATCGATGAAACGATTATGAATCTAGATTACTCCAATTTTAGCGTTGTTTCTACGAATAGGCGAGATCAATTATTCAAAGATATAAAAGAATTGATAGGTATCCATATTATGATGAAATTGTAAGAGATTTCGGAATCAATGGAACCTCCTTCGCAACAAAATGATTCGTTAAAAAATTCGGCAGGACAAAAAATTGATTACCTATATATGGTATCGTTCAATTCAAACACGCCCGAAAATTACAAATTCATTAATTTAATCGGTCAGGTTTGTGTGGTTAAAAAAGCCAAAATTGATAACGTTATATACAAACGACGCCGATTATCCTTCATCACTCAAAAACGATCGTGACAAAATGAATGTATACAACTGTTAACATTGCAGGACATCATTACTATATACGAAGTAAGGTAATATACGAAGTAAGGTATCTACTTTGTTTAAAAGACGAATTTTTCTTTTCATTTAAAGGGGTTTTTTTCATGACTTTCATAACCGTTAGACACACAGTGGTAAAAATCAGGACTCTAGTTACCCGCAGAGAAATCGAGCGCATTAGATCAGTTTTAGGTTACTTAGGAAATAAAAAAATAATCATTTAATTGAAAAAAATGAATAGTTATCACTTCCTTTGGAAATGTACATAATGTCTAAATTGAAAGTAAAGTCAACTCGATTTGTGAAGTACATAATATTTAATCGTTGGGACACCAAAAGCTTTTTTTTTTGTCAATTCTTTAAAATTATTATTACGAGCAAAATAAACCGGTTTTGAGAAATCTGAGAATTTTGATGGAAAAATCTGGAACGTGAAATTTTTCAGCTAAAGTTGAAGAACATCAATAAAATTCAATTTAAAACGATCTATAGTAAGTAATCTTCAAGAGATAAGAATCATCGTATACCACTTATATGTACTTTAGGAGGTTCTCTGTCAATTCCTCTAGAAGTAAGTTATAATGAATCCGGTGTGATCAAAATTCAACTCCTTTGTGATTTTGAACTGAACTAATTTTAAAAACTGACGAGGAAACCCAAACTCTGATTCCACAGGGATTTCCTTGTACAAAATCTGCTGATAACACTATTCGTTTAAATAGACTACTTCCATTACAATGGACAAAATTAGACAACAGTAAAATTGATTTCCATCCTTTTAGTCCTTTAAAATTTAAAAATTTAACAAAAATTTCCAACAATAATTGGAAAGAACACACCTCCTCTTTTAATATTAGGGAAAATTCCCAAAATTTTGATAAGAAATTGAGAAAATATTCAGACTTCTTGATACGAGTATGGAGGCCATACTTTCAGTAGGTAGCATTATTGTTTTTTTATTACATGGTGAATTATTGTCTTAAGTAAGTATATTAGATAATTTTAAAAATATTATCAAAATAATTTTACTTGCCTTGAAACAAAATATAATAATAAATGAAAATTTGAAAAAAGAAATTTGAAAAAAAAATAGAAAAAAAATTAAAAAGTAAATTATACGAAATTTAAGTTGAGATTTTAAAATCATGTTATGAGTGTTCTCTAGTCATTATTTTATGCATTTCATTTATATTTTTATTTATATTAGATTTTTTTAATATACAATTAAAATTTTTAATTAAAATAAATATATTAAATATAATATTAATTTTTTTTTTTTTATTATAATTGTTTAATCAATGTCCAAGCCTCCCTCGAAGACCTCTGATGATCCGAACAATCTTTTAAAACTTCTGACAAATATATCAGAGCGTCTGGAGAGGCTCGAATCTCTCTATTTGAAACAAAATGAACCAAGACAACAAATCCAGCCAGTTGTTACTGATCAACATCTTATACTTCCTTCTGACAACATTTCTTCAAGACGATTATCTACTTTTTCATCTGCATCATCTACGAACCATTCTGACAACCTGGATATCCTAGATACTGACTGGAAAGAACTTGAAAAGAACTATCACACTCATGAAGTTTTATACGAAATCAAATTTGATAACTTCAGATCAATTATGGAAACTTCTAATGGAAAAAAAAGGGAAATATATAATTGAACGATAAAAAAGGTGGTTAGCACGATAACCATTTGAACGATAAGACATGGCATAGTAACGATAGTTTAGGTGGTAAGCACTGCATTTTTCAACCATTGAAAAAGGTTGTCAGCCCGATAATTTTCATTGATAAACACGATATTTTTCATTGATTAGCACGATATTTTTCATTGACAAAAGAAAACGCTGGCACACTGTGGGACAGATTCATTTTTGAGGGTGTCAAAAATCATATTTCAGAAATGAATGCAAATTTGGACGTCAATCTTTTTGATACACGGGTATTTTGAGGCGCTGAATTCATTTTTGTCGTTATTTCGGTTTGAACCTCAAATGGGGGCCCCAGGAGGAGGGTGCAGAGGGGTAAATGTTCTGGAGAAGTCGAGTGGCAGAGTATCGATATGTACGTTTTTTGGGCTGCAGAATTCATTTTTGACGTTATTTTGGTTCTAAACCCAAAAGGGGCCCCAGAAGAGGTTCAAAGGGGTAAATTTATGAAAAAGTTGAGTAGGATATTGATATTATTTTACGTTTTTTTGGGCTCCAGAATTCATTTTTGACGTTATCAGAAGGAGGAGGGAGTGTAAAGGCCATCGAATAGGTGAAAAAATAAAATTTTTCATAATTGATTTTTCCAAGTCAAATTAGGGGAGAATCGGGACATTTCGAAAAAAAAGTATGAGGCTCAGGTGAAAATTTACCGAATTTCAACTCTCCCTTGGCAGCAAAATCCGTCCCAGGGTCAAAAACATAAACGAGGTCGTCCGGTGTTATCTCGTAAAGCTTCATTGAAATAGGTACCTACTAGAACACTTCATTTTTTATTCACTCGCAAAAATCTTATACTTTTTGTCGTTCATTTATCCTTATTTATCGTGGACATCACTTTTATTTATCGTTTATTCTGTCAAAAACTTCTTGTGGAAATTGTTTATTTTTGATTGTTCTTACTATCATATATATTGTGGATACCACCTAATTTATCGTTCGTTTTTTAAGAAATCGTGCAATACATTTTTTTATTGTGACATACACTTTTTTATCGTGCAATCCTCTTTTTCATCGTGAATACTTATTTATCGTGATAACCCACTACTGTTATCGTGCTAACCCCCTTTTTTAAAGTAACGATAAATTGCACCTGAAAAAAAAGATCTTCTATCTGTCCTCCACGAGCATAACATCAATTCACCAAAAGGAATTCAGAATTTTGCATCGATTCTAGAGAGAATTAGTAGGTACATTCAACAAAAATTTCAGTCACACTTTCAAACATCGAATTACCAGATGCAAACACAAACTTGTTAATATTAATTTCATTTAGGTATTAGGATTAATTTAATTAAATTATTAGATTTTATATATATAAATTATATAATTTTTTTAAATTGATTAGAAATTTATTTTTTTAGATATTTTTTACCATGGGCTTAATATTCAACATTATATTGGCAATACAGAAAACTTTGGGTAACTAAACCATATGATAAATGTAATTAGAAGGTACTCAAATCACAGTTCATGACAGAAAACTTTTTTTTTTGCAAAACAGAATTCGAAATCACTGAGAGTAATACACAACTGTGGTTGGTGTTCTTTTACACAAGGTCGAAGTAAGTAATCGGTTGCATTGGTCATTCATTTCCAACACAATGGTTGTAAATGTATCCACTCGAAGTAAGTACCAGTGGTAAACTATTGTGTGTACCGCTTCAACACCCTTTTCCAAAAGTTCAACAAGAGTTTGTTCAATTTTATTTTAAGAAAACTATTCTGTTTCATGTTTAAAAACAGAAACATTGTACTGACGAGTTTGTTTAATTTTAAGAAAAATATTCTGTCCCATTTTTAAAAAAACAGAAATATTGTACTGACGAGTTTGTTCAATTTTAAGAAAAATATTCTGTTCCATTTTTAAAAAACAGAAATATTTACTGACTAGTTTGTTTAATTTTAAGAGAAATATTCTGTTTCATGTTTGAAAGTTGAAAAACAGAAATATTGTACCGATTTTGATTAGTTTTAAGTGGATAATTGGTTAGCATAACCAAAAGAACCCATACTAAAAGAACAAAATTCTACGACCCACGAGAGGCCATGAAACAGTATAATTGGCACATGAGAGTAAAAAATATGAAATTCGGATAAAATCATCTACTCACAAATTCCAACATTTTCTATCCTTAAATATGAATACTGTCTATTTTACCCATCCATTCAACTACATGTTTCTTTCTCCAATCTGTTTCAGACTATGGTTCCAATAATGACTTTCCTAATCCTAATCTTCCTACATTTTGCCATAAGCAACCACCTTGATGTGGAAGTTGTAGCTGGTGGATATTTTAGAAAACTCTCAAATATTATTACGTATGAAAACTCCTTACTTTTGGATTATACTGTCCCCATAAAAATGCCAAACAAATAAAATTTTGGAAAAATGAGGATTAATGATTATGTACCCAGAAGGTTTAACTAGTTTCTGTAATGTAAAATTAAAAAATTATGAAGTGCTTAAGACACTTAACGAGTTCGTGGACGAGACAATTAATACGTACACCTTCGAATCAAAACACATAAACAAAAGAGAAAAGAGAGTCATCCAGTTCTTTAGCGATGTATACAACTGGTGCTGTAACCTAATAACATAAAAACAAGTCGAACCTCTATATCAAAACCAGGAATCTCTCAATCAAAATTATAAAGTATTAAGAACTGAGCTTATAAACAGTCATTCTGAACTTTTCAACACAACTCAAAAATTGAACAATTTCTCTAAAAATATAATTTCCAAATTTGAGGAAATGAATAGTCGAATAAATTCGATCTTCGAAGAGTATTTATAAAACCTGAGACAGATTTCATGGCCCAGTCCCAGGAAAATATCCTAAATTTAATCAATATCATCCAAAAAATAGCGTTCGAAAACTTCATGAGAGATATTCTTTTGCATTGTAAATCACATAACGAATAATATTGGCTAAAATATTCAAGATGACAAAATTCAAAAAAGTACACGTAATTTTATTCATTCATCACATACCAGACACGCACAGTAGATGCAAAATATGTCAATTTACTCGTATATACTTGTACTGTACTCTGTGATGAAAATTCATACGCTTCCTCCCAATTGTCTTAAATTTTTTCATTTTTCATCTTTATTTAAAATTTTCAGGAGATTCTAGATGTTGTGAACAACAGGAAGGAAATACCCAATATAACATGAACAATGTAAATGGCAGCAATTGGGCTAATATATAGCAATGTGACCTTTAGGTAACATATTTTGCGGATGCCCACTCGAATATGAGGACAAATCTAAATTAAGCAATAGTGAAGTGTCAACCACACAACCTAAATTAAGCAATGGTGAAGTGTCAACCTCAGAAAGAGGGAAACATTTTGTCATGATTGCATCATCTTTGCTTTTGCTGAAGCTGTTGTGGTAATTACCTGACGCTTCTGCCAGGATCCTCCACAGCTATCTGTAGTTCCTGTGGTGGACCTGAATCAACACTTGTCAAACAACTGCTATAGGAATGGTATTGTGGGCGATATTTAGACTCCGGAGGCCATACTTTCAGTAGGTAGCATTATTTTTTTTACTGCATGGGTAATTGTCTCAAGTAGGTATATTAATTTTAAAAATATTATCAAAATAATGTAATTTGAGCAAAGATTAAATATAAAATGATTAGAAATTATTGTAATTTAGTAACGATCTGGTTACAAGTTTTCGAATTCGATAGTGTGATTAAAATGTGGTCTCAACTGTAGAACCAACTACTGTACTTAGGCTATACTTGGCTGAATGTAAGATCGGTTGAAGAAATACTTTCAATTGAAGGGGATAAAGAATTTAAAGGGGTGAACACTCTAGAATGTTGTCCACAAATAGCAGTAATAACAGCTCGTTATTTTTTGTAAGTAATTTTTTCAGGTTTATGTTTTAGTTTTAATCAATTTTTTAAATTATTTTATTCGTACCTAATTGTGTTATGATTTCATTCATATTATCGTTTTAAGTTTTTTTCCTTTTTTAAATTTCAAGTTCATTCAATTTTTGAACATTTTTTTTTTTTTTTTTTTTTTTGTAAAAAAGCACCAATTGACAATCATGATGAAGTACACATCTAACATTATCTAAATTGAAAGTAAAGTCAACTCGATTTGTGAAGTAGGTACATTTTATGTATATTTAATCGTTGGGACACCAAAAGCTTTTTTTTGTCAATTCTTTAAAATTATTATTACGAGCAAGATAACCCGGTTTTGAGAAATCTGAGAATTTTGATGGAAAAAATCTAGAACATGAAATCTTTCAGCTAAAATTGAAAAACATCAATAAAATTCAATTTAAAACGATCTTTTAAATACTCGTTTTTTCAACAGCCTTGCCATTTTTACAGGATTAAATGTAAGATAGATACATATTTCAGTTTTTCCATTTTTCTGATTTTTTGAACAAATTTTCGATTTTTTGATTTTTTTTTCATTTTACGGGCTTTTTGAAAATACCCCCCCCCCACTACAAAAGAATTAAATGACTTGAAAACATGTAACTGCGAACAAATTTTTTGTCGAACAGGGTTGCCATTTTTTACAGGATCAAAAATTAGGCATTTCAGTTTTTTCATTTTTCTGATTTCTTGAACAAAATTTTTTTTTTGGATTTTTTTCCTGTTTTATGAGGTTTTTGAAAATATCCCTCTCCCCCCCAAAAAATAATGTATGTACTTCGGGGGGGGGGGGGTTCTCTGTCAATTCCTCTAGAAATAAATTATAATCAATCAAAATTCAACTCTCTGGTGATTTTGAATTAATTTTAAAAACTGACGAGGAAACCCAAATTCTGATTCCACATTGATTTCGTAGTAATTTTCAACGAGGAATTCGAATCCGATGCCCTTTTTTCGTCCGGCCCCTGGGGGGGGGTGCTACCCAAATCGAATTTTGTACAAATGAAAAAAAAATCGAGTGATATGTCAAAATCTAGGTTTTTTGGGTCGAGAAACACGAATCCGATGCCCTTTTTTTCGTCCGGCCCCTGGGAGGGGGGGGTGCTACCCAAATCGAATTTTGTACAAATGAAAAAAAAATCGAGTGATATGTCAAAATCTTTTTGTTTTTTTTTCAGCACCGATAGATATGCAGTTATCAAGGCGTTTGATTGTATTAGTTATCGGAATTTCTCACAGTATGGCTCGTGTAATCGAAATCGGTAAATATCTCAAGAGAATCGATAAAGATGAAGATCTTAAGAGAAAAGCATGCGGTTTTTGTCAAGAACTGACGGGGGCTTACGTCAAAATTGCATCAAGTAGTCTCGCGAAAGATGAATTCTTCTACGCCTGGACGAACACGACAAAGAGAATCTTCGTTCCTGATACCGCGTTTCCTATCTTCCTTCAGAGCATGTTACACGGACTGGACATGTTTATAAACACGACGATACCAGAGTATACAGTAATCCGCGATCAGGGTTCGTCTTTGGCGTATGTAACCCATTAATGATAACATTGTGAAACAAGGTAGCCATTTTTAGAGGATCAAAAATTAAGTAGGTATTTCAGTTTTTTCATTTTTCTGATTTCTTGAACAAATTTATTATTTTTGGATTTTTTTTCGTATTTTATGAGGTTTTTAAAAATACCCCCCCCCCTCTCACCTCCAAAAAATAATAAATGATTTTTTTTACAGAATGAAAAATTAGAAAAGGTAGAGTGGGGTGATTGCAAAGCAAAATTTGAATAGTGACACTTTGAAAGGATGATGTGAGAAGACTATTGCTATTGCATGGATGAAGTTGAAACTTGTACCACCTATAATATGTACATCAGGAGGTTCTCTGTCAATTCCTCTAGAAATAAGTTATAATCAATCAAGTGCGATCAAAATTCAATTCCCTTGTGATTTTGAACTGAACTAATTTTAAAAACTGACGAGGAAACCGAAATTCTGATTTCGCAGGGATTTCCTTGTACAAAATCTGCTGATAACACTATTCGTTTAAATAGACTACTTCCATTACAATGGACAAAATTAGACAACAGTAAAATTTGGTTTCCATCCTTTTAGTCCTTTAAAATGTAAAAATTTAACAAAAATTTTCAATAATAATTGGAAAGAACATACCCCCTCTTTTAATATTAGGGAAAATTCCCAAAATTTTGAAAAGAAATTAAGAAAACATGCAGCCTCTTTTATACGAGTATGGAGGCCATACTTTCAGTAGGTAGCATTATTTTTTTTTACTACATGGTGAATTATCGTCTTAAGTAAGTATATTAATTTTAAAAATATTATCAAAATAATTTTACTCACCTTGAAACAAAATATAATAATAAATGAAAATTTGAAAAAAGAAATTTGAAAAAAAATAGAAAAAAAATTAAAAAGTAAATTATACAAAATTTAAGTTGAGATTTTAAAATCTCGACTGAATCTTTAGATCTCACAATCGAGGCTGAGCAGCTGACAACAAAGCCGACAGTAGCCAAAATGATTGACTTAACAAGCTCGACTGAATATTTAGATCTCACAATCGAGGCTGAGCAGCTGACAACAAAGCCGACAGTAGCCAAAATGATTGACTTAACGAGCTCGACTGAATCTTTAGATCTCACAATGGAGGCTGAGCAGCTGACAACGAAGACCGTGCTCTAGTCATTATTTTAAGCATTTATATCTATTAGATTTTTTTAATATACAATTAAAATTTTTAATTAAAATAAATAAGTAGATACATATATTAAATATAAATTATATAATTTTTTTAAAGTGATTATAAATTTATTTTTTTTAGATATTTTTTACCATGGGCTTAATATTCAACATTATATTGGCAATACAGAAAACTTTGGGTAACTAAAACCATCTGATAAAATGTAATTAGAAGGTACTCAAATCACAATTCATGACAAAAAACTTTTTTTTTTTTGCAAAACAGAATTGGAAATTACTAAGGGTAATGGAACTGTGGTTGGTGTTCTTTTACAAAAGGTCGAAGTAAGTAATCCGTTGCATTGATCATTCATTCCCAACACAATGGTTGTAAATGTATCCACTCGAAGTAAGTACCAATGGTAAACTATTGTGTTGAATACTTATGTAATTGTGTTAATTTTCAATTTGGGTAGCCTACATGAAAATTTCAAACTTTTATCATTTGCTTCTAGTTTTTTTCAAACCTTTTGTTGCATAATAACATTCATAACAAAATACATACTTATTGGAGTAGGTATTACATTAAAACACAATTTCTAGGTTGAGTAAAACAAGTGTAAATCATGCAAGTTTTTTGTTTGTGGCCAAATTTTTTGAAAATTTTTGAGAATGGGACTCACCATTTGGGCAAAATTTCCATTGCTTTGTGCCGATTTATTCAACTGTACATTATTATTCAATTTCAATGAAACTCTAAATTTTTCAAAATTTTGTTTATATTTTTATGAATATTTGGGTTGACTTAATTTAGCATATAAGTAGGTACATGCATTTTTTTTGGTCTATGAAACCCTGGGTTTTCTAAAATGTTCATTATGCCTCGCTCACAAAGAAATTATAATTTATTTTTTTTTGTCAAAAGTTGACAAATTTATATTTCTTGCCCCCTCCCCAATAAAATGACGAATAATATTGGCTAAAATATTCAAGATGACAAAATTCAAAAAAGTACACGTAATTTTATTCATTCATCACATACCAGACACGCACAGTAGATGCAAAATATGTCAATTTATATACTTGTACTGTATGTGTACTCTGTGATGAGAATTCATACACTTCCTCCCAATTGTATTAAATTTTTTCCTTTTTCATCTTAATTTATTTTAAATTTTCAGGAGATCCTAGATGTTGTGAACAACAGGAAGGAAATACCCAATATAACATGAACAATGTAAATGGAAGTAATTGGGCTAATATAGCAATGTGACCTTCAACATATTTTGCGGATGCCCACTCGAATATGAGGACAAATCTAAATTAAGCAATAGTGAAGTGTCAACCACACAACCTAAATTAAGCAATGGTGAAGTGTCAACCTCAGAAAGAGGGAAACATTTTGTCATGATTGCATCATCTTAGCTTTTACGCCTCAACTGTTTAACAAACAGTCAGCTGTTCTATTATACATACTATTAGCGATCCTATAGGACATTTAATGAAACTATTAATCAACACAATCAGCTGATTTACCCAAATAAACAAACTGTCAGATATTTAATCTACTTAGCGATCCGATGGGAAGTCTACTATAACTAATTTCAATATGATTAGTCAGCTGTTTTATTTTACCCTTAAGGAATATCCTCAGTCAGCTGATAGATCTTCTTTAACCATTCATTTTTATAAGGAACTGAATCAGCTGATATAAATCTTAATCAGCTGATACAGATTCCTCATCAGCTGAGAACCTTAGTGCACCCACCTTTTTCAGAGTATATAAACTCAGCCTACTCACTGGTAAAATCAGTTCTCTTCGGGCTAGCGAAGTCTCTTCATTAGCCTAAAGAGCTAGGGAGGTCTACCTTAACATAGGTGTAGAATTTCGCTTATGTGTAGACCGCACTTCATTGATTCTCATTGTGGATACTTAGTACCTATTTGAGATCTTTGGTTTGGCCTTTAGGGATCTCATTGATCCTCCCAGTGGATACCTAGTACCATTGGAGATCTTTGGTTTGTCTGAATGTGCAAAGGTTAAGTTAACCTAACCTAACCTTACATACATTTGGGACCGGTTCCCTTAGAACTGTTCGCGACTAAGTATAAGCCGTGTAAAGTTTGGTTAAGTATAATTTGCGTTTAAATCACGTATTTCGTGTTTTAAAATAAAAACTTTAATAAAAACTTGAAATCATTTCGTGTGTTCGTTTCTTTCCACTACAAAATTGGCGCCCGAACTGATTCGAAAAATTTCCTGGACATTGGTGAAAGCTGTCAGACACTGGTGTATAAACAGAATCCAGACAACTAAAACGGTAATTATTGATACAAAAAGGTAATATCCTAGAAACAATAGTGAAAGTAATTAAAGAAATAGTTATTAATTTAGTTAGGATATTTTGATTTTTGTTTTTTTTTCTCTAATTATTTTTTGTTTTCACAGAAGTCATTGATTTAGGTCCAAGTGATGTACGTATGCCACCTAAGAAACGGCCCCAATTTTGCGCCAATTACGAGAGCCAAAGGCAATCTTTAAACAAAGTTATGAGAACAAAGACAGGCCTTGCTCCAGTGATGCATACCCTAAACGAAGAAAAATTTCGTGTGCATGAGGCCCCTGGGGCCATGTTTAGACGAACTGATAGCCCTAGGGAACCATGCAGTAGCTACTCCTACTGGTATTTTAATCAGCATTATTGGCGGTTTCTTGTAAGTGTTTTTTTTATTTTTTTGTTTTGTTTTTTTTTTAGAGTTTTTAAAGTAATTGTTTGTAATAAATAAATTTTTTTTTCAAATTGCAGCAATATATTCATAACTTGGCTTTCGCCAAGTCAAAGAATATCATCCATCCGAAGGACATTAGTTTTCCCTCGGAATTCATGAAAAAGTTCCCATTATTTGCCGGGTATGTCGAGATGCTGGGCCAACTAGTGAAGAAGCAGAATAAGATTACTAATCCGACAACAATAATTACAGATTTATTCCCTTTGAAATTGTCATAGGTAAATTGCCTTTTTGTTCGGTATCTAGGGTGCACTATTATCTGTAGTAAGCTAATTCAGAATGTAGGTGGGATTTTCATCTACGAGTAGAGATAACATATTTTCAAAAGGTTGAAACGAATTTGACCGTGTTAAAATGACAAACTCATTGTACTTACTACCACAGTTTCGTTTGATTTTTTGATTTCTTCTGGGTTTTTAAAAGTTTCACTTCGAGTGTTGGAATACTTCGTTGCTCAATATTTCATTGCCAAGAGGATTATTATTCGATTAGTACCTAGGGACTGGTACAAGATAAATATGTATGTGAATATCTAGACAAAAATAAATTTTCTTGATTAATTGTTCAATATCGAAAATGCTGTCCGTGGGTGCTTTGTTGAGGGGTCCATACGGGATGATTTGGATTTTCTTCGTTGGGACCCATTGTAATTTATTTGTGCAGAATACTGTTGTATCTTCGCCTTCTTGTAAGTAAAAATATATCATACACATGATGTGTTTTTTGCAAGACAGGCTCAACTCATGCACTTGATTCATCTTTAAAAAGAAAAAATTTGATGATTATTTTCCACTACACTTTCAAATTTCTTTTCTTTTTAAAGTTTTAAAATGAATATTTCTGACATTCTTTTTTACCAACAATTTGACTCCAACTGCGCTTTTTAGACCTTCAAAATTTTGAAAAATGGAGAGGGGGTTGACCTCCCCCTTACCCCTCCATCACCGGACCTTTCCTATGGAGTTTGGGGGATGTCTCCCCTGCTTGACAATATTGTTTTGGTGTCCTTATATCGTATAAAGCAGAATTTCATGCTTCTATTACGAAATGCAGTTCAACTTGCTGTTTGCTGCTGGACTATTTTGTTGTGACTTACGGTCATTTGAGGCTGAAAAATGGAAAATTGTCATTTTCGTGTCGTTTTACGTAAGATGGTACGTTGCTTGAAATTAAAAACCCTGTAGTGCTCATTTCTCCCAAAGTTCTCCTTAATGATCTCCTAGACCTTCAACGTAAAATTAAAGCTGAAGGTCTGATGTTATCCATTGATACAGAAAACCTATCAAGCTATTACATCTATCTTTTGGCAACATGCCAGATAACCGAAATCGAAATCAATATAAAAATTAAAATCTCTCTTAAACAAATGAAATCAGATTGGAGGTTGTATGAGGTTATCCCTATTCCGTTTGTCCAAATAAATTCCCAGATATGCATGATCCATTCTGAACCAAGTCATCTGACTCAAAATTATGAAACCGGGGATTTCAAAATTATCAGTGGAACAAAACTCGAAAACTGTGACACTGAAATAGGTCTGTGCTATATAGATATTTTCGAAACAGGAAACGATGACTTCCCCCTATGTCTCAAACATACATATTCAGGGACGACACCCTAAATTCATTAAATACTGTTTGTAACTTTAAATGTGAACCTCTTTAAAATCATGTTATGAGTGTTCTCTAGTCATTATTTTAAGCATTTCATATTCATGTGTATTTTTAATATGTACCTACTCATTTTTTTTCTAACAATAATACCTCATAATAATAATGGAACTAATTGCGAGCTATGATAAAACTGAAAGAGATTTCGGAATCTTTTTAAATACCCAGTTAAATATCCATAAAAACATTTTTATAAACTTCTTATTTGGAAAAACTCCCTTAAACTCATACATAGCATTTATTGAATATAAGTATTTCGATGAAAAAATTAAACGACATTGTAATATTACAAAATTAATTCAAAGTATCCTTAATGAAGAACATGTTTCTTCTAAAATTAGAAAGGAAACGAAAAATTTAATTTTTTGAATATGTCATTTACGTAGTTTACCAACTACATCTAATTCTGACGATGGACGTTTAAAATTCAATTTAGATGATGAATTTTACGACGGTTATTTTGTAGCTGTTCATGCATATGATATTTATTTATTTAAAGCTTTTGATGTAATCCATACCGTTACTAATATAATTGGTTATAGGTATATTTTCAAAACAAATAAACGATACTTACAATGAAACTAAAATTTCTGTAGAAAAATTATTGTTTATAAAATCAAGGTCATTTAGATACATTCGAGATCAATATTCCTGTAATTTGGGAAAGGTTTTATTGTCTTGTGATTGCGATTTTAAAAATCATATAATAAAAACAACACACGATAGTAACAAACAAACTAATGAATTTGGGTAAGGTTCTTTATTCATACTTTAGTTCTTCATCAAAACTCAGAAGATATTCATTTCAACTATCTTATAGCAAGTATTTCGCGTTTGCCGTTTTTCGATGGCAGCGGAAATTTGTTTTAATCATTTTTTTAATTAATATTTTATTCACGGTGTTATGATTTTATTCATATTATCGTTCTCCAAGTTTTTTTACTTTTTTTAATTGCAACTTGCAAGTTCATTATTTAAATTTTGAACATAGTTATATTTTTTTCTCGTAAAAATGTAATTTTATTTATATGTAGTAAACAAAAATACCAACTTACAATTATTTTACAATCCCCCCTCCCCTGGGGAGGGGAAGGTGGTTGAAAAACGAAAATAGAAAGTATGATTATTGGCAGCGTGAGGGCTTAATTCGATCATCGGAAAATGGAAGATGAACATAGTGAGTTAAATTTCAATTACATACCGTATTTTTTCTAAAATTTGTCGAGGTTTACATTAAGTTAAAGTTCAATTACCCACAGTACTTTTTTTAAAAAAAACCTTCGCGTTTGTATATTTTTTTCTCTTGTTTTTTTAGAAGTGTTTGGTACTGACTAAATAACACTAGGCAACCTTTTTTCTTTACCTTTTTTTTGGTTTTGGGTTGAAAAACGTCAGAAGAGAACAATTTTTTTTTTGCTGAATTCTGTAGCTCAACTCCTACATTCATTAGCTACCTACATTTACCTTGTATCTACATATTTTTGATGTGTTATTTTCCAGCAGATAAAGCACCCAAGGTCTTCATAATTCTAGCGGTCCACATAATTCTAACGTGAATCTATCTGCCATTTGGGACACGGAGCCCTTTGATCAAAGAAGCAGCCGAGCGTCTATCAAAGATAGTATTTTCAATGACCATATCATCGGAGGAAGCAGCCGAGCTTCTACCCAAGAAAGCGTTCTCAATAACAGCATCATCGCTCTTCGAATTTATCAACGAAAATAAATCCGTCGAATATATTTTATTAAGAATAAATTGAATATATTAATACTTCGAATTATTACACTGTATAAAAAATTGTTGTTATTAAACATGCAGAATATATTATTTTCAGTATAAATTCACGCGATTTAATTCTTAATTCAATTCTGTTTTAGTTCGGATGAGTTACCCAAATATAGATAAGATAACCATTCCAGCCATTGGAAAAGGTTTCAAAATGTGGATTTTGATTTTCACAAACTTTTAAATTACCTAATAAAGGTACTTATGGTATAGGTAGGCCTATGATCTCCGTTTATTAAGATACACGCAGAAACAGGAAAACGTAATCAAAATACAAACCCCATTTTTTCATCGGTAAAACATTGAGTGAAATTAGGTAGATACATAATAATTATATCTCTCGTATTTTAAACCACCTGTAGTGGAAGGAAATGAAAATATAGAATGCCTATAGCGATCCTATAGGAACAGGAAGTCTACACAAACTAACAAATTAAAATATCAAAACGAACAATTGATATCAGTGAATAGGGAGGGGGTAGGGAGGAGGAGATCAATGAGACCAAACGAATGATGCCCATTGCCCATAACCATCCCATAACCTATAGTACTCTAGTGTACAGCTTTATTAGAAAGATAGAATCGAAAAATGCACAGGCGGCGAGCATTGCCAAAGTACATAATTTGAGTTTTCTATAACATTCTGCTATCATTTATTATAAAGTTTTTTATGTGTTTAGATCATTCATCCAACTGAATGGAAATGTAGAGAAAATGCGTATAATTTCAGTGAAATGAATTTCCTAATCAATCCTATAGATCAAATACCTAAGATTAATCAGTGTTTTGCTATGCGAACATTGTTGACTATATGTAGTTGTGAATATATGTATAATCTATTCTATTTTGTGTCTAGTATGCAAGCGCGACAAAAGAAGGCTGCTTTCTGCAGGAATGTAAACCGTCCAAACGTCACCCTTCAATTTCAGTAAAAGAATTCAAGGAATTCGCGGAGGGTAAATATACACCTCCAGCTGGACAATCCCTGAAACAGCTGGAAGACTCATTTTGGAGGGATATAAAAATGCAGCCAAATGCAGCAGCAGTAGCAGCAACTGCAAAGTGAAGGGTCCAAGTGTGCGCATACCCATGGATCCATTCCTGAAAGTAATGATGATACCTAAGATCCCTTTATAATTGTTCTTTCAACAGTGCCGTTACAAACACGTACCAATCACTAATTACTTACATTGCTCTTTCAGTTCCGCTGTCCGAATTGTAAGGACACATTCCCGTCGGCTCTCCTCATGGGCAGCCACAAAAAAAGCGCCCATAAGAGGAAAATGATCACATGTCAGGTTTGCTGCAAGGATCACTCGTTTAGTACCAATCAAATGTTGAAAAAGCACATGGACACATTCCATAAACAGTAGGGTGAGTATAAGCAAACATAAGAACATTGTTTTTTTGTTTTTTGAACGCTGATTTTCTGTTGATAACTCAAGTAACATGTTACTCTTACTTATTTTAGATGAATATTCCCGGTACATGATGTGTTATTTTAGGTTGAAACTACGTCACCATATCAGCAAAAGCCAAATTGGTTTTGGTGCTCAAAATCGTCTATTTTTTATAAAATATCTGGTTCCTATTTTCATGCCTTAAGGTGGCTCGCAATTATATGGTGGTGATTTTTTTGCTATCTCAAGTTTTTGGGTTTTATTTTTGAAAAAAATCGCTGAAAATTTTAGCCCATTCCAAGGTAAATAAATAGGTGTGTATGTACTATCGTAATAGGTAGTCTGAATTCATGTGTAACACACTTGGTGCTGGTGCAAGGAGTGGAATTGTGACGTCAGTGGTTCCGATTTCTTAACACAAACACTTCCCATTGCATTTCACATTTCGCTCTGAAAACCCAACTTTAAATTAACATCAGTGGACACATAGGTTAGGTATATTAATAGGTACATCAAAACGTGAAATTTTATGCTCTTTCAAATACTTGTTTACCAAAACGCTAGCGTTTACTGTTCAAAAGTTTCTAAAGCTCAAAGTTATAAAAAGTAGCCACTAGCAATGAAATTTTCACTTTAAATTGAAATAACGCAAACTTTTCAGTGGACACGTACTCACATGGGTATTTTATTTAGCCAAATTGCTCAGAATTTGATCCTCTTTCAAATATCCCCCCCCCCTCAAGCGCTAGCATTCACCGTTCGGAAGTTAATGAAGCCCAAAGTTGTAAAAAGTATGTAGTAACTCGCAGAGAACATTAATTCATTTTAAATTGAAATAAGGTGATAATAAAAAAATTTGCAACAAGGAGCTATAATTGTAAGTGGTATTTCATTTCAGTGTTATTAACATAATAATACTACTTATTTATATCAGAACTCAGAAGTGGGATGATTTTTTTTTTTAAATCAATTTTTCGTATAAAATAACAATCGATTAATTTTTAACTAATTTCTACGTTGTGTTCGCCAATTATCTACAATAAGTATATATTTTTTATCAGAACATGACATCTTGCCAGTTTGTGTTTCTAATAACCCAACATTACCAAAACACGGTTTCCAGGTAGGATTTGAACCTCAAACGACGAATTCTAAGCTGGGGAGGGGTTGATATTTATCACTCCTCATCATTGTGGAAAATTTTCTTGTGGTTGTCAATTCACAAATGTCATTGGATCTCAGACTGCACTAAAGAGGTTGATTTCCCCCCCCCCCCACATCAACGGTATAAAAAGGGGTTGAAAAATTCCCCCTCATCATTGTCAAGCACTCCCTCATCTATTCATAAGGGTTGCTTGATTTTACATCATATAAAAGGGGTTGAAAATTCCCGCTCATCACTAGTGAACACTTCTTCATTAAACTATAAGGGTTGTTTGACCTCATTTATAAAAGGGGTTGAAAATTCTTCTCGTCATTGGTAATTTTGTCAAATTACAGGGGGTGATTCAATACATCTGCTGATTGAGATACTTACTGTGTATAATAGGGGTTGAAACTCCCCCTAAATAATCAAGAAACGTATATTTGTGCTGTATTCTGGGGTCGATACTTGTTACATCAATATCATTGAAAAATTGTTACTATATATGTAATTGGGGCTGAAACTACCCCTCAATTAGTGAGAAACATCGGCTGTATCTTCAGGGGTTGATTCACTCCCCCTTACTTGATTAAAAATAGTATCGAGTCATTGTGCATAAAGGGTTGAAATTTTCAAAATTTCCCCTGTATTATCCTCAGACATATTATCTCTTGAATCAAAGCTGCACACAGAGCGGCTTGCCTAGCGCAATATTATCAGTGAGGAGGTCAACCTTTTTATTTTTCTATACCACCAGGTAGGCTGACATAGATTGAACTTGGCAGGTCGCGAGGGTACATCAGCTTCCTTGGCTGTATCAACAAAATATAAGGTCTAAAATAAAGTTTATGGAAGTATACACGTCTTGGATATACCATTGCACAAAACCTGAGTTAGAGACTATACTCAATACGTACCTCATTGGAAAAGAGGGTTCGATAGATGAATTAAGGAAATCATTAAAAAACTTTGTATTGAATTTTCCAACATTTGAGAGAAAATTACAAAATTGCCCGGTGAAATCCCATCAACTGACCGGGCTTACAAATTTGAACTAATGTTTGTTCGGTTTCAAATGATCTCAAGATCTTAAAAGAGAACTCGTCACCGTGTTCAAGGATCAATAAATTTTCCAACGAGATGTCCAAGAACTGGTAAAGCTTCCAGTTGCACCGATTAGTGCTAGAGAACAACCTTAAATAGTCGCAACAATTGTTCTTATAATGTAAATTTTGAAATTTTTTACTCGCTCATTAATTGCAAATAATTTAATTTTTTTACCCGCATGATGTAAATGATTACCTACATACTTAATAGTATTCTCTCAATGTAAATAGTTTCATTACTACTCAATGTATATAATAATTATATTTCAGCTTATAAGACCCGGGTCTTCCTGGGGGAGCTCCATTGTATTAGTTACCATTCTCACCTCTCTGTAAGCAGGTATATTTTCCCTGCCTCGCTGCAGTCCACTTTTATCTGAACATGTAATATAACCTGTAAGTAAATAGCTAGGGAGCTTATATGCTTTTTGTGTATTTTTATGCGTTATTATCGCGAAACAGTGACAAGTACTTGTAATTTTGCTTTTTCAAAATGAAAAAATTATTTTCCCCTCTATATTCACTATAGTAAAAAACACTCTGTGGGTATTTATATAAATGTTTGGAATAATTGCACTGGACCCCTGGTGATTGGGGTCCATGTATTGCATAGTAACAAACAACCGAATCAAATTATAATTAATAATATTTATATGGGTGAAAAAGATTGGGTGCCTGTCACCCATCTGTTAAATCTAAATTCTACATTAACTATATTTGTGTCTGTGGATTTGTTTTCAACTAAGAAAGTCGTCGTTCCAAATTGAAAAATTCCTGCGCAAGACATGTGCCTTTACTTTGAAGGAACTTACAACGACTTGAAGAAGAGCATTTGTTTATTCACAATTGTTCTTTGGCCTTGGGTCATAAGGTAAGGATTCATTTCTATTTTTTTTTTGTTTAGATTTCAATTATTTAAATCAAATAGGTAAATATTTATTAATTTGATCAAATAATAAATCTTATTGAAAATCCTATTAATCCTGATGAAAATCCAAATGATAAAATATTTATGTAAGAATAATATTTTTATGAGTTATTATTACTTATTATGTCTTGATGGTGATGAAAAGTTGAAACTTGTGTCCACAATTCGAAGGCACATATTCCATGTTGAATGGAAATAGTCTGTCCTGCCAAACTTGGGAGTTGATAAATCTGTTTTGTTTTATATTAAGAACACGGGAACCAGAGTAATGGCTGTATACAATACGTAATCGCTACCACCTTAGTAGCGGTTAGTTCAGATCATGCCTTGTAAAATTAGATATGTAAAATTTGATCTAGTCATATTATTCAAAATGACAAAGTTTGGAAGTACAATAACTCTTTAATATTTAAAAATATTTTTTTTAATGTAATTTTTTTAATACCTATTTTAGTATGTAAGTTTAATATTTGTAAATTTCTAATATTTTAGCAATAACAATCATTATAGAGTACGAAACGTAATATTAAAAACATGAAGAAATGGTTCATCCTTGTATTGAAACATTTGCCCTTTTGATTCAATCACATTCCTTGGAAGATGCAAAATTGATATTTGAACATCTTGTTTTTGTTGTGAGGAGCAAGTACCAATCTGAGGATGTTGAACTGGAAATTAAATGGTTGGCTGAATAAAGTAAAGTGATTTCGCAAGGTGACATTGAACCTGAAGAATGTATTGAAGAAACTGAACCTTTCTACTCCAAAATAACAGACGACGAGCCAGTGCGCAAAAGTAGTCCTTATGCTGTGATTTTCCAGAAAATTGACAATGCTGTTAGTAAAAAACTTTTAGCTGAACAACAACAGCCTAACAAACACAAGCAGGCATTGAGAGAATGAACCAAACTTTAATGTATGTAGAACCGTGAATTTACATGTAGCAGAAAACCTGAGAAGATGGGCAAAATACCCCCCTTATGCGATATTTACATATACAACACCATGTCCCATTGAAAGTCTAGAAGGACTGAGTCCATATTTTTTAATATTTGGAAAAAGCCCAAATTTGCCTTTTAACAACAAAATTTTCCACAAGAACTATAAAAGTGTTTCCAATTCATGAATGATTTCAACATGTACTCTTCCTCGAAGTTGATATCACAGTTTCCGATGAACTTTGCCAACCTCCAAATTATACCAACACCTCCATTCTAATGTAAAAAAAAGGAAACAAGAAAATAATTTGATCGTAAACTAATTTTCAAAAAATGGGTAAATTGAATTTCAACTTGTATATGTCTTCCGAACATAAAATCGTCATGTTTTTATTATGTCGCCTATTGAAAGCGCCGATCACGTGGTCAGAATACAAACCATATGGAACTGTAAATTATTTTTTCTCCTGAAGTTCTTAGATAAATTCCCATTAAAATGTTAATTTTTCAACATGTACTTACTAATCGCTTAATTTCAGTTTACGTTGTTTGTTGCAATTTTTTTGTTTTAATTTTTGTATTTTTATATTTTTTTTACACAGGTGACTGACATGCCACTTCTTGTTAAAAAAATTGATGAGCTATTTCATCTAGTTGGGATCGCCCAAAGGCCAATCAACTGTAAAGAGAAGTTTGTTGCAGCCGCACATTTTCTCCAGAAGCAGTTATTTCTTAACTGAAGACAGTGAAGACCCAGAATTCATAGCTCTGTAAATTCGAATAACTTATACTTATGGAATATGTTACTTACCCTGGAAATGAAGGATGCAAGTTGAAAAATATTTAATTTTATATTATTTCTAATCACATTATTTTTTATAATTAGGTATTTATTTTGTTTTATGTTATTTTATTTATCTTTTTTTTTTTAACAAAATGGCCACCTCATATTGATAATCCCACCAACCAAAAGAACCCATACTAAAAGAACAAAATTCTACAACCCACGAGAGGCCACAAAACAGTATAATTGGCACATGAGAGTAAAAAATATGAAATTCGGATAAAATCATCTACTCACAAATTCCAACATTTTCTATCCTTAAATATGAATACTGTCTATTTTACCCATCCATTCAACTACATGTTTCTTTCTCCAATCTGTTTCAAACTATGGTTCCAATAATGACTTTCCTAATCTTCCTACATTTTGCCAAAAGCAACCACCTTGATGTGGAAGTTGTCGCTGGTGGATATTTTAGAAAACTCTCAAATATTATTACGTATGAAAACTCCTTACTTTTTGATTATACTGTCCCCATAAAAATGCCAAACAAACAATATTTTGGAAAAATGAGGATTAATGATTGCCCAGAAGGTTTAACTAGTTTCTGTAATGTAAAATTGAAAAATTATGAAGAAAGAGAGGCATCCAGTTCTTTGGTGATATATACAACTGGTGCTGTAACCTAATAACAAAAAAACAAGTCGACCCTCTAAGTATATCAAAACCAGGAATCTCTCAATTATAAAGTATTAAGAACTGAGCTTATAAACAGTCATTTTGAACTTTTCAACACAACTCAAAAATTGAATTATTTCTCTAAAAATACTTATAATTTCCGCATTTGAGGAAATGAATAGTCGAATAAATTCGATCTTCAAAGAGTATATAAAACCTGAGAAAGATTTCATCACCCAGTCCCAGGAAAATATCCTAAATTTAAGCAATATCATCCAAAAAATAGCGTTCAAAAACTTCATGAGAGATATTCTTTCTCATTGTAAATCACATAAACTACCATCTGTCCTTGTAAGTATATTGAGACCTTAAAAACTGACCTTGAGAAATTACAAAAAATCACATTATTTTTTATAATTCTTTATTTTGTTTTATGTTATTTTATTTATCTTTTTTTTTTTTTTATCACTAGTACCCAATCGAAACAAAAGAGTTAATTGTGCAATGAACTTATCTTATCGCATTAATAATATTACTTTTAGTTTAATCAACGATTGAACTGTGACAAAATGAAAAAAAAAAAAAAAAAAATAGTGATACTTCCAACAAACAAACAAACTCGGTTCAGAGGTCACATGCAAATAATAATGAACAAACCCTACTTATCTGTCTCAACTTTCTGTATGGAATATTAAAAAATAAACGGACTTGAACTCGCATTCACCGATAATCACAATATTCAAAATTCAATCCAGTCATCCTTGACTAACAGGTAGGTAATACACACAAAAAAAAACCTATATTTTTTTCAATTTTTTTTACGTTATGCCTTATTTTTTATGTTTTAATTAGTGAAATTTTAAAGCTTTCAATTTTTATATTTATTTTTACTGATTATATCACTTCAATATATTCAAAAATTTTTATTGAATTTGGGTAAGTAAGTTTTTTTTCATAATTTTTTTTGTTTTCATTAAAACTCAAAAGATATGTATCTAAATCTTGAATGTAGGTAAACATATCGCTTGAATTTGACTGTAGTTACAATGTTACGGAAATTTATTACGTAGGTGCACCTTCAATGCAGAAATTTATTTTTCAATTTTTGATCAAGATCTACATACTGAAGTACCTCTACCTACATATATTTCTATATACTTATTACCTATGTTAGAGAAAATAGCTCAACCAGGCCAAAGGATATTCCTGAAATTGGCGTCTGAACTACAATTTTTTAAACTGTCTGCGAAATTTTTCGTGAAATTTACGTGAATTATTCATTGTTTGCGAAGTATAATAAACATGTCCGCGATATTTTATTTTTGAAACACACTAGCAAATGCTTGATAACTTTTCATCTGATTTTTCCTGTAACTTTCCTAATTGAGCTTTTTTGTAAAAAATTCTGCGATTTTACTTTGTTAAAAATCGTTGAAAAAACGTTAAAATCACGCTTTCACGATTTCAAGGGAGTAAAATCGCAGAATTTTACCCAAAACAGCTCAGTGATGCAAGTTACAAGAAAAATCAGATGTGAAATTATCAAGCACTTGCTAGTGTGTTTCAAATGTAAATTATTATTCAAAACTATTCAATTTACCTACTTGAAAAAATATGCATAAACGCCTTTTTTTTTTAGGAGTGCCTAAAGTTAGGGGGGGCTCTAAAAAAAGGGTCCAAAATATATGAATATACAGGGAGCTCAATTGAACTTTTTCATCTAGATAATTACATAAATACCTCAGAACGTTACTTTAGGCGCAAATCGCAGGTTTCTAGTTTTCCAGGGATTCCAAAAAACATTTAAATTACGATAAATTGAAAAATTGTCATTTTTTTTATTAGGCTACCTACCAGCGAAAAATTTTAATCAGCTCGAAACTTGGTAGGTTGGAATCCTGCGTGTTACCTATACCATAAATGGAGCTATTGTGAATAATGAACAAGTGTGCGCAACCGGAGGGTATAAGATGTACATATACACCCACGCATCGGATGCAGTATTCGGAGATGTGGATCAGAATTTTCGATACTCCATTCACAAACGCAAATTTGGCAGCCAGGTGATCGATAGTATAGATATGTTTTTTGACCACAATTTGTAAGTTGTTGTTCATGTTCAGTACTAAATTGATTAATTTAGATATATTGATTCGTAATGATATTGTTTTCTATCTTTATTTCAGTATAATATCATTTAAAAAACACCACTTTCATTTATTTGAGACCACAATTTCACAAGTGTTGTGCATAAGTCCAAAGTGTAAACAAAATGAAAATAACAAACAACAACAACATCGTGTGATAACTGATAATTTTTGTGGAGGAGCTTCAGGGAGCAGACACTAGTGGAAATGAAAGCCTTTCAGGTTGCTGAAGCCGAAGCCGAAGCCCTGCAGACGGTTGAGGTTTTTGAGCCGGTGCCATCGGAGCTTCCACCTGCTCCAACCATCGTCAACTGCCAGATCTGCCAGGATGCACTCAAGTGTATTGTGGTGCATCCATGCAAGCATTTGGTGAGTTGTAAGATGTGTGCAAGTGGCCCGAATGACTGCCCTGTATATAGGGGACTCATCACAAAGTAAGAAAAAATTTTCTTTTAATTAATATGCTTTCTCATTTGTTAAGTTTCTCTGTATTATTGTATAAAAGTTGGAGAATTCTTTCTCATTTGTGATGTTTACCTTGCATTATTGTATGTATTGCATTTTCGTTATTTTGTGTCGTGTAGATTTCAGTTTGAGAATTCTTTCTCATTTGTTAATTCAGTTGCACAAGAATTTAATTACCTATCAAATGTAAGGATTCGTTCCCCTCTTCTCATTGAAGCATGTAAGTATTACAAAAGTTTTCATCTGAAAATTGTCATTCAATTCAATTCAATTCACACCTACTTAATTGATAGAAAAAGTTGAGAAGGTTTTTTAAGTAGGTTGGTATAAAATTGGTGTTGGTGATATTTACGAGTTCATTAGTGATAAGTATAAAATCTAATTCTTTATACGTTTACAGGATCGTTGAAAAAGGTGCAAACAGAGTCGAAGCATTATTGGGTGGATATTATAGAAAAATAACATTATATGACTTATTCGAACTCACAAAAATAGTATGGTTAAGTATCATAGAGATAAATACACCCGTATAGAATCAAGCAATTACGCGTACAACTTACCCATAATATGTAGGTACTGTAGGTCGTTTTTAAGCACCAATGAATTACTATAACTTATCTATTTCATGTCTGTAGAAATCTTAGGCCTACTTTAAAATCAAGTAGGTATCTATGTAAAAATAATAAATAAATATGTACTCGTTTTACATTTTCTTCGCTTACAAATATTTTTTCTTATTCGAAAAGGGGAGCACGCGATCCGAAAATCGATTTTTCGTTCTAAAATGGTGAAAAACTGTCCTAAATAATCTAAAATTTCATTAGCTGCACGTGCTTTGAAAACAGATTAAGTAGGTATTTGAAAAATGATAAAAAGTAGCAATGAAAAAAGTTCACTCACGTGCATCGTCTGTACCTGGGTACTGTACATTCGCGCTTATGTAAAAGTACTGTTGGAATTTTTTTGAAAATTTTTCTGTGATCTGTGAAAAATTTGACTTAGTTCATAATATATTTTGTGTTTTAGACCAAGAATCGATAATAGAAGAGGAAGACGTAATAATCGAAAAGGAACACCGATTCGTGTTTAGCAATTCCTTTATCCGCCAGAAAATACCATACAAAAAAGTAGTGGAGGATTCCTCGGTTTTCTTTCTTTCAGATAAGGTAGAAAAAGTATGTAGAAGAAAACTGGAACTATGTCGACAGACTTTCAAGTTCTGAAAAATTCCAGCTTTAAAAAATTAATGTAGGTAGAAGTTGAAGTCAAAGATTTAATAGTGCGATTAAATCGCCCAAACTGAAAGTTAACATAATTATGTACTTGAAGAACTTTCATTATACTTATTATATAACATGTTTTGTTTCTAACAATAAAAAATTATTAACCATTGACACCGATGCTTGGTAACAGATTCGAATTTTTTTTTCATGCATTATTCTGATTATTAAAAAATATTTGCGTATGTTAATTTTTGTTGTTTAATTTGTTTTCTCATTTTTTTGGACAAAATGACATAAAATTCTACAGACATTTTTAAAATATTAAAACAAAATTCGAGCACAAAATTTACTCAAAATTTTGAAAAATTTTATCGTTTAGGAAACTGAAACGCATTTCACATTTTCTCTCTAGAAACATGTATCAAATTTGTCACTTTTTCACAAAAAATTCCAAATTTCTCCACAATTACCCAAAATTTAATTTTTTTTTCTTTTTGCCAAAAATATAGGTACTTAGGTAAACAAATGAAATTTTCAATTCTCAAAATTTTCTTTTTTCGTGAATTCTCACGAAGAATTTACTTAAATGAGGTGGTTTCCACAATTTTGATCGCATAAATTTTTTATTATATCTGCGTGAGTTTCGTAAAGTGATCGTTGAAAATTTAAATTATTTTATGTGAATTTTGAATAAAATGTTTAGTGTACGTGATATTTGGGAAGCGTGCTCAGATCCTAAGACCAGGAATGACATGCTGTTCAGGATTTTATAAGCATAGAATTGAAATTAAAGACGAAGACGATGTAACGAAAGAAACTGAGGCAAGTAAATATTTTATTTCAGATTATCTGGATTTTTATTTGTGTGTTTTTTTAAAAAAATGATTTTCAATGTTATCGACTAATCCGGTACATATTTTGTACTTAGACGCATTTACAGGTGAAATTCCACGCAGCTGCTGGTGGATCACAGCTTGAATTTCCGGAGACAGCTAGTAAAACAATTATCGAAAAAACAACCAGCAAGGTAATTTTTTTTTGTGTATCTGCCGAAGTTATCAACGAAAAAATGGAAGAAAACAACAACGAAACACATGGTAAGTAGGATTTATTAATGTAGAAATCTAAATAAAAGAATTTAGAGAGTTTCCAGCTTAATATCGAGAATTTTTTTGGCTTTTTGGTGCGAATTTGCGGCCAATGCTGCCCAATAGATGTATTACATACAACTCATACAAGCGTAGCTATCCAGTTCCAGCTGCTATAACTGGATGTGGTAACAATATGATAATTCAAACTCTGTTTCACTAGCCAACAATTTCTTATAAATAAAATTTTCACCTCTTGACACTTGACAGTTGACTTAAGGCGACTTACTTCAATGTGATCATAGTATTACAAAATCATGACAGATTTTAATTTTATTGACTATTTTAAGGAAGCGATAAATTCTTTATTCGCGATCGCGAAAGTATTATGGTTAATTTTTGTTTGTATCGTATATTGGCTATATGTGCAGTATTTCTATGTAAGACGTAACAGATGAAGTAAACACTGCAACACTGCAACCGAAAATGATGTAAGTTTTTGTAATTTGTAATTTAATTAAAATTAAAATTAATGTAATATTATAATTCGTAATAAAAGAATTTAGAGAGTTTCCCTGTTTCCAGCTTAATATCCAGAATTTTTTTGGCTTTTTGGTGCGAATTTGCGGTCAATGCTGCCCAATAGATGTATTACATATGTACAAGCGTAGCTATCCAGTTCCAGCTGCTATAACTGGATGTGGTAACAATATGATAATTCAAACTCTGTTTCACTAGCCAACAATTTCTTATAAATAAAATTTTCAACTTTTTTTTCAAATAGCCCAATTTGATTTTTTTTTTTAATTTGAAATTTTTACAACACCGTTTAATTCTGTTTCACCAGTCAAGGATTTCTTTATAAACAAAACAAAACCATAATCAAATTAGAAGAGAGTAGGTAGTTTAAAAACAATTTCTAATTTCAAAAAAAAATTCAAATTTTTTTTATCATTCTATAAAAAATCTTTAAAAAATCAAAATTATCATCATTTTGCAAAAGTTGTTAATGTAACATTTTTTATTGTTCCTATAAATTCTGATTTTTCCTTCCTTGGAGAAGCCAGAAGGCAAATTTTATGAAGTTGGTGACAATTGGCAATTGTAGTTAAAATTCCATTGTTTTATGTTTTCTGTTCTCAAGTTTGCTTTGTTTTAAAATGAGTTTTTTGTCTAAGTTTATTGAAATTTCGTATGGTTTTGTTTAAGCAGAGATTTATAAACTTTTTTCCAATGTTTATGAGGATTTGATAATGTTTTCCAATGTTTCCATAACGTCATTCAACTTTTAATTTTGATCAATTTTTCGTGATTTTTTCATTGTTTTAGATAATTTTTTGTTTTTCTTTTTTTAATTTGAAAAATTGATTGAATAAAATGATTGAATGTATACCTAATACATACCTGTATCAGGTGTGCTGATTCTTTATTAGATTTTTAGTTTGAAAATTGTCCTGTGTCTTCTATTTTTACGATTTTTTTTTTTTTGTATGTTTTGGAATTAGTTTTTGACCAAATTGATTAAAAGTTTGCAGGCTATTATTAACCAGATTATTCTACTCGAAGAAATAATTTGATCTGTGGGAATCAACAGATGAACATAATCAATTTGAAAAATGATCCTAAATCTCAATCATCTAGCTGAAGAGGTCAACAGCTATAGATTAAAAGGAAGACTAGAGAGAAAGATGGCTTAACTTACAAAAGAGATATGCGACAATAAAAAACGCAGATTATCTTAATTAGTTTATTTCTTTTTTTTTTATTCTTAAAATTTTACTCAATCATTTTTTTCCTATTTTTTCTTTATTTTACATTTTTTAAAAGTCGTTTTTATTCTATTTCATGTATATACCTATATTTTTTATTCTCAATTTTCTTTTTTCTAGTTTTATTTCAAGGTAGGTAGTTATTGACAAGAGAACTGATGATGCTTTGAATCCGAATCTGGATACCGAGCCTAACCCTCCAGCAATATCTCCTCGGCAAATTGTCCCAGGTGGATCAAAAACAAAGGAACAAACGAAAAAAAAAAACCATAGAACAATCTGTTACGAAACCCCTACAATTTTCCTTAGGCGAAATCAACTCTCTATTCAGTCAGGTCCAAAAAAAGCTGAATAATTCCCAAGTGGTAAAATTATGGACCATCCATTATGATGCTTTACCTGTCGAGAGTTGGTCAATTTCTGCTCATCAACTTAAGAAAGCAACCTCAGCGGAGCTGGAACAAGTTGACCTGTAGCAGGCTCGGTTCTTGAAAGGATGTATGACTCAAAAGTCAATTAAACAAAGGGTTGGAACGTTCGTTGTCCTCAAAGAACTGTCGGACATCCTCGTTCAGCAGCACGAGAAGTTGCAACAGCTAACGGACATTATATCATTTTATCAGATGGCCCTGAATCAAGCCCAAGAGCAGATGAATGCTCAGGCGAGGCTGACCCAGGACCTTTTAGCTAGGTTAGAGTCCCACGTCAATCCGCCTCCCCCTCTGCCTTCCTCCGAACCTCCCACAGACTCTCAGAGTGCAGTGCAGTGCTTGTATTGTCCGTCTAACATAGCTTGAGCTGAATTGTGTCATTTGCATAAGCCGAATTCCAACAAATTTTTTCAAATTTTTCCTAATTTTTTTGGTTCCCAACATTTTTTAGAAAGTAAAAATTATTGGCTATGTATTTTTTGCTTGTTTATTTATGGCTGATTGGCTGAAAAAAGATTTATCGAAAAAAATCAAGATAAGAGCAAATCAATTTGGGAAACACTTCTGTTATTCCTTTTTGGCTTCCATAAAATGCGACTGACACAATTCAGCTCAAGCTATGTTAGATGGACAATATTGGAACTAGGCTCAGTATTAGTACTAATATATACAGGGTGTTCCAACTTCGATCGGCAAGCTGGCGTGTGGTGATAGTACGTGGTGATAGTACTTGGTGAGACGAACAAAATTTGTTATGTACACAAGTAGTCTATCTTGTGAATTGAAGGAGCCACGTGCTCCGCAAAACTAGAAATTCACTAATTTTGAAAGGTTCATCAAAAATATGGAAGTGTTTGAATTATTCAAACGATGCCTAGAACCCATATAGTACTCGAGTGAACAAACAGAAAATGTTATCATGACAAATTGCCTATCTTCGAAATTGAAGGGGCAAACTTGATTCAAAATTTCCAAATTTGTCTTACTCTAAATTTTGAAAATTTTGAATTTTCAAATCGTGTTTGCGCCTTCAATTTTGAAAATAGACAATTTGTCACAATAACTTTTTTTGTAAGTACGTCTACCCAAATACTGTGAGTTACTGGAGTGACTTAAATGATCCAAACATTTTCTCATTTTTGGCAAATTTTTCAAAATTGGATGGTGTAACTTCTGCAATTCACAGATAGTAAGAAAATGTCTGCATCATTGAAATGACTTCAATAACCCATAGTACTCGAGTGGACAAACAAAAAAGTTATTAAGACAAATTGTCTATCTTAAAAAATTGAAGGCGCAAACACGATTTGAAAATTTAAAATTTTCAAAATTTAGGGCAAGACAAATTTGGAAATTTTGAATCAAGTTTGCCCCTTCAATTTCGAAGATAGGCAATTTGTCATAATAACATTTTCTGTTGTCCACTCGAGTACTATGGGCTTTGGGCATCATTTGAATGATTCAAACATTTCCTTATTTTTGATGAACCTTTCAAATGAGTGAATTTCTAGTTTTGCGGAGCACGTGGCTCCTTCAATTCACAAGATAGACTACTGGAAAAAATGTTTGTAAATTTTGGCATTGGTGGTTTTTCAAACAAACCCCCCAAGCTCAATTTTTTCAGCATTTTTATTTGTTTTTATTTAAAACCCTAGGACCTTAGTGTTGTGTTCTATTAATCGATCTAAATATTAAATGTACCTATGGTAAAATGATTTTGTGATACGCTCGACGCTCTCATGGTGGTTGCTGCGCCTGAATTTGCGGGACTCGAGTACCCGCAGAGAAATCGAGCGAATTATGTACATCAGTTTTAGGTTACTTAGGAAATGAAAAAATAATTATTTAATTGAAAAAAATAAACAATTATCACTTCCTTTGGGAATGTATCTAACATTATCTAAATTGTAAGTAAAGTCAACTCGATTTGTAAAATAAGTAGGTATTTAATCGTTTTGGGACGCAAAAAGTTTCTTCTTCATGCCAGATCTTTCATTGTTCGTCGTTTTTGAAAGATAAAATGTTTTGGGATTGTTTTACATCAAAACTCACATTTCGGGTGATTTTCGTCAAAATTGCAGAAAGTGTGCCGATTTCACTCGCTTATCCTGAAAGGCTCTTTTACAGAATTTTCATAATTTTAGGAAATGTTTAAACCACGTTCTTTGATAAATTTTCGCTAAAAATCCAAGCTAAGAAACTAATTCAACTGCTTGGTCTTTGCGAAGATAATAAACTAGAAGTTGATTGACGGCAGTATCCAGGTATTATTGAAATTTTAGTTTTATTTCAAGGACATGGGAACCAGAGTAATCATAGTGGCAATAATAATATGATACACATAATTGCTATCACCTTAGTAGCGGTTAGTTCAGCAGACGAAGTTGAAATTCCGCAGCACGAAACATTTGTAAGAAAACACGTGATGATCGGAAGTCAAAAAGCGCGATCAGTGGGTAAGGTTCTTTTTTCATACTTTTGTTTGCATTCATTAAAACTCGAAAGATATTTATTTTAACTATTTTAGCACGTATTTCGCGTTTGCCATTTTTTTTTCTTAAACTTATGAATTTTTTTGCTTAATTATTAAATCAGGTTTAATTTATTCTTTTTTTTTTTTTTTCTGAAACGAGTTTAATTTATTATCACATTTTAAAAATGAATTATAATATTATTTCGAAAAAAAATTACTCGTTTAATTAAAAAATGGAGATTTTTTTCAATTTTAAAAATTCCAATCTTTGAAAAAAAATTTGTTTTTTCAAAAATTGAACTTTTTGGCGAAATTTTTCATCTTAAATCTCGTCACCCGACAGAGCTTACAAATTTGAACTGATGATTGTGTGGATTCGAACGTAAATTTTTCACGTAAAACTCAAATATCATTTTAATACACTTAAAGTAAGGAATCTTTTTTTTTTCTAAAATGTGTTAAATTTACCTATTATCACATTTTAAAAATGAATTACATTATTATCTCGGAAAAAATGGCTCGTTTAATTTAAAAAATACAGATTTTTTTTCAATTTTAAAAATTTCAATCATTGAAAAAAAAATTGTTTTTTTTTTTAAGAATTGAACTTTTTGGCGAAATATTTCAGCTTTTTAGTGAAGAAAAGTGTTGTAAAATTCTGATTGTTGATTTTTCACGAAATTCAAATACATATTCTAAAAAAATAACGGCTTTTTTCAAAAATTGATCTTTTTGGCGAAATATTTTTCATCCTTTTGGTTGAAGAAAAATGCTCAATTGTTGAGATTCTTCCTACCCTTTGGTATCCAATATTGTTTTCGAATTTCGTTCAAGGTATGCTGAAGTGGTCAAAACGAAATGATCCTAAATCTCAATCACCTAACTGAAGAGGTCAACAGCGACAACAGCTATAGATTAAAAGGAAGACTAAAGAGAAAGATGTCTCAACTTATACAAAAGAGATCTAATACAATACCCATTATATGCCGCATCTCTTCATAGAGATCGAATACGAACCTATGTATATTTCTGAAGTTCCACCAAGATGTCCAAGAGGACAAAAAAGAAAATTAACCATCAACTTAATCAGGTGCGACAGTAAAAAAAACGCAGATTATCTTAATTTGTTTTATTTCTTATTTTTTTTATTCTTAAAATTTTACTCGATCATTTTTTTCCTATTTTTTTCTTCATTTTACTTTTTTTTTTGAAGTCGTTTTCATTTTATTTCACATATGTATATTTTTGTATTCTCGATTTTCTTTTTTCTAGTTTTATTTCCTATTCTCGAACTTTTTTTAAAAATTTTTATTCTATAAAATGGATTTCCGCACGTTATTTGACAAATTATTAAAAATGAGATACCTACTATTGTATTCTTTTGAACGAGAAACCAGTACATCGAAACTGAAAATCGTCTGCGAGCAGGTGAGTTGGACACAAAGGTTCGCAGATCAAAGGGAGAAAGGTTGGAAATTCATAATATGCGAAAAAAAACTCTCAGAATGCAGTGCTTATATTGGAACTAGGCTCAATATTCAACAACTCCTAATAATATAGATCTAAATATTAAATGTACCTATGGTAAAATGATTTTGTGATACGCTCGACGCTCTCATGGTGGTTGCTGCGCCTGAATTTGCGGGACTCGAGTACCCGCAGAGAAATCGAGCGAATTACATCAGTTTTAGGTTACTTAGGAAATGAAAAAATAATTATTTAATTGAAAAAAATAAACAGTTATCACTTCCTTTGGGAATGTATCTAACATTATCTAAATTGTAAGTAAAGTCAACTCGATTTGTAAAATAAGTAGGTATTTACCTAATCGTTTTGGGACGCAAAAAGTTTCTTCTTCATGCCAGATCTTTCATTGTTCGTCGTTTTTGAAAGATAAAATGTTTTGGGATTGTTTTACATCAAAACTCACACTTCGGGTGATTTTCGTCAAAATTGGAGAAAGTATGCCGATTTCACTCGCTTATCCTGAACGGCTCTTTTACAGAATTTTCATCACTTTAGGAAATGTTTAAACCACGTTCTCTGATGAATTTTCACTAAAAATCCAAGCTAAGAAACTATAATTCAACTGCTTGGTCGATTTGCGAAGATAATGAACTGGAAGTTGATTGACTGACGGCAGTAGCCAGGTATTAATGAAATTTTAGTTTTATTTCAAGAACATGGACATGGGAACCACAGTAATGATTGTGGCAATAATAATATACATAATTGCTATCACCTTGGTAGCGGTTACTTCAGCAGGCAGAGTTGAAATTCCGCAGCACGAAAAATTTAAAAGAAAACATGTAATGATGTGGAAGGCAAAAAACGCGATCAGCGGGTAAGGTTCTTTTTTCATACTTTTGTTTGCATTCATTAAAACTCTAAAGATATTTATTTTAACTATTTTAGCACGTATTTCGCGTTTGCCATTTTCCGCCCTCCTGGGGGGAAGGGGTGGTTGAAAAACGAAAAGAGAAAGTGTATCTACTCGAATTTCAGAGAAAGGAAAAAAATTCCAAGAAAACGAATACCTTAGGTAGTACTTAATGTATTATTATTAGTAAGACGAAAAGTGGTACTTAAATACTTAATCATTTCCGTTTTTAAATCTAAATTCGAATAGTTCTTGTATAGAATGGCTGATCGTGAAATTCTCATGTTTGTGAGTGTATCTTGTTAGGAACGATGGTATACCATCAGTAGAAGGTTGTGCTCAACGATATAGAGGTGGTCGGAGAGGAACGCGGAGGAGCAAGAAAAATTCAAGATACAGGTTGTATGGAAATCCAATTTATAAGCAACACAACCTCAACATATTAAATGTAGGTATGGTAAAATGATTTTGTGATACGCTCGACGCTCTCGTGGTAGTTGCTGCGTTTGAATTTGTGGGACTCGAGTTACCCGCAGAGAAATCGAGCGAATTAGATTAGTTTTAGGTTACTTAGGAAATGAAAAAATAATTATTTCATTGAAAAAAAAAATGAATAGTTATTACTTTCTTTGGAAATGTATCTAACATTATTTAAATTGAAAGTAAAGTCAACTCGATTTGTGAAATATTTAATCGTTGGGATACCAAAAAGTTGCTTTAATGCTACGCCTACGCGATTCATCCCAAGATAAAGGGAAGGGAAAAAAACCAACATCATATTTTGGCGAATTATTAAAATATGTATTTGTTAAGTTTGGCAGTTGATAAATAATAAAGAACAACGTTAGATAAGATATGTAAAAGAAATTCGCACTTCTCATTTTTTTCAAATCCTTCCATATCTCGTTTGAAAAGTATAATAATTAGAGATACAGTATTTTCGAGGTGATTTTTTGAAAAGTAGAAATAGATAATTATCATGTTGTATTGGTTGTATTTTATTAAAAAATTGATTTTGAAATTTTGTTGTGTCAAATGTGTTTTATTCAAAAACTGTAAGTAGAGAGATTCATTGGCGCCCAAAGACATCGATTCCCTTCCTGACCATAAGGGTCCACTTTCTGCGGAAAACTCAATATGTCCAGTCCAAATCCAACCCAGGTAGAATAAAAAAATTTACATCTGAGATTTTACATAGGTACTTCGTTGAATTTGTGAAATAGTAGATAATGTGATTTTCAATTCTGAGAAAAAGTAGTCTCCAAATACCTATTAGAAAATTCTGTTTTTATGTGCGTATTTTTGTTATTTATTTTTGTCAGTTCAAAGATTGATTATTGACATTCCAAAGGGTAAAAAAAGACCCAACAGTACCAAACAATGTTTCATCAAAATTTCAGAAATCCAAGGACCGAGCATTTCATCTATTTTACCCAGGAATACCCTTTCAACTTAGATATTAGTGTCATGTTTTTAACAAAAAAAAAATTGTCAAACTCTGTATGTAGCAAATTAATGACTTTCCCACACTAATTTAAATCCTTACACTGGCTAAGGGGACAAAATAAAAAGACTCAGAGGCATCATATCATACTGTATGAGACTTTGAAAAGCTTTCCATAACACATTAGTTCAGTATCAGTGGTTAGGCTTTAAGCTACCATAACCAAATGGTAAAAGCAATACTCATAAATTGCACAAGTATTTCAAAGGTAGTGAACACCGTTCAACTGATTTTTACACCACGAAATAGAACACTAAAGGTAATGTTTGTTGAAAATATGAGCTAACATAGGTATTTTAGTATTATGACAAATAACATCATCCAGCTTCGTGGTGACGAGGTTGGTCAAGTTAGTCTCAATCTTTGCACTATTCTATTTGTTTGAAATAAAACAATGTATTGTTTTCATTTTCAAGTCATGTTTTCACAAATTGTGTGAATTTAAATGTTGCTAAAAACAGGTAAACTAAACCCTAGAGCTATACAGGAAATCGAACAATTTGTAAGCTAATTAAAACACAGATAGGATAGGTATCCAGTAATTTCAAAAGTAAGTATTTTTTTTTTCATTAAGAATTTCATATGTATAGCTATAAGCACTGATTATTACTTTTTCTATTTTCAGATTACTGTTTCATCTAATAAGTACATACTTTCTACCGCTGATAGTTATATTTTGTACTTACTAGTACATTGATTACCAAACGATATGTATGTGCCATTCACGCAGATCAACAGAACAGACAATGAACCCAATTGAAAATGAACATGAGGCAACTCTTGTCTTCAGTAATTTGCCAAAGTAATTAAGAGGACATGAAGGTACCATGGACATTCCTGCGATACTTGATAACAAACCCGGTTTTAGAGTTGATTTGAACCTAAACAATTTAACCATGTACCTACCATTTAAAAGACAAAGCTAATCCAAAATCATTTAACAATACTTACTTCATTTGGAACAGTACTTATACCGCTCTCAGAATTTCTCTTAATAGAAAAAAAAGGATCGGTTGAATTATCAAAAGGACTTCTCCAACAATTTTTTTTACAGAAAATTCAACACTCAACCATATAGGATGAAGATTACAACTTGCAAAAGAGTGGGGCTATAATTGTTACTTGCAACAGAATGGAGCTATAATTTATTGTAAGTACATATTTCATTTCAGTGTTATTAATGTAATAATACGACTTGTTTATTTTGAATCGAAAGTGGGATATGCCTCAATAATTACCCATGGGGTGATTTTTTTTTTCAATTTTCGTGTAAAATAGCAATCGATAATAATTTTAAATCAATTTGTACGTTGTGGTCGCCGATTTTTCAAAATGAATACCCGCAATTTGTATACTGTTTTGATGACCTCGAAAAATCCCACTCATACCCCAAAAATTTCAGCTCAGAAAGTTGTATTTTGAATTGCTCGGAGTCTGAAGCTTCTGAAAATGAAATTGAAGATCAATCACACTAAAAAGAAGAAAATTTATAATCAAAATTTTACCACGCAATTTTAGGATATGACACAGTTCGAGGTATAACTTACATACAGGCCAAAGAAAATAGAAACAACTTAGAGAAGCAGTTTTGCCTGGCATAGCGAGGACATGGACTGGACAAGACATGTATGCATACAGACATATGGTAATGGACCTCTATATAATGGTAATTTGAGTTTTTGAATTTTCGAGTTGTATTACAAAAAAAAATGACTACTAAAAATATCGCTTTAAATACATATTTGTCGTAATGCTGAAACTCTCCTCAAGAGTTTTCCTTGAGCTGAAATACTTACTTAAAATTGCAATCTTATTTATAACAAAAATAATTGATAAATGAATAAATAAATTTTTAGTTTTAATAAAATTAATAACGAGTCTCGAGGAATTCTTACAAAAATCGAAAATAGCGACTGGGGTTTCCCCTGAGTGGTTATTCCAAAACTGTTGATATTTTTACAAAGCCGAAGTCATTTTGTTACTGTCAGGATGATTTTTGGTGCTATTATGACCATTCTCAGCCCTAGTTTAAATAAAACGATTGATTTAGTAAATCAAAAATTAATAGAGTCTCGAGGAATTATTACGAAAATTAAAAAAAGCGACTGGGGTTCTCCATAAAACAACACTGAGATGTTCGAGCTACAGATGCTGGTGATTCAACAACCACTGGCATTGCTGCTTGGTAATAAATTCAAGAGATTTATTATTCTTTTTTTTTCAAGTTTTCCCTTTAATTAATTTAGTTTCTGCAAAATTCAGTCAGGAAGGTAATGATCTTACTTTTAGTAACGGAGCCACCACTGAACTCTATACTCTTACACTGGAACGCTTACGCTCCATATGGTCCAATGTTAAACTACCCGGTCGAGCAAGTTAGAAAGAGATAGCTATATGTTTTGGAAGTTTCTGTCCTTGTCTAGCGCGTTGCGTATTCGTTTTATTCATACAGTAGCGTGATTTTTTTTGTTTTTTTTTTAATTTTTGCAACTTTTTGCTGACTTTTTTTATTTTATACAATTATTAATATTTCAAGATGAAATTGAGACATCGGCGATCCTAGGAATTCAGAAAATTGCTTTTAAAAAATGAATTATTTACAAAAGTGTACAAGATACTTCGAGTTGAAATTATAATTTCTATCTTTATTCAATAAAATTGGAAAACTAATGATCTGGAAATTGAAACCATTAAAATATAAAAATACTTACGTGAATCATTTGAATTTTGCAGCAATTCTATATATTATAATAAATAAATGAAATTATTATGCAGCTGTGTAGAGTACATGAAAAAGTGACTAAAAAAGGAAAACAGGTACAATTGATTGAAAATTTTTGAAGAATAAAAATAAAATATATCCGTAATCGTATCCGGTATCACAGTTGAATAAATGAAGGAGTTGAAAAATAATCTGAGTTCATTTAACCCCACAAAACTTGATTTCCATTAGGTTCAACCTATGAATAAAAATTAATTGGAAAATAAAGAACTTCTAGAGTTTTGGATTTAAAATATTACGAAAACATTACTCTCCGATTTCATTCAATTTTAAAAAATAAAATATATCCGTTATCTTATCACAGCTAGTTAAATAAATAAATGAGTTAAAAAATAATCTAAGTTCATTTTTCCCCCTCAAAACTTAACCGTAATTAGGTTCAACCTATTCATAAATAATTATTGATTTGGAAAATGAATAACTTCTGGAGTTCTGGATTTGAAATATGAAGAAAACATTAGTCTCCAATTTCATTCAATTGTAAAAAAGTACTCGTGCATTCTTCGTCTTGTGCAGTTATTGAATGAGTTTGAGTTTGAGGCTTCATTGAGTGATCGATCTATCAAAAAAAAAAAAAAACGAAAATAGTACCTAGGTTGTGATTATAAACGTAATAATGAAAGAAGATGGCTCATATTTCATGTGTGTATTGATTTGAAAATAACAGGGAAAAAAATACAACACAATGCTCACGAGGAAATAACGCAACACGAAAGATAAAATGAATGAAAAATGAAACATAGCATAAAAAATTGATACAACACAATGTTTGAGAGGAAATAACGCAACACGAAAGATAAAATGAATGAAACATAGCATAAAAATTGATCAAAATCGATTCTAAGTAATAATCATGCAAAACACAAACTCGAAAATTGAATATTTAGAACAAACCAGTAAAATTTATACATTACTGAATAATGTTAAATGTCGATAATGTTGCCTTATTTGACCTTTTTCTCCTGAAAGGTTCGTTGTAACTTTGGAAGATTTCGTAAAAATTCTCAAAGTTAAGTAACTTGATGCAATGAAATTCAACATCCTAACCTCATGACTTTCCAAAGTGAGATTAGAAGTATCCAAAATAGGGTGGCCTAGTTCTCGAAGAACAGACGATGAAAATATAAAATGGTTTTTAACTTCTTGCAAGATGCCACTTTTCACGTTCTTCTTCTTCAAATAGCCAGGAACGTGTGTTCTTGTGAACAGTGTTTCAGTCCTTTGAATTACGTTCATCACAAATTGGGAAATAAAAACTAGACCGCCCCTAGTTTTCAACTTCGTAAACGCTGCCGAATCACTACACGTATATGGAAAAGCGTACATGTGATCGTTATTATTATTCTCCGGAGGCGGTTTCAACAGACACTGAGCGCAGAATGGGCAGGTGTACTTATCCAAGTAGTCTTTTACAATACTACCAGCAATAAAATGAAGGACGTTATTACGTAAATCATTAACGTTCATATTTTCAATCATATGTATCTGCCTTGTATCTGGAATAAATTCTCGCTGCTGGGTATTTGCATCTTCTTCGGCTGGGTTATCTGCATTTCTTTCAGCTTCAAAAGTAAAAATACCAATGCTCACGTCATCTTCGTTTACACAATTCGCATTTTTACCAGCTGATATTGAATTCCGGAATAACATCTTGCGCAGAATCCATCTCAATTCTAATCCATGTGGGTTATTATTTTGACCACTGCGACTTCGAATGCAACAGAAAGTTAACTCAGCATGATCCTGTGACGTTTTGTAAGCAAGGAAGTAAGCCAATGGGTGCTCTTTTGTTAACAGATCCATAGCTAAAAGTTCGTAGCTCACGCAATTTATTAAAAATCCAACAGCAAATGTCCTTCTTCTACTTTTCATAATATCAATACCGTCACATTTCAACGAGGTGATGTACTGCATGGATTCTTTTAAAAAGGGTTGCCAAGCACCGCAGTTACGTAGAGAAAGAGGAGCTTTGTAACCATTGCCGAATTTACTCCTGCAATTCATGACGTCAAACAATCTATCAAAAATTCTGATGAATTCTATGGTCGCGGATGCATTCATAAAGGTAGAAGAATTTCCAGAAAAATACTGCAACGCATCAGCTACTCGAGAACTGATCACTTGAGCAGCCAATTTGACATTCATCTTTTTCTTCTTATAAAAGATATGATTGACTGTTAAGCGATTCGCGAATTTCAAGTCTATAGCTTCCTGAATTTCATGTATTTTCTTTACATAGTGAAAAGAAATGTCACCACTATCCGACGTCAACTTCGCTTCTGCCATAGAATTTCTACATAACTTTATCATGTGGCACGGATCCATCAAGCAATAAATTCGTTTATTGGTATCCAAGGGATGTTTAAAAAAAGGTTGAAGATTACTCATACTGTAATCAAGAACGCATCCCAATTCTTCGTACGTCTTTATATTGGTACTGGTTCCATCCGAGGTCAAAGACCTCACAACGATCCCAGCTTCAAATAAAGACGTAATGACTGTACGAGCGAGTTCAGCTTGTACTGTAGCATTGACTTTATTTATCAAAAAGTATGCTACAGGACACTTAAACTTGTAAGTGAAACTTACAATTATAAAAAACAACGCCTCAGTAGCAAATTCTTCAGAATCTTCAGGACAAACACCACCAAGATCACAGTAACCTACGTATTTGTCTTCTTTTCTATCATAATAACGACCTTTACGAATAGACATGGAATCATAAACAAGAGCTACGTCTTTAAGGTAATCTTTCATCTCAGTTTCTTTTTTTAAATACAAAAGCACTTCGGATAACACTCCAGGCTTACACTGGCGTTTACTAATCCATCGGCGAATTGTAGACGGATCCGGAAGTGTACTGCGTTTTCTGAGAAACTCATACGCTTTAGGGCTGTAGAAATTTAGCGTAAGGCAGAACTGTTTAATTTCGTCACTGTACCGTTTGTTACACTTCGATCGTTCAGCATTATCGATTTCGTTTTCGAATAATTCAAATGGTAATGTCCCCTTAAGATTACTCTCAATGATTGTTTTGGTAGCATCACTGAGCACTGAATTATTCCTTAATAATTCAATCATATCAAGAGTACTACTCACACGAGCATTTCTTCGTTTAAGCTGTTGCTGAAGAATTTTTTTTCACGACGCAGAGTATTCAAAGTATTCATCAATTCGGTTCCAGTTAAATTTGTTTGAACAGCTACGGTCTTTTGAAGTGGCACTGGCTCGACTTCTACTACCGGAGAAATTGCAACGTTTTCCTGAATTAAAAATAAATAAATTATTGATAAATGCAGTAATTCATTTATTTCATGTTTCGTCTGAAGTGGTTTGAATAACGTAGAAAACGTCAACATAATTATGATTGATAATAAACTCACATCAGGTTCAACTAAATTGGCTGCGAGTCGTATCAGAGGTCGCCTCTCGGAAACTTTCTTAGGTTGTAAATGCTCAGGATAATCAAAGACGGAAGGTATGGCAGTACTTTTTAAACGTAATTTTCCGCATACCACAGGTGGATCGTAATCTGAAGCTAGGAAATGTTCACTACACAGCTTTGTATGTTTTCCTGGCTGCCAATTCTTTCGTCGTATTGCATGAATCCATTTTTGTCGGCGTTCCTTGTCCTTTTCAGCATTCGGAAAGCTGTAGAGTAAGCTGTGATTACAATTTCGTAATGTTAGCGTTATGAGAGATACATAATGTGACCATACTTACGAATGAAAAATCAGTTCTGGATTTGTATCACTGCTTTTGGAACAGTTGAATGCACAACAAAACTGCACCATTCTTCGTATATAATCTGCACAATAAATTCATTGGGTATACAATATAACGTTGAAAACAGTAGAATATTTCATCGCACTTACTGAAAATTAAAACTTACTCGTGAATATATTATTCGTAAACTTCAATATCAACATTCATGATTCAAGAAAGCGAAGTTGGAGAATGAAGCACTTGACACACAACTGTATTCTTACGTAAAATCAAATAATATTGTACAATTTACAAAAAAGAATGTAAGTAGCAGAATTTTGATAAGTTACTTTTCATTATAATCGTATTTAAACCTAAATTTTAATGTTTCCGAGAACAAAAATTATATAAAAATTCATCAACAGCTATCTCCCGCCATAGTGATAACAAACTGAAAAAGGACAGAAACTTCCAAAACATATATCTGTCTCTTTCTAACGCGCTCGATCGGGTCACGTGGTATCATAAGCGTTCCAGTGTAAGAGTATAGAGTTCAGTGCTTCACACAGGAATCAAAAGTCAAAAAAGCTAGTTGAAGGAGATCAGTTACTGACATACATACTTCCTTGACCTTGAAGTAAATAATTTCTTTTTAATTTAAAAAATATGCAGAACTTGAATATGTGTAAGCAATAAATAGCTCTGTACATTGGAAATACCTAGTCTTAAAATTACTAAGTTGGCATTATTTTACAATATTAATGGATAGAAAAATATTTAAAATTTGTTTTCAATTACCACTGAAATGTTTTCATCACTATGGTAATTAAGAATGCAAAACGCAATTAGATTAAGATAGATGCTGAAATTATAATATCTTCTCAATTGTGTAATTATTGTTTCAATTTTTTCTTTAAGATTTGTTTACATTTTGTTCAGTTAAGAATGAATCATAACATAACTTTTGCTTAACTCTTTTTAGTATCTCTGTACATATTATATTGTTCTTGTTTTGAGTAGTTGAAGGATAAAAAAAACATGTACTACCCAACTATAGCCTGAGAGCTATTACACATCAGAACTTCAAAATAATGCTGCTTAATGTAATTTTTCCGCTAGGTCTCAATTCCCATAAATTTGCGTCCAGAAAACATCCTCAATACGTCACATCCCCTGGCATATGTGCCACTCTCCCAGCAGCAACAAGAATCATTAGTGACTTACCACGGTTATACAAAGTAGTTATCAACGACTGGATTCCCTGGAGGCAGATCAACTCTCCCAGCAACCACCCACTACAACATGTGAATCATCAGCATCAACCATGAGAAATCTAATACACTTAGAAATTATTCGGGTGGTAAATACCCTAAACGTTACAATGCTAGATGAAAGTTTGGAAATACAGCAGGTTTCACTTGGAAAAGGAAACCTCAACGGTTTGCAGAGGTGGAGAAGCATAAAAAGGGCAACTTGTTTTTTAAAAAATTGGTACATTTTAAGTAATTTAGTTTAAATAATGTAGGTTATGTTTTATGCTTAGAAATTATTCTGGTAGTAAATACCCTAAACGTTACTATGCTAAACAGAAGTTTGGAAATACAACTGGCTTTACTTGGAAAAGGAAACTGCTCTACATTTCACAGAGGTAGCCAGGTAGGCCAGCAAAAAAAATGGAAATTGTTTTTTAAAAAATCCGTACGTTTTAAGTCATTTATTTTATTCGTTTGACTTTTGGTTTTCATTCGTGTCTTTGTGGTTCCGAATTTCTTTTTGAGTGCTTCAATTGAAAATTTCCAAAAATTTTCATCTTCGCTGCAGAGTATCTGTCTTATTCGTTTAAATAATGTAGGCTATGTTTATCTTAATTAATTATTCATTGTGTGTATTAATGGATTAGATTTTTTATTCTTGCATCATAGACCCATAAGCAAGGGTGACCTAGTAGTAATAAGGAATGGATACAAAGGTATGGATCGAAGGAGGAAAAATTCGAAACTCATAATGTGGAAGAAGACTCTCACAGTGCAGTCTAGCGTTCTAGAGCTAGATGAGCCTGTAAAAGGTGATTGAACTACACAGTTTGCGAAACAAATGGGGAAATCGCAACAGAAAGTTTTTACACAAAATCTATACAATATGACAAAACAATGTATCACTGTATCTGGAATGCATTATATGTATCTATGCATCCGCGGTACTTCGATCATCATGATTCATCCCATTATAGGGTTACATTATTTTTTCTGGGGAAGGAAGAAAAAATCACTGGTAAGTAATATCTTGGGTCGTCTTTTTTTAAAATTTGATTATTATTTAAAAATTAATTTTTAATACCTATATACGTATATACACCATTTTTTTTTTTCAAAACATAACTTCTTGCCAGTTTATGTTTCTAATAACACAACGTTACTGAAACATGGTTTCCTGGTGATCAAACAGATGAACGCCATCCTATTCCTGCCAACAGGCAGCGGAAAAACATTTATCAATATATATAATATCTGTCGAGCCTACAGCGCAATAGCCATCATTTTTTTTTTTACAATAATTTGGCTAAAAATTAAGAGCAAAATCGATTGGTACTCTGGATAAAAACGTTGCGAGTCTTCAAAAATCAAACAAAAAACTCAAAAATTGAATTCCGAACAGCATTGTGCACTGCTCTCTGAATGCTCAAATTCAAGATCTCTTATTACAAGTAAACAAGATATACGAGGTACCTGAAAGTGAAAGGTAAGATATGTTCTCCATTTATTAATGAAAACTCAAATAATAGGTAGTCTAAAAACGGCATGTTTCTACTTCATTTTGGTTACAAAACGATTTCTGTAAACATTTTTCTCTCAGAGTAATCAAAAAATGAAAGTGTTATTCTGGAACACCCTGTACTTTGAATACAAATTTAAATTTTCTTACAATTTTAATTTTTCTGAAAATCAAGAATCAACTATACAGTAAGAGAGGAAGACGTAAGTATTAATCTAAAAGGAACGCCGATTTGGGTTTATCAATTTCTTATCCACCAGAAACTACCACAAAAAAATGTAGTGGAGGATTCCTCAGTTTTCTTTCAGATAAGGTGGAAAAAGTAGAAGAAAACTGAAACTATATCGACTCTGCCACAACCCAGCTGTTATTCTCTAGCTATAGGTACCTACTTTCCAAGTAATTTATTTTAAATAATGTAGACATATGTTTAATGTTGATTGGAAGTATGACTTTCCGGCAGAGATCTGCCGATCCTCAGTCACTTGATAACAATGATAACCAACCCAGTTTTAGAGTTGACCTACATATGTAATTTAAAAATGTACAACCATTCTGACATGAAACCCCAAAATTATTTCGGAAGTTTTTTTATTACGAAAATTAAAAAAAGCGACTGGGGTTCTCCATAAAACAACACTGAGATGTTCGAGCTACAGATGCTGGTGATTCAACAACCACTGGCATTGCTGCTTGGTAATAAATTCAAGAGATTTATTATTCTTTTTTTTTCAAGTTTTCCCTTTAATTAATTTAGTTTCTGCAAAATTCAGTCAGGAAGGTAATGATCTTACTTTTAGTAACGGAGCCACAGGTAACTATTCAACTTCACACAGGAATCAAAAGTCAAAAAAGCTAGTTGAAGGAGATCAGTTACTGACATACATACTTCCTTGACCTTGAAGTAAATAATTTCTTTTTAATTTAAAAAATATGCAGGACTTGAATATGTGTAAGCAATAAATAGCTCTGTACATTGGAAAAACCTAGTCTTAAAATTACCAAGTTGGTATTATTTTACAATACTAATGGATAGAAAAATATTTAAAATTTGTTTTCAATTACCACTGAAATGTTTTCATCACTATGGTAATTAAGAATGCAAAACGTAATTGGATTAAGATAGATGCTCAAATTATAATATCTTCTCAATTGTGTAATTATTGTTTCAATTTTTTCTTTAAGATTTGTTTACTTTTTGTTCAGTGAGGAATGAATCATAACATAACTTTTGCTTAACTCTTTTTAGTATCATTGAACGTACATTGTTTTTGTTTTGAGTAGTTGAAGGATAAAAAAACATGTACTACCCAACTATAGCCTGAGAGCTATTACACATCAAAACTTCAAAATAATGTTGCTTAATGTAATTTTTCCCCTAGGTCTCAATTCGCATAAATTTGCGTCAAGAAAACATCCTCACTACATCACATCCCCTGGCATATGCGCCACTCTTGCAGCAGCGACAAGAATCATTAGTGACTTACCACTGTTATAGGAGTAGTTGTCAACCACTGGATTCACTGGAGGCAAGATCAACTCTCCCAGCAACCACCCATTACAACATGTGAATCATCGGCATCAACCATAAGAAATCTAATACACTTAAAAATTATTCGGATGGTAAATACCCTAAATGTTACAATGCTAGATGAAAGTTTGGAAATACAGCGGGTTTCACTTGGAAAAGGAAACCTCAACAGTACGCAGAGGCGGAGACGCAGACCTAAAGGGCAACTTGTTTTTTAAAAAATTGGTACGTTTCAAGTAATTTATTTTAAAAAATGTAGGCTGTAAAAAGTGATTGAACTACACCATTTGCAAAACAACCCGGGAAATCACAACGGAAATTTTTGTTTTTAGAAAGGTAAGTTATGTTCTTGTTCATATTTTTTGTGTTTTAGACCAAGAGTGAATAATAGAAGAGGAAGACGTTATAATAGAAAAGGAACACCGATTCGGTTTAGCAATTCTTCTTATCTACCAGAAACTACATATACCACAAAAAAAAGTAGTGGAGGATTCCTTGGTTTTCTTTCAGATAAGGTGGGAAAAGTAGAAGAAAACTGAAACTATATTGACTCTGCCACAACCCAGCTCTCATTCTCTAGCTCTAGGTACCTACGTTCTGAGTACATAATTCATTTTAAATAATGTAGGCATATGTTCAATCTTGATTAATTATTCATTGTGTATCAACCGGTTTGATTTTAGATTTTGGGCAAAAATTGTTGCAAAAGGTAGCGATAATTCATTAAACATGGTAATAATGAAGGACAAGCAGGAAGTATAGAGTTGATTTGAAAGAAAATACCTACAAAATTTTAACATGTACAATCATCCTGACATGAAAACCCCAAAATCATTTGGGAAGTTTTTCTTTATTGAAATTTTTTTAAATAGGTAATTCAACACTCAAACATATAAGATTAAGATCCCCACTTCCAATAGAGTGGGGCTATATTGTAAGTAAAATTTAATTTCAGTATTGTTAACGTAATACGTCTTTGAACAGTTTAATGGAGCCATGCCAGTGGAATTTAATTTCAATTCAAATTTTTCAAGATCGATTTCATTTATAGAATTTAAAATTTTTTCAATTACTTCTGACCGTAGTTTTCACTTCTATTTTTTATTTGTAGTAGGTATTTTATTTATTTTTTTGGTTCTAATTCAGGTACATTTTCGTTTCATTTCATCATTTTATCTTGTTTTATTCATTAATGTTTTCAATTCTTTTTTCATATTTTTTATTTTATATCAGGCAGTTGCCATAAGAACGTGTTTGTGGTGCAGTTGGTTCAGAAGAGGAGGACATTACACCATACGACAGTTTTATTAAAAAACACATGATGCAGTAGAAAACAAAAACTGCAATAGAATTCTATAACGCGTATTTGCCAGCAGTAAGACCACCTTATGATTTGGTAAGATATTTTAAAAATTTATTATGTAAGTTTCTCATATGTTATTTTATTTTTGTAGAGGTATCGTATCTCAATGTCCTCTATTCGGCAGTACAGCAAAGTGGAAACATTCCCTAATTTCCGAATTTTTCAGACGACTTCAAGCGTGCTTTCCCATTTTTCTATACCTAATGTGATTTGTTCAATTTTGGTGAACATTGTAAGATATCCACGGGCTCACCAGCACCAGGTGTTTGTCTGATTCTAGTGATTCTAGAGCAGGGGAATTTCTTACCTTTAAAACAAGGTGTGGTAACAAAGCGTCATGATGAAGTAGATAACGAAAAGAACAAAATTATGAAAACTTTTTTGTAAAAAAATAATTTTAGGTATTCAATTATCTTATTATTTCAGCTTGGAAGCCTTCTGTAAAATAAAAGAAAATATCAGGTACCTGTGATACCTACATACAAACGGACCAATCTAGTAAATGGTTTACTGAGGTATGTACCGCTACAATTTCAATGAATGTTGGAAATTTTGAAACCTATCATATTGATAAATTATCAGAAATTTTTACTGATTTGTTCAAACCCACAGGCAAAATTTCATCAAAAATGAACTACATGATACTTGCCCTACTGTTCATGTTCTCTTTGAAAAACACCGAAGGTGAAGGAGTAGATGAGTTGGATGATGCTCTAACGGGACATCATAAAATAAAATATATCTTTGGACAACCTGCCATGATCTACAACACATTAAAAAATTACAACGTCAGATTAACAAAAAAAGGAGTCGGAAAGGAATTCCCAGTGGAGGTGGCAAGGCACCACATCATTGCCTTCAACTGGTTAGCAAATTTTTATAATGAATTGGTCAAAAGAAACCAGACCAAAGAAGTAAAGAAGTTCTGGACACAATTCAAAAAATCATTTTTGGATTTTTTTGTTGCAAAGGCTAACCATGACCATCAACCAGGAAAGTATGACACAACCATTCACAATGTTAAGAGATTAGTCTCAGGATTAGCCATAAATTCAATAACTCTAACTGGACATTATAAAATAAATATCTTTGGACAACCTGCCATGATCGACAACACATTAATTCCTTGACTATCGCCAAAAACGGCGTATCAAAAATTAATTAAAATTTCAATAGTAAGTAAGTTTTTTTTTTTCATTAAAAACGTGAAGTTTTGTTTTAAATTTTAAAAATATCCAGAACTGAAATATGTGTAAGCAATAAACAGTTCTATATATTGGAAATAAGTCTTGGAATTACAACGTTGGCATTATTTTACAATATTAATGAGTAGTAAACTATTTAAAATTTGTTTTCAATTTCCACTGAAATGTTTTCATCACTATGGTTTTAAGAATATGTCATCCAAAGTTGTGGAGTGTGAAAATACAAAACACAATTGGATTAAGATAGATGCTCAAATTATAATATCTTCTCAATATAAAAGGACATGAAGGAACTATGAATTTCCTGATAACAAACCAGGTTTTAGAGTTGATTTGAACCTAAATAATTTAACCATGAATACTTTTTAAAGATGAGCTAAAAATTGACTAATTTTTGTTTTTTATCATACTGAAAACAGTAAATTCATCTATTATCTCAATTCAAATTACAAAATTAACTAAGTAATTTACAGACTTGCATGTTCGAAATTTTAAATTAAACCAACTACATACGTAGGTACCTACTTATTAATAAGAGAATTATCTCGAATCGTTAATTGATTCAAAGAAGTGTTTTTGCTATGAATCCTTTTTCTTAGAAGCAAATCAATAAAACTGATACACAAATTAATTGAATGTTTTTTTCTTCATTCAGATTGATCGAACAATAAAAAAGAAGTTCGTTTCGTGTACAGTTCAGTATTAATTATTGAAGTTTACAATGAAGGGAGTAAAAAGAAATATTGTTAAAAATGAGATCACATTTTCCCATTATGATAATTGTCTGTTTGAAAATAAATCTGTTGGAATAGAACAGGCAACATATCCGTCTTTAAGGCATGAAATAATTATGCGCAATTTCTCCAGCCAAAAGTAGCTTTAAGAAATATTTCTGATGAAAGATTTTTCTTTCCTGGTCAGCCTGAAAAATGAAGCCTAATGTATGGACATTATAATATTCCTAAGCTAATAACCGAATTGAGTTCTGATGATGATAATGACAGTGATGATGAAAAATTATCGTTTTCAAGTACTTAATTATAGAATGTAAAAATGTAAGAAGTAAAAGAGAATCATTTTTCATCTGTTCTTGCTTGTCAATTGGGAACTCTTGCTTAGCACAGCGAAGATATGGTCCTCCATAGGTACACGGTAGTTGGAGCATATTAACTTATGAGGAACAAAAGAAACATATGAATTAATGAGGTACAAAAAAAACGACTACTAAAACAAGTAAGTAATTCACCTAACCAGTCAACCACTATAAAAGTTAATCAAGTACACTTATTGCTGGATACTTATTCAAAATGACAAGTAATAATGTAAAATTGTTTTTTGAAATGAGGAAAAACTTTCAGTTTATAATTTCGACCCGATGAGGGCTGATTTGGGGAGATTCATGTGCCCAAATTTCCATTAAAACAATAAAAATTTGCCTCACTCAAAAATTTTACCCATTGCAAAATAAAATTAGAGAATTTCTTTATTGGGGGTAGCAAGGACATGAAGCAAACAAAAGGGAGGAATTTATCCCCATAACTGGGAAAATCAGTATTTTCATAATTGTTGTTAAAAAGTTATCAAAAACTATATAAATAGAGAATTTTCTTTTTGGAAACACTCAAATATAATTAATTTGTATCTACAAAGAAAGGGATAAAACGAAATTAGACAACTATAGACCAATAATCCCAAGTTCAACTACATCAAAAATATTCTTGATGGTCATTGAGCATAGATTGAATGAGTTTTTTGGAATTTCAGCAAACTTCAGATCCGGAACCGTTTAGAAGGGGGGGGGGGTCTCAACAACCGATCATCGCTTTACGGTAACCCAGTTGGTGTAAAAGCTAATGAGTTTCAAGTCTCCCTGCACCTCTGCAGCTTGCCTTCGTCGACTTTCAAAATGTCTTTGATTCCCTTAACCACAACTTCATGCTAAAGGCCATGGACATTAATTTTGTAAATTTTTGTCTTCGGTCATTTTCCAGAATAAGTAATTCATTAAACGTGTTAATGAAAGGTTACGCAGGAACGATGACATTCCTGGCAGAGAACTGGCAATCTTCAGACACTTGATAACCAACCAGGTTTTAGAGTTGATTCAAATGAAAACACATATTCTAATCTTTCAAAACTTCACATTTAGGGAAGTTTTTTTTTTGATTTTTTTTTAAAACACTATGCAACTGCATATTTAGTCACAGGTTATCAAAATTGAATGAAATTTTAGCGCACAGTTTGATGGAGCCATGCCCGTGGAAATTCAAATTACGTGAAAGTATTCCTCATCCACTGCGCTATTTCTCCAGGCAGACCATAAACGATAAATGGTATTAGAATCTTCAACTATTAAAACAGGTTTTTGTACTTTAGGGAGGTATATATTTGGCCTTCAATCTGACTGAACAACTTGAAAGTTGAAAACAATACTACACCTAGCAGGAAATTCGACCCTAGGGGTGACGTCCCCTACTTATTCTTTGGAACAAAGGGTAAAATTTACGATTTGAGAATTCTCGCTCAGCACAGCGAGGATATGGACCTCTATTTATGGTAATTTAAGCTTTTCAGTTTTCATAAAGTACCTAAGAAACTTATGCTAAAACAACTCTACTGGGCAATTCACGCGGTTTTCATAAAGACAAGTAAGGAATTTTTTCTATAATTTTGATGGCGTTCAGCGTAAAAACAGTCAATGGAACTACTCCAAACGCTTCTAGTTCGAAATAATAGAATCGGATTACAATAGAATAATAAGTTGATGTATTATAAATTCAATTTTTTGGAATTACCCACTTATAAGAAATTATATGCTTAAGCCTAGGGTATTACTTTATACATGAAGGATTCGAATCTATCATAAAACCATATACCCACTAGTGAAGCAGATAGTGTCGGAAACCACATGTAGGTGTGTTCCATTGTACGCACTGCCATAAAAGCAAGCTAAATTGATTTTGTTGATTGTACATAAGTTTTGTTTGAAAATTTAAATATTAAGTATAAAAATCATTTCTGTAGTTTTTCAAAATTAGAATATTATTTCGGCACATTTACTTCAACTTTAAAAGAAAATAATGACAATGCAATTGTTCAAGTTAATCAAATCCATACAAATGTGATGATGATCAGAAAAAAACTTGTCTATTCTCTTTTACAAAATTATTTACATTTATTTTCAACCGATCCTACTAACATAGAAAAAGCAAAATATTGCAGAGTATGCAGGTATGATCATGCAACGTTCGGAAAATTTTCATGCAGTGTATTTTTTTCATTGTGTTTTTTTTTTGCTCAACTTGTTTTTTAATCAATGCAGTTTTTTTTTTACAGACAAATCTCCCGCTCACCAAATGAGTGCATACGATTTGGTACTAGATATCTGGCCTTACGACGTTACTAGTTTTTTTTTTAATTGTCTCGTTTTTGATTTTTTTTTCATTTATAGTTTCAAAAATTATTGTTCATTTTTTTTTTTAATTCAACAGAAAGCAGAACATACTGTGGAATTCACTATTCCGTTTCCTGTCAAGTTACAAACAGTTATCAAAAAAGTGACGGAAGCAGGATTCGAAAACTTAATAATAAATACGATCAACGTATCCGACGTTTCTAGAAAAAGGTTTTTAGAGCTGAAAAACCTCCAGCAAACAAGAAGCTAAACAATTCTTTAAAGGGTTCACACTAGTATGTGAAAACGATTTGCTGCTACAAGAGTTTATCAAGACACTGAGCGATGAAGATGAAGAAGATTAGCTGCAAAATGTGTTGTTTTCCCATCCGAAATTTATGCCGTTGTACACGGTGGATATAGTGAAAATTTACAAAAACTTAAAAGAGGAAACTGATACATATTTTACAAGTCAAAGATAATAGACTTGTTGCGTCAAGTGTAATTTTTGTCATTTACTGATAATTATTTTTCTTCTTTCCACCAGGTATGCCATACCGCCTCAAGATGGATGGAAGTTGGAGAAAGCTCTCCTTGATCAGAGTAAGAGATTTTTTTTTAAATTTGATTTTTTTATTTAGCTTCAAATGGTTCTTATTCAAGTTTGATAGAGAGAGGCGAGTGGTTATATTTTGTATATTATAGGGATTAGTTTATAAAATCAACACTAGGTAAGCGCTAGAGTTGCATTTGCTATTTTGTTAGTGATCCACGCTGTGTACATAAATAATAGTTGATGGAGACTCGCAGGCTGGAAGTGGAGGTTGGACTAGGTTACCAAAACTGAATTATATTATATTGATACTGATGCATTCATTTTGTCAATTCCAACTTCAGACATTACTAAGTATAGGTACGTCAAATCTATAATTTTTTGATACACTAGTAATTTCCCTAAATCGCATATATCATAGGTATATGTTTCAATCTGATCAATAAACAAGTTCTAGGCTTTTTCAAGGATGAGTTTGGTTCTATTGCTCCTAAAAAAAAAAAACTCATTTCATTATGTCCAAAAGTTTATGCTATTGAAATAGAAAATGAGAAAAAGATGTACGGGGAGTAAAAAGAAATATTGTTAAAAAGAGATACTCCAGAAGCTTGCCTTTGTCGACTTTCAAAAGTGATTCCCTTAACCACAACTTCATGCTGAAAGCCATGGACATTGATTTTGTAAATCGATGTTCAACTTTGAAATTTTGTATTGTTAGATTCCCAAAACTTGGAAAACCAGTATTTTCATAACTATTGTTGAAAAATGATAGAAAAACCTGATTTTCCATTTTTTTTTTTTTTTTGAAAACTCTCAAATATGATTTTGATCCACAAAAAAGGGGACAAACATAAGTTAGACAACTGTAGACCAATACCCTTGAGCTCAAAATTGAAGAGTTTGTAGGAATTTTAGCAAACTTCAGATCCGCAAAGGTTTAGAAGGGGGGGAGGGGTAGAGGCTAATTATTTTGTGAATTCAAACTTCACAAGGATGAGATTCCCAATATTGTACGTAATAGAAGTCCATTTTTGGGCGACCTTCACATACGGAACTCATAATTGAAATTGAATTCCTCAAATAAAAAATGTACTTTTCACTAATGTATTTTCAGTTTAATTGCTCATCAAAAATACGACTCCCTTTTTTTTGTTTCAGAACATAACTTCTAGCCAGTTTGTGTTTCTAATGACACAACGTTACCGAAACACGGTTTCCTGGTACTCAAACAGATGAACGTCATCCTATATTCCTGCCAACAGGCAGCGGAAAAACATTTATTGCGCTTGAAAACGATGAATTCCAAGCTGGTGACATAAATGCTGCTATTGAAAAAGAAGAAAATTGCCCCGTTAAATCTCATCACCTGACAGGCCATACAAATTTGCAAGTTGAGTAAGTACATATATCATAAATAATTTATAATACAAAAAGTTTTAGGATAATTAAATGATACTTAGTGGTCATTGTAATGAATATTTTATTAGAAATTAAATTTTATCAATTAATTCAATTTTTTGTCTGTTTTATCTATTCAATATTGTAGATTATTATAACATTGAAATGAATATTTTTTCGATTTGATTTTATCATTATTTATTAAAAGGTAAGTTTTATTGGTTAGCAAATTTTTATAATGAATTGGTCGAAAGAAACCAGACTAAAGAAGGTAATGAAGTTCTGGACACAATTCAAAAAATCATTTTTGGATTTTTTTGTTGCAAAGGCTAACCACAACCATCAACCAGGAAAGTATGACACAACCATTCACAATGTCAAGAGATTAGTCTCAGGATTGGCCATAAATTCGATAACAAACGATCCGATGGCCAGAATGCCCGAAAACTTTGATGAATTTCAAAGTTTCTGTAAGGTAAGTTTTATTGGTTAGCAAATTTTTATAATGAATTGGTCGAAAGAAACCAGACTAAAGAAGGTAATGAAGTTCTGGACACAATTCAAAAAATCATTTTCGGATTTTTTTGTTGCAAAGGCTAACCACGACCATCAACCAAGAAAGTATGACACAACCATTCACAATGTCAAGAGATTAGTCTCAGGATTAGCCATAAATTCAATAACGAACGATCCAATAGCCAGAATGCCCGAAAACTTTGATGAATTTCAAAGTTTCTGAAAGGTAAGTTTTATTGGTTAGCAAATTTTTATAATGAATTGGTCGAAAGAAACCAGACTAAAGAAGTAAAGAAGTCCTGGACACAATTCAAAAAATCATTTTTGGATTTTTTTGTTGCAAAGGCTAACCACAACCATCAACCAGGAAAGTATGACACAACCATTTGCAATGTTAAGAGATTAGTCTCAGGATTAGCCACAAATTCAATAACTCCAACTGGACATTATAAAATAAATATCTTTGGACGACCTGCCATGATCTACAACACATTAAAGAATTACAACGTCAGATTGACAAAACTAGGAGTCAGAAAGGAATTCCTAGTGGAGGTGTCAAGACACCATATCATTGCCTTCAAACAGTTAGCAAATTTTTATAATGAATTGGTTGAAAGAAACCAGACTAAAGAAGTAAAGAAGTTCTGGACACAATTCAAAAAATCATTCTCGGATTTTTTTGTTGCAAAGGCTAACCACAACCATCAATCAGGAAAGTATGACACAACCATTCACAATGTTGAGAGATTAGTCTCAGGATTAGCCATAAATTCAATAACGAACGATCCGATGGCCAGAATGCCCAAAAGCTTTGATGAATTCCAAAGTTTCTATGTGGTAGTTGAAGGAGATCATTACAAAGGGAAATGTTTGCTGACCTACAAACTTCCTTGACTATCACCGAACAGCATTTATCACAAATTAGGTAATTAAAATTTCAATAGTAAGTTTTTTTTTTTTCATTAAAAATGTGAAGTAAATTTGTTTTGTTTTAAATTTTAAAAATACCCAGAACTGAAATATGTACGTATAAGAAATAAACAGCTCTATGTATTGGAAATAGTCTTGGCATTACTACGTTGGTATTATTTTACAATATTAATGGATAGAAAACTATATTTAAAATTTGTTTTCATATTACCACTGAAATGTTTTCATCACTATGGTAATTAAGAATTATGTCATCTTATTTTAATAAGAGAATTATCTCAAATCCTTAATTGATTCAAAGAAGTGTTTTTGCTAGGAATCCTTTTCCTTAGAAGCAAATCAATAAAACTGATACACAAATTAATTGAATGTTTTTTTTTCTTCATTCAGATTGATCCAACAATAATAAAGAAGTTCGTTTCGTGTACAGTTCAGTATTAATTACCTATCGAAGTTCACAATGTATGGTACACTTTTGTGATGTTAGCAGTACACCAGTTGTTCAACAGAGCGACCTTCATCAAAGATAAAAATTGTTGAAACAGACACTCGATCAAAAATGGGAGATGCAAGGCTAAAAGACCTACTAGTACGAGTAATAATTGCCACAGAATCAGATAAAATAAAAATATTTCAAAAACCTATCATAAAAAGTTCAGAAAGGTAAAATAAGATTTCTACGGATTTGAGAATAATCTCATAAAAACTGCTCAGATGATCAACTACCGAAGACATAGGTCACAGGTTATCAAAATTGAATGAAATTTTAGCGAACAGTTTGATGGAGCCATGCCAGTGGAAATTCAAATACATGAAAGTATTCCTCATCCCTATTCCTCCAGGCAGACCATAAACGATCTGGTATTAGAATCTTCAACTATTAAAACAGGTTTTTATATTTTAGGGAGGTATATATTTTGCCTTCAATCTGAACATTATTTATTTGCCAGTATTGCCACAAATTCATTCGGCTCATTCGTGTTCCGTGTTTTGTACGATATCTTGCAGACTTTTTTTTTTTCTTTGAACCGAAGTTGCCACAAGCGAAATCGCTCATTCATGTTCGGTGTTTTGTACGATATCTTTCGTCTGTACCTAGACATTATACTTAATTCAACCCGAAATTCCGTATTCTTGCTCAGCACTGTGAGGATATAGACCTCTAAATGGTAATTTAAGCTTTTCGGTTTTCATAAAAAGCTTCGGAAATGGATTTTTCGGAGTGGTACGACCGCCATCAGTTTCGTGTCTCACAACTAGAAGGTAACATCGAAATATAAGCAACTCATAAAGACAAGTAGGTAAGGAATTTTTTCTATAATTTTGATGGCGTTCAACGTAAAAACAGTCAATGGAACTACTCCAAACGCTTTTAGTTCGAAATAATAGGATCGGATTACAATAGAATAATAAGTTGATGTATTATAAATTCAATTTTTTGGAATTACCCACTTAAAAGAAATTATATGCTTAAGCCTAGGGTATTACTTTATACATGAAGGATTCGAATCTATCATAAAACCATACCTACTAGTGAAATTTTGTAAATCGATGTTCGACTTTAATAAAAATTGTATAATAATTGATTAATTACTCAAATACGTGGTGGAGTGCCACTGAACAAAAGAATGCCAGGAACACTGAAAGATGAAAGACTAGAAGACCTATATATATAACTAATAGCCACAGAAACAGACATCGACTTGAACTATGACGAAATCATCGATCACTTTGCCTGTGAACTCTATAGTACATATTCAGCAAAAAGAACTTCTTCAAGTACCTACATACTAAATTTTTTGATTAAAACCAGTTTAGTGTTTATTACTGTGGGATATCAATACAGCATGGCTTTTGAAATTTAAATTCACGATTTATCAGACTTTGACAACGTTAAATTGTGTCTTCCTATTCCTACTCATATTAAAGATTACGTATCAGTGAGGAAATATTTTAGATTTCACGTTTAAAGAATCAAATGATGCCGTTGGTACTATCCTTGTTACCTCTGGTTTTGAAGGTTCATCATTCCGTACCTACTTCTGTATTGTGGATAGAATAATATCGCATCCAGATCTTGGTTTCTTAATTTTGTCTGACTATGATGATGAATTTGATTACGTGTTTGATGAACACCGTCAAAAATTCTACTAAAAATTTGGAAATAGAATTCTCTGACGTCGATAACGTTTTTTTAGTCCGGCACTCGCGTTTTCCGAAAAACCATGCGCAATAAGCTTACCATTATAATATTTTCAAAACTATTTGTGTTGAAAATCGATCATTTTGGAACCCCTCAAATTGTAAATTTTCAAAATCTTTCACCCTATTGTAAAATTTTACAATAATGTTTTTGAATTTAATTTTCAATGATTGAAAACTGAAAAAGAGCTCGAAAAAAGCACACAAAAAAACGAAGAAAAAAACTGTAAAATTTTGATTTTTGATCATCATTAAAAAAATAAATAAAAATATCCTTCGATATTGCAGAGCTCGGAAGCAGCCGCCCGTGTTCAAGGTTCAAAAGCTTCGGAAATGGATTTTTCGGAGTGGTACGACCGCCATCAGTTTCGTATCTCACAACTAGAAGGGAACATTGAGATATATTTTTTTCATTACAAAAATTGTCAAGGGAGGGGAGTGCTAAAAAAAAGTTGAGAAAAACAGTTTGCTTTGACACCCCCTCTGAAAAAGTATTCCATTGTACACACTGCCATAGAAGCAGGCTAAATTAGTAATTTTGTTCATTATACGTAAGTTTTGTTTGAAAATTTAAATATTATAAAAATCATTTTGAGAGATGAAAGACTAGAAGACCTACACAGCCAATTAGCCACAGACAGACATCACTTCTTTACTAAATTTTTAGAAAAAAACAAGTTAAGTGTTTATTACTGTGGGATATCAATATAGCATGGCTTTTAAAATTAAAATCCACGATTTATCAGATTTTGACAACATTAAATTGTGTCTTCCTATTCCTACTCTTATTAAACATCACGTATCAGTGAGGAAATATTTTAGAAGTACTGTTCTTTCTTGATACCTCTAGTTTTGAAGGTTTATCATTCTATACTTATAGGTACTGTGGATAGAATAATATCAGATCCAGATCTTGGTTTCTTAATTTTGTCCTACTATGATGATGAATTTGATTACACGTTTGATGAACATTTTCAAGCATATGAAATAGGACACTTGGAATACACACAGTAATTAATTAATAATGTGTATCAACATGTTATCTATATTTTCTATTTCGGACCCAAATAACTGCCATAAAACAGCAGGCACTAACCTGAATGAACCCTATCGCTGATTTTCTAACTATATGTTTTGTTGCGGTGTTCAGATAAAGATCACAAGCTTCTGGTGGATTGTCACCTTTGTGAGAAGAGATTCCAAAAAAGAATGCCATTTTTGACGCACTTAGTTACAGACCATAGCCTGAACGCTGATACGGCTACTTTCGAAATTATCATCAATGCTTTCAAAAAGTTGCCTTCATCTAGGAAACGAACCTGGATTCACAATCGAATTTGTACAATTGGAAAATTTTATTTTGAAGTAAGTATATTTCTCTTCTAACATCGATCATTTTTGCGGCAATACAAAAATATATGTACTTACGAATACCTACGAATCGCAGATCGCATGTTCTGCAAAAATAATTCAACAGATGAAAGACCAAATTTCAACATGGATGAGCTGTAGTGGGGGTGGGGGAGGTTGGACAACGTGATCTATCAGCCCATACCTCTAATAATATTGTTTCATTAAAATGATTTGAATCAATAAAAAAACCCAAAGGAAAATTTTATTGAAAAATGTAATCAAAATATGGATCACATCACATCCTAATACTAGAAGAATTACAGCAACTGAGGAATAACACCACAACAGGGGCCAGTTCGAAAAGTAATCATTTTGTTGATCCGTGTGAACCAGAGTAAATTCTATCATACCAACTATAACATTTTTCAGATTTTTTAAAATTTTAAATATGAATTTCACGAGTGCATAATTGTGTTTGATTTACTTTTTTCGTATATTGACGAACTTTTAAGTTCTGAAAAATTCCAGCTTAAAAAATTAATGTAAAAGTTGAAGTTGAAAATTTGATAGTCGTTAAATCGCCCAAACTCAAAGTCAACATACTTCAAGATCTTTCAAGAGTAATTGAGTAGGTAATTGTGCGCTAGCTTTTCCCGAAATAACCCTTATTATAGCGAGCATGGCGAATTGGTGAGGGAATCCCCTCTTTAAAGGGTGGGATATGCAACCTACATAATACATCTAAACAGAACCAGTCGCAACTCTTTTCCCCCTGAGTACGCTCCAGAACCAAAAACTAAACATTGAGAAGTTCGAGGTCATACAGGAGTAATAGAATTCCTACAAATCGGTTTCGGAGTGGAATTCAAAGTAAGTAGCATATCACCTTCAATGGTTCCTTGAAATTTCAATTTTAAAGAAACCCCTCGAGCGGTGCGAGGGCAAAAGCCTTTTGAAATTTGCAAATTTCAAGAATAGACGAATAACAGCAGTAATTTTGGGGTAAAAAGGTATAATAATATTTTTTTTCTCATTATTTTTTAGATCAAAAAAAATGTGGTAGTTTCTTGTATTTCTTGTTGTGTTTTTTTCCCCCCAGGATTAGGAAGTTTTTTTTAATATTGCTGGAAATGTGGAAAATGACGAAATTGTGATAGAAAATTCTCCTACTCAAAATGAGCCTATCAATTTTCAAGATAAATAAGTATATATATTTTTTTTCATTAAGTATTTTTTTGATAAAAAAAATGTGGTAGAAATTTCATGTATTTCTTGTTGTTGTTTTTATCAGGATTAGGGAATTTTTTTATTAACGAATCGGAAAATGTGATGGAAACTGTCTCAATCGGTGAAAATTTGAATTCTCAGTGAAATAACAGTGCAATCACATCGTCTTCAAAATATGATATCTTGCTACAAATTTGTTTGGAGACTTGATAAATAACAAGTTGCAAGCTCGTACTCGAACAATCCACGATCATAATCATAACTTTTGTTTCGCGCGGTTTTCATAAAGTAAGGAACTTTTTCTAAAAGTACAGATCGTTTTAAAATATTCTCGGGCTATGTGGAAATGCTAGACGCTTTGACCGGGAAATATTATATTATGCAACTAGGGAGATAGTGTGATCTTCAACGAATTTTGAGGTTTATTTCCCGAGCGAAGCGAGGGAAGTAACTCAAAATGGTTGAAAATCACATTATCTTCCCAGTTCCATAAAATATTTTTACGTTTTTTAGGGAGAGTATCGCTAATTTGTCCGCCGAGCGATTAGCGAGCGGGAGATAATGTATAGTAGATTATCTCCCTAGAAACGTAAATTAAAATTTCAAACCCTACCATAACAGATCTATTTCCGCCCGAGTCATGTCTTCGTAGGTCTGAAAGCCTAAATGGTAAGACGAATCGTTTGTATAAAAATTTTGTAAAATGTTGACTATTTTTATTATTTATATAATATATATTTTTTGTTTGTTTAGCCAAAGTAACGTGGTCATTGAAGATAGCGAATTTTACCCAAATCTTGGAAATTTTTGAAGAATTCCAGAAGATGATTTCAATTAATTTCTACAATTTTCATAACATGTGAAAAAATTAATTTTTTCACATATTTTCCTAATTTTGTGAAAATTTAATCGTATTTTTGGCCAATTTTCAATTTTTTAAATACTCTTCTGGGTGTTTTTTACATCGTTTTTAAAAAAATTTCCAACACTTTTTATTTCATGCATTTTCCTGAAATGTGCCATAACAGATGCAGAGTATGATTTATGTTCTTCCTTAAATTTTGTCCACCTTATTTATCTGCTATGGTGAGAAAAATTGTTTTTATGTTCCACAGGTATGAAATATAAATAGGTTAGATTCGGATTTAAAGCTGCTCCGAACAGAAATCCCGGAAATCACTAACTTACTTCAATATATGAATCCGCGGCGGTAAGCTTTTTTCCCCTATTCTCGCATATTATTATGTTCTTTAGATGCTAGAGAACCTCTCTACAATCAATATCGTACCGATGATCTCGCAGAAAATTTTGAATATGCAGCAGAAGGAATCATTGGAAGAATAGATTTCAAAAGACGATCATCGAATGGTATCCCTTTAACAACAATGATTGGATACCAGTAGGCGTAAAATATAAAATAAAGGAAAAATAAGCGTCGTTGTAAACTTATCTAAAAACCATTTCTTTTGTGTAAGGAATTTCTTTCTTTTTTATATGGTTAGTACCTATCCGTTTTATTAATTATTATCAACACCACTGTAAAGATGCTCACCGCACATCCGTTTATTCCAGCATCGATTTCATTCCTATCTAACAATCGATGATCCCAATTCGATCATTAAAATCGATTTACTGATAGAGCATCGTGATTTCATTCTCTTAAAAAGCTTTTGCTATTGCTTGTCTGACCTGGTGTACATTATACCCTACAAAGAAACTTATAAAGAAAGAATTCTATGCATATTTGGAAACTCAGCCAGAACTAAAAGACCTCGAAAAAGCTGGTGCTATGAGACTTCATCCCCAAACAGATGAAGAAATTTACAAAGATGAGGTCCTTGAACTGGCACAAAAGGTATATTTGGAACATCAAAAAAAGTTATCCACGGAATATACACCTCCAAAACCAATTGTGTTTGTGTAAGGGTAAGGGTACCAATTATGGACCAGTCCGCAATATGGACCAGCGCCTGTTCTCATTGGTAATTATCGCAAATCATGCGATCAAAATTGAACCGTTTGGTCCGTTCAAGGCTGAACCCGACTATATTCCAACACCACCACCTCAACAACCTAAAAAGACTTTACCAAAACGAGTGGTGAAAAAGAAAAGTGTACCAGTTAGTGCCACTAGACGTAGTAAACTGGGAAAAGCGAATTCAATGAAAGACCTTACATTGCTCAAACCAAATGTTTACATTAATATACTCGAAGAATCTGAGACTGATAGCCAATCTCCAGCGCCTAATAATTCGCTACATACCACCACCGATACATCATCTACGTCAACGTCCAAAGCAACAGCTGAAAACTGAAACTGAAAACTTGAACTGAAATGTAAAAGTTTTGCCATCACTGTTGTAGATTTACCTATATCCTGGATACTTTATTTCTTATACTCATATATTCACTTTTGGATCACAGTTGTTATGCTTATTGATGGTGAGGTTGAATGTTTTTATTTTTTGGTTTGTGGTAGAATACAGAAGAACATTTTCATATGATAAATACTTGAAAAAGTAAAAAAAGATGGGTACTTATTCAAATTGTACAAGAATTTATTTACCTATCAAATCTAAGAAATTTGAGTGTACTAAGGTTACTCAAAGGCTTTTAATTCAAAATAATGTTACATACAAAGAATGCGTTTATTGCAACCGTACAACTGAAATATGGGGAACAATTATCTCTACACGGCCGCCTACAAGTATGTAAGTAATTCACCTAACTAGTTAACCACTATAAAAGTTAATCAAGTACACCTATTGCTGGATAGTGGATCTGGATACTTATTCAAAATGACAAGTATTAATGTAAAATTGTTTTTTGAAATGAGGAAAAAATACCTGATAATAATTTCGACCCGATGAGGGCAGATTTGGGGGAGATTCATGTGCCCCAATTTCCCTTAAAATGATAAAAATTTGCCACACTCAAAAATTTTACCCATTGAAAAATAAAATTAAATGATTTCTTTATTGTGGGTAGGAAGGACATGAAGCAACCAGAAGGGAGGAATTTATCCCCAAAACTTGGAAAATCAGTATTATTTCATAATTGTTGTTAAAACGTTATCAAAAACTATATAAAATACAGAATTTTCTTTTTGGAAACACTCAAATATAATTTGTATCTACAAAAAAGGTATAAAACGAAATTACACAACTAACTATAGACCAATAATCCCGAATTCAACTACATCAAAAATATTCTTGATGGTCATTGAGCATAGATTGAATGAGTTTTTTGGAATTTCAGCAAACTTCAGATCCGGAACCGTTTAGAAGGGGGGGGGGTCTCAACAACCGATCATAGCTTTACAGTAACCCAGTTGGTGTAAAAGCTAATGAGTTTCAAGTCTCTCTGCACTCCTACAGCTTGCCTTCGTCGACTTTCAAAAGGTCTTTGATTCCCTTAACCACAACTTCATGCTAAAGGCCATGGACAATTGGACATTGATTTTGTAAATCGAAGTGCGACTTTCAAAATTTTGTTCTGTTGGACGAATCAAAATTCGTGTACTAATTTTATAGGTAATATGTTTTTTCATTCCATTTTGAACTCTCTGCGTTCATTCCTATTGTGATGTTTGTAATGTAAAAGTTGTAAGTAAATCATCAAAAACAGTCATTTTCGAATTTTCGAACGTTTGTCAAACTCAAAAATCGAAAAATGAAGTTGGGCAGCTGAAAATGTAGTTTTGGAGGTTTTAGGCCATGCTATTTCTAAGAACCGTGGTCCTATTCAAATCGGAGGTGGGCTAAACTTAAATTGTTTAAAAACTGGGCTTAACGAAGTTGAAGTTAGTTCTTCCCATATACTGTAATTTTTCAATATTCATTCGTCCAGATTCTTCTCGGCTCTCAAAGGGTTGAAGTTCCATATGTAAATTACGCATTTCGTTGGCAGAATTTGGCTAAACTCAATAATTACTTTTCAAAAATTTAGCTGATTTGAATGAAATTGTGCCGAAAATGCCGACTGAAAAATAACTTAGAATGAGAGGGAGGTCGACTCTTCCCCATCAGGCACATAGATACTCCCCTTATCGCCGGCTCTGCCGACGATCGTGTAGAAAAGCCAGACAAAATATTAACGAAAAATAGATTGTAAAATACCTGTACCTTTTTTGAGGATTTGTTTTTCATCGCTTCTTTTCCTTTTCTTGTTGCAGACTATCAGTCGACCGATAAGAGCACAAGGAAAGAACCAGAGACTTCGTTGGCATCTCAACGGCCGCGGCATTCTGTCCAGATCATATCCGGTTCGGAAAACGCGCGGTTTTCATAAAGTAAGGAATTTTTTTCTATATTTTTGATAGAGTTCAGTGTAAAAACAGTTCAACTTTTTGGAATTATCCACTTATAAGAAATTACATATATGCTTAAGCCTAGAGTATTACTTTTACATGAAGGATTCGAATCTAATATCATAAAACCATACTAGTGAAGCAGGTAACGTCGGAGACCACATATAGGTGTATTCCTTTGTACGCACTGTCATAGAATCAGGCTAAATTAGTTAAATTTGTTCATTATACGTAAGTTTTGTTTGAAAATTTAACTTCAACTTTAAATGAAAATAATGACCATGCAATTGTTCAAGTTAATCAAATCAATACAAATGTGTCCTAAATTATTTGTTTCTGATAAGAATGAATCGAAAAAAACTGTCAATTCTCTTTTACAAAATTATTTACATTTATTTTCAACCGATCCTACTGACATGGAAAAGGCAAATATTGTAGAGTATATTTTACAGGTCAAAGATAATAGACTTGTTGCGTCAATGAAATTCCAAAAAACAAAAAAAAAACAAAAACATATGATGGAGAATGATTACAACAATATTATTGACAACTACTGCATTGCGGGTTCAGCAAGACTCAAACCACCTCAGATGAAAGGAATTATCCACTTATAAAAAATTATGTGCCTGAGCCCAGGGTATTACTTGTTATATTGAGGATTCGAATCTATCACGAAACAACATTAGTGGAGCAGGTAATGAATGAGCCAACATACAGATGCTTGAAATCTGAAATTGTCAGCACAAATAGGCATATAGACAGAGGAGATTTGCTCAAGTTTTGTTTGAGAATTTTAACATGTAAATATTACATACCTTTGAAATTGAGGTCCACCATTATGGTGCAGAAAAAGTATAGTAAGTAGGTACTTTATTGTGAATGCTCTTACATATAATTTGTGTAATTTTTTGTCATTTACTGATAATTATTTTTTTCCTTTCCACCAGGTATGCCATACCGCCTCAAGAGGGATGGAAGTTGAAGATAACTGACCTTCATCAGAGTAAGAGATGTGCTGTCTTCATGCGTCACAAAAAGTTTATTGTTCGAGTGAGTATGAGTAAGTATAGTTTTTTTTCTTCAAAATTTGATTTTTTTATTTAGCCTGAAATGGTTCTTATTCAAGCTTAATGGAGAGAGGTGAGTAGTTATATTTTGTGTATTATAGGGACTAGTTTATAAAATCGACACTAGGTCAGCGCTAGTGTAGCGTTTGCTATTTCGTTTGTGATCTACGTTGTGTACTAGTTGATGGAGGCTAATGGGCTGGAAGTGGAGGTTGGACTAAGTTACCAATACCAAAACTGAATTACATTGATACTAATGCATTCATTTTGTCAGTTCCAGCATCAGACCTTACTAAGTATATGTCAAATCTAGAATTTTTTGATACACTAGTAATTTCCCTAAATCTCATATATGTTTCAATCTGATCAATAAACAAGTTCTAGGCTTTTTCAAGGATGGGTTTGATTCTATTGCTCCAAAAAAAATCATTTCATTATGTCCAAAAGTTTACTCTATTGAAATGGAAAATGAGAAAAAGATGTATGTAAACTTGAGGGAGTAAAAAGAAATATTGTTAAAAATGAGATCACATTTTCTCATTGCTATAATTGTCTGTTTCAAAATAAATCTGTTGGAATAGAACAGACAACATTTCGGTCTTAAAAGCATGAAATATACACAATTCTCCAGCCAAAAGTAGCGTTAAGAAATATTTCTGATAAAAGATTTTTCTTTCCTGGTCAGTGTGAAAAATGCAGCCTAGCGTATGGACATCATAAAATTCCTAAGCTAATGACCAAATTGAGTTATGATGATGATGAAAAATCATCGTTTTCAAGTACTTAATTATAGAATGTAAAAATTTAAGGAGTAAAAAAGAATCATTTTTCATCTGTTTTTTTGTTTTTTTTTTTGTATTTGTTTTTGTTTGTGTAGGATGTTAGCCTATCCGAATTGCCCAATGAAATAATATTAATGATTATCGAAACTATAGAATGTAATGACCTTTTAAACTTATGAGCCGCACTATCGAGATTTTCTGACTATGGATATGTATTCGAGTATTTCAAGGGAAAGACCACTAAATGCTGCGTAATCCGTAGCAACAAAATTATTATTGCTAATGAAACCAACAAATGCAAAATTTAATCGAAGAAAGTCGCTGCAAAATGGTGGCACTCCAACAAAAAGAAGCTAAGAAACGTATAAAGAAAGAATTCTATGCATATTTGTAAACTCAGCAAGAACTAAAAGACCTCGAAAAAGCTGGTGCTACGAGACTTCATCCCCAAGACAGTAGAAGCAATTTATTACGATGAGGAAATTGGAAAATTTTACTTTGAAGTAAGTATATTTCTCTTCTAACATCGATCATTTTTGCGGTAATACAAAAATATAGGTATATTTACGAAAACCCACGAATCGCAGATCGCATGTTCTGCAAAAATAATTCAACAGATGAAAGACCAAATTTCAACATCGATGAGCTGCAGTGGGGGGAGGGGGGTTGGACTACGTGATCTATCAGCCCATACCTCTAATAATATTGTTTCATTAAAATGATTTGAATCAATAAAAAACCCCAAAGGAAAATTTTATTGAAAAATGAAATCGAAACATGGATCACCTCACATCCTAATACTATAGAAGAATTACGAACGAGAACAACTGAGGAATAACACCACAACAGGGGCCAGTTCGAAAAGTAATCATTTCGTTGATCCGTGTGAACTGGAGGAAATTCTATCATACCAACTATAACATTTTTCAGATTTTTTAAAATTGTAAATATAAATTTCACAAGTCCATAATTGTGTTTGATTTACTTTTGTCGTATAGGTATTGACGGACTTTTAAGTTCTGAAAAATTCCAGCTTAAAAAATTAATGTAAAAGTTGAAGTTGAAGATTTGATAGTCGTTAAATCACCAAAACTCGAAGTCAACATACCTGATGAAGATCATTCAAGAGTAATTGAGTAGGTAATTGTGCGCTAGCTTTTCCCGAAATAACCCTTATTATAGCGAGCATGGTGAATTGGTGAGGGAATCCCCTCTTTAAAGGGTGGGATATGCAACCTACATACTACATCCAAACAGAACCCGTCGCAACTCTTCCCCCTGAGTACCGTTCCAGAACCAAAAACTAAATATTGCAGTTCGAGGTCATACAGGAGTAATAGAATTCCTTCAAATCGGTTTCGGAGTGGAATTCAAAGTAAGTAGCATATCACCTTTAATGGTTTCTTGAAATTTCAATTTTAAAGAAAACCCCTCGAGCGGTGCGAGGGCAAAAGCCTTTTGAAATTTGCAAATTTCAAGAATAGACGAATAACAGCAGAAATTTTGTGGTAAAAAGGTATATATATTTTTTTCTCATTTTTTTATTTAAAAAAATGTGGTAGAAATTTCTTGTATTTCTTGTTGTTGTGTCCCCCCCCCCCCCAGGATTAGGAAGTTTTTTTAATAATGCTGGAAATGTGGAAAATGACGAAATTGTGACAGAAAATTCTCTTACTCAAAATGAGCCTATCAATTTTCAAGGTACCTCTTAAATAATATATTTTTTTCTCATTATTTTTTTGATTAAAAAAATGTGATTGAAAAAAAAATTCAAGTTGGTGTGTTGTTTTTTTGTATTTTTGTTATTTTTTCTATTTATTTATTTAAATTCAGAGAGCTATTCCCTTCAAAAATCTGGTTTCGGAGTGGAATTCAAAGTAAGTAACATAAATTATCTTAATGGTTCCTTGAAATTTCAATTTTAAAGAAAACCCCTGAAAATTTTAAAACTTGAATGATTATTTTTTTTTAAATTCAAACTTGGAAAAAAAAGCAAACGAGCCTGAGTGAACCGAGGCTATTATAATGAGTCCTAAAAGTGATATTAATTCCCCAAATCTAAATTTCGCCATTTCCAGCCATTCTAGGGCCTCCAGCGCGATTTTCAATTTCTCCAGAATTTTGAATTTTCTCCAGAGAGCATGTAGGTATATGATGTTGGACAGCTAAAAATCGAGTTATGTGTTATACTCAATCTGTTTAACGAGTTTATCCACATTTGACCCGATTTTGAGAGCGATACCGCAAAAGTGGTTTTTTGACCAGCCTTTTTCATAATAAAAATATCCAAAAAATCAAACATTTGCCGTTTGCGTGGAAATTTTCGTCAATCGCTGTATTTAGTCCAAAAATAAACCTCCCGGGGTCGAATTTCGCCATTTTCAGTCATTCAGGAGCATCCAGCAGGATTATCAATTTCTGTAGGACTTTGAAGAAAGAGCAAATTCAAAATTCTGGAGAAATTGAAAATCGCGCTGGAGGCTCCAGAATGGCTGGAAATGGCGAAATTCAGATTAGGGAATTATTATCAATTTTAGGACTTATTTTGATCATACTGATCAAGTACATACTTTTTTTTTTTTTTTTTTAAAAAACATAAATCATCAAAAACAGTCATTTTCGAATTTTCGAACGTTTGTCAAACTCAAAAATCGAAAAATGAAGTTGGGCAGCTGAAAATGTAGTTTTGGAGGTTTTAGGCCATGCTATTTCTAAGAACCGTGGTCCTATTCAAATCGGAGGTGGGCTAAACTTAAATTGTTTAAAAACTGGGCTTAACGAAGTTGAAGTTAGTTCTTCCCATATACTGTAATTTTTCAATATTCATTCGTCCAGATTCTTCTCAGCTCTCAAAGGGTTGAAGTTCCATATGTAAATTACGCATTTCGTTGGCAGAATTTGGCTAAACTCAATAATTACTTTTCAAAAATTTAGCTTACAAAATTTCATAAAACTGATGAAATAACAGCAGGAAACGATAGAAAAACTACCTTCAAAATCATTATCAAGTAAGTAAGTGAATTAATTTATTTCAATTGGCTTTTTCTATTTCGATGTGTTCCGCTGATTTTCTAACTATATATACGTACGTTTTGTTGCTGTGTTCAGATAAAGATCACAAGCTTCTGGTGGATTGTCACCTTTGTGAGAAGAGATTCCAAAAAAGAATGTCATTTTTGACGTACCTACTCGTGTTGTCTATTTTTATAATCGTACTAGGGGCCCCAACTTGTTGGGACCACCCCTAGGCGAAATCTCTCCCTCTTCAAGCTTCCCCCAGAGATGGGTCTGGGGCCCAGTTTGCTGTCAGACAGGTATGCGTGAATAACCACTCCTGGAGCTTGGCAGGGATCGAGCCTTAGGCAACTGCCTAGGGGTTTGGGTCAGGGTGGATGATCCGTCTCACCTCCCCCCCATTCCCCTTCCTGTCCCTTATCTTAATTTTGGAGTGAAGGTATAGTTTGTATTATAGAATAGCTAATATTAGTAACCCTAAAATTAAGATTGTTTTTTCTTTTAAATAAATACAAACCCTCGGCGCCTAGTGCGTCCGAGGTGTTTGAAAAAAAAATAATAATTATAATTAATAGTGTGTACGTATTAACATGTTATCTATATTTTATATTTCAGACCCAAATAACTGCCATAAAACAGCAGGCACCAACCTGAATGAACCCTATCCTTTTACGCTAATAATGTTTGAAAACGATACACTGAACATCATTATAAAAGGAAAAGGCTGCCAGTATGACGTTTCTGGCACAGAGCACCAACCCAAAGATACAAGACAATGAAGCAGGAATTTTCCATCGAATTTGTACAATTGGAAAATTTTACTTTGAAGTAAGTATATTTCTCTTCTAACATCGATCATTTTTGCGGCAATACAAAATATAGGTATTTACGAATACCTACGAATCGCAGATCGCATGTTCTGCAAAAATAATTCAACAGATGAAAGACCAAATTTCAACATGGATGAGCTGCAGTGGGGGGGGGGGAGGGAGGTTGGACTACGTGATCTATCAGCTCATACCTCTAATAATATTGTTTCATTAAAATGATTTGAATCAATTAGAAAACCCAAAGGAAAATTTTATTGAAAAATGAAATCAAAATATGGATCACCTCACATCCTAATCCTATTAGAAGAATTACGAACGAGAACAACTGAGGAATAACACCACAACAGGGTCCAGTTCGAAAAGTAATCATTTCGTTGATCCGTGTGAACTAGAGTAAATTCTATCATACCAACTATAACATTTTTCACAGATTTTTTAAAGTTGTAAATATGAATTTCACGAGTCCATAATTGTGTTTGATTTACTTTTGTCGTATGGTATTGACGGACTTTTAAGTTCTGAAAAATTCCAGCTTGAAAAATTAATGTAAAAATTGAAGTTGAACATTTGATAGTCGTTAAATCAGCAAAACTCAAAGTCAACATATACTTGAAGATCTTTCATGAGTAATTGAGTAGGTAATTGTGCACTAGCTTTTCCTGCAATAACCCTTATTATAGCGAGCATGGTGAATTGGTGAGGGAATCCCCTCTTTAAAGGGTAGAATATGCAACTGTTTAGATCCTTTTGAAGCGGAAATCGCCGATCTGTTCTCTCACCTACCCCAGCTACCTGAAAGTATTGCCCTTGAACTGGTAAGATTTTTTTTGAAGTACTTACCTTTGAAAAATTTTTAAATACACATGTGAAATATTTATTAAATGATTGATTTATTGAACTTACTAAAAAGGATGTAATATTTTGTTACAGGATGCTGAATATCTTCAAGATTTGGATCGGTATCTTATGCCTACTTTTGACCCGAGTGTACCCCCTCCCCCCATTATTGAATGTTATCCAAATTCGTCCGATTCGTCCTCGATTCCAATTACTTCCTGCCAGGTTCCCCCTATTGATTCGTTCTCCATTCCAACGACGTCTGTCGAGATTCCCCCTGGTCCAACATCGTTTCTGGTTTTATCAAAGTTATTAGGGGTACCCCCTATTCCCGATCACGACTACACTACACCTCTGCAGAATTTACCCGAAATATCGATAAAGAAGGTCGAGAAGAAGTGCAAGGAAACCGAAAAAGTGAAGACAACGAATGAGAAAATTGGTTTAAAAAGGAAACGATCCCCTAGTATTGGTAAGAATAATTCAAAATACGTAATTTTTTGTTATTAATAGATGTATAAATGTAGTCTTCTATCTTCGAATTTTTGTGGGTAGAAATGTGCACTTTTCAAAAAATTAATTTTGGTGAAATAAAAAGTGAAAAAGTTCATTGAAAAGTGTGAAAAGTTGTTTTTCACGTAATTAATCGAATATTGATAGTTTTGAGCCTTTCTAGAGCCTCTAATTTTTTTTTTGGAATTTTCAATTTTGAAGAAAATATACCTAGTGATAAATAATAAAAATGTGTTCTGAATTGCGAAGGTGGAGGAGTGGAGATAGTGAAACTTGATATTTGACTTCGTCAATGAGGTCAGTGATCCATGATGAGTGATTTTAATGGTCTCTCGATATTTTTTCTAGTAAAAAGGTGAAAAGTGAAGTGAAAAGTAGGACTTTTTCTTTTCAACTTTTTATTGAGAGAAAAGTACTTTCAATTTTCAGACTGCAGATCTATAAATTTGAGGTATTGATTTTTCAAATTTTGGGATATTGCTTCTCCTCCCCTCTCATCTTATCTAACAAGTCATCATGTGTTTTTACTATAAATGTAGGATGTTTTGATTATTATGTATTTTCTAATAAATGTAACGTTTTCACAGAAGTTATCGAATTAGGGCCAAGTGACATTAGAACCCCACCGAAGAAACGTCCACATTTCCGCTCCAGTATGCAAAGTCAGCGCCAGTCTTTAGACGCAGTCATGAGAACAAAGACTGGCCTGGCTCCAGTAATGCATACCTCAAACGAAGAAAAAAGTTGAACGTAGTTTTTCCGAACTTGTTTGAACTACACCAAATTTAGAGAAATATGTCAGTTGTTCTTTATTGAAATCTGAATGCAACTGAATAACTCTGGGCTAAGACAAGAAATTGGATGATTTCTTTCCATGGTGAGAGACTACTTAGTTAATGATTAAGTTTTAAAATAAAAATATAGGTTTTTTTTACTGTTCTAAGTCATTTTACCAGCATTTCCCCCACATTTTTGTACTTTGTTTTTTTTTAGTTTTTATTGACAAACAGTACTTGAATGTATTTGATTATTTTTAAATCCGTTTAACTACAAGCCCACGCTGGTGGGCATCTTTAACTATGCACAACCGCTTATAAACTTTGTAAATTCGAATGATGTAAACAAAAGATACCTTTTCCTGCAATACCAACTACCTATTCCCAAGTACACCCATAGTAGAACCAACAAAAACAACAACTAGCGCAAAAGAGCTCAGCATGGAAAAGTGCGTGTCTAATACCCTGAAGGCACTGAGGGTAGCTAGGAAAGACTCTGCACCACAGCACTTGTACTGAGACTGATTAAATGACAACAATGCCCACACCACACCAAAAAGACTGATTATGCCTTTAGTTCATCAAACTGCAAATATAGGGAACTTCACCATAGCGGAAGATGGAACCCAGAGTACCTTTGAAGATATGACTAGGGCCTCCGTGTTTCACCAGCAGGAAACCAACCTGGGAATCTGATGGCACCATGACAACCAATGTGTTGAGCAATGCCCAGAGTTCCTGAGTGAATAAGTAAGTTTAGTTTTTTTTTAAACTTTATTTTTTTTATTTAGCCTCAAATGGTTCTTATTCAAGTTTGATAGAGAGAAGTGAGTAGTTATATTTTGTATATTATAGGGATTAGTTTATAAAATCAACACTAGGTAAGCGCTAGTGTAGCATTTGCTATTTTGTTTGTGATCTACATTGTGTACATGGTTGATGGAGGCTCACGGGCTAGATGTGGAGGTTGCACTAAGTTACCAAAACTGAATTATATTGATACTGATGCATTCATTTTGTCAGTTCCAACATCATACATTACTAAGTACCTATATGTCAAATCTAGAATTTTTTGATACTAGTAATTTCCCTAAATCGCATATTATATGTTTCAAGCTGCCCAATAAACAAGTTCCTCAAGGATGAGTTTGGTTCTATTTGCTCCTAAAAATTCATTTCATTATGTCCAAAAGTTAACGCTATTGAAATGGAAAATGAAAAAAAGATTTATGTCAAATTAAGGGAGTAAAAAGAAATATTGTTAAAAATGAGATCACATTTTCCCATTGCTATAATTGTCTGTTTGAAAATAAATCTGTTGGAATAGAACAGGCAACATTTCGGTCTTCAAGGCATGAAATATGTATACACAATTCTGCAGCCAAAAGTAGCTTCAAGCAATATTCCTGACCTGATGAAAGATTTTTCTTTCCTGATCAGTCTGAAAAATGTAGCCTAGCGTAAACATATTTTAGAAACTTTGTACCAGGGTTGTTCCATAGAATTACTCACATTCATTTTACGTTAAATAATCACGTTTGAAAAAAATTCAATTTTACGTTGTAAAATAAAATACTATACTTGAAAATTAAAACGAATAATAAAATATGAAAATCGTCCAAATTATCGACAATGATCGAAAAATTGATAAAATTCCATAAAAATTGAATGAAATTTCATCGAGATTGGTTGTACTAACACACCATTAGCAACTAACAAAAGAAGCAAAAAAAATTATGTGATTTGTTTGTATTGGGGATAGGAAGGACATGTAGCAAACGGAGGGAGGTATTTACCCCCAAAACATGGAAAATCGGAATTTCATAATTTTTGTTAAAATATTATTAATATATTATAATGTTGATCCACAAAAAAGTAGACAAACATGAATTAGACAACTACAGACCAATAAGTTTGAGCTCAACAGATCAAGTACGGATTAATTATGTAGGTATAGTATTTTGCTATATGTGAACTTTGTTGACTGTAGTTTATGAAATTATAATCTATTCTAAATTGTAACTAGTCTGCAGAGGCCACAAAAGGCGGGTGCTTTCTGCAGGAGTGCGAGGTGTCCTACCAGGTAATTTATTCATTGGTCCTGATTCTAAATACAGAACTGATGATCCTGGAAGCGGATTTGACAAAAATGCCAAAAAAATGGTTCACAAACGCTACTTCACTTTTATGAAAAACGCATACCAAGAAATGACGAAATACATTGCAAACCGGATTACAAATGACAAGAAATGCATTGAAGAGGCATTCCAGAAAAAAGTAAGTAATCTTCTAATTCAACAGGAAAAAATCCAGTTTCAAACGCCCGAATAACTGATAGATTCGCTGATCTCCGGAAATCCACAATCCAGAAAAAAGTGAGTAAGTATTCTTCTAATTCAACAGGAAAAATCCAGTTTCAAACGCCCGAATTGTAAATTTGGAGCAACTGATAGATTCACTGATCTCCGGAACAGTACATATAAAATGCAAGAAAATAGCGCGAGTTAGAATACCAAAGTACCTATTGCAAGTACGCAGTAAGTAAGTGTACTCATTTCGGTAACGAATGAAAAATTCATCTTTTAGATCGTAAGTATTCACACACAATTATTTTTTCTAGACGTTGCTACAACAATAGAAACATGCACATGAGTATGGTCTGCTAATTTGCTCATCATAAACAAAATGATGCCAGTCTCTGGTAAATTTCGTAGAATTTTACATCGCTGCAAAGAGGAATTTTTTCGCTTCAGGCTTCAATTTTCAGGTTTTGCCTCAACAGTGTTTTAGGATTTATTTTGTCAACTTTGCTGTTGTTTGTTTTGGGACTTTTTCATTAGACGTAAAATCAGCTTATTCAATGTATAAATATTTCTTTGTTTTCAGTATTCTGAGTAAGTGAGTAAGTTAGTTATCCTGTCTGCAATATTCAACAGATAGACCAAATTCTAACAAGGATGAGCTGGGAGGGGGGGGATTAGACTACCTGATCTATCAGCTCACGCCTTTAATAATTGTTTCATTAAAATATGTAATTTGAATTACCTAATTAAAACACACTGATGCGAGATGCTATTGGAATCTTTACAATTCAGAAATTTAGGTGCTGCGCATTCGAAGTGTTGATTGAGAGAATTTGGATTTGTGGATTGTACATAATTATATTATTTGAAATCTGAAAAATTAAGAATTTTTGTCGAACACAGAAATAAGCATTCTGACCTTATGAGACATGGACAATTTTTTAAAAAGGAGAAGATTTCTACGCTAATTCCGTCCCCCTTACACAAATCACTACACATTTTCACCCCAAAACGTAGAACATAACAGCCAAAGTATGGGATACAACCCATATCCACACTCCACAGCCTTATTTAGACGGTTTCAATTTCTAATTATTGAAACAAATAATTATTGTACCCCAACCAGAGTCTTATGATAAAAATTCCGAAAAATGCGGAAAATAAAAAAAAAAAGAGAGAGAAAAGAATGATTCTAGAGAAAAATCCCTTCACTGTTGAGCGATAACCTTGAGAAAAATGCTCAAATTGCCAACAGATAAAGAAAAAAGGAAAAATATTTTTAAAAATGACACTTGATATTGTAAAAAAAAAAAGAAAAGAAGTAAGTGAATAAATAAATAAATAAAAATATCTCGAGTACATAGGGCCCTAACAGAATTATAAAAGTACTCAGAGAACTTATATCATGCCTAGACTAGATAAATAGGAACCAGAGACATTCCAGAGTTCAAACAATCGAAATAATGGATGAAATCAACGAAAAATTCAAGAATATATCAATCAAATCCAAACTGCAAATCATCATGAAGAAAATCTACAGAGATGTAAACAGCTGCTATGTTCATAAACAATACGTAGACGTAAATTCCCTTTTAAAAGTACCTAAAAGTTTTACTTTCGATGGATTACCTATTTAATCATAACCTTAATTGACTTACGTATGTTGAAAAACATTTATTGGAATTGCCAGACACACCAGTTTCATATATGTAGGTACTGTTGAAGTAATTGTAAGTCTGCCAGAACCTTCATCCAGATTTTAAAAAAAATTGAAAATACTGACTTGCTTTAAAGTCAGAATAGTGCACTATAATAACGAAACAGTCTCAGTGAATCAACAATGCAGTTAGTAGGTAAATTTAAGAACGTAAGAACCCGAATTGGATATGAGTATAAACCTAGGTAAGAAAACAGCTCAAGTGTAGGAATTTAAGAACCTTCAAGATGAACATAATATACCTACTTAAGTCACATTTAGTTTAGAATTCCAAAATATTGCAAGCAGGTACATACGTACCAAAATTCATCTTTTAGATCGAATTCAAACACAATTATTTTTTCTAGGCGTTGCTGCATGAGTATGGTCTGCTAATTTGCTCATCTTTAACAAAATGTTGCCAGTCTCTGATAATTTTTGTAGAATTTTTCATTGCTGCACAGCGGAATTTTTTCGCTTCAGGCTTCCACTTTCAGGTTTTGCATCAACAGAGTTCTAGGATTTTTTTTGTTGACTTTATTGTTATTGGTTTTTGTTTGTTATACGACTTTCTCATTAGACATAAATAAAATCAGTATTCAATGTACAAATATTTCTCTGTTTTCAGTATTCTGAGTAAGTGAGTAGTTATCCTGTCTGTAATGTTCAACAGAAAGACCAAATTCTAACAAGGATGAGCTGGGGGAGGGCGGGATTAGACTAGGTGATCTATCAGCTCATGCCTTTAATAATTGTTTCATTAAAATATGTATGTAATTTGAATTAGGTACCTATAATTAAAACACTGATGGGACAAATTATACGAAAATATGTAACTAATCATATAAATATACCTTATCATCACAAAAATCCACTTTTTAAAAAAATCATAAGTAATTAGCTTTAAGCGTAATCGACCATTTGCTTGTGGTAAAATAATAAGTACCTGTAAATAAAAATATATAAGTTGTTCAACTGAAATTAAATGTACCTACGAAATTATGAAATGATTCATTTACCCTTTACTTTGTAATACATCTAATAAATTCGCTAGAACTCACGACGAAGATTCTGAGAACGAAGATGAGGATAAAATCAAATCAAAGCATCAATAAAAAAAAGCCATGGTTCTCGAGTCTATCATCCACAGAATAGAAAAAATGTCGGAAAGCATAATCTGAAGTAAGTAAGTGATCTCACGAGGTGCCATACAGATTAAAATTTAAAAGCTTTACTATTACATCATGGAATTGAAAGTGAAGTGGATGCGAACAAAAATGTTGAATAACAATTGGAAATTATTATCGACTCCCAATTTCGAAATCAAATTAAAACTATTAGAACTTTCAAAACCACTAAAAAGCTTATTCGAATCCAATTTCATAGGTGAATTGTTATATTTAATCTGGTTAATATGGCTTACCATTATTATCCTCCCTAAATATTTATCTATTTATCAAACTATGGTGGGACATAAATGTAAGAAAAAACAGACCTCCACCAGTAGCCCAGCGTAAATATAAAATAGTACAAACACAAAATGATTCGGAAATAAATGATTTGGAAGCATCCCAAATGTGACCATAACCGAACTTGACCTTGTATATTTTCCCACACATGATAGGGGACCATTATAATTATTATGAGTGACGGGAAACTATAATCTTAAGATATCATCTAATTCAACAGGAAAAAATCCAGTTCCAAACTCTGAAATTAAAAATCTGGAGCAACTGCTAGATTCACTGATCTCCGGCAATCCACAATCCAGAAAAAAGTAAGTAAGTATTCTTCTAATTCAACAGCAAAAAATCCAGTCTGCAATATTGAACAGAAAGACCAAATTCTAACAAAGATGAGCTTGGGGGGGGGGATTAGACTACACGTGATCTATCAGCTCATGCCTTTAATAACTGTTTCATGAAAATATGTAATTTGAATTACCTAATTAAAACACTGTGTAGTATAAGGTGTTGCACCTCGGGTAGCTATCTATGGAATAGTTTACACTACATGGGTCGGAGAGGCTACATAAGTGAGTCCAACTCCGAAGGGAAGAGAGTCGGGATTTTATTAAAAACGAAATGGAGATGCTTATCCATTGCAAAATATTTACGAGACTAGCTGATCCACTCATCGCTAGCAACGGTCAAACGATATTCAAATGTTATTAATTTTTTTTTTTTAATTTCTATTTTTAAAAAAATTACAATTTTCTATGTGAAAAATTTTGCATTTTTCAAATTCTAAAAATTAATGAAAATAAGTCATATTTTGTAGATAAATTACGATATTGAAGGGTGATAATGTTGGCTCTCTTGTACAGAGCCCCCCCCCAATTTGGGGAAAATGGAAAATCTGTAACATTAATGTCTATAGAAAAAATCTCAGTGAATCAAACAGAAGTAGAACTGAGTCACTTGAAAAGTTTTTACCACCATAACTTCAGTATAGAAGCTTGTTAACCAATTTGCAATGCATTTTAGTAAATCTAAAACCATAAGAACCTGAATTGGAAATAAGTATAAAAGGCAAGAAAAACAACTCGAGTGACGTCACAGACGCGCTTATTCTCAATTACATGAGCCCTTCCTTCAAGCAAAAATAATTTATATTTTTAACAAGTCTAAAAATTTTAACGGTAGAGTACACTCTGAGAAAAATTATACCACGGACAAAATGAGTGACCCCCCCCCCCCCAAAAAAAACCATATAATGGAGAACGAGCAAAACAATAAAACAGCAAATAAATTTATTGAAAACGCCCGTCCTGTGGGTTCACCGTGACTCAATCAAGGAATTATCCACTTTAGCGGAACGAGTACTGAACGAAAGCATTTACAGATGTATAGGTATTCTTCACCCTCGACTTTCTAAGTAAGTAATATTGCATTTTCTTTGTAAACAGAGATACACCATAGAAGCAGGCTAAAATTGATGTTGTTGATTATAAGTCTTGTTTGAAAAACTTATTTCTGTACTTTTACAAAATTAAAATATTATCGAAAGGATTTAGTTTTTGTTGTCTTTTGATTTTAATAAATTAGTAGATAAATTTTTTTTAACAATTCTATTGAAGGATTGATGAAAATATTACATAAAATGTTTAAAACAAAGAAATTACGTTGTAAAATGTTTTTGATACTTTGACTAATGTAATGTCGGATCCAAACACTGCGATATCCAAAAAAAGGACTACAGAGACGCCTGCTTGATAAAATCTAGGAATATGCTGGCAGCAAGAGTGACAGCATTTATTTCATGGGAGTTACTGTTGGTTTTCAGAAGAGCGTGATTTCTTTGGCCATACTCAAGTTGTTGACAAGAGAGACACAATTGAAATCCCGATTGATCCGAGGACATGGACTATCGAAAAGAGTTTTACATCGAACATGAAAGTGACATGGCCAGGAGTGTACTAATGTACGTCACAAACACACCAACGGGAATCCCCGAAGCTCTAGAAAGTAGAATTTGAAAGGCATATCATAGAGTCGAAATCAGATGGAGAAAAAATTGAAAAAGTGAACCAAGTTTCTGAACAGAAATCAAACCAAAACGAACCAAAAGAAGACCAATGGAGAAAAAATAAATCAAGAAATTGGAATCAAGGAGCCAATTGTCCAGGTTGAAAACTGGGAACTGGGATGGCCTCCCCAAGATTATCATGAACTTATTGCGAAGGTTTCTTTGCTTGACCCAAAAGAGAGTAAGAAGAGAAAAAAATCAACCAGTAAAAACTATATGACTGGCACAGTTTATCTTATGAAAAAATTGGATGAATTTGTGAGATTTATGACAAAGTATCAAAAATCGCTATTGAAAAATCAGAATTTCGTCAAATTTAAAACTAAATCTTCGATGATTTCTCAGACTAGTCCTGTAATTTGGAATTTCAAAATTTGAATCGGATTGAGTAGTAAAGAAATTTAAAAAAATACCGAAACTGTAACAAAATTGTTTTTTTTTACTATTACCAAAATACTCACCGAGTAAGAAGAGCGCCAAAAAGACTAGATGAACGAGGTGGAATGGCCGCAGAAATGAACTGTTCTACGTTCTGGCGAAAACAAATTTTGAATTTTCTGCAATATTCAATAGAAAGACCAAATTCTAACAAGGATGAGCTGAAGGGGGAGGGGGAATTAGACTATGTGATGTATCAGCTCATGCCTTTAATATAATTGTTTTATTAAAATGTGTCGGTAATTTGAATTAATTAAAAAACCGATGGGAAAATTTTATCAAAAATGAAATGTAACAGCACGTGTTGCTTTTCAGCGACAACGACTCGATTCTAGGAACTTTCAGTTTTTATTTCACGACTAACGTTATCTTAGTTCAATGCTCGTTACATGTACCTATGTATTTCATTGTACCAACTCTTTTCTTATTTTTTATGTACCATAGCTACCTAAGTACCTATACATATGTAATTCGTTTTCAAGAAAATAGAATGTCTCTTATTCTTCACTTCTGGCTTTCTAAGTAAGTAATTGTTTTTTCTTTGTAAACAGAGATATACCATAGAAGCAGGCTAAATTAATGTTGTTGATTATAAGTCTTGTTTAAAAATTTAAATATTATAAAAATTATTTCTGTAGTTTTTTAAAATTAGAATATTATTATAAGGATTTAGAGCTTATGACTCTTGTTACCAGTATAAAGAAAACTGTCTTGCACTGGTGATTTCTCAAATAAATACAAATTATGTTTTCTCCCTATAGGGAACATGTGTACAGTGGGTGCTACAGTAGTGAGCAAAGAAATAGATCCTCGTTCCTCGACCTACCCAACTTTATTCTAGTCAAACTAGTGCCCCAAATGAGAAAAAAAAAAATAACGGATAATAATTTCCACCCAATGAGGGCTCATTCATTGAGAAAGTTCATGTGCCCCAATTTTCCTTAAAATTATGGAAATTTTCCTCACCCAAAAATTTCAAAGACTGAAAAATACAATTTTTTTGGAATGGTTTTACATCAAAACCAACATTTTGGGTGCGAAAAATATTCGAAAATTGATCATTACGACGAAAATCGCGCGAAGAATTATAAACATGGTTAAAACTGACGCATCAATTAATACAAATTATAATAAATTAAAGAAAAATTAGTGAAATAATAAATTATTATGCTTCAAGGAAGTGATCTCGTTTTGCATGTTGTATACATACTCGTACGAGTATATGTTAGAGTCAAAACTCGACTACACAGCCGTAAGTGATAACTCTATTTCTAAAATATACAATATTGGGAAGTACACTAGAAAAATCATGAATGGTATTTTACTATATAATATGCGAAGCAGGACTCTGTTCATGACATAATACGATACAAACGATTTGTGAAATTTTACGGTAAAATGAAGCATTATTCTCAGTAATAACGTAATTTATCGAAATAAAAAACAGTTGGTGAAATTTTTGACTTTCAAATGAATTATTAAATCAGCGCAGTGCATTTTCTGGAAAAAATAAAAGGGTGTGATTTAATACCACGACAAAAAAGGGCGTCAGCACGACAAGCATAGGCACTTTCACGCCAGAAAAATCATTACCACGACTAAATTGGAAATTCCCGACAATAAAGAGCTTATCCCGACATAAAAGGTACTCCAACGACAAAATAATGTATCAAGCGACGAATTAAAAAATTCACGACATTTTATTACTTTCAACTGCTATATAAGGCAATGCACGACAAAATTTTTCTATCAAAAACAGGCATTTCACCGACAGAAATTAATTTTTGAAAAATATAAACATTACATTGAAAAATATACAAATAAACGAAGTATCTATTAGAAAAATTTCTGTTTAGTGTTTATAAAAGTAAAGCTTTCGTTAACTTCGTTGGGTGACCCCTCTCCTCTTTTGACCTAAGGGGATACCAAAAAAACGAAGTAGGTATGTAGAAAATTGCTGTTTATAGAAGTAATCCCGGGGAAAAAAGTTCAAACTTGGCCATACATGATCATGTATGGTGGATGAACTCGAGCATACATGATCATACATAAACCGAAGTTTCCATACATGCTCATGTTACAAAATTGTCCCCCACATGATCATACATGTCATATAATTATGATCATGTATGATCAAGTATGATTTAGTGTAACCATGATCATGTGTAAATGCGGGGATTTTTTTTAACATGAACATGTATGATCATACTTTAAATTCGAGAATGTATGAATTTTTATAATAAAAATATTGTCAATATAAAATATATGGGATGATTTGCTGAATGGTATAAGTACATAAGATGTGCTAAGAATGCAAGACAAGTGTGGATAAATGAATTTCAGACATTTTTCCAGATTATAGACACTTTTCTAGATTATAGAATAAAATGTATGATATAAAACATGCAATTTCATACAAATGATCCATACATGAGCATGTGGGGGACAATTTTTTAGTATGATCATGTATGAAGTCGTCATACATGATCATGTATGGCCAAGTTTGAACTTTTTTCCCCGGGAATGTTTTGTGGATTTTGATGGGCGACCCCTCTTCCTCTTTTGACCTCAGGGACGAAGCAAAAGGGGGCTAAGGGGTGACAGTAAGCACCCCTCCGGTTCCGCAAAAGTAAGAAAAACTTGGAAAATTGTGAGAAATTCCAGAAAGTTTGGAAAATACAAAAATTCCAATAATATTTTAGTTTCAGTTTTCAAAAATTCAAATTTTTTACAATCATGTAAATTATCATTCATTTGCCGACAAAATCACCGACCTTATCCTCAAAATTCTCATTTTTTCCCTAAGCTTTCGTCCTCGCTTCGCTTAGGCCAGTTTGGTTCTCTTCTACTGAGTTACAATTTCACTCAAATTTTTTTGAAAGAAACTCTCTGTTGATTATTTGTCAAAATTTGTACAAAATTATAACTGTAAAGTCGTTAATTTAGCCATAATCGAACTGATAATGTTCTGTCGTGTATGAAATTATTTTGGCGTGAATACTGCTTATTTCGTTTTTAAATTGTAGTCGTTCAAAAATACTTTTTTGTCAGGCTTCATCTGGCGTGAAACCTCATCATTGTTTGTCGTTCATTCATATTTTATGAACGAAAAAATGCTTGTCGTGATGACGCCCTATTTCGTCGTGCAAAAAATATTTCCCCAAAATAAAATAAACTATTATATTAGGTAAATCAGATTTATTTATTTCTTCTGATCCAATGTTTGAAGTTTAGACTACTTTTTATATAGGTACTTAGTATTTTCTTCATTGTTTTTATTCTTATATTTTCATCTTTTCTGAAGTTTAGCACAGACCTTTCTAATAAGTTTTGGGTTGTCTCAATTTTTTTCATAATGTTTTTTGGGGGTTAAAGTCAATGATTATAGTCCGGCATATGACAATAGGAGTAATTGCACCCCCCCCCCCCCGCCGATCCTCCGGGACAACTTTTTTCTTAAAGGGGACATCCTAAGGAACATTTTAAAGCAAACTTGCCAAAAAAAAGGTTGGCCTTACTTACAAAATGGCGGCCATTTTGATTGACAGGTCAGCCGAAATCGCAGATTTTGCGTTTTAATTTAACATAGGACTTGCACGAACTTTTTCAAACTTTACAAAGGTAGATCGAAAGATTATGCAAAAATTTATCACCTGTCAAAATTTCAAGTGCTAAAGTGCGTTTTTCGATTTTTGGCGATTTTTTAAAAATCCCATTGAGCCCAAAAATGAGGAAAAAAATAAAAATTTTACCAAATTGACCAAGAAAGCTGAAATTTGGGATATACCCTATTTTCGACATGCCAAATCGATTGGAAACGGTTTCAACCCGTTTTGAGCAGTTCTGGAGTCTCCAGCAGATTTTTGAAACTTTAAATTTTCACAAAATTTCATCAAATGGAGATGGAAAGCTGAAATTTACTCTACACTCCAATTTTAACACTCTCTGAAGACGACTTCAGGTGGGTTCAAGTAATTTTATGGCCTCCAGCGACTTTTTTTGAAAATTACTGGAGCGTCCACCAGATTTTTGAAACTTTAAATTTTCACAAAATTTCATCAAAATGGAGATGGAAAGCTGAAATTTACTCTACACTCCAATTTTAACACCCTCTGAAGACGACTTCAGGTGGGTTCAACTCATTTTAGGCCCTCCAGCGACTTTTTTGAAAATTACTGGAGCCTCCAGTAGATTTGTGGAACTTGAAATTTCCCCAACAATAATTTATCAAATGGAGTTGGCAAGCTGAAATTTACTTCGCTGACTACATGGTGGTTTCAAATCGTATTGAAGCTTCCAGCTGCTTTTAGGAAATTTCAATTTTCCAAAAAAACGTCATACAACCTTTCAAAAAGTTGCTGGAGGCTCCAAAACGACTTGAAATTCACCAGCAGTCACCTTCGTAGTGTATTGAAATTAGTTTGCAGAATGAATTTCGACTCTCCATCTTGGTTTGATAAAATTTTGGGGAAATTTCAAGTTTCAAAAAACCACTGGAGGCTCCAGTAATGTTCAAAAAAGTCGTTGGAGGCTCTAAAATGACTTGAAATTCACCAGAAGTCGTTTTCAGAGGGTGTTAAAATTGGAGTGTAGAGTAAATTTCAGCTTTCCATCTCTATGTTGATGAAATTTTGTGAAAATTTAAAGTTTCAAAAATCTGCTGGAGGCTTCAGGAATTTTCAAAAAGTCGCTGAAGGATCCAAAACAACTTGAAATTCACCTGCAGTACTTCGTAGCGTATTGAAATTAGTTTTTAGAATAAATTTTAGCTTTATACAACTCCAATTTGATGGAACTTTGTGGGAATTTCGAGTTTCAAAAATTTGCTGGTGGCTTCAGAACTGCTCAAAACGGGTTGAAACCGTTTCCAATCGATTTGGCATGTCGAAAATAGAGTATATCCCAAATTTTAGCTTTCTTGGTCAATTTGGTAAAATTTTGATTTTTTCCCTCGTTTTTGGCCTAAATTCAATTTTCAAAAATTCACCAAAAATCGAAAAACGCACTTTAGCACTTGAAATTTTGACAGGTGATAAATTTTTGCATAATCTTTCGATCTACTTTTGTAAAGTTTGAAAAAGTTCGTGCAAGTCCTATGTTAAATTAAAACGCAAAATCTGCGATTTCGGCTGACCTGTCAATCAAAATGGCCGCCATTTTGTAAGTAAGGCCAACCTTTTTTTTTTGGCAAGTTTGCTTTAAAATGTTCCTTAGGATGTCCCCTCTAAGAAAAAAGTTGTCCCGGTGGATCGGCGGGGGGGGGGGGGGGCAATTACTCATATTGCCATATGCCGGACTATTAGGAGCCATAAGCTAATGTGGGAAGTATGTACGCATTAAAAATCTGACTTTTAAGGTGAGGTTCTGAAAAGGTCTTTTAAAAATATTTTCAAGTGCCCAATGTGTTTTCCAAGTTGAAATTATACGTCTGTTTACCTCTCATGTAGTACTGCCTTTGAAAAATATAATTTGACCAAAATGTACCGTTTCAGTTACTATTTATTTTTATTTCTTTTTTAGAATCTTTTGAGAGAACTTTTTTTTAATAGTTAATTTTTAGCCCTGCAATTAAGATTTTTACCAAGACATCACCGATCCAACTCTATTTTTGTTTTGATAGGAAAATCTTGATGAAGAATACTATCAGTGTCTTTATACCTATCCGGATGTAAAGTTTGGTGCAAATCTACGCAGAGAAGTCAGTACACTTCAATACTTCAATGAGCTGAATATTGGATCAGTCACTGCAGTACTACAATCCAAACCCTGCAGAGTACCAAGATAATTCGGCTTTCCGGAACCCTATTTTTTTTACTTTGGCTTGTTTGAAGATCAGGCAGATTTTTATTATACAGAATGAAAAATCTCTGATTATTATTTTTCTTATGTGTTTCAGATGGAATATTTTGCATAATTTCAATCATTATCACACTGATGGAAGTGAGAGGAACCATATGGTTCCTTCTCTTCCATCACATGTATCTGAAAAATATTACAAAATTATCTTTCAAATCTTTGTAATGTCTCAAATTTTCTCTTCTGTGGCTTGTAAGTAGGTATGTTATACAGATAGATTACTTCTGTACTGAAGATGGGATTTACAACATGGACATTATTTATGCGAACTGGTAAAATTTTAATACGCATGTTTGTTACTTAATTGAAATTGTATTCATTTTTACCTAGGATAAACATAGTATGATCAAATTTTTGTATAATGCAAAAAATTTACAAAACTTGATCAATTACAATGAAAATTGCAAGAAGAATTATAAACATGTTTTTTTTTCATTTTTTCATATAGAACTGGAGTTTATTCGTAAAATATAAATTATTGTGCTTCCAAGAAGTGATCCTTGTTTTATATGTGCCCCCCCCCCCATTTCCCAAAAATTAGAAAAATTGAGCAACATATGGCTTATGGGGTTTTCAGGGGGCCTTGAATGGTCATATCAACTTATTTTTTAGATTTCAACCCACCCGACGGTGCACTTGTTGAAAGATTATTATTTTTCTTTCTTTTGCAGCAGGATATGGAGAGTAATCAGACAGAAAATGATACAGCTTCAATATTTCACATGAAGACCCATGGTGAATCCAAGCGGAAGAAAATTTTAATTTAAAACTAACTATGGGGGAAACACATCCAAACATATGACCATTGTAAGTATACCTTACCTATGATCGCTAACAGGTGAATTGAGTGTTTGATGAGACTCTTATTTTAAAGGAAGTGATCTCGACGACTGAGGTAAGTATATTTCACTTCAAACATCGATCATTTTTGCGGCAATAAAAAAATAATTTATGAATACCTATGAATTGCAGATAATTGTTTCATTAAAATATGTAATTTGAATTACCTATAATTAAAGCACTGGTGGGACAAATATTAAAAAACGAAATGGTGATGCTTATCCGAAAAAATGTCAGAAAGCATAATCTGAAGTAAGTAATTTTACAGATACACCATAGAAGGGAATTACTACTCACGAGGTGCCATACAGATCAAAAGCTTTATTTTTACATCATGGAATTGAAAGTGAAGTGGATGTGAACAAAAATTTTGAATAACAATATTGGAAATTATCGACTCCCAATTTCGAAATCAAATTAAAACTATTAGAACTTTCAAAACCACCAAAAAGCTTATTCGAATCCAATTTCATAGGAGAATTATTACCTATATTTAATCTAGTTAATAGGGCTTACCATTGTTATCCTCCCTAAATATCTATCTATCTATTTATCAAATTATGGTGGGACATAAATGTAAGAAAAAACAGACCTCCACCAGTAGCCCCGCGTAAATATAAAATAGTACAAACACAAAATGATTCGGAAATAAATGATTTGGAAGCATCCCAAATGTGACCATAACCCGAACTTGACCTTGTATATTTTCCCACACATGATAGGGGACCATTATAATTATTATGTGTAATTTATATCATTATGCCCCAGTAGCCACTAAGGTGTGAGGTCACCCCTTCTGAAAGGAGGGGGGAAGCCTTACACCTTCTTTAATTATAATTATATGAATTCTGCAAATAAATCTGTGATGTAAATTTTTTTTTTGTTTTGTTTGTTATTGTTAGATAAAAAATTTGTTAAGTACTTGAGTGATTTTTATGACAAAGCAGTAATCGCAGACGATTTGAAACAATTACAGAATTTTTTTAAACAGAATTAAAGAGGCAATCCAGAAAAAAGTAAGTAATCTTCTAATTAAACAGGAAAAAATCCAGTTTCAAACGCCTGAATTGTAAATTTGGAGCAACTGCTGGATTCACTGATCTCCGGATCAGTAAAACACGCAGAGTTTATGACTCTTCTTGCCAGAATAAAGAAACCGTCTTGCACTGGTGATTTCTCAACTAAATATAAATTATGTCTTCTCAGACCTTAGGGAACATGGGTACAGTGGGTGCTACAGCAGTAAGCAAAGAACAAAATTTAATGGATCCTCAACCTACCCATATTCTAGTCAAACTGGTGCCCCCATCTCTAAATCTGCACATTGACAAGGCAAACATGCCGGACACGAGATAACCAGCTAGGAAAATATGTATCATTGAGACAATGTCACCATTGTACATGCGTGAACTGCAGATTGTTGCAGTACAATGAATGAAGTTTGCGGTAAATTTAATTAAATTATTTTAAAATTATTATAGGTATTTAGGTACATATTATTTTCAGAAAAATTCAGCATAAATTGCTTAAATTATTTCACAAAACATGTTACAATTACATAAAACTATAAATTGAAACCAACCGAAAGTTGGGTTTCAAAAGTAACAATTTCTAAGCCAGCATACTTAATAAAATTGCCAACAATATTGACAAAAAGTGATCAAATTGCAGTAAAATTGAGCTAATCTTGAGCCAACATAATTGAACCCAAATAAGATTAATTAAAAGATTGTATAATGTTCATCGACAGTTCTTCATCTATAAAACGGATTTATTATTCGAAATAGTTATAAATAGGTAAAAATAAAAATTATTAAAAAATACCATCGAAATAGCTAAAACTCATACGATAGCTTTTAGTATACGTCATCGAAGATAATTACTTTGTAATTAATGTACATTATTTAAACGTTGTAATATTCATGTACAATACAAAGTTTCACACGCAACCTACTACCATGAGAAATTATTGAACTATTTATCATTAAGGAAGTGAGGATAAAATCTCATTGCTCTCGGAGCTGAGTTGTTGCAGTAAGATGAATGAATTTTGCGGTAAATTTAATTAGATTATTTTAAAATTATTATAGGTATTTACATATTATTTTCAGAAAAATTCAGCATAAATTGCTTAAATTATTTCACAAAACATGTTAAAATTACATAAAACTATAAATTGAAATCAACCGAAAGTTGGGTTTCAAAAGTATAACAATTTCTACGCCAGCATACTAAAATCGCCAACAATATTGACAAAATGTGTGAAAACTGCTCAGTGGATAAAATTGTTATTTTACCAATGCGGTTAGATGAGGGCACTACCAAAAAAACGAATTGTGAAATGATAAATTATCATGCTTCAATGAAGTGATTTCGTTTTGTATGTTGTATGTATATATTCCTAATGGAGAACAACCCCCGCAATAACACATTTTTCCCATACCACTTTGACACCAAAGTTCCAGATAAACATTTCTATCAGAACTATCAGAACAACTGTACCTATTTCTGAAATAGAGATATTTAACTTTATTTATATGTTGCTGTGTACATTCATATAATAAAAAAGACGCCGTGAATCGTCTAGTTGGAGCTCAAAACGTTGAGAAATATAAAAATTTTAAACGCCGCATTCATTTTTTCAAGGTCGGGCGTACTGCAATATAACTATCTTTTTTTTTACAACACTGATTTAATTTCAGGAGTCAAACTTAGAATATTATTGTAAGGATTTAGAGTTTATGACTCTTGTTACCAGATATCTTCTCCCTTAGGGAACATGGATACAGTGAGTGAGTGCTACAGCAGTAAGCAAAGAACAAAATGGATCCTCGACCTACCCAACATTAGACATAAAATCAGTATTCAATGTACAAATATTTCTTTGTTTTCAGTATTCTATGTAAGTAAGTAGTTATCCTGTCTGCAATATTCAACAGAAAGACAAAATTCTAACAATGATGAGCTGTGGGGGGGGGGATTAGACTATGTGATCTATCAGCTCATGCCTTTGATAATTATTTCATTAAAATATGTAATTTGAATTACCTAATTAAAACACTGATGGGACAAATTTTATTAAAAAATGAAATGGAGATGCTTATCCATTGCCAAATACTGACTAGACTAGCTGATCCACTTGTTGCTATAGGGTCAAACAATATTCAAATGTTATTATTTTTTTTTTTTAGTTTCTATTCAGGAAGTGAAGCCGACTCTACAAGAGTTTCAAAATTTTGAAGAATATATACCTATCCAAAATAGGAGCTGAAAATAAACATCTGACCGGTATTGTTAAAGTAGGTATACTGAGTATTTCATTAAAAAGCATTCTATTGTTAAGGTATCCTTTCATTGAAAGTTTGTTTTTATTTAGATTATACTGCCACCTGATTGCGGACTAACAGACAAAAATTCATCAGAGGTTGTGTCAAGTAAGATTAAGCCTATTTCACTATGTGAACTGTGTTGACTGTACACAACATAACTCGTATTTTAAATGTAAATTTACTATAGGTGGCAAATTGTCCAGTAAGTAACTCATTTGCATGATTTTCTAATTTTTGTATGTTTTTGTAAGTTTAACACAGCCATTTGTTTTCTGTTTGACAGTCCTTTAATCTGGGACAGCAGCTAAATACCATATTAGATAGAATGATTGATGCGAAAAAAGAGATTCCTGGAATAAACAGCTGGTACCTGTACTTTGGAACATTCAGAAGTACATTCGGATGGCACACAGAAGATTACAATTTGTACTCCATAAATTAGTTACATTGGGGCGCACCAAAGACTTGGTGAGTTTTTTAGTGCATTGATTCTTTCACGTTTACCTGAGACACCAGGTAATGTTTTATGTTTTTCAATGTAGGTATGCCATTTCACCAAAATACACAATGTGGTGGTGTTGTGACAAATTTGTGCAAAGGAAGCACCGTGTAATTTTGCCTGCGGCCTTGCAAGAATTGTAAGCATGTCATTCCCAATCTTACTGTCTCCATTACTCAAAAATTTATCATTATGATGAAAATCGCGCAAAGAATTATAAACATGGTTAAAACTGACGCATCAGTTAATAAAAATTATAATAAATTAAAGAAAAATTAGAAAAAAGGAATAAAACTTTGCAAAAAGTATTTGTTTTTTTTTTTCTTTTTTTCATAGTAGAATAATTGTAATTTTTTTGTGAAATAATGAATTATTACTTATGCTTCAAGGAAGTGATCTCATTTTTGTATGTTGTATGTATATATTCCTAATAGAGAACACCCCCCGCAACTACACTTACAGGGGTTCTCAGGGGGTCTTGAAGGTAATATCAACTTACTTTTTAGATTTCAGCCCATTGGACGGTGCACTTGTTGAAAGATTATTATTTCTCTTTCTTTTGCAGCGGGATATGGAGAGTAATCAAACAAAAAAGATACAGCTTCAATTTCTTAGGAAGACAAATGGTCAACCTGGGCAGAAGAAAAGTTCAAATGGAAACATTCTATGGGCGGTCCATGGAACACAAAGTCTGCCAAGACAGTCATTCAGAATTATTGGATAATAAGCGGCTCAAGGCCAAGAAAAATCAGTGCTCCCAAGGCATCCTGATTATCTGGTTCATAGTGATGTACACCAGGGTTAGTGAGAATACTTATAAATCTAGAGATCCAGTTTGCTTTGATACAATTTTAACAGTACCATTGTGTTGAACTGTGTCAACAGATTCAAATATATGACATGACCATTGTAAGTATGTATATGTTACCTATACAAGATCACTTCAGGAGACGATAGTGCCCAAAAATACTCGGCTTCCCAAGCAGGAAACTCAAGTAAAGCAAAAAGAAACCGAAATAAGAGAAGTAAAGACAATGTATGTCACTGAAAAGGCCAATAATTCTTTGCCCTCCAAGGGAAAATCGGCTTCTGAGGTAAAGGACAAACTACTGAAACAAATAGATACCTGTAGAAAACTGGTGAACAACAGCGGCAATATAAAAACAACTATTCAAGAAGGGATCCTGGCCACTCTTGAAGAGATGGAAGAATTTTCAGTAAATCTCACAAATGTAGTCAAAGAAGAAGTAGCCAAGTCAGTGAAAAAGCTTGCTGAGCAAATTGACAGCATAACACAACAACTTAAGGGTTCACTGGACCCCATAGCAAAGAAAACTAAGAAAAATCCACAACTTGCCATGCACCAGCTACCGGATGGCACGGAAAAGTATGACGTTGATAGAGCAATTCTAAATGCAACAGGCGAATAAGCCCACTTTATCAGAATAATGAAATACAAATACAATGACCCCACTTCAGGGTCATTTGCAATATGCACAGTATCTCCAAACTCTTGGCAAACACTGGTGAGAAAGTATGGGAAAATATTCATGGAGTGTGGCTGGTCAGTCTGCCCTGTAAAGAATAGTGTGCAACCTGTAAAGTGTCTCAAGTGTCACTCATACGGACACGTTATGAAACAGTATAAACTGGAACAAGAAGTACCCTATAACCCAACAGAATGCGTCAATTGTATAAGAGCCAACACAAACAACAAAAATAACAAATATGATACAAAACATGTCACCCACTCTCAAACATGCCCATGCTTATTGAACCACATCAAGTCCATAACTGACACTTATAAATAAATTGAGGATTCTAATCTATCATGAAACCATATTAGTGGAGCAGATAATGCATGAAACAACATACCGATGCATTCGATTGTAGGCACAAACAAATACACATGGACTTTGACAACAAATGTTCAGATAGGGGCATTCTTCCCCCCCCCCTCGGCTTTCCAAGTAATTAATCGAATTTACTTTGTAAACCGTGATATGTATAACCATAGTAACAGGCTAAATTATTGCTGTTGATCATAAGTTTTGTTTGAAAATTTAAATTTATTATAAAACTCATTTCCGTAGTTTCTTTAAAAATTAGAAAAAATTTGTTTTTTTGTGTTCTTTGCAGCCACAAGAAAAAATGGAAGTAGACCCATTATACAGTATGACACAAAAGTAGTGTTCGGTGGCGTTTATTTCTAAGTGGAAAGAGCTAGAGAGATGAATGAAGCGGCGTTGAGTAGGGAAAAATAAGGGCTTTCAAAAGCAAGCTTGAAAATTTCAGGCCCATGCACAGGGTGTCCACAAATTGAAAAACCGGTTTGGTCAAAAAATTCAAACTGGTTTTTATTGGCGCAGTTTATTCTACACACTAAGGCGACAAAAACGTGATATGAATTTTTTGAAACCGGTTCGTTGATTTGCAACCAGTTAACAAAAAATACCCAAAAATTGAAGATAGAGAAAAAAGTTTGAAACAAAAGTTGTAGAGCGTGAAAAATTACACAGTTCTGTCTAATCTTATTTTGAAACCGGTTCATTGGTTTGCATTTAGAAACCAGTTTTTGACAATCACCTAAAAATTGAAGATAGAGAAAAATGCTTGAAACAAAAGTTGTAGAGCGTGAAAAATTGAACCATTTTCGCTGATCGGATTTTGAAACCGGTTCATTAATTTGCAACCAATTATCAAAATTACCTAAATATTAGAGACCGAGAAAAAATCTTGAAACAAAAGTTGTAGAGCGTGAAAAATTACACAATTCTGTCTAATCACATTTTGAAACCGGTTCATTGGTTAGCATTTAGCAACCAGTTTTTGACAATCACCTAAAAATTGAAGATAGAGAAAAATGCTTGGAACAAAAGTTGTAGAGCGTGAAAAATTGAACCATTTTCGCTGATCGGATTTTGAAACCAGTTCATTAAATCGCAGCAAACCATCAAAAGTTACCTGATTGTAAGTTAATTAGTCATTTTCAAAATCCGGTCAGCACAAATGGTTCAATTTTTCACACTCTACAACTTTTATTTCAAGAATTTTTCTCTACCTTCACTTTTCAGGTGATTGTCTAAAACTGGTTGCTAAATGCGAACCAATGAACCGGTTTCAAAATGTGATTGAACTGAATTGTTTAATTTTTCAAGCCCCACAACTTTTGTTTCAAGCTTTTTTATCAATCTTCAATTTTTAGGTAATTTTGATAACTGGTTGCAAATTAATGAACTGGTTTCAAAATCCGATCAGCAGAAATAGTTCAATTTTTCACGCTCTACAACTTTTGTTTCAAGCATTTTTCTCTATCTTCAATTTTTAGGTGATTGTCAAAAACTGGTTTCTAAATGCGAACCAATGAACCGGTTTCAAAATGTGATTAGACAGAATTGTGTAATTTTTCACAGTCTACAACTTTTGTTTCAAACTTTTTTCTCTATCTTCAATTTTTGGGTATTTTTTGTTAACCGGTTGCAAATTAACAAACCGGTTTCAAAAAATTCATATCACGTTTTTGTCGCCTTAGTGTGTAGAATACATTGCACCAATAAAAACCAGTTTGAATTTTTTGACCAAACCGGTTTTTCAATTTGTGGACACCCTGTGCATGGGCCTGAAATTTTCAAGCTTGCTTTTGAAAGCCCTTATTTTTCCCTACTCAACGCCGCTTCATTCATCTCTCTAGCTCTTTCCACTTAAAAATAAATGCCACCGAACACTACTTTTGTGTCATACTGTAGTTATTGATACCAGGTTTCTCAGTCATCACTGCGTTGACATTGATGATAGGAAAATATAATCTCAGCAATCCAGAAAAAAGATACTAAGTATGTATTCTTCTAATTCAACAGGAAAAAATCCAGTTTCAAACACACAAATTGCAAATCTAGAGCAACTGGTAGATTCACTGATCTCCGGCAATCCACAATCCAGAAAAAAGTAAGTAAGTATTCTTCTAATTCAACAGGAAAAAATCCAGTTTCAAACGCCCGAATTGTAAATTCGGAGCATCTGCTGGATTTCACTGATATCCGGATCAGTGAAACACAAAGAGTTTATGACTCTTATTAACAGAATAGGTGAAGAAACTGTCTAAAGGGCAATGTTCATCTGTATGAACAAAATAAGACAAGAAACTGGACAAAAATATCCCAAATTAGAAATGATTATTGAATAAGCTATGATAAGGTAGGGAGCCTGCAAGCAGAAATTATATGTTAGAGCCCAGGGTATTATACTTAGAAATAAACGACATACCGATGCATTTGATTGTAGGCACAAGTATGTAGATAGGGTTTCAAAAAATGAAATTAAAATTTCTTAAGAAAACAAAGTCTAGATGCAATGGTTTTCAAGTGTATAAAAATAAAAGCTCCACTGAACCTCAAAAAGTATGCCTAAATCCCTGGCATTTTGAATACGAATTTGATCAGCCAGAAGCACCTAACCGAGGGGTAAACCTGTAAAATATTATGTCATCAATCCATGTATTTTAAATGTAAATTTACTAGGTGGCAACTGCCTTACCACAAAACCCAGGGTTCTTTATGCAAGAATGTGATGGAGAAAAAACATGAGCAGAATACTTACATGTCAGTGGAGCAATTTGAAATTATGGCAAAAGAATACGAAGGCCAAAGAATAGGAAAACCTATACTGGCGTACACTTCACAAACGCAAACGAATACTCGTATATAGCGCTAGTAGGTAACTCATTTGCATGATTTTTTAATTTTTGTATGTTTTTGTAAGTTTAACACATTCGTTTTCTGTTTGGCAGTCCTTCAATCTGGGACAGCGGCTAAATGCCATATTAGATAGAATGATTGATGCGAAAAAAGAGATTCCTGGAATAAACAGCTCGTACCTGTACTTTGGAACATTCAGAAGTACATTCGGATGGCACACAAAAGATTATAATTTGTACTCCATAAATTATTTACATTGGGGCGCACCAAAGACTTGGTGAGTTTTTTAGTGCATTGATTTTTTACATTTACCTGAGATACCAGGTAATGTTTTATGTTTTTCAATGTAGGTAGGTATGCCATTTCACCGAAATACTTGGATTTGTCGCAGTTGCCAGAGAAATGTAAGCAAAGTGGTGGTGTTGTGACGAATACGTGCGAAGGAAGCACTGCGTAATTTCGCCTGCCACCTTGAAAGAATTTGACATTCTGGTAAACAAAGTAAGCATGTCATTCTCAATATTGCTGTCTCCATTACTCAAAAATTTATCATTAAGAGGAAATTGCGCAAAGAATTATAAACATGGTTAAAACTGACGCATCAGTTAATAAAAATTATAATCAATTTGAAGTGGTAACGCCAGGTGCTCCGACTCGGTTGGCTAAACTGAGCTATTTCTGCTACTCGCAGATGAGCTGTGTCGCCGAGTGTTTATATACTCGGTGGCACAGCATCCAAATCAGCTCATTCAACTAACAGCTTCTTTTACGTTAGATGTCTTCGACTTCTCTATTTCATCGAATAAAAAAATAAATAAAAATAATTCTTCGAATTGACCTATTTCTATAGGCAAATTATATGTGTATAAAATACCTACGAACCTTTTTAATGAACACCTACGAAGATAAAAATAAGACTTTGTATGTATATTGATTTTTCACCTATGTGATATTGTCTGTATAATATACCTACGTCTACCACGTAACCCTGAGTTTTATTGGAGTTCTCTTTATTATTTCTACGAAATCTTAGTCTCTCTGAGCCAAGTAAAGGTATTTTAATTGCTCTCCGACTGAGTTAACACTGGACGTACAATAGCCTAGCACGCTTAAAACGCTGACTCCAGTACACCAGTGCACGGTACTACAAATTGAAGAAAAATCAGAAAAAATAAATGAAACATTACAAAAAGTACTTGTTTTTTTTTCATTTTTTCATATTAAGTAAAATGTCACAGACTGATTAAAAAGGTAATAAAATTTCTAGAAATTTGACAATAACCTCGCCATTAGTTAATAAAAATTATAATAAATTGAAGAAAAATCAGGAAAATAATAAAAACTTTGCAAAAAGTACTTGTTTTTTTATAATTATAAGACTGGAATTTCTTTGTGAAATATAAATAAATTATTGTGCTTCCAAGAAGTTTTTTTTTTTTTTTGTATGTTGTATATGTGATCTCTAGAGAAATCTACATAATGTAATATTACTTCACCTCTAACGCTTCCTGTTGCCCCCCCCCCCCATTTCTTGAAAATTAGATGTCTTATGGGGGTTTCAGGGGCCCTAAATGTAATATCAACTTATATTTTTTAGATTTCAACCCATCGGACGGTGCACTTGTTGAAAGATTATTATTTCTCTTTCTTTTGCAGCGGGATATGGAGCGTAATCAAACAAAAAATGATACCGCTTCAATTTCACATGAAGACAAATGGTCAACCTGGGCAGAACAGAAATTCAAGTGGAAACACTCTATGGGGGGTGTCTGGAACACAAAGTCTGCAAGGACATTCATCCAGAATCATTGGATAATTAGCCGCTCAAGGCCAAAGAAAATCAGCACTCTAAGAAATGATAACTATCCAGTTCATAGTGAGTAAGTATTAAGTACTCCAGCCATTGTAAGTATACGTTACCTAAGATCACTATTAAGGGCCATCCCACGTAACTCCGACCAAGAAGTGGTGGGGGGATCGGCGATTTTTTTGAAATTTTTCCTATGGAAAGACCTTTCGAAGGGATGACCAATGGCGCAAATTGCATCCCTCTAGCCCATTTTTAAAGGCAGTCAGGGGGTGTCAAAGTTTTCAGTGGCCTAGAAATATCTTCCATTTCAGCAGTGGATTACTCGATAACCGCGATACCTACCAAAATGGAACTTTTCCCCATAGTTAGGGGTTTTGAAAGGCTTTTTGGCGATATCATAAAAATCAGTGTTGCCATTTTTTTCATACAAAAAATTAGCTCAGAAAGTTTCGAAAAGTAGTTTTCATATCGTTCCAACTCTCAAAAATTCTGAACAAAAAAGGATTTTGGACAACTTTTTATGCTGAATAACATATTAAAAAATTGGGCTGGCACCATGTCGCAAAGTCGATTTAAAAAAATTCAAAGTTTGCGAAAAAATGTGATTTTTTGATTTAAAACATGAAAAAAAGTTTTGACTGGTGAAGTTGACCCATTTGATCACTACTTTTACGTATCCGTTGAAAAAGTTGAAAAAACTCCTTCACTCGATGAGACAAACTCGTCACAAAAAAATTCAAAATATCAACGAATTTTAATTTTTTTGATATGAGAGTAATTTCTATCAACTTTTTCATGAAATACGTCAGAAAGAGGTCAAAATAAGACCACTGAATAGATATAAACTTTTTTAAATGTTTGGATTGAAAATTGATTTTTTTCAAATTTTGATTTTTTTGTGATGAGTTTATCTCATCGAGTGAAGGGATTTTATCAACTTTTTCAACGGATACGTAAAAATAGGGGTCAAATGGGTCAACTTCACCAGTCAAAACTTTTTTTCATATTTTAAATCGAAAAATCGCATTTTTTCGAAAACTTTCAAATTTTTTAAATCGACTACAAGACATAATTACATCCCAATTTTCAATATGTTGTTCAACATGAACAGGTGTCCATAATGCATATATTTTTTTCAGAATTTCTGAGAATCGGAACGATATGAAAACTACGTTTTGAAACTTTTCGAGCTAATTTTTCGTACGAAAAAAATGGCAACACTGATTTTTATGATATCACCAAAAAGCCTTTTAAAACCCCTAACTATGGGAAAAAGTTTCATTTTGGTAGGTGTCGCGGTTATCGAGTAATCCACTGCTGAAATGGATGATATTTCTAGGTGACTGAAAACTTTGACACCCCCTGACTGCCTTTATAAATGGGCTAGAGGGCTGCGATCTGCGCCATTGGTCATCCCATCGCGGAAGGTCTTTCAACAGGAAAAATTTCAAGAAAATCGTCGACCCCCCCCCCTCCTTACCACTTTTTGGTCAAATTGACGTGGAATAACCAGTTTCCAAAATTATTCGATTTTTTTGAATGGAAAATTAAACTTTTTTATTTTTACTGTGTAAGTATTCTCTTAAAATAAGATATAAATTTCAAAACCTGTTTTCTTATTTTAGGTAATAAACTCTGAGAAAACAAGCGAGCGAATTCCTTGCAATGGTTCTTCTGAAGTAACCATTGTTTTCTCAGATGTAAATATCGAAGATAATGGCTCGTATAATTGCCAGTATTAAGTACCAACATGAATTAAAATATAGGACCACTAATTTCAAAATTTTTCAAGTAAGTAAATGTCAGACTGATTAAAAGGTAATAAAATTTCTAGAAATTTGAGAATAGCCTCGTGAAAACTGTTTAGAGGATCAACAATTTAAAAAATTGATATTTTACGAATGGTTTGAGTTGGATGGAGCCTCGCCGATGGAAATTCCAATACAGGAAAATATTCCTCATCCGCACTATTCCTCCAGGCAGCCCATAAAGGACATGGTATTGCCTTTGACTTTGGTAATATTGTATCTGTTGTGTCTTATGCGTCCATTACCTATTTTTTTTATTAGGTACTTAAAATAATGATTAAAATTTAAAACTGGTTAAGGGATCCGAATTCGGGGAAATGTCCGGAAACCACTAACGCGTCAGTTAATAAAAATTATAATAAATTTAAGAAAAATCAGGAAAAATAATAAAAACTTTGCAAAAAGTACTTGTTTTTTTATATAGAACTGGAATTTCTTTGTGAAATAAATAAATTATTGTGTTTCCAAGAATTAAGTTAACCTTGTTTTGTAATTGCCCCCCCCCCATTTCCTGAAAATTATATGTCTTATGGGGGTTTCAGGGGCCTTTTAATGTAATGATCAATTTATTTTTTAGATTTCAACCCATCCGACAGTGCACTTGTTGAAAGATTATTATTTTTCTTTCTTTTGCAGCGGGATATGGTGAGTAATCAAACAAAAAATTATACAGCTTCAATTCCACAAGAACACAAATGGTCTACCAGGGCAGAAGAAAAATTCAAGCTCAAACATTCTATGGGGGGTCCATGGAATCAGAAGTCTGCAAGGACCTTCATCCAGAATTGGGTAAGACGAAGTACTATTTGAGTTATTTAAAATTTTAGAAATTCTGCATGAACTCCAGGGCCTCGAGGCAGTACAATGAAAATACGTAGGTACCTACTTTTAATAAATTGCAGCATCAAACCGTTTAATGATAAGGAATTATTTGTCTCCATTGATTATGCCCTTGAATTACCTCAAACAATTGATAAAATGTATCGAGTTAGAACTGCCAAATGGCACCATTATGAATTAGTTTAAGTAAGAATTTAAAAAATGAAGTTTTAAAAAACCCACACTTTTCAATTTTGAATGCATGATCTGTATTCATAAGCCAAAATAAATAATGTTATGGTTAAAACTGACGTATCAGTTAATAAAAATTATAATAAATTAAAGAAAAATTAGAGAAAATAAAATAAAACTTTGCAAAAAGTACTTGTGTTTTTTTTTTCGTTTTTTCATATAGAACTACGTTTCCTATTGCCTCCCCCCTCCACAATTTCCCGAAAAATTGGAAAACTTGAGCGATCGCGATATGTGGCTTATGGAGGTTTCAGGGGGCCTTGAATGTGATATCAACTTTTTTTTTTAATTTCAACCCATCCGACGGTGCACTTGTTGAAACATTATTATTTCTGTTTCTTTTACAGCGAGATATGGAGAGTAATTAAACAAAAAGTGATGCTTTTGGTCCATTTGAATTAAACAGATCCAAACGTATGACCATTGTAAGTATACCTTAGCTAAGATCATCAACAGGTGTGTTGAGTGTTTGACGAGACTTTTATTTTAAAGGAAGTGATCTCGTTTTGGTTTTCCAAGGGAAAAAACGAAAACTTTCTTTTCGTCGAGGATTTTCTTTCCTGAAATCGCTCTGGCCCCTTTTCTGGGGATCTGAATTTCATAATCCATTTTAAGCAGTTCTGAAGCTTCCATAAAATTTTTAAAAAATTACAATTTCAACCAATCAACTTTATAGGTAGTTAAAATCTCGTATTTATCACAACTTCGCAATCTCACAGGTTTGGAAGCGGTTTTGAGTTGTTCTGGAACCTCCAGAGACATTATCAGAGAATCAGTTTTCTCCAGCGATTTCAAAACCAAAAATTAAAATAGGTAGGTATGATTATGAAATGATAGAATATGATTTTGGAAAAGTGATGTTTCTCGAGCCCCTTTTGGACAAATTTCAGGGCATTTATGCTGAAAAACTGGAGTTTTTAAAATACAGCCGGAGGCTCCCAGAACTACCAGAAACCTATTCAAATCGATCTGCGGGGATTACAATTTGATACATGCCACATTTCAGCTTTCTAACTTGAGTAAGGCACAATTTTGTGGAAATTGTAATTTTTAAAAATTTGCTGGAGGCTCCAGAATCGCTAAAAATGACTCAAAACTGCTTCCAATCAATCTGGTTGATCAAAATAAGGACGATGCCACATTTCAGCTTTCTAACTACTTGAGTAAGGCACAATTTTGTAGAAATTGTAATTTTTAAAAATTTGCCGGAGGCTCCAGAATCGCTAAAAATGACTCAAAACTGCTTCCAATCAATCTGGTTGATCAAAATAAAGACATGTAGCAAATTTTAGCTCCCTAATTTAAATTTGGTTAAATCTTGTAAAAACTGCAATTTTTAAAAATTTGCTAGAGGCTCCAGAATCGCTAAAAATGACTCAAAACTGCTTCCAATCAATTTGACAAGAAGTCTAAAATAAAATCTTCACCAAATTTCGGAATTATAACTTCAATTAAGTTGAATTCCGCAGAAATTGTCATTTCTAAGAATGTGCTGGAGGCTCCAGAATCGCTAAAAACCACTCAAAATTTCTTCCAATCGATTTCGGAGGTCAAAAATAGAACACAAATACCAAATTTCAGCTCTCCAATTTGAAAAGGATGATATTTTGTAGAAATTTTGATTTCCAAAAAATTACTAGAGACTTCAGAACTGCTAGAAATTGCTCGAAATTACTTGCAATCAATGTAAGAAGTGAAGAATAAAGGTTTATATTGAATTACATGTTTCTATAACTTGAATTTAACAAAATTTTGTAGAAATTGTAATTTCCAAAAATTTGCTGGAGGCTCCAGAGGCGCTCAAAACGGCTTCAAACTGCTGTAAATTGATTTAAGAGGTCAAAACTAAAAATATATCAAATTTCAGCTCTCCAACTTGGATAAAATAAAATTTTGTAGAAATATTTTTCCAAAAATTTTCTGGAGGCTCCAGAACTGTCTAAAAATACTCGGAACTGCTTCCAATCAATTTAGGAATTCGATAATGAACTATTTATCAAATTTCAGTTTTTAAACTTCAATTTAGTAACATTTTTCTAGAAATTAACCGGTCTTCATCAACCTCTGGTGCTCTTTTTAGCCACGAGTTTTCAATGCGTAAAAAAACGTGTGACCTATATTTTCGCGATGTTCTGAATCTCAAGTCATCTAACCTCAACGTGAATTTTCGGGAAGAACTAAAGGTATATTATAAGAACAATGTAATCTTCTCGCTTAAACATCATCGTTTAGAAATCTTTATGGATTCGCTCGAAATAATTGTGTATAAACATGGTTCGTAAATTGCGTGAACAAAATAAAAATCGCTTTATTGAACTAAAAGGGTAACTTGAGAGCCCCCCAAAATTTGGGAAAAATGGAAAATATGAAAAATTAATGTCAATAGAAAAATCTCAGTAAATCAAACCGAAGCAGAACTGAATCACTTGAAATTTTTTACCATTACAATAGATTTTTTTTGTTGGTTTTAGAAAACTCAAGCAGCCAGAGCCAGAAAGAAAAAAAATCTGAAAAAATATTTAAAATAGGTACCAAAATACCAATTTTGAAAATTTAATAGGTATTTTGTAAATTGGTTTTCCATTTTTATTTATTTTTTTTTTTTTAAATTATTCGGTTTTGCAAGTAGGTATATTGGTTTTTTAGTAGGTATCAGTATTGTTCTGCAATCCTAATTTATTTACATATTATCAATTTGTGATTTTTTTTATATTAGCCAAAGTAGGCTCCAAAAACCTAGGTAAATACTAACACTTCGTTTGTGAATTTATTTCCTTTTTTATTCAGTCTACATAACGTTGTTTTTTGTTTGGTTTTCACTTATGTTCATTCCTACATATGTTTAGTCATTTTATCTAATGTTCATTCCTACATAAATGTTTAGTCATTTTATCTGGTCTTAATGTAAGTAGGTATTAAAAACTGTCCAGATGTATACATACATAATATATTTTTTTTTTATTAGATATCAATTTGCGATTATGTAATTATGTAAAACTGTCCAGTGTCCAGATGTGCATAATTCATAATTTTTGTGTTTAATAAATGCAATTTTTTAATAAAATGTGTAATTAATAATGTGAACGTAGTATTAAAGAGTGAAAGATACGAGTAAAAAGTAGGCACTGAAAAACATAGTAAAATGGCCCTCTGCATGGTTTTTAGTATACTTTTTACTAAGGTACTCTCTGAAGAAAAAAAAATCATACAGCTTTTAAAATCCCCCCCCCCATTCCTGAAAATTAGATGTTTTATGGGTGTTTCAGGGGCCTTAAAATATGTGACATCAACTTATTTTTTAGATTTCAACCCATCTAACGGTGCACTTGTAGAAAAATTATTATTTTTCTGTCTTTTGCAGCGGGATATGGAGAGTAATTATAATTAAACAAAAAATGATACAGCTTCAATTCCACAAGAAGACAAATGGTCAACCTGTGCAGAGGACAAATTCAAATTAAAGCATTCAATGGGTGGTCCATGGAACTCAAAGTCTGCAAGGACATTCATCCAGAATTATTGGATAATTAGCCGCTCAAGGCCAAGGAAAATCAGCGCTCTAAGGGATACTGATTATCCGGTTTATAGTGAATAAGTACCTATTGAGGATACCAGGGTTAGTGGGAATACTTATAATAAATCTAAACATACAATTTGCTTCGACACAATTTTAACAGTACCGTTGTGTCAACACTATCCAGAGATTTAAATATATGACATAACCATTGTAAGTATACATTACCTAAAATCACTATTGAGGGTCATTTCACGTCACTTCGACCAAGAAGTGGTAGGGGGGGATCGGCGATTTTTTTGAAATTTTTCCTGTGGAAAGACCTTTTGAAGGGATGAGCAATGGCCCAAATCACAGCCCTCTACCCCATTTTAAAAGGTAGCCAGGGGGTGTCAAAGTTTCCAGTGAACCTAAAATATCATCCATTTCAGCAGTGGATTACTCGATAACCGCGATACCTACCAAAATGGAACTTTTTCCCATAGTTAGGAGTTTTGAAAGGCTTTTTGGTGATATCATAAAAATCAGTGTTGCCACTTTTTTTCGTACAAAAAATTAGCTCAAAAAGTTTTAAAACGTAGTTTTCATATCGTTCTGACTCTCAAAAATTCTGAAAAAAATATATTATGGACAACTTTTCATGCTGAACAAAATATAAAAAATTGGGATGGTAACATGTTGCAAAGTCGATTTAAAAAATTTTTAAGTTTGCGAAAAAATGTGATTTTTTGATTTAAAACTTGAAAAAAAGTGTTGATAGGTGAAGTTGACCCATTTGACCCCTATTTTGACGTATCCGTTGAAAAAGTTGAAAAAAACCTTTCACTCGATGAGACAAACCCATTACACAAAAATTAAAATTCGAAAAAATTCAAAAAATCAACTTTTAATTTTTTTTTTATAATATGAGAGTAATTGAAGAGCTCTATTCCAAAGTGGGTTAAGTCATTTTTTCGCCCCAAAAATGCGTTTACAATTTTTGATGCTAAAATTTGTTCTGTTTCAAAAGGTCGGTGCACCTTTCCTTTCTTTGGACATTGAACAATTGCTTGTAGAAAAATTTATTTTGAAAAATCGATGACTTGACCCTTTTTTGAAGCAAAAATCTCCGTAAAACGTGCTTTTTTTCAAAATGGCTTAACCCACTTTGGAATAGAGCTCTTCAATTTTGATCAACTTTTTCATGAAATACGTCAGAAAGAGGTCAAAATAAGACCACTGAATAAATATAAACTTTTTTTAATGTTTGGATTGAAAATTTAATTTTTTCGAATTTTGATTTTTTGTGATGAGTTTATCTCATCGAGTGAAGGGATTTTTTTCAACTATTTCAACAGATACGTAAAAATGGGGGTCAAATGGGTCAACTTCACCAGTCAAAACTTTTTTTCATGTTCAAAATCAAAAAATCACATTTTTTTCGCAAACTTTCAAATTTTTTAAATCGACTACACGACATAATTCCATCCCAATTTTTCAATATGTTGTTCAACATGAAAAGTTGTCCATAATATATTTTTTTCAGAATTTTTGAGAGTCGGAACGATATGACAACTACGTTCTGAAACTTTTCGAGCTAATTCTTCGTACGAAAAAAATGGCAACACTGATTTTTATGATATCACCAAAAACCCTTTCAAAACCCCTAACTACGGGAAAAAGGTTTCATTTTGGTAGGTATCGCGGTTATCGAGTAATCCACTGCTGAAATGGATGATATTTCTAGGTGACTGAAAACTTTGACACCCCCTGACTGCCTTTATAAATGGGCTAGAGGGCTGCGATTTGCGCCATTGGTCATCCCATCGCGGAAAGTCTTTCCAACAGGAAAAATTTCAAGAAAATCGTCGACCCCCTTACCACTTTTTGGTCAAATTGACGTGGAATAACCAGGTTCCAAAATTTTTAGATTTTTTTGAATGGAAAATTAAACTTTTTTATTTTTACTGTGTATTATCTTAAAATACTCGTAGATATAAATTTCAAAAACTGTTTTCTTAGTTTAGGATAAAAAACTCTGAGAAAACAAGCGAGCAAATTCCTTGCAATGGTTCTTCCGAAATAAATTCTGAAGTCACCATTGTTTTCCCAGATGTAAATATCGAAGATAATGGCTCGTATAGTTGCCAGTACTACGAGCACGAATTACACGAATGGATCACCAAATTCAATAGTCATATTGTGTAGAGACTGCATGCTTCCGGCAACTAAATATGCATTCAATAAACTACGGAAAAGAATGGGTAGAAACCAATCAAGTCAGAACAGTGATAAGGGACATTTTTCAAAATTTTTCAAGTAAGTAAATGTCAGACTGATTAAAAAGGTAATAAAATTTCTAGAAATTTGAGAATAACCTCGTGAAAACTGTTCTGAAGTTTGTCTAACAATGATCAAAGACCATATCATGGACCCAAAATTTGTCTCAAATTTTCTAAAAATTATATTTAGGTATTATTTTTTTTTTCTTTGTTCATTTTTCAGGATATGCCACCAGCGTTTGAAGAGGCAGAGTACTGGTAAATTTGCCACAGGGGCAGTTCATCATTTAGTTTGTTTTTGTATGTATATCGCCTCGCTCCGGAAATAAACACGAGTCCAATGTCAAGAAAAAAAATTTGTAATTTTAGTATGTGTATGATGAATGTTTGCTTTGCTATTCGGGTCTTAGCAAAATTTAGAAAAAAAGGTGAGAAGTTTTATTCTAAAATTAACGGGGTAATTATGCATAAAATGGTAGTCTTTGCAAAATTTTGGTGTAAGAAAAAATCTCAAAAAATGAAAAAAAAGTGTCCAAGCGCGGCCATCATATTTTATCGAATAGGTAATACCATTTTCTGAAATTATTGTAAAGTAAGTTTTTCTCATCTTCAGAAATGTTCTGAATTCAAATAAGTTCATTAAATTTCGATTTATTTGTGTGCTTTTTTAGAGCTTGTGAAGATCTGTGGGGGGGGGGTGATCTATTCAACCAGTTACATCGATTCAGCGATGTGAAGATGATCCCAGCAAGATTAAAGAACACTTTTAACATGGAGTACAACAATGCATTGAACATTGATGCCCTTGAAGATGAGGATGGTGATCGAGATGAACTGGCTGCTATCAACTCAAGTCCTCATCTTCTGGTCCATCTGCCATCCTGTCTTAATTCATTCCTCAAATTCGTCTCCTATTTCTATTCCTTCTAGCACTGCCACCTCCACATCTGGCTCTTCATAATTTTTCATTTTAACTATCGTACTCGTTTTGTGATTTTGTGTGACTGGTTAATTTATTTGTTCCTTATTTTTTTGATAATTTTTTAGATTCATTTTAGCGACTGCAGCGAAACCTACAGTAATCTTCAACTTTTATCATAATTCTTTCTACTTTTCCGACTGTTTCCTAATAATTATTACACAAATTCCCTTTCATTTTTTCCGAACCTATTCTCCTATAAAACATAAAGTTCCATCCTTAATTTTTATATAAAATCTCACACAATTTTATTCTGAATTCAATTCAGTTTTAGTTCAGTCCATTTATGAAGTTGAAAAATCCTGTGACTTTCACTTGTGTTTTTCAAAACAGATAGATCTCCTCATAATGACGTTTTTCGATCATTAGTTTTCTATTTTTTTTTTTTTTTTTGAGCAAATTCGCCCCATATGCATAATAAATGAAAATAAATAATCGGAATAGACGTAACCAATTCATCTACTACGATTATAACTACATTGATGAACCAGAAAAGACTGAAGTAAGCATAATTTTCTTTTTCCCGATTTTTAATCCAAAAATATAACATTTTTGGGATATTTAGGAAAGTAGGCAAGAATTTTCTGGTAATTTTAGTGTTCGGCCAAAAAATGTGATTTTTTTTCTTAATTCAAGTACATATAAAAAATTATAACTCTTCACAATTTAAAAAAAAAAATTGTGACCATTTTGGGAATTTTGCCCAAAAAAAAAGTAAGTAGCTTTTCAGACATGCTACGGCAAAAATTACTACTTCGTGAAGGGGAGAGGGTTGAAAAGTTCAAACTTACAAAATGGCATATTTAGAGCTTTTTCCAAATATACACGCGCCAATTCGCATTGTTGAGGGAGATGAACGTAAAACAAGGTATACAAGTAGGTTAGGTACATTACAAAGTATAAATTAATGAGTTCACTCACCAATTCAAGTTTCCCGCGACTACGACCCTGGTCATCGACTGCAATGATAGTGAATGTTCACAGCTCGAACTGAAATCATAACAAAAAAAATTATTCCTAACAAAATTTTTTCATGTCCGTAATTTACCGTATTTTTAAGAACGCAAATAGCCCCTTCAAATTGAAAGATAGGCAACACCTTCATCTTCATTTTTTTTAGCGGTACCAGGTTACAAGTAAACAAATCTGGAGTTACGCTAACCACGCACTGGACACCTTGTACATTGACAAGACGTCTTTTCAAATGAATTTTTTCTTCTTATTATACATATTAAATAAATCATTTTAGAATAAGTTCGCGGTTCATCGCCACAACATTTATTCCGGCGATGAAAAAAGATCGGATTACCTAATTGAAGTCACTACACCAGACCTAGAAAGATATATATGTTATGAACCAAGTTAGAAATTGTACAATTCGGGGATAGTACAGCTGATTTTGTACCATCTCCGAAGTGTCCGGACCAAGCGTAAATGTTCCTTTTTCATCGGGCTCAATTCGTACCATGCCCGGAGGGTTCGGACAAAGTGTTCGACTTGGTACAAATTGTGTTGTGCAAACACAAAGTTCGAAATATATCTGTTTTATAATGAATGAATTCAAATTACATGCCTTTATTCCATATCAGATAACAATAAATTTCCAAACGAATCAAGAGATCAATCTTTTTAATGGTTCGTGAACGATTCACAAAAAATGAATCAATTTGTTCGTGAACGATTCACCAAAACTGAATCAAAATATCAAAAATAACTTGATTAATTCGTTTGCGAATGATTCATTAAAAATAAATCAATTCGTTCGCGAATGATTCATTAAAAATACATCAATTCGTTCACAAATGATTCACTAAAAATAAATTAATTTGTTCACGAATAATTCGCTAAAAATGAATCAATTCGTTCGCGAACGAGACTCGCCAAAAATGAACCAATTCGTTCGCGAATGACTCACTGAAAATGAATCAGTTCGTTCGCGAACGAGATTCGCCAAAAAATGAACCAATTCATTCGCGAATGATTCATAAAAAATGAATCAATTCATTCGCGAATAATTCACTAAAAATGAATCAATTCGTTCGCAAATGAGATTCGCCAAAAAATGAACCAATTCGTTCGAGAACGAGATTCGCCAAAAAATGAACCAATTCATTCGCGAATGATTCACTAAATGAATCAGTTCGTTCGTGAACGAGATTCACCAAAAAATGAACCACTTCGTTCGCGAATGAGATTCGCCAAAAAATGAACCAATTCATTCGCGAATGATTCACAAAAAATTAATCAATTCATTCGCGAATGATTCACAAAAAATGAATCAGTTCGTTCGCGATCGCGAATGATTCACTAAAAATACATCAATTCGTTCGCGAACGAGATTCGCCAAAAAATAAACCAATTCGTTCGCGAATGATTCACAAAAAATGAATCAATTCATTCGCGAATGAGATTCGCCAAAAAATGAACCAATTCGTTCGAGAACGAGATTCACCAAAAAATGAACCAATTCATTCGCGAATGATCCACTAAAAAATGAATCAGTTCGTTCGCGAACGAGATTCGCCAAAAAATGAACCAATTCGTTCGCGAACGAGATTCGCCAAAAAATGAACCAATTCATTCGCGAATGATTCACAAAAAATGAATCAATTCATTTGCGATCGCGAATGATTCACTAAAAATACATCAATTCGTTCGCGAACGAGATTTGTCAAGAAATAAACCAATTCATTCGCGAATGATTCACCAAAAATAAATCAATTCATTCGCGAATGAGACTCGACAACAGTGAACCAATTCGTTCGCGAATGATTCACTAAAAATGAATCAATTTGTTCGTGAACGAAATTCGCCAAAAAATGAACCAATTGGTTCGCGAACGAGATTCGTCAAAAAATGAATCAATTGAACGGCTTGATGGAAAAGGGGCCTCCACGGCCGGAGGCCCTTTTCCGCACTTTGGTGATTTGAGTTCCTTGAAGTCTTGGCTACCTTAGGTGTGAGTTTCAGTTCGTGATCTTGTTCCTAGAACAAGCTACATGATGTTTTATTCATACCTCTTTGAATAAAACATCTCAATCGGCGTACCGCCACACAGTGGGACCTGAGCAGAATTTAGGAGGAAAAAAGTCAAATTGACGGATGCACCTGAAACCACTGTTTTCTACTTGAAAATACTTTAGAGTAACACATATAATCATTAAAAACTCGCCCCGCCCACTTTTCCTGGAATTACAGATAGAGGAACTTCAATGTTCTAGGAATGTGAAAAATGGTGAAGGTAATGTTGATAAGTGCGCGGTGTTGTACCTACATTTCAAGTTTGCGTGAGTTAAATAGTGGGTAGGAAAATTCTGAAACATGGAAATGAAAGCTGAAGGGATGTAGATTCTATTAATGTACTTAATTTTGAATTTTGAATTATTTATAATGTAATTATAAGCTGTTGAAGTTGGAAAAAAAATTTGTAATTTTGAAATTTTCAAAAAAATGGAAAACTTGGCTTTCAAAAATTGGGGTGTAAGTTAAAAAAATTTCGAATGCAAGAAAATGTGACACCAAGTGTAGACTTTTGAAAGAATCGAAAATTTTTTGCAACTGAACTTTAGTTGGTTTGCAATTTTTGGTTTTAGCAGCCAAAACCGTTGAAATTTGGCAAAAAAACTCTGTTATATTTAGTCATTTTTTTATCTAAAAATTTTTTCAGAAAAATGGTTTTAGGCTCAAAAGACGCGAAATTTCATGCTGTTTCCAAATCACCTCTCGTATACTTGATTTTTCCCATAATAAGTGTCCAAAAATCGTTTTTTTTTCTAGAGATTACATCAAAATTAGCGATTTTCCAAGTACCCGAATTTTCTAATTTCAAATTTTTTAGGGCGAATTCTGGCTCGGGTGTAATGATTTTGGTTTTGAAAGATGCTAAATTTGATACCTTCGCATAATTTGTTTCAACCAATGAGATAAGTTTGTTACTTCCCCCCCTATGGTGGAATCAGAATGAAATGGAGGGGGCAGGAAACCTTTTTCTATGGTAATCCAGCTTTTGAGGGGTAAAATTGTTTTTTTTTTGGTGCTTAATGCAAATTTCATGTCCGATTTGAAACATCGTACCCCTAACGTAGTGAACCGCCACCCCCCCCCCACCGCCCCTTTATGATCCAAAATCGAAAAAAAAATAAATACCATGTGACGTATCGTTTGTTACGTTTTTGGGGACGCGGAATACGAATATCGACTTCGTTTTTCGATCTGGCCTTCTCTACACTTTCCACCCCCTCCCCCACCCGTTATGATCCAAAATTGAAAAAAATAATACCATGTGGCATATCGTTTGTTACGTTTTTGGGGATGCTGAGTCCGAATATGCGCTTAGTTTTTCGATCTGGCCTTCTCTACCCTTTCCACCCCCTCCCCCCACCTTTTATGATCCAAAATTGAAAAAAATAATACCATGTGACGTATCGTTTGTTATGTTTTTGGGGACGGTGAATCCGAATATGGGCTTAGTTTTCCGATGTGGGCTTCTCTATCCGTTCCACCTCCTCCCTTGCCCCTTCTTCAGCAAAAATTCAAAAAAAAAATTATAAAACCATTGGACATCCGATTACTATGGACAAAACCTAATAATGGATTCGGATTCAGCGCCTCAAAAAACATTTATATGAGGATACCCATATTGGTTTATAAACCCATTTTATGATTTTACCCCTTTCCTCCCCCTTTTCCCCACCCTCAGATGACCACAGACAAAAAACTAATATTGGATTCGGATTCAGCGCCTCAAAAAACATATATGAGGATACCCATATTGGTTTGTAAACCCATTTTATGATTTTACCCCTTTCCTCCCCCTTTTTCCCACCCTCAGATGACCATAGACAAAAAACTAATATTGGATTCGGATTCAGCGCCTCAAAAAACATGTATGAGAATACCCATATTATTTTTTAAGCCTATTTTCATGATTTTACCCCCCTCCCCCTCTCCTCCGCCCCCTGATGACCGTAGATAAAAACTACCATCGAATTCGGATTCAGCGCCTCAAAAAACATACATGGGAATACCCATATTCGTTTTTAAGCCTATTTTCATGATTTTACCCCCTCCCCTCGCCCCCTAATGACCATAGTCAAAAATTGATATCATACGTATTGTCGTCATTTCTGAAAAAAATAATAATAAATTCTGTTTTTCATAACATTTTTCAGACAGCTAGTACCCAACTGATATCATTAATCTAGGACCTATTGTTTTTGTTTACTTTCAATTGGAAAATACCAACTGTCAATTGTAAACGAGAATAATTTAAACATCGGATTTCAAAAATAAAAAGTACAGTCCAACGTAATGAAATACTTACCACGAATCGATGAAGTAGATAAATGAAAAATTGTTCGCAAAAATTATCGAAATAGGTATTTGCTGAAATTCGTGACCAAAAAAAAAAAAGAAAAATGGCCAACAGTTGACGAGCCAATGAACCATTGTGAAATTTGATCAGCATATTTCGAAAATGGCCGAAAAAATATCGAAAATTTGGAAAAATCGAGCACGTAGGCCATTGTTAAAATGAAAAAAGCGTATATGTAAATAAATTTTCATAGGTACTACAGTCTACGAATAACGAAATTTGATTACATTAGGTAGATACGCACAATCAAACAGTACTGGTCACCGGATCGTTTATTAATTATTTTACACATACAGGGTGCCCAGAAATATCGAGCACCCCTAAAAAAAGTTTTCTACTAAAATATTTCGGTTGGTCACAGTGAATGATAATAATGATAGCACATGATTGGTTGTTGGACTGGAGAGATAACATTCCACCAATCATATGCATCTATTTCAGGTTGCCAACCTATTTTTTTAATGAAAAACTTTCTTAGGGGTGCTCGATATTTCTGGGCACCCTGTAGACACGAACTGCGAATGTGAAACACTGTAGTACCAGTACCCTACACAAACAGAACAGCTAACCACGAAGCAAACACAATAATACAAAGCATCTAAAACGATGTGAAACTGGGAAACTCGCTCTCGCTTTGAGATATCTTATCAGTTAACACAGATAACATTCATTACACGACACTAATGAATTGAAGTTTGGTATCGGAGAATATGACGATAGCCATAGGTAATCGACAAGACAGACAATCGACCGGAAACACGATAACATAAAAAACAAAACGACGACGTGGAAGGTGGAACACGGTGCCTAATGAATCGCTGAGCTAGCGAAAATCATCCACTTATACAGCGACGTGTACCATACGTATACACGAAAAACATTATTCTAAAAATAACTTGGGAGTTGGGATTGACGATGGAGAACATCTGGGCATGAAATTCTTCTACTTTGCAAGTGTTGCTTTGTAACCAAACAATACATTACATTTCGACATCAAAATTATAATTCAAAACGACAAAATAATATAGGTAGGTAGGTATAATACAAACATGCGAATACAAAAATTTGGCTTTGCCAACATACCTTCCGATGATAACCCATTATTCAATATTCATTCAGATTTTCCATTTCCACGAAAGGAAAGTTCAAAGGTTCCAACTCCAACACAAAATGCGAAACTTGCAATGGTGTAGAATTCATCACTAACGCGAGAAGTTACTCGAAAAAATTGAAATCCGCATAAATAGGTATCGAATTCGAATAAAGGCTGTTTCAATAATAATTACGAGTATTTCACTTCATCAAGGTCAAGAACTAACGACAACGTGACTAGAAATAGAAAACACACCCATATGACGAGAAGGAAAATGCCGGAAATGCCGAATGCGCACTGCTCACTGCACTACGCAGTGCACCGCACAAGCATCCATCTTTAACAAGCAACTGAAGCAACTGGTGAACTGGTTACTGGCGTTACCGTATGGGTAGCGTAATGGAATGCGAATGGTCTTAGTACAAGGTAGGAACGCTTGGAGCGCGAAATGTTAACAGGGGTCGAAAGCAAAAAGGCCAATTTTCTATTTCGTATTTCTATACAACGTGGACGTAGTGTTCATAAATAAATATTTGTTTGGAAGAACCTTTGAACTTAAAAGCCCATAAAAGGCATTCTCAAAAATCAAAATCATTAAAATTGATTTTTTTTTTCATTCTCTGTCGAAATTTACAGTGATACTTACTCGTACATTAAAACGTATAATAACAAAGTGTTTACTGTTTAGAATTCCATTTTCCTTTCAAAAGACCCTTATCACATCAAATTTCCTCATTTCCTCCTCGATTTCATTTTCCCTATTGCCATATTATAGTTAATCTATAACGACTATAACGCAATTTTTTTCCCCTCCACAAAATTACTTTATTCGTTTCATAATGCATGTAAGCAAGTAGGTACACCGGACGACCTTCTCAAAACCAGTCTGACAAGGGAACTTCTTGAGGTGTCACGCTCCGATTTGAACGGGACCGCGATTTTTGGAAACAGCATAGTCTAAAACCCCCAAAACCGAATTTTCAGCTGCCCAGGTTCATTTTTCGATTTTTGGCAAACGTTTGAAAATTCAAAATTGACTGTTTTTGGCGATTTTGATCAGTAAAAATGGTTAAACTAAATCGCAAAACTAATATCAATTGACCAAATCCAAATTTCACCATTTCCAGCCATTCTGGAGCCTCCAGCGCGATTTTCAATTTCTCCAGAATTTTGAGTTTGCTCCAGAAGGCGTGGATACGAAGTTGGGCAGCTAAAAATCGAGTTGTGTATTATACTCTACTTGTTTAACGAGTTTATCCACATTTGAGCCGATTTCGGGAGTGACACCTCAAGAGTGGTTTTTCGATCAGCTTTTTTCAAAATTGAAAAATCCAAAAAACCAAAAGTTTCCCGTTTGCGTGGATGTTTTCGAAATTTGCGCGAATCGCTATATTTTGTCCAAAACTAACCCTCCAAATCCAAATTTCACAATTTCCAGCCATTCTGGAGCCTCCAGCGCGATTTTCAATTTCTCCAGAATTTTGAATTTGCTCCAGAAGGCGTGAATATGCGGTTGAGCAGCTAAAAATCGAGTTGTGTATTACACTCGACCTGTTGAACGAGTTTATCCACATTTGAGCCGATTTTGAGAGTGACACCTCAAGAGTGGTTTTATGACCAGCTTTTTTCAAAATAATTAAAAAATCCAAAAAAACAAGTTTACTCCCAAAATCGGCTCAAATGTGGATAAACTCGTTGAATAGGTCGAGTATAATACACAACTCGATTTTTAGCTGTCCAACTTTATATTCACACCTTCTGGAGCAAATTCAAAATTCGGGAGAAATTGAAAAATCGCGCTGGAGGCTCCAGAATGGCTGGAAATCGTGAAATTGGGATTTGGGGAGTTATTTATGGACAAAATACAGCGATTCGCGCGAATTTCAAAAATTTCCACGCAAACGGGAAACTTTTGATTTTTTGGATTTTTCAATTTTGAAAAAAAACTGATCAAAAAACCACTTTTGAGGTGTCACTCTCAAAATAGGCTCAAATGTGGATAAACTCGTTAAACAGGTCGAGTATAATACACAACTCGATTTTTAGCTGCCCAACTGCATATTCACGCCTTCTGGAGCCTCCAGTGCGCGATTTTTCAATTTCTCCAGAATTTTGAATTTGCTCCAGAAGGCGTGAATATGCAGTTGGGCAGCTAATAATCGAGTTGGGTATCATACTCTACCTGTTTAACCAGTTTATCTACATTTGAACTGATTTTGGGAGTGATACCTCAAGAGTGGTTTTTTGACCAGCTTTTTTCAAAATGAAAAAATCCAAAAAATCAAAAGATAACCGTTTGCGAGGAAATTTTTGAAATTCACTCGAATCGCTGTATTTTGACCAAAACTAACCCCCCCCCCCAATCCAAATTTCACAATTTCCAGCCATTCTGGAGCATCCAGCGCGATTTTCAATTTCTCCAGAGTTTTGAATTTGCTCCAGAAGGCGTGAATATGAAGTTGGGCAGCTAAAAATCGAGTTGTATATTACACTCGACCTGATGTTTAACGAGTTTATCCACATTTGAGCCTATTTTGAGAGTGACACCTCAAGAGTGGTTTTCTGAGGTGTCATTCTCGCTCCAAAACGGCTGGAAATGGTAGGATTTGCGCTCCGGGGGTTAGTTCTTAAAAAATACAGCGATTCGCGCAAATTTCAATAATTTCCTCACAAACGGCTATCTTTTGATTTTTTGGATTTTTTAATTTTGAAAAAAGCTGGTCAAAAACTCACTCTTGAGGTGTTCCCTCCAGAATCGGCTCAAATGTGAATAAATTCGTTAAACAGTTCGAGTATAACACACAACTCGATTTTTAGCTGCCGAACTTCATATTCACGCCTTCTGGAGCAAATTGAAAATTCTGGAGAAATTGAAAAATCGCGCTGGAGGCTCCCGAATGGCTGGAAATGGCGGAACTCGGCCTCAGGGGGTTTGTTGTGTTCGAAATACGGCGATTCGCGCAAATTTCGAAAATTTCCTCGCAAACGGTAAAAATTTGATTTTTTTGGATTTATCATTATGAAAAAAGCTGGCCAAAAAACCACTCTTGAGGTGTAACTCCCAAAATCGGCTCAAATGTGGATAAATTCGTTAAGCAGGTCGAGTATAACACACAACTCGATTTTTAGCTGCCCAACTTCATATTCACACCTTCTGGAGCAAATTCAAAATTCTGGAGAAATTGAAAAATCGCGCTCGCTGGAGGCTCCATAATGGTTGGAAATGGTGAAATTTAGATTTGGGTAATTAATATAAGTTTTGGGGCTTATTTTGACCATTTTTACCTATTGATCAAGTACGTACTTTTTTTAAAAAAAGCATAAATCGCCAAAAACAGTCAATTTTGAATTTTCAAAAATTCTCCAAAAATCAAAAAATTGAACTTGGGCAGCTGAAAATTTGATTTTGATGGTTTTAGATTATGCTGTTTCCAAAAATCGCAGTCCCGTTCAAATCGGAGTGTGACACCTCAAGAGGTTCCCTTGTAAGTAAAGGTGCTGAATTTCATTTGGGTCATTCCATTTTTGCACTTTACGCCAATTCAACCTCAAAATGGTAAAGGAGGAGGCGGGGTTGGCGATTTTTCTGAAATTTTTCCTGTGAGAACATCTTCCGAAGGGATGACCAATAGCGCAAATCGCAGCCCTCTAGCCCTTTATTGAAGACTGCTAGGGGTGTCAAAGTTTTCAGTGAACTTGAAATATCATCAATTTCAGCAGTGGATTACTCGATAACCGCGATACCTACTAAAATGAAACTTTGTCCAATAGTTAGATGTTTTGAAAGGCTTTTTGGTGATATCATAAAAATCAGTGTTGCCACTTTTTTTTCGTACGAAAAATTAGCTCGAAAAGTTTCAAAACGTAGTTTTCATATCGTTCCGTCTCTCAAAAATTCTGAAAAAAATACACTTTGGACAACATTTCCTGCCGAAAACCATATTGAAAAATTGGGATGGCATTATGTCGTGAAGTCGATTTAAAAAATTTGATAGTTCGCGAAAAAAATATTCGATTTTTTTGATTTAAAACACGAAAAAAAAAGTTTTGACAGGTGAAGTTGACCCATTTGACCCCTGTTTTTACGTATCCGTTGAAAAAGTTGAAAAACCCCCTTCACTCGATAAAAGGAACTCATCACAAAAAAAAAATCAAAATTCGAAAAAATTCAATTTTCAATTCCAAACATCAAAAAACGTTTACATTTGTTCAGTTATCCTATTTTGACCTCTCTTTATGACGTATTTTATGAAAAAATTGATAAAAATCACACTCATAGCAGCAAAGAAACGAACTGAAGTTTTTTTCTTCTTCAAAAAACTAATAAAATTTATAATTTAATTCGACGTGACAAAAACCTCGATTTCTTTCTTCGAATTAGATAAACAAAAATACGAACCTATCTGCCAGAGGCGAAGCAAAACTATGGTTCGACATTTCCATACTCATGGTCAAGTGTAGGGTACTCGTCAGCAACTGCCAACCCATACTTTTGGAAAGATTTTGAACTGCGATCATTTGATGATGACTATTCTGCAGATCACACAGAAAACAAATTACAATAACACAGTGAAATAAAAGTAAATTTCATTTCAACAACTCGATTGGGTAAAATGTTGTGGAAATTTCAATGTTCAAAAATCTGCTAGGGCGGTGCTCTAGAACTACAACTCAAAATGGTTAGAAACCGTTTCCAATCGATTTGGAGGGTCGAAAACAGGGCACACATCAGATTTCAGCTTTCTAGGTCCATTTGATGAAATTTTGATTTTTTTATCATATTTTTTGACGCAAGTTTAATTTTTTTAAAATTCATTACAAATCAAAATCGTTTTTCTGACTTTAAAAATTTGATCTACTGTTTCTAAATTCGTATTCGAAAAATCAGATCACCTCGATTCGAACCTAATGGACAATTATTTCAGCTGATTTTCAAATTCTGTATTCTGGATTTTTTTTATTCGCCATTGAAAATAAACGGTCACAGGTGTAGAAGTGATTTACGTAATTTTTCTCATAAGGATTATAAAATTACTTACTTATTTTCATACTCGAGTTCAATTAGTTCATATTTTATCATTTTTGGCAGGAAATTTGAATTCGCCTGAAACAAAGAAAAATTAAGGTGGATTAGTTGGTTAAAATTATTGATCAATCAACAGTTATACGATGAAATAATACGTAATAGCCCAAGCCCAGGGCCAAAGTAAAAATGCTGACGACCTCGACGTTTAATAAAGAGCCAGAAATCAATATTCACGAAGAAAGGATCATAAAACTTCGAAAATTAATTGTAAAAATCACTCAAAAATATCGAAAATTGATGGACCATCAGAAAACGACCATTTTGGTAAATCAAGTGCTTCAGATCATTGAAAAATGAAAAATGGTACCAAGAATTCGTAGGAAATTCTCAGAATTAAATAATGATTGGCCAAATCTGCAGAAAGTGTCATGTTTGTCAAATTGACCTCTCACCCCCCCCCCCCCCCCCCGAAGTTCATCGTGGTATTGAACGGAATTTTTTGCGCGAAAAAATCACTCCTTTTTTTCAACCAAATTTTTAGAAAGCTCTCCACTCGACCACTCCCCCCACACGTACCAAAAAATTAACGAAGTCAAACTTTTCACAAGAAAATGTCCAGAAAGATTGGAATTGGAAGAACATTTGCGTGTAAAGTATTTTATAGCTTCAATTTAAAAAAAAAAAAAAAAAAAACAAGCGAGGTCTGGGGGACCTGGCAAGAGGGTTGCCCAGATTTGATAAAAATATCCTCTTTTTTTTTAAATTTTCTATATAGGTAACCAAAGTGATTATTTTTGCTATTTTCTCTGTTCTGTTTTACACTACACTGAAATGAAATAAATCCAAATCCAAAATCGTCAAAATGATTTTTTCCAAAATTAAAAATTCAAAAATACAAAAATCCGAATGAAAAATGACACATTTCTGGCATTATATTAAACTTTCAAAACTGAAAAAAATGATCACTTTACAATTTGATCTGACATTTATATCACAAAAAAAAATCAAAATTCGAAAAAATTCAAAAAATAAACGAATTTTAATTTTTTTGCTATGAGTGTGATTTTTATCAACTTTTTCACGAAATACGTCAGAAAGAGGTCAAAATAAGATATCTGAATAAATCCAAACTTTTTTTGATGTTTGGAATTGAAAATTGAATTTTTTCGAATTTTGATTTTTTTATGATGAGCTCATTTCACCGGGTGAAGAGGTTTTTCAACTTTTTCAACGGATGCGTAAAAATAGGGGCCAAATGGGTCAACTTCACCAGTCAAAACTTTTTTTCATGTTTTAAATCGAAAAATCGCATTTTTTCGCAAACTTTCAATTTTTTTAAATCGATTTTACGAAATAATGCCACCCCAATTTTTTAATATGTTGTTCAGCGTAAAAAGTTGTCCAAAATATATTTTTTTCAGAATTTTTGAGAGTCGGAACGATATGAAAACTACGTTTTAAAACTTTACGAGCTAATTTTTCGTACCTACGAAAAAAGTGGCAACACTGATTTTTATGATATCACCAAAAAGCTTTTCAAAACCCTTAACATTTGGAAAAAGTTCCATTTTGGTAGGTATCGCAGTTATCGAGTAATCCATTGCTGAAATGGATGATATTTCAAGTTCACAGAAAACTTTGACACCCCCTAGCAGCCTTTAAAAAAGGACTAGAGGGCTGCGATTTGCGCCATTGGTCATCCCATCAAAAGGTCTATCCACAGGAAAAATTTCAAAAAAATCGCCGCCCCCCATACCACATCTTGGTCGAATTGACGTGTAATGACCAATTTAGCACCCCATATATGATAATTTTCCTAAAAGTAAAATCTACATGCCAAATTTCGGGGTTTTTCAGAAAAATATGTATTTTGAATTTGAAATTTTGTTTGGAATCTGTTTTTAGGACAATTTTCTTAAAACTAGAGAATCCGAAAATTTATTGGAGACGGTTTGAAACACCCCTGAATTCATTAGGAACGTCGAAAATTGAAAATACATTTCAATCATCATTCTAGCTTTCGTTCGTATACCTAAATTAATCTGAAGCTGAACAGATAGTAGTTAATGACAAGAGGAATAAAATTGAGTATGATATCACTGTTCAAAATAAAATAAGAAGAATCAGTCAATCAAAGAGACGTTCACACAGTTGCTCATCACCACGGAGAACTTCGTTCATTTTGGTGTTTGTATTTTGTCGCGCACTTTTTCGCTGCGCAGTCTGAATCGACGTAATCGTCTTTCCCCAGTCCCCTCCGTATCCCAAACCAAATCGTCCACTTTACAGTTTCAAAAAAATAGCCAGGAAACCATAAACCATACCTATGTTAGAACGCTACGGTGTTTGGGTTCGAGTTCAATAAAAGAAAAGTCAAAATGATAACGTATAGCCACTCGGTAATCAATAATATTATTCAATACTGACGGAAATAAATTACATTTCATAATCTAATTAACTAATACTGAGAAATTCTACAAAAAATGATAAATATTCATAGGTAGCTTTCACGAAATGGTACATTATGTTGCATGTTCTTAAGCTTAGCTACATATACGAGGTTGCGTAAATTTAGATTACCGTGCTGGTAGAGGTAGGTACGTAATAGGTAATGTAAGTATATCACTGGTCCAGTTCAACAAGTTAAACACAATCATACTTTTCAGTACCTATACCTAATAGGTACTTTTCCAATCAGAGAAAATCTGTAGATCGAAGATCATCATCATTTCAGTGTAATTAGCCTAACTGTACAAAATAATCAATCACACAACCAGTGAGTACAACACCCAAGGAGAGGGGTTCAGAACTGCAATCCTTGAAAAATAGCAAAAAAAGTGACCAAAAATTTGAGAAAAAGTGACCAAAATTTAGAGAAATGAGACCTAATATATATTATGTTGGTCGGGGAGCCCGCGTACGGATCTATTGCACCCCCCCCCCCCGTCGATCATCCGGGACAAATTTTTTCTTAAAGGAGGAGTCCTAAGAAACATTTCTAGCCCTTGTGACAAGGTCAGCAAAAATCGCAGATTTTGCGTTCCAACATAGGACCTGCACGACATTTTTTAAACCGTACAAAGGTAGATCGGAAGATCAGACAAAAATTTCACCTGTCAAAATTTCAAGTGCTAAAGTGCTTTTTTCGATTTTTGGTGAATTTTTGAAAATCAAATTCAGGCCAAAAATAAGGAGAGAATCAAAATTTTACCAAATTGACCAAGAAAGCTGAAATTTGGAATATACCCAATTATCGACACGCCAAATCGATTGGAAACTGTTAAAACCCGTTATGAGCAGTTCTAGAGCCTCCAGCAGATTTTTGAAACCCGGAATTCCCACAAAATCTCATAAAATGGAGTTGGAACGCCGAAAGTAATTCTGCAAACTAATTTCCATACGCTACGAAGTCGACTGCAGGTGGATTTCAAGTCGTTTTGGAGCCTCCAGCGACTTTTTGAAAATCACTGGAGCCTCCAGCAGATTTTTGAAACTTGAAATTTTCACAAAATTCCATCAAGTAAGGTTGAAAAGTGGAAACTAATTTCGATACTCTAATTATGAAGTCGACTGCAGGAACATAGATTTCAAGTCGTATTGGACGCTCCAGCGAATTTTTGGAAACAACTGAAACCTCCAGCAGATATTTGAAACTTGAAATTCACTCCACACTCCAATTTCAACATGCTATCACGTAGACTGCAGGTGGGTTCAAGTCATTTTTGAAGCCTCCAGCGACCTTTTGAAATTGCTGGAGCGTCCAGCCGAGTTTTCTATGTTCGAAATTTCCATAAAATGTAACCAAACATAGCTGCAAATCCAAGAGTTCAAGTCATTTTCGAGCCTCCAGCGACTTTTTGTAAATTACTGGAGCCTCCAGCAGATTTTTAAATGTTTGAAATTTCCATAAAATTTAATCAAACTGAGCTGGAAATCCAAAATTCACTCCATTCTCCAATTTCAACAAGCTATTGAATCGACTACTGGTGAGTTTGAGTAATTTTCGAACCTCCAGCAACTTTTTGAAAATCACTGGAGCCTCCAGTAGATTTTTGAAACTTGAAATTTCACAAAATTTCATCAAATGGAGATGGAAAGCCAAAATTTGTGCTGCAAACTAATTTCAATACGCTACGAAGTCGACTGCTGCCTCCAGCGACTTTTTGAAAGGTTGTATATGGCGTTTTTTGGAAAATTGAAATTTCCAAAAAGTAGCTGGAAGCTTCAAAACCATTTGAAACCACCATGCAGTCGACTTCATATCGTGTTGAAGTTAGTTTGCAGCTTGCCAACTCTATTTGATAAAATGTTATGGGAATTCTAAGTTTCAAAAATCTGGTGACTCCAGTAATTTTCAAAAAGTCGCTGGAGGCTCCAAAACGACTTGAAATCCACCTGCAGTCGACTTCGTAGCGTATTGAAATTAGTTTTGCAGAATAAATTTTGGCTTTCCATTTCCATTGTAATTTTCAAAAATCTACTGGAGGCTCCAGTGATTTTCAAAAAGTCGCTGGAGGCTCCAAAACGACATGAAACCTTGGATTTGCAGCTATGTTCGGTTAAATTTTATGGAAATTTCGAACATTGAAAAGTCTGCTGGAGGCTCCAGCAACTTCAAAAGGTCACTGGAGGCTCCAAAATTACTCAAACTCGCTAGCAGTCGATTTAATAGCTTGTTAGAATTGGAGAATGGAGTAAATTTTGGATTTCTAGCTCTGTTTGATTAAATTTTAGAGAAATATCAAACATTGAGAAATCTGCTGGAGGCTCCAGTAATTTACAAAACGTCGCTGGAGGCTCGAAAAAGACTTGAACCCTTCGATTTGCAGCTCCGATTTGTTTAATTTTAGGGAAATTTCGAACATTGAACAATCTGCTGGAGGCTCCAGCAACTTCAAAAGGTCGCTGGAGGCTCCAAAATTATTCAAACTCGCCAGCAGTCGATTTAATAGCTTGTTGGAATTGGAGAATGGAGTGCATTTTGGATTTCTAGCTATGTTTGATTAAATTTTATGGAAATTTCAAGCATTGAAAAATCTGCTGGAGGCTCCAGTAATTTACAAAACGTCGCTGCAGGCTTGACAATGACTTGAACCCTTGGATTTGCAGCCATGTTTGGTTACATTTTATGGAAATTTCGAACATTGAAAACTCGACTGGAGGCTCCAGCAATTTCAAAAGGACGCTGGAGGCTCCAAAATGACTTGAACCCACCTGCAGTCTACGTGATGGCGTGTTGAAATTGGAGTGTGGAGTAAATTTCAAGTTTCAAATATCTGCTGGAAGGTTTCAGTTGTTTCCAAAAATTCGCTGGAGCGTCCAAAACGACTTGAAATCTATGTTCCTGCAGTCGACTTCATAGAGTATCGAAATTAGTTTCCACTTTTCAACCTTACTTGATGGAATTTTGTGAAAATTTCAAGTTTCAAAAATCTGCTGGAGGCTCCAGTGATTTTCAAAAAGTCGCTGGAGGCTCTAAAACGATTTTAAATCCACCTGCAGTCGACTTCGTAGCGTATGGAAATTAGTTTGCAGAATTACTTTCGGCGTTCCAACTCCATTTTATGAGATTTTGTGGGAATTCCGGGTTTCAAAAATCTGCTGGAGGCTCTAGAACTGCTCATAACGGGTTTTAACAGTTTCCAATCGATTTGGCGTGTCGATAATTGGGTATATTCCAAATTTCAGCTTTCTTGGTCAATTTGGTAAAATTTTGATTTTCTCCTTATTTTTGGCCTGAATTTGATTTTCAAAAATTCACCAAAAATCGAAAAAAGCACTTTAGCACTTGAAATTTTGACAGGTGAAATTTTTGCCTGATCTTTCGATCTACCTTTGTACGGTTTAGAAAATATCGGCTCTATCCAATGACATTGTCTTACATTTTTAATGTTGAACTGCAGTGGATTTTCAATTTTTTTTTAAAATTATGATTCTGAAGGATTTTTATGAAAAATATTGATCAGTTCCTAAAATTTTTCACTTTTTAACACGACGACAAATTAATCTTTCAAATAAGAGCCCGATGTCACTTTTTTTGGCAATTTACGCCGAAATAGTGACAAAACTGACTTACAAGTGAAATTAGTGACTAATTCATTTTTCAAGTCCTGCTATATATAGGCATTTCTTTCGTTACAACAAGGATTCAAATTCCACCTCCGAGCGGAATGCAATTACCTACCGAAAAAGATGGATAAGTAACTCACTTCTATCAGTAGGTAGCCGAAGAATCATCACGAAGAAAACTGCTCAGAATATTCGATGAATAATAACGCTCTTTTAATCTTTTTCGATTCGAATATCATCAACTCGCCAGGTTCGGGGTTCTCCAGTTGCTACATATATAGAGGGGCGTCATATGGTAATCGTTGTAGAACGTAGAAGGTTTAGACCGGAAACCGTACACAATTTCAAAAAATTTTCCACAGACATGTGTCGAACCTCTGTTTCCATATTTATGTATACAACGGTGTCTGCCATAATGCACACTTCTCTGTTTAACACTCTTTATAAAATCCTCAAGGTCACAATATTTTTCGACGCGGAATTTCGATTTTAGGTAGGTAGGTACCTATACCGAACGAAACACGAATCGCGCCTGGCGCCATATCACTTCACTTAATATGATTCGAAGTCAACTCGCATTTTGCAAATCAAATAAAGGCCTATCGATCTCGAAAAATCATTATTAGCACCATCACGAGAAAAGATCACTGTTCACTTGGCAAGCTCGAGAAACATAAAAAAAATGCAGCGTTTTAAACGCTAAAAAATGATAAGTCATACACGCGCGGAGCAGTAACTAGCAAGAGGAATACGAAGAATACAGAAGTGCAGAACGCAGATAAGATAACATTGAATTGAACACCCAGTACAAAGTACACTATAGCCCCACTACGACTACCGGCCGCGGCCGGCTCCGTCATTGCATTGCAACTGCATAAATGTACAACCGCATATTGAACGTATAAAAAAAACAACACGTGTGCATAATGTATGTACATAATTACATTGCTGACGAACGAAAACAATTTCGTGTTCGTGAAAATTGACTGGTATTTTTACACATGATTAGGATATTACAGTATGACACTAAAGTATAGTGCCGATGCCGGATGGCTTTTATTTCTAAAGGGAAAGAGCTAGAGTAGTCTACAGTCCAAGTGCGAAAAAGTGTCATTTGCTAGTGGGTCGTTTTTGGGGACAAAAAAAAGAGTAGGATTTTTGTTAGTATCTCATTAGCATTCAAGAAAAGGGCATTTCGGATTTTTTGGTCTGCACAATAGGGAGCTGGAAGCTGGAGCCTCAAAACCCCCATTTTTCAAAGTTGGCCGGGGACAAAATTTTTTTAAAAAATTTGGTAGAGGACACCCTCCCGAGTATAGATATATATTTTTTTTGAGTGGGCTCCCGCACAGTTGCCTTCCAGAGCTGTATAAAGACAATTTTTTGCCAATTTTGGCACTTTTTCACACAAAAACAGCTTTGTAGAATCAATAAGGCCTTCGGGACAAAAAATACGCACCAACATGATTGCATCCATTCATCCCACGCTGATAGAGACCGCCATTGTCCAAAACGACCGGCACAATGATCCGCAGTGAATTTTCAAAGTTACGCATGCGGGTCATTTTATGAAAAAATTAACTGTATGACTTTTCGACAACGTGACCATGCGACCTATCAAAGTGGGTTAAAATTTCGCGAGAAAAACAAAAATCTGAATTAAAATTTTTTTGAGCATTTCGTGAAAATTTTGAGCTGAAAAAATTGTATAAATGTATGACATTTTGACAAAGTGACCATGCGACCTATCAAAGTGGGTTGAAATTTCGCGAGAAAAACGAAAATCTCAATAAAAATTTTTTTGAGCATTTCGTAAAAATTTTGAGCTGAAAAAATTGTATGAATCATTTCTCAAATATTTTCAGTCTGTTGTAGCATGCGATCTATTCGACTTTTTCAGGTCAAATATTCTTGCATTTATAAATAATTATATTGATTGATTGATTGATTGTATGTTTCTGCTTCGTTTTCACGTTTTGGTTTTACCAAACTGAAGCGATCTTCAGGTATATTTCATTGAAAATACTGAACAATGTACGTGTGTGATTTTTGAGGCTCAAGATTGTTGAGATGAGCCATTCATGAAAATCTATCCTAATCTTTATGTTTTTACGCAAAATTTAAACGTTTTCGTATACGTTGAAATGTTACAACAGATCAAAAATAATTTAAACAATGATTTTCATGAAATGCTCAAAAAAAATTTTCATTGAAATTTCTGTTTTTCTCGTGAAATTTTAACCCATTTTGATAGGTCGCATGGTCACGTTGTCGAAATGTCATACATTCATTTATGAATTTTTCAACTCAAAATTACCATGATATGCTCAAAAAAAAATTTCATTGAAATTTCTGTTTTTCTCGCGAAATTTTAACCCACTTTGATAGGTCGCATGGTCACGTTGTCGAAAAGTCATTCAGTCAATTTTTTCATAAAATGGCCCGGATGCGTAACTTTGAAAATTCACTCAGCAGATTTTTGAAACTCGAAATTCCCACAAAATTCCATCAAATTGGAGTTGTAAAGCTAAAATGTATTCTAAAAACTAATTTCAATACGCTACGAAGTACTGCAGGTGAATTTCAAGTCGTTTTGGATCCTCCAGCGACTTTTGGAAAATTCCTGAAACCACCAGTAGATTTTTGAAACTTTAAATTTTCACAAAATTTCATCAAATGGAGATGGAAAGCTGAAATTTATTCTACACTCCAATTTTAACACCCTCTGAAAACGACTTCTGGTGGATTTCAAGTCATTTTAGAGCATCCAACGACTTCTTTGAAAATTACTGGAGCCTCCAGTAAATTTTTGAAACTTTAAATTTTCACAAAATTTCATCAAACTAAGATGGAGAGTCGAAATTCATTCTGCAAACTAATTTCAATACGCTACGAAGCTGACTGCTGGTGAATTTCAAGTCGTTTTGGAGCCTCTAGCAACTTTTTGAAAGGTTGTATGACGTTTTTTTGGAAAATTAAAATTTCCTAAAAGTAGCTGGAAGCTTCAAAACCATTTGAATTTTGAAACCACCATGTAGTCTGCGAAGTAAATTTCAGCTTGCCAACTCCATTTAATAAATTAATGTTGGGGAAATTTCAAGTTTCAAAAATCTACTGGAGGCTCCAGTAATTTTCAAAAAAGTCGCTGGAGGCCCTAAAATGACTTGAACCCACCTGAAGTCGTCTTCAGAGTTGTAGAGCGTGAAAAATTGAACCATTTTCGCTGATTGGATTTTGAAACCGGCTCATCGATTTGCAACTATAAGTCATCAAGAGTTACCTAAAAATTGGAGATCGAGAAAAAAGCTTGAAGCATGAAAATAAATTACAGAATTCTGTTCAATCACATTTTGAAACCGGTTCGTTGGTTTGCATTCAGCAACCAGTTCTTTATAATTACCTAAAAATTGAAGATAGAGAAATAATAAGCTTGAAACAAAAGTTGTAGAGCGTAAAAAATTGAACCATTTAAGCTGATCAGATTTGAAACCGGTTCATTAAATCGCAACCAGGTAACTCTTCTGGTGGCTTGCTGCGATGTAATGAACCGGTTTCAAAATCTGATCAGCAAAACAACTTATGTTTCAAACTTTTTTCTCTGATCCCCAATTTTTAGGCGATTGTCAAAAACATGGTTGCTAAACGCGAACTAATGAACCGGTTTCAAAATTGGATTACAAAAAATTGTGTTATTTTACATACTCTACGACTTTTTTTTTCAAGCTTTTTTCACTATCTACAATTTTAGGATAATTTTTGATAAGTGGCTGCGAATTGATGAACCGGTTTCAAAATTCAATCAGCAAAAATGGTTCAATTCTTCACGCTCTACAAGTTTTGTTTCGAGCTTTTTTCTCTATCTTCAATTTTTAGGTGATTATCAAAAACTGGTTGCTGAATGCAAACCAATGAACCGGTTACCGGTTTCAAAATGTGATTGAACAGAATTTTGTAATTTTTCATGCCCCACAACTTTTGTTTCAAGCTTTCTTCTCGATCTCCAATTTTTAGGTAATTCTTGAAATTACATATTATGTATCTAGGTACTGGAAAAAGTTAGGACTTTTTCCAAATGTTGGCTAAAAAATTGTGACCGTCAAAAGTTTTTGAATCTCTCGATAAAAAATCAAAATTTTCTCAAACTGCCAAACATTGAAACTTTTTTGAATTTTTGGAAAAAACCAGAACTTTTTTCAAATTTTGAATAAAAAAATAGCATAGAATACCCTACTTTTTCAAAATTCTGAAAAAATTCAAGTCAGTGGAATTTTTCGATTTTTGGTGAATTTTTGAAAATTAAATTTAGGCTAAAAATGAGGGAAAAAATCAAAATTTTACCAAATTGATCAAAAAAGCTGAAATTTGGGATATATCCTATTTTCGACATGCCAAATCGATTGGAAACTGTTTCAAACCGTTTTGAGCAGTTCTGGAGCCTCCAGCACATTTTTGGAACTCAAAAGTTCCAAAAAATTTCATCAAAATGGAGTTGGAAAGCTGAAATTTATTCTGCAAACTAATTTCAATGCGCTACCAAGTACCGCAGGTAAATTTCCAGTCGTTTTGGAGCCTCCAGCAACTTTTTGAAAATTCCTGAAGCATCCAGCAGATATCTGAAACTTTAAATTTTCACAAAATTTCATCAAATGGCGATGGAAATCTGATATTTACTCTACACTCTAAATTTTAACACCCTGTGAAGACGACTTCAGGTGGGTTCAAGTCATTTTGGAGCATCCAGCGACTTTTTGAAAATTACTGGAGCATCTAGTAGATTTTTGAAACTTGAAATTCCCGCAACATTTTACCAAATGAAGTTGGTAAGCTAAAATTTACTTCGCCAACTAATTTCAATACGATATGAAGTCGACTACATGGTGATTTCAAATGGTTTTGAAGCTTCCAGCTACTTTTTGGAAATTTCAATTTTCCAAAAAACTCCATACGACCTTTCAAAAAGTCGCTGGAGGCTCCAAAACGACTTGAAATCCGCCAGCAGTCGACTTCGTAGCGTATTGAATTTAGTTTTCAGAATTAATTTCGACTTTCTACATCCCTTTGATGAAATTTTGAGGAAATTTCAAGTTTCAAAAATGTACTGGAGGCTCCAGTGATTTTCAGAAAATCGCTGGAGGCTCCAAAACGACTTGAAGTCTCCCTGCAGTTGTCTTCGTAGCGTATTGAAATTAGTTTGCAGAGTAAATTTCGGCTATCCAAATCCATTTGATAAAATTTTGTGAGAATTTCAACTTTCAAAAATCTGCTGGAGGCTCCAGAGTTGCTCAAAACGGTTTTAAAACAGTTTCCAATCGATTTGGCACATCGAAAATATGGTATATCCCAAATTTCAGTATTCTTGGTCAATTTGGTAAAATTTTGATTTTTTCCCCTCATTTTTGGCCTAAATTTGATTTTCAAAAATTCACCAAAAATCGAAAAACGCACTTTAGCACTCGAAATTTTGACAAGTGATAAATTTTTGTCTGATCTTTCGATCTACCCTTGTACGGTTTGAGAAATATTGTGCAAGTCCGATGTTGGAACGCAAAATCTGCGATTTCGGCTGACCTGTCAATCAAAATGGCCGCCATTTTGTGAGTAGGGCTACTTTTTTTTTTGAGTACAAGTGCTAGAAATGTTCCTTAGGACTCCTCCTTTAACAAAAAAGTTGTCCCTGAGGATCAACCGGGGGGGGGGGGGTGCAATAGATCCTTAAGCGGGCTCCTCGACTAGGATTTTTGGGAAAAAATCAGAATTTTTTTTCAAACTTTGTATATTTAAAAAAAGGAGCTTGGAATACCCCACTTTTTTAAAATACTGAAAAAAAATCAAGTCGATTTAAAAATTGATATTTTTGAATTTCTGTAAAAAAAACATTCTGGTTAAATTTCCAATTTTTGACAAAAATCAAATTTTTTAAAAATCCTTTAAAACAAAACTTTTTAAAACTTTTGACAAAACCCCAGAACTTTTAAAAATTTCTGGACTGCCAAAAAATTAAGACTTTTTTACAATCTCTCGCTAAAAATGCAAGATTTTCTTTAATTTCTGGCAAAAATTGTGATTTTTCAAAAGAAATTGTCTCGGCTAGAATCAGAACTTCTTTAAATCTCATGGTTATAAAATCTAGACTTTTTCGCATTTCTGGCGAAAATAAGGACTTTTGTTTGAACTCTGCCTGAAAAATCGAGAATTTTTCTTTCAGACGAAAATCACGACTCCTTTATTTTGACTATGGCAAAAAAGCGGGGCTCTTTCAAATTTATTGCTGCAAAAAATTTTGACTTCTTTGAAAACTCAACTATAAAAACAGAACTTTTTTTCAATTTTTAAAAATCTTCAATTGTAAAATGAAACTTTTTAGGATTTTTGGCAAAAAAAATAAAGATCTTCTTAAATGTTGGAAAAATCGAGACCTTTTTGAAATTTTGACAAAAATCATGATTTTGGCCAAAACATTTAGAACTTGTTCGCAATTTTGACAATAAAATAGAACTTTTCATAGTAAATTTTACACAAAAAATACATTCGAAGGGCACTTCTGACGACTCTTTTTAGACTTTTCCTAATGAAATGCTAATTTTTTTTGGACTACTACTGATAACTTGGAAAATCATGACCCCAAAATTCGTCAGAAATGCTCAAAGAAAACCATCTTCGAAATATTCAAATTTTTCGCGAAATTTTAACCTATTTTGATATGTCACAAGGTCGATTTTGAATAATCTGACGACAATTCATTTTTAATCAAAATGGGGGGGGGGGCGATTTTAAAATTTGCCCGGACTCGTCTGGTCATCACCTGGGCTCTATTATGCAAGTCGTTTTTCACGAACTATGATTCAATGAGCGTGGAAGCAACCTCTTTATATTATGATTCTCTGTCAAAATTTTAACCCAATTTGATATAGGTGCCTATGTATTGTATATTCCTTCGAGAATCGAATACAGCACAAAAACCTTCAACACGATACAACTCCAGGTAGTTCTAGTCTAATGCTGACAAAGCTGGTTCTATTGTTCGTTATACTTAGTTGACTATTCATTCCCATATTGCAGTTTAGGAAGAAATAACTCTTGCTTCTCAGTTTTTACTATTTATTAGTGCAAAGCTTTTCAAACACCAAGTGTTCATCATCAGGCTTAAATCACTATTGAACAAAATAACCAAGTCTACAAGCTTATATACTAGTGTACAAGGGTGTGGTAGTTTAACAGTACAAGGGTGTGGCAGTACAAGGGTGTGGTCATGTGGAAGAGGGTGTGGTTGTAGGTGAGGATGTGGTAGGAGTCATGTCTTCAAGTTTGGTTTTAATAACAGAAAGTAGGATATTTTCTAAGGGTTTTAAGTCATTATTTAGTAAATTTGTTTTGTTTTTCTTCATGGCTATTGCTTCCCTAATGTTTAATTGAGATGGTTTATCTATTTTTTGTATGAGGTTCAGGTTTTCAAAGGAAGTAGTGTGGTTGGTGGCAATGAGATGATCTGAGAGAGCAGACTTATTTTCATATTTGTATTTAGCATAATAAAGATGTTCCTTGAACCTCTTTTTGATGTTTCTTTTGGTTTGACCTATATAAATTCCTTGGCAATCTTTACATTTGATTTTGTAGATGCCACTACAGTCTTCAGGTTTGTCTTTGTCTTTAGTGTTACCAAGAAGGTTTTTAATTTTGTTATCATTGGTGAAAATGGGTTGTATGTTGTGTTTTCTGAAGACTGTTTTCATTTTATTTGTGAGAGGGGGATAGTAACTGATCCTAACTCTTTTGACATCATCTTTTTCAGCAATAAAAGTTGTGGCATCTCTGATTAGTTTTTTGTTTTCATGTTTTCTTATAAGTTTTTGGATAGATGTTTTTGTGTAGCCAAGGTTGGAAGCAATAGACATGATGTTTTTTATTTCTTTATTTTGGTTATTTTTATTTAGGGGGAGATTTAAACACCTGTGTATCATGCTGTTGAAAGCAGCAAATTTTTGGTTCCAAGGCTGGAAAGAGTCTGAAGGAATGTAGTTATTGGTGTGGGTGGGTTTTCTATAGATATCAAATTCAAGATGGTCAGAATGTCTAATGATTAACATGTCCAGAAAAGGGAGTTTGTTTTGTTGTTCAAGCTCATAAGTGAATTTGATGGTAGGATAGAGACTATTTAAAGCATTGAGGAATTCCTCAATGTTGAAGTCTTCAGGAATGATACACAGGATGTCATCAACATATCTAAACCATGCTTTGGGAAAGTTTTTATTGTTCTTTTTGAATTTTGTCTCAAGGTGGCTCATGAAAAAATTTGCCAAAAAGGGAGATAAGGGGTTGCCCATAGCTGTGCCTCCTGTTTGTTTGTAGTAAGTTCCATTTATTTGGAAAATGTTTTGGGAAGTGCATAATTTTATAGTATTCATATAATGGGTTATTTCTTTTTTGTTGATATTTTGTTCTTTTAGCCAGTTTTCTATCATTTCTAAAGTCTCAGGAATAGGCACACTGGGGAAAAGATTTTGTACATCAAAAGATATGAGCCTGTCTGTGTCATTAATAGTAATCCCTTGCAGTTTTTCTGCAAGTTCATAATTATTTTTAACTTGAAGAGTTTCAGGAAAAGGAAGGTTTTGGAGGTTACAAAGGAGTTTTTTGGCAATGTTATAGGAAGGAGAGTTGATATTGGCCACAATTGGTCTCATAGGATAGTTAGGTTTATGGATCTTGGGAAGACAGTACATTTTAGGAACTTTAGGATTGGAAGGAAAAGGAGTGTTATTAAGGAAGGGAGTAGTTTTCACCAAACTTTTCACTTCTTTCACCATTTTATCCACAGGATCACTTTTTAACTTCTCATAAGGTCCTTCATTAAGAAGGGTTTCACACTTTTCCAAGTATTCATCTTTCTTCATTATCACTACGGTGTTTCCCTTGTCTGCTTTCATATAGTAGACACCTTTCTGTCTCAAGCTTTTGATGGTGTTGTTGTGGGGATGAAATGGAATTCTTGTTGGTTTATGGGTTTTGATGATGTCTACCACTTCTTTCTTTATGCTGATTTTTGTTTCTGAGGTCTCTCTCCACAATGAAGCATCCACATCAGAAATAATATCTTCAATAGGAGGCCTCATGGGTGGTAAAGAGAATTTTAGACCCTTGTTTAGAAGATCCAATTCTTCTTTGGAGAACACCACATCAGTTAGGTTTTTCACATACACAGTAGTCTCATTAACACCATTACTGTCACTGCCACTGACACTAACAACATTGCTAACACCACTATGGTTACTTTTTTCTTTTAACAGATTTTTCAACTTTTTGTTTTGTGAATTTCTTTTCTTTCTCTTTTTCTCCTCAATTGATCTGAACATCTTTCTTTCCATTTCATCCCACTGCAGTTTTGGTATGGTCTGGCTTAGTTTTTTGTGAAGTGCATATAGTTCCACTTCTATGCTGGATCTTTTTGCATACAGGCTGTGAAGCTCAGAGCTTAACCAATAGGTTTTGGCTTTCTCTAGAGCCCTTTTTGTGGAAGGAGTTTTCACTTTACTGTTAAACACCACACACTTAGGGAAAACATTGTGTACCCTACACTGTTTAAGAAAACTAATATCAAGAGGTATCAACTTCACCTTAGTTTTTAGACTTTGGTATCTGTTGAATAATGAATTAGGTTCATTAGGCTCGAATGCCATAATGTCAAAGGTAAAAAGAACCTTTTAGCGAGAAGTTTGTTAGATTAGGAAGAAATAACTCTTGCTTCTCAGTTTTTACTATTTATTAGTGCAAAGCTTTTCAAACACCAAGTGTTCATCATCAGGCTTAAATCACTATTGAACAAAATAACCAAGTCTACAAGCTTATATACTAGTGTACAAGGGTGTGGTAGTTTAACAGTACAAGGGTGTGGCAGTACAAGGGTGTGGTCATGTGGAAGAGGGTGTGGTTGTAGGTGAGGATGTGGTAGGAGTCATGTCTTCAAGTTTGGTTTTAATAACAGAAAGTAGGATATTTTCTAAGGGTTTTAAGTCATTATTTAGTAAATTTGTTTTGTTTTTCTTCATGGCTATTGCTTCCCTAATGTTTAATTGAGATGGTTTATCTATTTTTTGTATGAGGTTCAGGTTTTCAAAGGAAGTAGTGTGGTTGGTGGCAATGAGATGATCTGAGAGAGCAGACTTATTTTCATATTTGTATTTAGCATAATAAAGATGTTCCTTGAACCTCTTTTTGATGTTTCTTTTGGTTTGACCTATATAAATTCCTTGGCAATCTTTACATTTGATTTTGTAGATGCCACTACAGTCTTCAGGTTTGTCTTTGTCTTTAGTGTTACCAAGAAGGTTTTTAATTTTGTTATCATTGGTGAAAATGGGTTGTATGTTGTGTTTTCTGAAGACTGTTTTCATTTTATTTGTGAGAGGGGGATAGTAACTGATCCTAACTCTTTTGACATCATCTTTTTCAGCAATAAAAGTTGTGGCATCTCTGATTAGTTTTTTGTTTTCATGTTTTCTTATAAGTTTTTGGATAGATGTTTTTGTGTAGCCAAGGTTGGAAGCAATAGACATGATGTTTTTTATTTCTTTATTTTGGTTATTTTTATTTAGGGGGAGATTTAAACACCTGACAGGTGTTTAAATCTCCCCCTAAATAAAAATAACCAAAATAAAGAAATAAAAAACATCATGTCTATTGCTTCCAACCTTGGCTACACAAAAACATCTATCCAAAAACTTATAAGAAAACATGAAAACAAAAAACTAATCAGAGATGCCACAACTTTTATTGCTGAAAAAGATGATGTCAAAAGAGTTAGGATCAGTTACTATCCCCCTCTCACAAATAAAATGAAAACAGTCTTCAGAAAACACAACATACAACCCATTTTCACCAATGATAACAAAATTAAAAACCTTCTTGGTAACACTAAAGACAAAGACAAACCTGAAGACTGTAGTGGCATCTACAAAATCAAATGTAAAGATTGCCAAGGAATTTATATAGGTCAAACCAAAAGAAACATCAAAAAGAGGTTCAAGGAACATCTTTATTATGCTAAATACAAATATGAAAATAAGTCTGCTCTCTCAGATCATCTCATTGCCACCAACCACACTACTTCCTTTGAAAACCTGAACCTCATACAAAAAATAGATAAACCATCTCAATTAAACATTAGGGAAGCAATAGCCATGAAGAAAAACAAAACAAATTTACTAAATAATGACTTAAAACCCTTAGAAAATATCCTACTTTCTGTTATTAAAACCAAACTTGAAGACATGACTCCTACCACATCCTCACCTACAACCACACCCTCTTCCACATGACCACACCCTTGTACTGCCACACCCTTGTACTGTTAAACTACCACACCCTTGTACACTAGTATATAAGCTTGTAGACTTGGTTATTTTGTTCAATAGTGATTTAAGCCTGATGATGAACACTTGGTGTTTGAAAAGCTTTGCACTAATAAATAGTAAAAACTGAGAAGCAAGAGTTATTTCTTCCTAATCTAACAAACTTCTCGCTAAAAGGTTCTTTTTACCTTTCCCATATTGCAGCACTTTTAACCAATATGATGATTCATTAGAAAACAATTTACGACTGAACGAATGCTTTATACATACCTATACTCGAATACTGCTGACAATTCAAAATAATAGAACCATTTCAACCGCGGTCTGGATCATCGAGCGGATCGGCGAGCAAACATTAAGTAGGTACACCGAACCATAAATATAAGCCATAAGGTTAGGGAACTTCTGCTCGCTAGACTACTTTATTCCATTTCATATCTGAAATTTTCAATCAGCTATTAGGAAGTTAATATGTATTTTCTAACTACATTAAATACGTTTCAATATAATAATGATTACGAATAGTTCGCTTAATTAGGAATACCAATTAAAAAATCAAAAAGATTCTTCTGCGAAAAAAAAAACTAATTAGAATGATACTGAGAAATCGACCGAGCCGCAAACGTCTCAATTTGAAGATTAGTTCACCACATTTGCGTTATTGAATTTCAGAAATTTAATTTAAAAAAAAAATAAACAACCTGTAGAATCATTAATTCGATGTAATTTCGAAACAATATCGTCCTTCAATATTGAATTTATTAAGATTTGAAAATGAATTGATCGGCGATAAAATAATAGGCAATAAACTAGTATCATCAAAGCAAACATTTTATTCTCCAACATTGTCTTCAAACAACACAATAATAATTACATTGTCATTTTTTTTCTTCACAAAACGTTAAATTAAAACATATCGTTTTTTAAAATAAACACTCCATAATTTTAAATAAATTATAAAAATAATGTAGTAACAAAAAATGGAATTTTCACAGGAACATAAGCCGAAGAATGGGGATGGGTGCCTAGTCTTTTACAAATCAAAACATGTACTCGTATAACCTAATCGAAAATAATTCTAAGAAAATAAAATTTCATTAATACTTTCATTTTAATAACTTCAAATAAATTAACCGGTTTTTATAAGGTTCAAGAACAATTCAGTGTACTAATTAAATACTCAAGTATGCACGTACTTAAAGAAAATAATAAGCTCACATAGGTATTGAAAAAAAAAAAAACAAAAATTACATTATTCGTAGAAATAAAAATGACTAGGTAAGCGAAATAAATCGTCGAATCGCTGAACGAATAATACAAATGCAATTGAAAAGCGTTTTTGTGCAAAATATCCGTACAAAAAAAATGTCTACGAGACATATTCATCGTCGAGATTCACGATCCACGTTATTAAAACGGTTCACTGGGAACTTCACCATCTATAATTTTAGATACAGGGTACAGGACTGAAGCGGATTTAAACTGATCAATATCTTCTATATAATAATTCTCCAAATTTTTCTCTCCTTTTAAAAACCTGAACTCGAACTTTTGATCATCTAATGGCGTAACGTTGGTCTCGACATCGCCTTTATAACCAGCCAACTGGATCGTAATCCTTCTATTTCGATCACTTCCTTCGGTCATCATCGACGTCATCATATTTTTGATATCATCCAGCGATATATTACGCAGATAATTAATCTCCCTGGTTTTTCTATCGAACACGTATTCTTCGGAAACGATTTCTTCTAGATTACAATTCGTTTCTTGGTTCAGGTTATCGAACACTTTACTCTTATCTTTAATCAATGCTTCGCGTTCTTTCAGGAATTCGTCTTCTTCGAATCCATCGAGCGATCGCCAAAAATCGTGTAAAAATTTCGAAATACATTCTTCGACGTAAGACGTCTCGAATTTCGAAGCGATCGAACTAACCGTTATATGGAAACCGACGATACCGTGGCTATTATCGAACCAACTAGAAACGCTGTAACCGAGCTGTTGTTGCGTTCTCAATTCGTTGAATACTTTTTCTTCCATTAATTTGACTAATAATTCCAACTTAACCGATTGCAAGATGTTAGCAGTACCCCATTGGAAATAATTATTCGTAGTCGAATTTCGTTCTAGTTCGTTAAACGATTTCATGAGCAGACATTTTTGACCATTTGGAATACGTCTCATACGTATACGAGGTAAATCCACTTTCTGAACCGGTTTCGAGTTGAAAACGCTGACCGCGCTGTTACAAACGTTGAGAGCTTGTAGGGCCGAAATATTACCTTGGACTAAGCATTGTACGTACGAGTTTGCGAAAAAGGTCTCGATAAATGCGATCAAGTCGTTAGCTTGGATACTCGATACGTCGCTGTACATCTGACTAGGGTCTTGATGAGGTTCTTGCATGGTCATATGACGTAGATCACTCGATAGAGAACTCTTTTCGAGTAATCTCGAACGACAGCTTTTCTTCATTTCGGTTTTCAGAGTGTTTAGCATATCGTCGGTGAGGTTTTCGGTGAAATTCTTCATTCGTTCGATGACAGTAGCCAGCAACTTGGGTAATTTGTGATTGAATCCGGTAAATATCAAGTACAGAGTGTCTCTAGATGAGGCATACATGTAGTAATTCAGTTGAGCTAAATCTGCCATGTATGTATCCTCTTGTAGAACGTAGTCGATCAGATTAACGTACAGATTCAGCATCAAAGACGAAGATCTCGTATTTTTTACAGTCGGTGATAAGAAATGTAACCCTATATAAGCCATTGGTAACTTGAACACCGTATCTAGCCTATGCCATACTTCCATAAACTGGTCGTTTTTTATTTCGATCGGATATTCGTTGCTGACGTCGACGGTTTCTGAAATGATACGAAAATCATCGGCGATGAACGGATTATCGCCGGGTAAATGGAATTCCGGATACGGTTCGACGTCTCTCCAAGTGCTCAATTGCTCTTCGGTGATCGGTACCGAAGTGTATTTGGTCTGATACCAAGGTTCGATTTGATCCATGACTACGGAATAATGAGGATGGAATTCTTTAGCTTGGACGATGATGTTGACCGATTCAGGAGTAATGTACTCTAATAGTTGGGTAACTTGATCGGGATCGTACTCGAAGAACAGATTAGACCCGGTGAAGTAATCTTGGGCTGGATACAGATGCATATTTTCCACAGCTTGAGTAACGAACGTAGACGTATCCATTTCTTCTTGGAATTTAAACTCTAGATCGTTCAGCATTCGTACTTCGTCGTAAAATCTCTGCTGCGGTAACGAAGCTCGAGCTAATTTCAAATAACTAAACGTCGCTGTGATTATATCGGCTAAATGAGCGAATCCGTCTTCGGTCATTGTGATCGTAATACCGAATAAGGAATATAACGAGTTACTTTCGTGGGCTCCGGCACTCAACGACGTAGCCCATAGTTTACTCTTGAAGTAAGATAGTAAACTACCTTTACTTTCGTGTCCTACGAGCCAGCTAATCAATCTGTCCGGTTTAGTACGATACAGAGCTTTGATCGGTGGCATTTGCCACATGAGTTGTAGCTCGGTTTTATTCTGTATCGTCGTAACGTAATACATTCGATGGAATTTATCTCGTACGAATAACGGTTTCGAGATAGTATCGAACTTGGGCACGGGTATTTGACCATTTGGTATACTACTGAAACACTCCACCACGTATTTCTCCAACGTATCGATCGGTAATTTAGCTATAATCGAGACAGTCATCAAATTAGCCGAATAGCATCGTTGATAGAACGATCTCAACGACTCGTACAGTTCGTCTTCGGATACGTTATCCTTTAACGTTTTCAAATTACCGCACATGAATTTACTACCCGGATTCTCATTGGAGGCGAAACTACGACCTAGTTGATCGACTCGAGCGTAATCCGACGAAGTATACATATTGAACTCGGAATCGACTGCTTCTCGTTCTCGAACAATCGAATCTCTCATCATCAAAGGCGAAATGAAGAACTGCGAAAATATATCCAAAGTTTCGAATAAATAACGTATATTACAACTGAAATAATACGTCGTGTACTCGTCAGCTGTCCACGCGTTCGTTGAACCACCATGTTTCTGGAGGAAATCGCAGAACTCGTTTTCTTTCGGGTATTTTTCACTACCCATGAACAGCATGTGTTCTAGAAAATGAGCTAAACCGGGTATAGCGTCCGGTTCGCTGAAGCTGCCTACGTTCACCGATAACGCGCAAGCTGCGAATCTGTCGCTTTTAATTTCACCAACGGGGGTTGAATCCTTGTTAGAAGAGATCTTGGTTCGGTCGCCATTGGCCGGATCGTTCGTAGAGCTGAAATCTTCTTCGCGATATAGTTCGGGTCCGTCTGAAGCTAATAAAGCGGTTAGATTGTTTGGAAGCCGAATCACTTTGTATGTTTTCTTGTCACTGGATGACTTGTCAGGTGACGGCAGCACGGTGAGCTTTTGACCGGACTCGTGTTCGGATTTGGTCATATTGTACAACTTTTAACCACTGCGATCACAACAACTGTAGTATCACGATAAGTGGGTAATTACAACTGAACTGTGATGATTTGATCTACGATTTAGAAAAAAAAATAGCAAACTGATTACTTGACTGGTTTCAGGAATAATGTTTGTATACATTAGTATCGCAATACTGCGAATATAGCTTACGAATGTTGCTAAGTTACTCACCTATTTCATTGAAACTGGGTAATCTATGACGTAAGATCTCTACCGTCCAAATTTATTCAATTTTTTCAAAACTTTTCGTTAAAATACACGCTAACGAAACAAACGCTGATAAAAGAAATCCGCTAAAAAAGCAAGAGGGAGTGGAGGGAAACGCATGGGAATAACTAGCCAATCAAATCACGTTATGATACGCGACAATCGACCGAAAATCAATTCACAGATGAAAAAAATGATTTGATTGGCTAAAATGGGTTTCCATTCAACCAATCAAATCTTCTGTTGACATCCCAGTTTATTATCAATATTTTTCTGTTGTCATTTTCATTTTGAATTTGAAAAACACTCGATTTAATTCAAATTCAAGCTCTTCATCTCGTTATTTTTCGTCTATTTCTTCGAAAATTCATTTCCCAACGCTAAGATATTACCAGTTTATTCATTCATCGTTGGGAAACTCCTTCCATGTTATCGAGACAATGAGTAAACCGCGAAAACAAGTGAGTAAAATCATCTTTTCTCCAACAATATAAAACCATAATAATATTAAAACTAACCAATCTACACCGTAATTTATTCGCAGACTCCTGCGGCAGCTCAGCCTGAAAAAGATACCCTGCACGATGAAATGAACGACAACGAAGAAGTCCTGATCGAATTGGAAGAATGTTTAAAGAGTAAATCCGAAACGATAGATAATCTCAAACAGAACATAACGAATTTGGAAAACGACATCAAAAGATACACGTCTCCTTATAACAGCGAAAAGTCTACTTTGGAAGAAGACATATCTATATTTCGAAACATCGCCAGTAAATACGTGAAAAACGATCTCGTTGATTTCTACGTCGATCGTATGAAGAAATGCGCTGCTAATAAAGTGGAAAGCGATTCGTCCACTATTAGTGCCTTGTGCGAGGTTATTTCTAAAGATGGATCGTGAATTGTATTTTGTCACGTTTGTTTTTCTTTCTCTATTTAAGGTGTCTTTCGCGTATTATTATTATTATTATGTTAAAATTTTATAGAAATATTTTTCTTTTTCTTTTTTTGTATTAAAATGATTCGTGTTCTTACTTGATTACGTTTTGTTATTTTTTACACGTTGATTTCGACTGGTAGATCTGTGTTTCAGTCTTTCAGATGAAAATTATTCGACGTTTTCTGTTTGCTTGAAGTTCTGCAATTTCGAGTAGAGCATTTCCTGAAAAATCATGGACATTTTCTAGGAATATTTGAAGTGTTTTCATTTCGTCCATTGATTTACTCGTAGTAGCTTACTTTCCAAAGACATTCGAACAGTGCTTCATTTGATATCAAAATCATCGCCTATTTGAACAAAATATAATAATTATGATCATTTTACATCAATTTTCTCACAAAAAAGATCAAAATTTCCTACCGGATGAAAATGAAACCGAAGTTATCCGATTCTAGACGAACCAATCCGAAAACATTGACCGACTGTTATCACCATGTGTCTTTTTATCACCTCAGTCCTCAATATTAAATTCTTGAGAAAGAGAAACGTATAATTTTCAACTCAACGTGCCGAATTTTCCACAACATAAACAGGAAAACCCTTGACAAGAACTCTACATGTCGACCACAGCTCCTAAAATATTCATAGGTCTGTAAACTTATGCAAAATGTAACAAAATACTCTAAAAATATACTAATCGATACCTGTATTTTGATTCAGGAGGAGGTACCGGATTCATCGGTACAGTTCTGAGAATCTTATTTCAAAATGAAGGATACAACGTAAAAGTAATCTCGAGAACTCCGGTTCAAGGAGGAGTAACTTGGGTACAGCGTACAGCATATAAACTATCCTGATAACCGAATTCATCTCGTATATATTACTAATACAGCTTTACTCTTCTAGTCAGATCTAACTTTGATGGATTTACCAGAGAATACAGCCGCTGTAATTAACTGCTCCGGTGAAAATGTACTGAATCCGAAGTACAGATGGAACGAAACGTTTAAGAAAAAAGTTTACAGTAGTCGAATCAGCACCAATGATTTCCTGGTAGAGATGATCAAAGAAACCAAGTACAAACCGAAAGTATTCATTTCCATGTCTGGCGTTGGTTCGTGAAATGAAATTTTTAGCTGTAAAACACACACACATATCATGAACGAGAAATATTAATTTATGAATTAAAAAATATAGGTATATACAAACCTGACCCGGTGAAAGAATACGACGAGTATACGAAAATAAACGAAGGCTTCGATTACATTTCGAAACTAGCTATAGACTGGGAAAAATCAACCGAACTACCTGAAGATACCGATGTCAGAAGAGTTATAGTTAGATCAGGTATGATTCCAATTCAATGTTCGCATCAACGTGTGAAAAATACATATTGAACACGATTTATAGTTATTCACTTACAGGTGTCGTTTTGGGTAGAACCGGTGGTATGATCAAACAAGTATTTCCTCAGTTTTATCTCGGATTAGGTGGTCCTATCGGAGACGGTAAACAATTCTTCCCATGGATACATGTTTATGATCTTTGTAGAATGATGTTATACGCCGTTAAAAACGAAAAAGTCACCGGAGTTTTGAATGGAGTCGCTCCTGAGGTAGTTCTGTTCACCAATGCTGTATCTGATCCATGTATCTGAAACTAATTCGTAACATTACTATTTCAGATCATTACCAATAATCAGTTCACGAAAGCTTTCGGTAAAGCACTATGGCGTCCTACAATAACGCCGTTACCGGCCTTTGCAGTCAAATTGATATTCGGTCAAGAACGTTCTGTGATGATGCTCGAAGGTCAAAAAGTTATCCCGAAACGAGTCCAAGAATTAGGTTTTGATTATATTCATCCTAGCATTGACAGTGCCTGTACAGAGTTCTCAAAATTGTTCTATATTCCTCCAGAGTGGAAAGGCAACTTCAAGCAACAAGTTCCTGAAATTTCTTCTTAGTCAGCAGTATTTGCATTTACCTAGTGTGTTACTTAGTTTTGTAAAATGAAGTTGATTTTTTAAAAAATAGTTCGTTCGAACTTCGAAGAGACGAACAATGGAATGTAACTTGAAAGATGTGATTAGTAAATTAATAAAGTCAACGAGATCTTTTGAATTTGGAAATAATTGAAAATAAAGTCGGTTTGTTTAGGAAATGTCCATCGTCATGCTCGATTGTTTTTATATTAATCAAGTGCATAAAGTTGAACAAATTATGTATGTAAATATTTCATGTTGCAACGGTCATGTTTGGAACATTATAGTTTGTTTTCGATTTCATTTTGCTTTCTTTTTCATTAATAAATACTTATTTTTACGGATTACTCACCACAAAACCGTTCCTAAACCGTAGTTCATTCAAGGTTCATTGTACCTCAACGAAAGTTTCTAAAACAACCGAAATTAAACACAAAGTGTTTCATTAATACATCAACCACGAAGTAATCCGAACATAAGGCACGACGCGATAAATTTCATAAATCGAACGAATGAAAATTAACAACACGATTACAATTTATTTCATCTATAAATACTACAACAAAACTAACAGAAATTTACACATTTTTTTTTATAAACAATTTTACTACCTTCCTCAATCAAGGGTTTCCGAAAAGTGCAAAATAGGGGTTTGAAAAAACCAATAGGCTAAATAGAAAAGTTGTTCGGATTAATTTGAAGAGGAGATCACTTTGAAGAGAATCATCTCTTTCAAATTTCATTTTGGTTATTGAATAATAAATTAAACTAATTTGTTCGTGAACAATTAAATTCACAAACACATTAACTAATAAAAATGATCAGAACTTCGAGTTAAAACTTCTGATGTTTGAAAATGAGGAAGTTTTTCAATTACCTAAAGGACTAGAAATTGAACTAAGGATTCCTTACTCATTAAAAAAATCATTTCATTTCACTGATCAGATCAGATACTTTTCGAAAATATCCTTGATGGAGGAAAATCGTATCTTTTTATGTGATAACAGTATACATAGGTATATTATTTCTACAAAACAACATACTCCATAAAAAGATTTCTTACGTATTAACGCGAATACATTATTTACAATAATTTCTTCCACCATAGTCCATAATACAAACGTATTACTACAGTAAAAATAATCCAAGGTACTTTTTTTTATCCATTTGTAATTTCATCAAAGGTACATAGTTAAGCAGAGATATTTCCATCGTGATGTCTAATTTCAAAATCATTATTCTCCCGATTTTTAGGTAATATAAGCTAAAACTCATGTCAGTCGTGTCTATCGAAGATAATTCCATTTTTTAGAGAGCTTCATTCATCTCTGCTCAGTGCTAATCCTTACTCAAACGTTATTCTAGCTACCGAATAACTATCGAAAAACATTCCGCAGTCGTTAAAAATAAAAAATTACAAAATTCTAAAACACTTATAACCTTAATTCACTCGCCTTTCGAAAATTATTTCTATAGAATATATAGCTTCAATTACACTGGGAATAGGAAACAGAAAAAGATCCTACGAGTCATCTTTTTCTATCCTCCACAACGTAGGTAATCTACAATCATCGTATATCCGTTGCGATAAAAAAAATTCTCCGTTATAAATTTCTTTTTACAAACTTAAAACTGTTACAACCATCTTCATCGTTTAGAAGAAAAAAAAAAAATGATAAATAAATAAAATTTGGAAGACTAGAACTTCATCTCTCCTGTAAACTATAAAGTATAAGAAATACGAAAGCATCGCGTTTAGGTCATTTTCTACCCACGAGTATTCTAATTCAATGACTAGTTTACGGTATTTTGCATTTACTATACTCTCAGCTGCTGCTCATCGAAGCTAACGCTGAACTAAGCCGGCTATCAAAACCAGCATCCGATTAATTAATTAACTTGTTAACCAGAACTATAGAACAATTCTTTGGTTTAGATTTAGGCTAGCCTTTATGTATAGATAACAGATAATAAGTACAACTAAAATAAGTATAACGCGTATGAAATACCGGCAAGGGTCCAGAATAATGGTACGTTCATTAAGCTAAAAAGATAACGTACCATATTTTCTTTTCTGTACACAATTTAGATACTATAACTTTACGTCACGCGATTGCTTCTTTTTTACAATAAACAGTGCTCTACATCTAATTACATATTTTTAAACCAATTGCTTGTTTTTGTACAAGAGTTATTTTCTTAACAAGAGTACCAAGTACGAGTATATCACTGAAATTACTCCTTCGGTGCACGAATAAAACGATCGTTGCTTACTACGAACATTCTGAAAAACCAGTTTGAAAAGACTGATGAATTCATCATCAGTAAAACATCATAAAAACATTGAACACAAATCAAGAAAAGATATGTAAATTTCAAAATACTCAAACTCTTCTGATCAGGCTTCGAACGAACTAACTGATACGATCGAATCTACGATGTTCGCTTCAGCTTTTCACCATTTCAATCAACTTCCAGTTTGAATCGAACGTCTTTTTCATCTTTTTTTCGAACACAGAAAGCTAAATGCTTCTCACTTTACCTCTACAACAATCTAAATCATAATAAAACACTGTTACTAACGAATCTACGAAACGATACCGGTCAACGGTTCTTCTAACTCGAAGCAACAACGTTCCTCGATCCAAACCAATCAATTTAGCCAGAACATTCGTGCACAGAAGACAGAAAAATGAGAGCTCTACTTCTCCTTCAGTCGTACGAGTAACGAGCTACAACAAAATCCATCGATCGGATAATACCTTAAACGTATAAAATACAAAACACCGGTAACAATAATTTAAACGATTAAAAAAAAAAGGAAAAAAAAAAGAACACAAACTTACCAAGAAACAAACAATACAGAAAGTTGCTAACATTTCAAGAAACGTTTCTAAGTTATATAACGAGGATTATCTATGGTATTTGCGATAATTGTACAAGAATAATATCTACGTAAAAGCCACCTTCGGTGTACAAGCTTTGAAAGTAAAGAGTCGATTAGATTGGCTAATACGCGAATATGTATAAGTACGAAGCGACGCTATAAAAGCTTTTTTTTCTCTATCACCATTTCGAACTATGTAAGTACGCTGATTTCACAATGATAATCGACTAGAAATACCATAAATTAAGAGGGCACGCGTCTATAATAAGTCGCTCTCATCATGTAGATATGAACTTACAAAAAGGGGGAAAAAATTAAACAGAAAAATAAACATGAGTCTTGTCGCGATTAAAAACAACATAACCGTATTAAAAATTTAACAAAAAACAAGAGAAAAAAAATAATTAATAACGAAATAAAATAGAAACAAAAATGGGGGGAAACAAACGAAAACGAAGGAGAGAAAGAGTAAACGGCACGAATATTGGAATATCGAATATTCTAATTAGTTATTTTCAAAGTAGATTTTAAATTCTGATTAATATCTTTAGCGTTTCGAACTTCGGAACAAGATTGCGCTTTATAAAGACGACCTCCACGTTTCAGCAAAGGCATACAGAGTTTCTTCTGTAAATTTAGACATTTACCAATAAGAGCGTTACGTTTACTGCGCTCTTTCTGTTTACCAACCGGTGCGGTTTTATCGCTAGATTTCGCCGAACCTGTAGTACCGGCTGATGTAGGTCTAGTATCCGTAGCTGTTCCGCTGGCAGTAGCGTTAGTCTGACCTGCAGCAGTAGCAGAACAAGCTGACACAGCGGGTAAAACCACCGGAGTGCATTGGGCTGCTTCTGATTCTTGCACTTCGGTGATTCTGTTTAACGACTGGCTTTCGCGAAGTCGTGTCTCAACTCGACGTCTATGACGTCCGGTCAAGCAATGCCTTCGTCCTGTATTTCCGGACGTTTCGAATTTACTATCTTGAGTGTTATCCGTACCTCCGGAAGGTTCGCTGTGATCGTGTTCGTTGCTCGGTTCTTGAGTGCCTTGCGAAGAGTTACCACCAGCTGAGCCTCCGTTACCGCCCGGGTCTCTGGGATCTCTACCTCTGTGTAATGATTTCGTACTACCTCGTTTCTTACGTCCTTCGCTGTCTTCGTCGCTAGCCTCGGATGAACTGCACGAGGCTGTGCGCGATTTACGAAAACGACTGCGACGTTGTTCGAAACTGAGGAAGTTACGAGGTGTCGACGATCCCGAACGTACGGTACTGCAGCCGTCTTCGGAGATTTCATCTAGACCGAGCTGAGGTGAACTGCGAGCTGATACCAGAGGAGCTGGCAGCATTTTAGACGATGGTCGAGGCGAAGATACCGGAGCTCCTGCCGAACCGTTCGATTCGGCTAGCATGTTGGCAGCACCGCCGGACATGGATTCTTTACGCAGCTCTTGCACGGCTAGGTTGAGTTTACCTTCGGATCGAGATCCGCGTCGGTTTAACGAACTGTGCAGCGAGCTGTCGCTGTTGGCGTCGTCGTCGTCTTCGTCTTCTTCTTCGGTTACGATGCTGCATTTACGAGTGCGCTACGAAAATGAAAATTATTTCACGTTAATTGACGTGCATTTAGAATACAGATTATCTTATCTCGTTACTGTGCAAGATAAAAGGGTACTTGAGACGAATGAGGAGTCAATATTGGTGCTAAAATTGGTACGAGTATACTAATTATCGGTAATCACTAATCAAACAATGTAATTTCTGAGTATTCAATTAAGAGAATGTGCGAGGTACAACTTTGTAATAAGTAAATTTCAATACTAACGAGGGAACCTTTTAAAGTGGCACCCTCGATTTCAACGAAATCAAGCTAGATCGAAAAAGCATGTTAGTCGGGGAGCCCGCTTAAGGATCTACTGCACCCCCCCCCCCCCCCCGTCGATCTTCTAGGACAACTTTTCTCTTAAAGGGAGAGTCCTAAGGAACATTTCTAGCCCTTGTGCTCAAAAAAAAAGTGGCCCTACTTACAAAATGGCGGCCATTTTGATTGACAGGTCAGCGAAATCGCAGATTTTGCGTTCCAACATAGGACTTGCACAACATTTTTCAAACCGTACAAAGGTAGATCGAGAGATCAGGCAAAAATTTATCATCTGTCAAAATTTCAAGCGCCAAAATTCCTTTTTCGATTTTTGATGAATTTTTAAAAATCAAATTCAGGCCAAAAATGAGGGAAAAAATCAAAATTTTACCAAATTGACCAAGAAAGCTGAAATTTGGGGTATACCTTATTTCCGACATGCCAAATCGATTGGAAACTGTTTCAAACCGTTTTGAGCAGTTCTGGAGCCTCCAGCAGATTTTTAGAACTCAGGAAAGCTGGCATTTATTCTGCGAACTAATTTCAATGCGCTACGAAGTACTACAGGGAGATTTTAAGTCGTTTTGGAGCCTCCAGCGACTTTTTAAAAATTACTGGAGCCTCCAGCAGATTTTTTTAACTTTGAATTTTTACAACATTTCATCAAAATGGAATTGGAAGGTTGAAATTCATTCTGAAAACTAATTTCAATGCGCTACGAAGTACTGCAGATGAATTTCAAGTCGTTCTGAAGCCTCCAGCAATTTTTTGAAAATTACTGGAGCCTCCAGCAGATTTTTTAAACTTTGAATTTTTACAAAATTTCATCAAAAATGGAGATGGAAAGCTGGAATTTACTCTACACTCCAATTTTAACACCTTCTGAAGACGACTTCAGGTGGGTTCAAGTTATTTTGGAGCCTCCAGCGATTTTTTTGAAAAATACTGGAGCCTCCAGCAGATTTTATCAACTTTGAATTTTAACAAAATTTCATCAAAAATGGAGATGGAAAGCTGAAATTTACTCTACACTCCAATTTTAACACCCTCTGAAGACGACTTCAGGTGGGTTCAAGTCATTTTGGAGCCTCCAGCGACTTTTTGAAAATTACTGGAGCCTCCAGTATTGCTGGAAGCTCCAAAACGACTCGAAATATCCCTGTAGGTGACTTCGTAGCGTATTGAAATTAGTTTGCAGAATGAATTTCGACTTTCCATCTCCGTTTGATGAAACTTGGGGAAATTTCAAGTTTCAAAAATCTGCTGGAGGCTCCAGTAATTTTCAAAAAATTGCTGGAACCTCCAAAACGACTTGAAATCTGCCTGCAGTTGACTTCGTAGCTTATTGAAATTAGTTTGCAGAGTAAATTTCAGCTTTCCAACTACTTTTGATGAAATTTTGTGGGAATTTCGAGTTCTAAAAACCTGCTGGAGGCTTCAGAACTGCTCAAAACGGTTTGAAACAGTTTCCAATCGATTTGGCATGTCGAAAATAGGGTATATCCCAAATTTCAGCTTTCTTGGTCAATTTGATAAAATTTTTGATTTTTCCCCCTCATTTTTGGCCTGAATTTGATTTTCAAAAATTCACCAAAAATCGAAAAACACACTTTAGCACTTGAAATTTTGACAGGTGATAAATTTTTGCTTGAGTACAAAAGCTAGAAATGTTCCTTAGGACTCCCCCTTTAGGAAATAATTGTTCTACAGGATCGACGGGGAGGGGGGGGGTTAATAGATCCTTAAGCGGGCTCCCCGACTATGTCCTAAAATATTTGCAAATTGTAATCAAAATTCCAAGTTTCCAAGTTCATTTTTAGATTTTTGGCAAATTTTTGAAAATTGAAAAATTTGTTATGAAATAATGATGATTATTTTGAAAGTAAAGTGAGCTAATATGAATAATTTCTTCAATTCTGGAGCCTCCAACGATTTTTCAATTTTCTCCAGAAGCTTCCATTCACTCTGCAAAGGCCAAAAATGGACTATGACACATATAACTTTGGTCACTGCTCATTGAACATCCCCTCGACCGTTTCAAGTGGTTAACGCAAAATTCCAGGATTATCAGTTGAAAAGTAAATTTTAGACCAATTTGTAAATTTCAGAAAAAATTGAAAAATCAATTTTCAAAGGATTAAGCGAACTTTTTGGCATATTTTCTGCTGTGTCTTCACAATCACCCGGCTTTAGAATTATCGCAATTCATATTTTCTGGAGTCTCCAGCGAATTTTCACATTTCTCTGAAAATTTCACAATTCGAAACCCTGCTGAAGGCTCTAGAACTGCTCAAAACAGTTTCTAATCGATTCCAGGGGTCGAAAATAAGCTAATTATAAAATTTCAGCAATCTAGGTCAAATTGATAAAATTTGTTTTTTTTTTCTTTTATGACCGATTTTCAAAAATTTTCCAAAAATTGAAAAATGCACTCGAGTCTCGATCACTTTAAATTTTGGCTATTCATATATTTTTAGATACTCTTTCGATCCAGCCAGTTTCAAAACTCTTCTCCTAATTGGGATACCTTCGTTGTCAGAAATTACAAAATATATCAACTCCAAATTTCCTTTCATCTTTGGCACAGTCATATTATTTATGATAATGAATAAGTCACTTTATATACCTGCGCAATATCCAATGCAGGACGTGGCATCCCCAATAATGTGTGATTGTTTTGATAAGTTGGAGAAGTGGCGCCTTCATTTTCACACGAATCGACGCTGACTCGAGGTATTTGCTTGCTACAAAATTACAGAAAAAAAAATCACTTTCAAGTATGAAATAAATTCGTAGTCTAATACTAATTAATGCAACTAGAGATTAATTTACCCGGCAAATTTATTTTTCGGCTCCAAAGAACGTAATTTACGTTCTGCTAGCAGATAATACGTCGCCGTTATGTGATTGTATGCATTCTTATCCAACGCACTGCGCAAATAATCGTAAAGACAAAATTAGTTCCAGGAATAAAAATGATAATAACTATCCAGTAACTAACAAGTGAAGCCCTGATTATACTGAACTTAGCTGTAAACTTAACCATCAACTTATTCACATATCAACACAAATTTTGAATAGCCAACAATTTTTATTCGCATTTAAACCGAGTTTATGTTAAACTGAGTTCAAATCCGCATTCTGCAACTGGCCCTGAGTGTTAAATATAAGGAATAAGTTTACGGCTAAGTTCAGTATAATCATAGCTTGAAGCCCAAAGGGAGAGGGAACTGTGGTCATTTTTGAGAATGTTCAATGGTCACGATTCATTTTTTAAAAAAATAATAAAGTCAAGATGACAGGCATTGAAGCAAAATTCGAGTCAAATTATAATGGAATGACCTCCACATCAAATGTGGAAACCATATGAATAGTATTTGAGACGTCACATAGTACAAATTCAATTTCGGTTACATTTTCTTAACGTTTTAACATGAATCAATGACAATAATCGTCGTCAGATGATAAATATTTGAGCCATGAAGTTCGAAGAAGGGAAAATCCACCAAGTGTTTCTTAAATCAACGGAAACCGAAAAGGACGAATCTTTCGAATTATATCAAACCACAGACGACATCTCATCACTTCTCAACCTCTAAAAAACCCAACAAACATACTCTAAAATTTGTTCCTTGGCCGCAATACCACCATTGACCATTTTCTGTACAATAATCGTGTGATCTTCTTCGCTAATATTTTGTCTACTAATCAACGGCATCGCTGTATTATCCGAATGAGTATTCTTGAGCCACGGATCATTCGCTATTTCTTCTAACGTAGCTCTCTTCTCAGGTTGTCTAACCAACATCCTCGCGATCAATCTGAAATCATTACACGTATATACAAATGTGATCACAATACACCACACTGGGACACTTCTGAAGATGAACCAAATCCAACTAACCGTTTACAGTCTTCTGATATATGATTAGGAATAGTATATTTACAATCCATTATCATAGTTAAAGTCTCACTATCGTTTGCTTCTTGGAAAGGCGCTTGTCCGCAAACTAACATGTACAGTATCACACCCAGCGACCAAATATCTACGTAAACACAAACACGTATGTAATTCAATTTCTAGTACATCGATAATCGAACGAATGTGACCTAGATTTACACTCACCAACTGCTGGAGCGTCGTACGAATCACCGAGAAGGATTTCAGGAGCTGAATATGCTAAAGAACCACACGAAGTTTCTAGTTTCTGACCAGGACAGAATTTATTACTGAATCTGTAATACGAACATGCACAATCAGAACGAAATAAATACCAACTCTCGATCGTCGTTAAAGAGCTAAGACTCGAATACGTCGACTACTAACCCAAAGTCGGTCAATTTGACAACACCTATTCTTTCGAAGAAAACAACGTTTTCGGGTTTCAGATCACGATGAACGACGTGTAATCGATGACAATACGAAATAGCTCGAACTATTTGGGCGAAATATTCCTGAGCTACTAGTTCGGATAATCCTGCTTCGTGTCTCATGATGTAATCGTACAAATCACCTCCATCGGCCAGCTCCAGTATAAGGTATAGCTTACTGTGAGTATCTATAACCTCGTATAAACGGACCACATTCGGGTGCTGAACTAATTTCATACATCTCACCTGTGTTTCGTGTGTGAATGAAAATAATCGTTAGTCAATCACGTACTTTTGGAGTAGAGTACTTATAATGAGGTGAAATCGACGAGCTTACTTCTTGAAACAGATGAGCTCTTGAAACTTCATCTAGTTTAGTCTTATCGATAACTTTGACGGCTACTTTTTCTCCGGTGAATACATGACGAGCTAATTTCACGACGGCGAAATGTCCTCTACCCAATGTCTCTTCCAGATCGTATAAACCAGCGATTTTACCTCCATCGTACGAGCCACGAAGTCCACCACGGTGCATCGTCTATATACGAATGAAAACAATCACAATTAGTGGTGTATTCAAATTACACTAGTATTAGTTGGTAATTAAGAATTAGGGTTGGTAACTTCGATTCGAACATATTATAACAGTATACATGAACCAAATACGTAACTAACCTTCCTACCCAAAGGGTAGTAACGATGATATGATTAACAAGTTGGAATGGCGACTCGGATCGATCATAAAACTTTCTCTATTGGCCTGAACGAGTTACAAGTTCCATTTGATACCAGCTCAACTTATCTGCGAATTGCCAAAATATCAAAATACAATACCACGTTTAAACCAAAACAAACAATTATTAATAATTTTAACGGATACGCCTCATTTGAGAGTGAGCAGTCACCAGCCACAGAACCAACCAAGAGAACGAGTGAATAAAAATAAATAAAACATCGGGTACGCGAGTCGTTCGTTTCGAATCGATACGAACGACCAGAACTACCAGAAGGATACTTCGATTCAGTTGGAATCATTCCGGTCGTACTTTCGCGACGATATTTCCATCATTAAATTTATAAATACACTAAACAAGGACGGAAAAAATCTTGAAACCGTTGATAAGGTTCTGAAAACATTTCAATTATCGAAATGACGTTGTTTCAAGGTTAAAATTATCATTTCATCGAGATCCGTACGAGTTTCGGTCTTCGTTTGATGTGTGGCTGAGGTTCAATTTCATTCATGAACTTTACAGATGAATGAATGAAACTGGCCATTGGTGGCGTCGTAAATTGTAGTAAACCGATGTACGGAAGACGAAGATGTTCATCTTCATCTATCGTTTCCTTCCGCTACCTTTAGGAATTTCATAACTTGATAATTATTCTTCGTATCGAAGATATCTTCGTAATAAATAAAATTAGTATCGCTAAATACCACATCGTCGTTGCAATCTTCGCTCATTAAAACGTCTCTTGATATTCGTATTATCGACGACGACGTTTCTGAAATCAGCAAAAAAAATTCGTCCACTAAATTACCCAAGTAACGCCCAAATTCGATTTCAAAACTACACCACTAATTAGTAATTACATAACTACGTCTACGTACTTTGAAAGAATACATCATTTAGATAAACGGAACCTTTTAATCAATTCATATTGTCTTTAAAAAATAATAAAATACATGTGAAACCGAATACTCACATAAAATATATAATCAGATACGTACAAAAAAAAAATAAAAAGAAGACGAGACAATCTCAACGTCACTTAATAAACGAGTTACTAGTAAAACTGTTCTAAAAAAACTCTTTCCGATGGTGTTAATCCAACCCAAGCAGAATCTAACCAAATGTAGGTTGCCATTTCCACGACGACGACGACTACAAAAATGAAAAGAGAAAAAACTTAACAAATAATATAAAAAAATAATCGTAGATCATATAGTAAAAAGAAGAATGTTTTAAAAGAAATATTAAGTAAGGATACTAATAGTACAGAACGTAAACAAAAATACAAATCAGGAATTTCATCTTGAATTTTTCAAACCCTCAACTGAGTCGAAAAATAATACATACGTAACTGGGAGTTGGAAAACTCGTACAATACATTTAAAAAATTGAAGAAAAAAAAAATAATAAACGTGCAATCAATTATTCAAAATCGAGTTTTGCGATAAAACTCTACATACAGCTTAAAAAATAATATAGCAGGAATCGGAACTGTTCGTGTGTTTACAACATACTGACAAAATCGTTCGACATTCCAATAAAACTAGAATGTTGTAGAAGAAAACAAAGTGCTTTTAAGCATCGTCTTCGTCTTCGTCTTCAGCTTCGGTGTAACTTCTATGAACAAATCAAGTTCCAATTCGAAATATAAGCAAAAATTTAATTATAAAGTATTTATTCATTCGTGCTACCAACTTACTTCTGAGCGCCGGCAGTTCTCTTGCTTTTACGACCGGATTGTGCAGTATAACGAGATACTGACTTGGGATGTTCTCTTAATTCTTTACGAGGCTGTTTATCTCGCTGTGAAATAAAAAGAGCACGTGATTAGATTGCAAAAATAGTGTACTACTGGTGAGGAGTAATTCACGTTACCTCCTCCTGGAGTTCCAGAAATTTAGCGATCAGTTCATCGCAAGATAGATTATCTTCGGGTTCCCAAGTATCGTGTTTAGCTGAATAGTTCTTCCATCGGATCAAGAATTCTCGTTTGCCATTTTTCTTGGTATTCACGTCGATAATTTTTTCCACCTGTGAAATTATACGGTTTTGATTCGTATACTGAGGAATATAAACACCAAACTATAATGATGTAAGATTTGTAAATTTTTCACCTCGTAATCTTCTTCGTCTTCTTCAGAGTCCGATTTAGCTTTGGATGACTTGGGCTTCGTCTGCGTGATACAAACAGTTACTATATTAGTATAATAATGATTACGAATTAACACTATGCTGGAGTATTGATACGTACTTTGGAAGATTCGGCTTTCGGTTCTGATTTAGCCACTGATTTCTTTTTTCCGCCGGCTTTCTGTACAACCAACAGTTCGCATCAGTTCACTACTGAATATACATATACTAATGTAGAAGACGTGATTTTAAAAATGTTACCGATTTCGAAGTACTAGCAACTCCATTCTCTTCTACGTTTGATTCTTCCTCGTCGTGACTCTCTTCAACGTCGTTCTTTACTGCTACGGCAGCCTGTAAACAAAACACACCTTATCATTAGCTCGTGCGTTTAATATTTACTAACATAACAAACAAATTACATTCAGCAGTTCGACTTCTAATAATATTATTACATCAATTACAATATATTCGTTGATTGAACCGAAGAGTGAGAATGAGTGAATGAAAAAAACATTCGACGAACGTAAAATGCAAACATATCGAGCTAAAATTTCACGTTCAAACAAACACGCAAAATGACCGGTTTTCAACAGATTTCAATCAAAGTTCAACGAATTACTAATTATTTATCTCGACATGAAAACATACACCATTGTGCAGGAAAATAAAGCTACAACTCGAAATATTATTGCACTTTTAATCAGGGAAAAATTCCAAAAAAAGAGAATACGTTCGTCTTCGATGTTGAAAAATGAGGTACGAAGAATGATGAACCACATCGAACCTTTTCAAGACTAACGACGTACTTAAATTAATTATTATAAATGCATAATTTAAATTAATTATTCACGTATAACGTTGCTTACCGCAGCTTTCCTTTTCGTTGCGCGTTTTTTAGCCATTTTTTTTTATATTATAAAACTTGCACAACAAAATCAGAAACAATTTGTCAAAATTTCACTTCGCCCAAGAGAACGCATCAAACTCGGGGATCCGGCTAGTTCTGATGTGGTCATGTGACCGGCGTCCTCTACCTTGAACCTCATTGGCTAATAAATATCATGTTGTACGTTCCCAGCAATCTGATTGGTAGAATGAGCTGTATGTGGTTCGGGAAACGTTCGGATTGGTCGAAAATGATGGGAAAATAAACCTCAAAAGACTGCTGAGCTGTGATTGGTTGATTTTACTAAATGAAAAACTCGTTATAAAATCGCGAATTTTTCTCGGAAATTGAAACTTATCGTATTTTATGGCGATAGTGGGAATTGGGAATGCTCGTAAAAATGATATGACTAAACAAATCGAGAAATAATTGCTTCTGAAATTGAAAGTGAACAGAAAATTAGCACTTAGAGGACGATCAATGATGGAAAATTTATATCAAGACCAAATTCATCGCGTCGTTGACCTCAATTTCTATTCATGATGAAGATGAACTGATTTTCATTGGAAGCCCTGCACCAATATTTGAGTTGGTTTTTTTTTAGACACGAAATAGAATTTGAGTGAATGGCTGAATGAGTGATGCAAGAAGTCCTTCTTATGTTGAAGTTAGAGTTGGAAAGTTGTGCGCCCTTTATGAAAAAAAACCTCATTAATAATGATCCGAAGAAGCACAAAATGATGCAATAATATTCCTATTTTACTGCGTCTTATTTCATCAGTTTTTTCTCATTCTCATCGTTACATTCGTTATTCGTCCACAAAAAAATTTATTAAATCTAAGTAGGTAGGTATAATTTTTGAAAAGAAATTTTACAAGAAAAAAGGTGCCAAAGCTGATAGCAATAATTATATCGATTGATTTTCAAAGTAAAAAACTGTCTCTATCAACATTTTTTCAGATTTAAAAAAAAAAAACAGTTTTTTTACTGGATTTGTTTCTATAAGTAATTCAATAAAATCAATTTATATCCAGGGAGAAATGATTAGATTTGATCAGATCTAATCATTTTTCGCTGGGAGCTGTACTGAGAGCTCCAACAATGGAGATGCTCAAGGTATTAAAAAAAAAAAGTTTATGCTGGGAAAATCACATATTTCTTTAAACAAATGTTGGTAGGTAGATTTTTTAAAAAATGAAGTCATTTTTTTTAAATTTCAATTTTTCAAAATAGAATCTCGATTTTTACGAAAGAAGTGTGTCTTCAATTAATTCAAATAAAATGCCAATTTTTGGAAAAAAATTTGGTTTCAAAAAGAAATTTCAAATTTGAGAATTGAAATGAAAATTTTCGAAAATACGCAAATTTTTGAAAAAAATGTGAATTTTTAAGAGAAACGTGTATTTTTGAAAAAAGCGCTAATTTTTTTAAAAATGGAATATCGATCTTGGCAATAAAAACAATGCAATGTTTTGGGAATCAGTAAGTAGGTACACTTGAAATAAAAAAGTCTCAATTTAAAATTTTTGAGAATGAAACGTCAATTTTTGGAAATGATATAAAATTTTGGGGTAGATGTCGATTTTTTGAAATAAAAAGTCAATTCTTGTAAATGAAATGTCAATTTTTAGGGAATATAAAATTTTAAACAAGAAATCACAAGTAGGTAACTAATTGAAAAACTGTCAAAAACACTAGAACAGGACTGTATTTATAGATCGATTTCAAAAATGTTTGCAGACTGGAATAATAATATGGAAAATGATTCGAACATTGTTCCAACAAGAAAAAAACACTCGATATTCAAAGAAATTCTCATGCTTTCAGGAGGAAATAAAAAATGTTATTTTTCGATATTTTAAAAATAATGTACCTTTTTTGGTTTTTTTTGTTGTTTTTTTTTTTTTAATTTCATTAGTAAAGTAGCCAGTAGAGGGTACGAAAATATGTACCTAAGTACCAATTTTTAAACTGGTCTCATATCACTCTGTCTTCTCATAGAAAATGATTGGAAATTGAAATTCAAGTTCATATTTTGACGGGAGTTCCAAACTTCCGAGTTCATTATCAAAATCACTTTCAAATTTTTTATTATTTTATTTTTTTGAAATGGAAATTAAAAATTTGTATCATTTATTAATTAGTGATTGCGATACGATGGAAGGATCGTGATTGTAGCCTGTAGGAATGAAACGCCTGCCTAGCGAGTGCTCACTGCTTACGCGAGAATATGAATTTTTTGATCATTTCTTCTCCTGATGGTGTTAAAATTTCAAATTTTAAAATGCTCCATAATTGCGCTTGAATTCCAATACAGTGTCAAGTGTCAACGACCAACGTCAACCAATCCGAACTTTTGAATTTGAACATTTTGATTTGAAATAAAACGAATTAACCAAACTAACAAAGTAACAATCACTCAATAAGTCTATATTAAGTCAACTTCAAAAGTTTTCATTTTTTTTTTTTTTCAAGGGGAAAAAATGAAATGAAGCAGGCCTTGAAACCATTTGGATTTTATTGGTTGTTGTGGTAGGTGGTTTTTAAAGGACTCAAAAATAATGGTTTTTGGTTATGGTTTCTGAATTGGTTTTTCAATTACAGTTTTTCTGGTTCTGGTTTTGGAATGGTTTAAATTTTTTTTAATATGGTGTGGATGTGGTTTTGGTTTTGTAAAATACTTTTTTTTGTGGTAGTGGTAGTTTTTCATATTAAAAACCATTTCAAATTTTCAATTACTGGTTTTGGTGGCTATGGTGGTTTTAACTTTTAATATCAAAAAAGTTTTGAATTTTCAAATAGATTTACCAAAAAACAAACTAAGATTTAGTTACGTCTTACGATTACGAATAATGTCTGATTTGAATTTGAGAGTTGAGACCAAAAAACAGAAAATTTTCATCACTGGTTGAAAAAAATTGCAGAAAGAAACCAAAAAGCACCATTTCATGAATTGATTGTTATTGGTTATGGTTTACCATTGAATCAATGACGGTTTGATGGTTACATTTGAAATTCATTAAAAATTGAAATGGTTCTTGTGGTTGTGGTTTTTTCCAAAGAACACAACTCAGTTTTTGCTGATTAGTGGTTTTAGTTTTTTCAATCCATTTTTTCCCCCATCATATTGGTTTTTTTGTTGTTGTTTTTGAAATGTACAAAAAGAAAGAACTAAAGTGTAGTTGGAATGGTTGTGGTAGTGGTTAAATTTTAAATTAAAACCAATTCAAAAACAATGGTTATTGGTTATGGTGGTTTTGTTTGGTTTTAAGCCCTGAAAATTGAAATGAAGCAAAAAGAAAAATTTATAATTAAATGATTTTGAAATTAAATGCCATTCTCGTCTTTCTAGTTGAAAAAATGAATGATCATTGATCATTGATCATTGACTCGACAAAAAATGAATATGAAATGACAAGGACTAAAAAAAATAAAAAATTTAAAAAACAAAAAAAAATATTTTCTATAAAAAAACAGCCATTGAAATTTCACGAAGGCACTCAAATCATGAATGTCGCACGAAAATTTTGTTCCAAAAGTCAACAAAAGTAAAAAACACATCAAAAAATTTTTTTGAAAACATTTTCTTCTAAAAAGTTGTGATTTTTTAGAAAATAATCTCGAAAAATATCTTCAAGTGATGTTAATTTTTGTTCGGATCGATTCAGTTACTTCTATATATTCTAATTCATCTTAAACTTCACTTCCCAGCTGCTGTATTTTTGTAAAAACCAACAATGGCTAGCTACGATTTAACACGTATCATGGGTCAATATCTAGACCGGCATTTGGTTTTCCCGTTGCTGGAATTTCTATCAGCTAAAGAAGTACGTAATTTAATTTCACTCGGAATAAACTACCCTTTATGCGACTACAACTATCGTTTGATTTAGATTTACGAAGAAAACGAATTACTACGCGTCAAGCTGGATATTTTGAACAAAACTAACATGGTTGATTACGCTATTGATATTCGAAAACAGTTATATCCCGATCAAGAGATACCAGAGGTAAATCAGTCTATACTCGAAGAATCTCTCTCAGAAAGTTCCAATATATTACTTAAACCGATACTATTTCAGGAATTGAAATCAAAACGTTCGAAAGTAGTAACGCAGTTGACCGAATTCCAAGAACAAGTCGCCAGTATATTGAAATTATTGACCGATGAAGAAGTAATGAAGACTTTCGAAACGATGCGAGATCCTAAAGCGTTATCCAATTATATTACTAAGGAATTCAACGTAAGATTCGTTCGATATTCGTGATCTTCGATTTGAAGCGTACTCGATTAATAGTAATGTACGAATGTTATTTTTCTAGTTTAAAATCGAGAAAATGGAAAGTATGTACAAATTGGCGAAATATCGTTACGAGTGTGGTAATTATTCGCAAACCACCAGTTATTTGTACTTCTATCTTTTGGTGATGTCTCCTAGTGACAAAGTAAGTTGTTCGAAAATACCTTATTACTGTTTTTCTCTATCTTATATTAATTCGAACTATGTTCTGCTAGAATTACTTGAATGTGTTATGGGGTAAATTGGCGTCGGAGATATTGATCCAGAATTGGGAAACTGCTCTAGAAGATATTACTAAATTACGCGAGTATATCGATAGCAATGCTTTTTCCAATTCTCTGCAGCTGTTACAACAACGTACGTGGTTGATTCATTGGAGTTTGTTTGTTTTCTTCAATCACGCTAAAGGAAAAGACCTTATCATCGATATGTTCTTATATCGTCCGACGTGAGTCTTTTTTTATTCTCTTTTGATCTAGTGCCAAGAAATTCTCCAATACTATATTTATTTCTTCTCTTTTCAGTTATTTGAACGCTATTCAAACGATGTGCCCGCACATTCTACGTTATTTGGCTACAGCTGTTATTATCAATAGAGGTCGCCGAAACGCTTTGAAAGATTTAGTCAAAGTTATTCAACAAGTACGTGGCAAATAGTTCTTCGTACCTCGATACTTCTTTCAAATTCCTAGCTATTTATTGCTTTCTGTCATTCAACAGGAATCGTACACTTACCGAGACCCGATCACGGAATTCATCGAACACTTGTACGTGAATTTCGATTTCGAAGGTGCTCGACAGAAGCTATCGGAATGTCAAATCGTCATCTTCAACGATTTCTTCTTGATCGCTTGTTTAGACGAATTCGTCGAAAATGCCCGTCTGATGATTTTCGAGACTTTCTGTCGTATTCATCAGTGTATCAGTATCAAGTGAGTTCAACTCTTCTTGATCTATCTAACTCGAATGCCTGAACGTTATAACTTCGTGTATTCTTTTCCTTAGCATGTTGGCTGAAAAATTGAACATGAAATCCGAAGAAGCCGAATGCTGGATTGTCAACCTGATCAGGAATGCTCGTTTGGACGCTAAAATTGATTCGAAACTGGGTCACGTTGTTATGGGTACTCAACCTACGTCACCTTATCAGCAACTTATCGAGAAAATGGATTCGTTGTCCGTTCGATCCGAAGCTTTGCAAGCGTTGATTGAGAGAAAAATCAAAGGAAGACCGCAAAATGTAAGTCGATCAACGTACCTGTGTTTTTTTGCTTCGATACACGTCGTCTAATCCGCCGTATTATTCTGTTTCAGATTCATTGGGGCTCGCATGATTTCTAAATTTTATTTTCATCATTGAATATTCTTAATTGTAAATTTTTCCAATATACAGATTTCTGTCTACGAATTTACCATTTTCCTTTTTTTTATAGCTAAAAGAGAACGAACAAAATAAACATATGCGAATCGTTTCGACGAAAAATGAATTTTATACAAACTTTTTACTTTATGTACAACGAAAACTTACACCGATACGTAAGGTATCGCGATATCGAAGATTATTATTTAAACGCAATTTTCAGACAGATCTGCGAGAGCATTTGGTCATATTATTTCTTTATGCCTCGATAACGTGATTCTGAGCAGACGATTTTTTGGTAAGGTCTTTAATCTGGCGATCAAATCTTCTGCAATATTTAAAGAACAAAACGAAATGAGTGTCGTAAAGTAGATTAAGTTGAATTTTGAAAAATCACTTACGTTTGCTGCCATAAATGGAATTTGTATGTAAAGCGACTTGAACGAATTGAGCTAATCTTTCCAGACATAATTGAACTCGACTTCGTAGCCCATTTGAATCAATTTTAGGGCTGTTGAAAACAATCAAGTTTAGACAAAGTGAAAGTGACAACCAACGAAGAGTTAATTTATTTTAAAACGTTACCTTTGCAGAATTCTTTCGATTTTATTATTACAAAGCTTCACCAAAGCGGTAACATGTTGAACAGATATAACGTTACGTTGACTAGGAGATGGACAAAACACTTCAGCTTCGAGTAAACTTTCCAACAAAGCTAAATGCAATTTAGAATAAATTAAATCGTGTTCATCAACGTACAATGGAGCCAACACACACCATCTGTAAAATTTCCCCATCATCAGTACAGTTTCGATCACAGAAACATGGTGTAGTTTTTCAACTTACTTGAAAAGACCAACGAAAGGGGTAACCGCAGGCATCGGGATGCCTCCCATAGGAAGAGATAACAATAAATTATTAGTCAAGGCTGCATAACATAACGAATTATTGTCCGAAACCCATTCGGTAATTATATTGAGCAACGATGACGAAGGTACAGCTGTTGGACATTCTACAAGACTCTCTGGATCTGTAAAATACAAAAAAATTATTCTTATATGGTTAACTCGAGTAATCAGAAATATTATTAATGAAATTCTGATTTCTGTCACGTACCAATATCGAAATATATTTCAGATAACGCGGTTAGAAAATTAGCAGTGAATAAGGGAGCTTTACACGGCAAATCTCTCAACTTGTTGCTGGCATTCGGTAACAGGATAAAGTAATCGTTAATCAATCCTTTAGCTAACTCTACGCTGAACTTGGAAGTACATCCGATCTGCTGCATCAAAACACCTGAAAAAAATTCAAACCATCGTTGAAATAAACTAAGACTCGTCCTTCAAGATTTCTTCGTACGAATTCAACACTTCAACACACCTGTAGCTGACAACAGAGGTATATTATTGGTGCATACGGCTATAGATACTAATTTCACGAGTAATTGACAACGTTCGACGCAAGTATGAGGAAATAATGACATAAATACGGTGTTTCGAGCTGCATCTCCGCCCGCAGTAATGTTATGACTGAATGCAAAATAATCGCTGAGAACTTCGACGAGTTGCATCTCTTGTATGTGATTCAATTTCTGCCAAACGAACATAATCGAGAATTAGTACAGCTGACGAAGAATATACATAAGTCGTGTTTGGATCGAAGTTATTACTTTTTTCTTCTCTCCTCTTCGATCTATTTCGCAGAATACGAATTCGGTGATCAATTCCATGGCTAAGTTGCAGTTCTGTATTCGACCAACGTTTGGGACTGCATTTGAAGTGCACAGTTGTTCTAAACATCGATAAGAGTACAAGTATTAGGAATAATTCGTTTTAGAAGGATTTCTGTCTCTAAAAATGGAATATATAGAGTTATTTTTCAAGTTACCTATACGAGATAATGCTTCTTTAACGCAGCATGGAAATTTCAAATTCCGTAAAGCCTGCTTGGTATCGGATGACATTTATGGATTCGGTGAACGACAATATTCATTCGAAATGGAAAAATGTGTCTCGAAATGGATGATATTTCGATAAATAGCGAATTCTTCGCGAAAATTGAATAAAAATACCGCAAAATCTGCAAAAAAACATCATAAACAAAATTTGAGATTATTCATGGTGAGATATTCGGTTGTACGATTGGCTTTCACAAAGATAACGAAGAACCACTGATAAGAGACTGACTTTTTTTTTTTGAAAATTCATATTTTTTGAATTCGATTTACTCCTATTTGTAAGACATATTTTGAAATAAATTAATGATATTTCGAAAATAGAAACTTCAAGCTTTGAAATAAAGTTAATATTATAATTATTCATCGAATATTTCAGTTGAAATGTTTAGCTGAAATTTGCCAATTTTCATGCGCAAAGTAAGTCGCTAAAATAGCCTGTATTTCTAAAATGAAGCAAAAATGAGCTACGACAATCTCATTTTTGAAAAATTGAACGTTTTACGATCATTTTAAGCCATTTGTGATCGAAATCCGTTCAAAAATGATCATTTGAGATGGATTGGAAATGTTGGGGTTTACTTTTTCACTCATCAACTCCTTCTAAAATAATCAGTTTTGAACGGGTTTCGATACTTTGGTTTCTTCATATATTAAATCAATGATTCATTTCTGTTCCAGGGTTCACTTTTCGCGTCGATGGTAATTTGATCTCGAAATGGCTAATGTATTGGCCAATATCTACGACCTTGTTTTTCCAAGTCCGCCAGCTCTCAGAGATATTGCATCCATTGCAGTTGCAGCGAAATTATTTCGTAAAGCAATTAATGAAAATGTTTCAAGTGACGATGACGTTTCGGAAGCGATTTCAGTACGTGGCGAACTCCCTTATCTGCCATCTACCCTTCTTCCCATCGTCGAAAGATATTTTGACAACATTGAATATTCGTGGGATTATCGACCCGTCGATGGTACGGAGGATGTTGATTTTGATGCTGTAATTTGCGATTTTAATGGAAATATAAATTACGACAGAGTTGCGAAACAAGCCATGTTCTGCGAAGAAACCAGCGATGTTCAGAAGTTCGAGATAGCGTGTAGATATTGCCTCGAGGATCATATAATACAAATTTGGCCATCTGTGTCAGAACACTTCGACCTGAATGATATTGTTTTTCGCGACGATCCTCTACTGTATTACTGGATTTGCCGTTTAAGAAATCAGCTTCATAAAGTTCCCCTCGACTATGGTTACGTTGCTATCGATGGAAATGAACTGGAATGTCTGAATTTTTACAATTGGACACCCGTAGAGTACTTTTGGAACCGTTTGAAAGTTGGAAATCGAATACCAAGTGCAGCATATTTACTCAGATGCAACGGGCATGTATTCTGTAGGCATATACTTGCCACATTGAGCGAGGAAGAATTGAAAACATTGATGACATTAACGACTGAAAGTGGCGATAGTTTCATGTGTACTTTATTAAATACTTCATTTCATCCTCACTACTCTTGCCCGAACATGCGAGGCTTGTGCATTTTAGCAGCATGGGAATATGTTAAACATAAAGTAAGCCATACAGATTTCATTTGCGCAGTACGGGAGATTATTAAAAAACAGACTGAAGGCTCCGGTAGCATTTGGACGGACCAGAATTTTTCTTACGACTTTTGGAACACTTCTGCAGATCATTTAAAACAGATTGCTATACAAGATGTTTTACTTGACCAATCTTTATTTATAATAAGTAATGTCGAATATAGGAGTATTGGTAGAGATAATTGGCTCATATGGTGTGTGCTGAAAGATGCACCATTGGAAGCCAGAAGTACTTTTTGGTACAAAAATTGGCGTATAATATTGCCCGGTACGAGAACAGAAGATTTGCAACGATTTATCACCTTATGCTGCCAGAACGAAACGGAAATGCTTCTGTTTAGAAAGAATAATTTATCTAAATACGAAAACATAAGTCAAGTATGTTTGCAATACCTGAAAATGTACGAGTTCGAAAAATTGAACGAATATTGGAACTTTTGCTACTTCGAAATAGAAAAGCAAATTGTTTTCGCTTCGCAGCTCAAGTTATTAACTGATTATGTAAATTTTCTCCATAGCACTGATGGTGTGGACTATGGCAGAACGATGTACCTCATCAAAAATATTAATTCGCTGAGTACGTTTATCGAGAATACTTGTAACGATGTCGACCTCGCCGCTGATCTTAAAAATCAGATCTTGTTGGCACCTCGAACGATCGTAATTCTAGCTAGATGTGTCGCTTTGAGTCATATTAAGGAAGCGATGCAATTTGTCGACTTATTTGCGAAGTCTGAGCAAGCGACGATCAATTTTAAACTTCATATTATGCCTTCTCTGGTAAATGTCCTGTCAACTGGAAAGGATCTTCACTTTACATTTGATACGGACAGCTTTGCAAGTTTCGTGCGATGGTGTTTAGTAAGTGACGACAAAATCTCAGAATTTAAACGAACTGTCACTATTGATGAAATCGTTCGAAATATAACACAATACGAAGAGCAACGTTTTTTTGTTCTGGGTGATGGGTCTTTTGGACGAGAAACTTTGATCCGGTTGTACTCTGATCTCGCTAAATTTTTAGAATGGTTGTTTTCCTCGCCTGAGAAAATCGCGGAGGTCAAAAAAAAGTTTGATGGGTTCGAACAGTACACTTCGAAGTGAGAATGGTTTTGCATTTTATGGTTGCTTTTATATTAAAAGTAAGTAGGTATTTTACTTATGAAAAAATGATTGTTCGTTTTTTATCTGAGTACCCAAATTATCAAAGATAAGTAGGTAAAATACCTAATTCATGATTATGTTACATTCATTATTGTTATTATTATCATCATACTTTTCATTTTTTGATATCGCATTTTCTTTTGGAAGTAAATTTGTATTTTTATATAGCGTTGTTTCAACTTTTTTGCCATAGTAAATTGTATTTCGTGTCATCAAATGTCAATGGTGTCGCCATGTTCTACATACATATAACAAGCAATTTTTATTTTTCTTCAAAAAAAGCAGAATACTGAAATAATCACAACAATGACGAACAATGGTCAGATACATAATATCATGCATACATGTTCGTATCTTTTCGAAAAGTATGTACGAGACATGTACAATGACATTTTTTGAACCTCATTGATCTTACTATCTGAATTGCGTACTTCTATATTGGACAGTATTTAAGGTAACATTCATTTCATCTGCAATACAAGTTTTAGGTACCTCAGTAATGAAACTATGTATACATAACAAATGCAAAAAATTTAAATTTAAATGAGCCTCTGAGTAAGAAGAGATGTTGACTTGTTGTTTCTCGCAAAAATGTGTTCTCTGCGTGGTATTCCACGATGTTTGGAATCGTTATGAAAGTTCGGTCTTCTCTTCTTTGAAGTATTACTTATTGTTAGTTTGGAATTAGACAGCTCACATTATGAAATCAACCACTTTTTCCGCCGGCGTCGATTTTGGTAGACGAAATGAGCATGTTACATGAAACATGGCAAAAAAAAATATATATTAGATATTTATATACGTAGGTAAAATATTTAGAACAAATACAATAAGTAAGTAGGTAACAGGTATCTACCAATATCCACATCACGAGAAAAAACATTCAATTGAAATCCGTTGAAACATTACAATTCATTAGGCAGTATTCTACAGAATACTAAAAAATTATGAATCATCACACCCCAAATCTCTCCTAAATTGAGACCCGAAATGAGTAAATTGTACCCATCAGGTATCAGCCCCTAATACAATCACACTATGTGTGTACTAATGAATCATACTCAATTACTCATCAGCACTGGTCAAGATTGGGCAATCTCGAGGCCAACCTCGGCAGCAATCACCCAATGCAGGTATCTGCTGAACTACATAAATATCTAAATTAATCTAAAACTAACCATCATGCTTAAAATCCCTTCCAAGATTGAACCTGAAAAGAAAAAATTGCACACATCAGCCCCAATCAGTACCCACTCTATAAGTATGTACATATACTAAATTAATAACTAAATTACATCCACATAAACTATGCATCATATCTACTACGCAAATCCCTTCCATATTTGAACCTGAAAACAGAAAATTGTACCCCTCAGCCCCAATGCTGCTACATAATGATAGCCCATTCTGGGGGAAAGGGGATTGTTGGGGAAAAAATTGGGCAATCTCGAGGCACAACCTGAGCAGCAATCACCCAATGTATCTGCTAAACTATATCTAAATTGACCTAAATTACTTGTAAAAACTAACCCCGCATACCACAAATCCCCTCCAAATTTGAACAGGAAAAGGAAAAATTGCACACATCAGCCCCAATCAGTTTACCCACTCCATAAACTAAATTAATAACTAAATTACCCTCATAAACTAAGCATCATACTACAAATACCCCCAATATGTGAACCTAAAAACAGAAAATTGTACCCCTCAGCCCCAATGCTGCTACAATATAATAGCACATTCTTGGGCAGAGGGGATCGTTTGGGGACAAGTTGGGCAATCTCGAGGCCAACCTCAGCAACAATCACCCAATGTACATATCTGCTAAACTACATAATATATGTAAATTGATCTAAATTACTCGTAAACACTAACCATCGTTCCCCCAAATCCCCTCCAAATTCGAACCTGAAAATGAAAAATCACACACATCAGCCCCAATCAGTTTACCCACTGTGTAATACATATACTGCATAAATTATTGACCAAATTACCCCTGTAAACTAAGCATCCTCACTCACCTGTCTGGCAAGTTGACAGATGCGACAAAACCAGGCAGCCACTGACACTTCTCTCTCACACAAAAACTCACATTTCATGCAAGCAAGTGTTGCAAAACCTAGAGTGCACCACTTACAGCGTGTGGTTGGGTCGCAGGCAGATCTGGCGAACCAACCAGGCAGGTCTGATCCTCGATGGCCGAAATGGATATATCACGATTGTGATGGTGACATACACCATCCCAGCACACATCTTTGATCAACCGGAACTAGGGGCGTGCGAGACAGTCAGACCAGAAACCACTGGACGGAAACGCAAACGCTAATTCCTGCACCAGCCTATTACGACTACCCCTCGCTGGGGTGAGTGCCAGGTTTCCCTCGAATCGTTAGGAACGAATCTCAGCCCCTGACACCCTGTACAGTTTTCACCAGCCCTGCTGACTGACGGATCCTTGGGCAAGAGCCCTTACCCGCGGATGCGTTTTCTTCAGCTAACAGAAGACAAACTATCAAGAAATTGCGAGACTCCAGGTTGTTGTGAAATTTTGGAAAATGTATGGTTGTGGGTTGATATACTACATAATCGACGACAACGGACAAGCCACTTAACCCAAGAAGACTGCCCACAACCGTTCGATCCTATATACGAGTACATGCCTTAACACACTCACCACCAGCTCCACCTACACAACAGTGAAAATGAAAAAACCATACAATCACAAAAAGGAAATGAAGCGTTCATCAAAATTTGAACTTGACAAATGAAAAACTGTCCCACTCACTCCAATGTAACAACATAACAATGGCAGATTTCACTCAAACAGCAGATCATCTGATCAATACGTTGAGGATGATTAGGCCCGACTTTGCCAGCAATTACTCAATGCATGCATGTATCTACTAAATTATTTATCTAAATAATTACTAATAAAAACTCAGCATCATACACTGAATCCCTTCCAAAACTGAACCTGAAAAGGAAAAATCGCACACATCGGCCCCAATCAGTTTACCCACTCTACATTATGTTTACTGAATTAATAACTAAATTACCCGGATAAACTAAGCATATCATTATACCACAAATTCCAACCAAATTTGAACCGGAAAACAGAAAATTGTACCCCTCAGCCCCAATGCTGCTACATAATGATAGCGCATTCTGGGGCAAAGGGGATTGTTGGGGAAAAAATTGGGCAATCTCAAGGCACAACCTGAGCAGCAATCACCCAATGTATCTGCTAAACTACATATATCTAAGTTGATCTAAATTACTTGTAAAAACTAACCACTGTCCCCCCCACCCCCAAATGCCATCCAAATTCGAACCTGAAAATGAAAAATCACTGACACACATCAGCCCTAATCAGTTTACCCACTGTATACATAATTATAATACATAAATTATTGACTAAATTACCCCTGTAAACTAAGCATCCTCACTCACCTGTCTGGCAAGTTGACCGATGCGACAAAACCGGGCAGCCACTGAAATTTCTCTCTCACAAAAAAACTCACATTTCACGCAAGCAAGTGTTGCAAAACCTAGAGTGCACCACTTACTGCGTGCGGTTGGTTCGCAGGCAGATCTGGCGATCCAACCAGGCAGGTGTGATCTTCGATGGCTGAAATGGATATATCACGGTTGTGAGGGTGACATACACCATCACAGCACACATCTTTGATCAACCGGAACTACGGGGAGTGCGGGAAACGCAAACGCTAATTCCTGTACCAGCCTATTACGACTACCCCTCGCTGGGGTGAGTGCCAGGTTTCCCTCGAATCGTTAGGAACGAATCTCAGCCCCTGACACCCTGTACAGTTTTCACCAGCCCTGCTGACTGACGGATCCTTGGGCAAGAGCCCGTACCCGCGGATGCGTTTTCCCAAGCTAACAGAAGACAAACTTTCAAACAACCCTACATAATAGATGACAAGGGACAAGCCACTTAACCCAAGAAGACAGCCCACAACCGTTCGATCCTATATATGTACATGCCCTAACACACTCACCACCAGCTCCACCTACACAACAGTGAAAACACAATCACAAAAAGGAAATAAAGCGTTCCATCAAAATTTGAACCAGACAAATGAAAATTGTCCCACTCTAACTGACTGATGAAAACTCAGCATCATACACTAAATCCCTTCCAAAATTGAACCTGAAAAGGAAATATACCGCACACATCAGCCCCAATCGGTTTTTACCCACTCTACATTATGTATACCAAATTAATAACTAAATTACCTGGATAAACTAAGCATCATTATACCACAAATTCCCTTCCAAATTTGAAAATGAAAACAGAAAATTGTACCCCTCAGCCCACAATGCTGCTACATAATGATAGCGCATTCTGGGGCAAAGGGGATTGTTGGGGGAAAAATTGGGCAATCTCGTGGCCAACCTCGGCAGCAATCACCCAATGCCGGTATCTGCTGAACTACATAAATATCTAAATTATTCTAAATTACTCATAATCATTAACCATTATATAATAGCACAAATCCCTTCCAAAATTGAACCTGAAATGGAAAAATCACACCCATCAGCCCCAATCAGTTTACCCACTCCATATATGTACTAAATTAATAACTTAAATTACTTCTGAAAACTAAGAATCTCACACCAAATCCCTTCCGAATTTGAACCTGGAAAATGAAAATTGACCATCCCAGTCCAATGTAACAAAATATTACCATGGCACAATTCATGCAAACAGTAGATTATTGGACCAATAAGTTGAGAACGATCAGGCATGACATTGCCAGCAATTACTCACTGTATGTAACTTATGTATCTACTAAACTATTTATCTAAATTATTCTAAATTACTCATAATCATTAACCATTATATAATAGCACAAATCCCTTCCAAAATTGAACCTGAAATGGAAAAAATCACACCCATCAGCCCCAATCAGTTTACCCACTCCATATATGTACTGTACTAAATTAATAACTTAAATTACTTCTGAAAACTAAGAATCTCACACCAAATCCCTTCCAAATTTGAACCTGGAAAATGAAAATTGACCATCCCAGTCCAATGTAACAAAATATTACCATGGCACAATTCATGCAAACAGTAGATTATTGGACCAATAAGTTGAGAACAATCAGGCATGACTTTGCCAGCAATTACTCACTGTATGTATGTATCTACTAAACTATTTATCTAAATTAATCTAAATTACTCATAATCATTAACCATCATAGCCCAAATCCCTTCCAAATTTGAACATGAAATGAACAAATCACACCCATCAGCCCCAATCAGTTTACCCACTCCGAGCCTTATACATTAAATCCCTTCCATGTTTGAATCTGAAACAAGAAAATTGTACCCCTCAGCCCCAATGCAGCCACATAATAATAGCGCATTTTGGGGGAAGAGGGGATTGTTGGGGAAAAAATTGGGGAAAACATGAGGCATAACCTCAGCAGCAATCTCCCAATGTAAGTATCTATTAAACTATTTATCTAAATTAATCTAAATTACTCGTAATCACTAACCATCATAAACCCAATTCCCTTCTAAAATTGTGTCTGAAATGAAAAAATTGCACCCATCAGTCCCAATCTCTCTACTACATTATGTATAACTAAAATCACTCACACAAACTACACATCATGCGCTTGGATCGCAGGCAGATCTGGCGATCCGAGGGCGGCAGGTCTGATCCTCGATGGCAGGAATGGCAATGTTGCGATTCGTAGGGCTAACATTAACCACACCTGCTCCATATCTTTGATCAACCGGAACTAAGGTCGCAGAAAATAGTATTACACTATCAACTACTAGATGGAAAACGCATCCGGTACTCCATGTGCCAGCCTATCACGGCTACCCCTCTTTATGACTGAATGGGTGGTGTCGCAGGGATGAGTAGTACTCCGCACACTTTTCCCCAGCATGGCCAGGACAGAACAATCCGTGGATGCGTGTACTTAAGCTAACAGAATTCAATTTTTCAAGAAATCACAAGAATCCAGATGGTAGTAAAATTTTGATGATAGATGACGATGGACAGACACTTAACCTAACAAGGCTGCCCACAACCATTTATATCTAGTACATATGTATATGTCTACACACACACTCCTTGAAACGCTCACCACCAGCCGTACAATTTGAACCTGGAAAATGAAAATTGACCCTCTCAGTCCAATGTAACAATATTACAATGGCACAATTCATGCAAACAGTAGATTATTGGACCAATAAGTTGAGAACGATCAGGCATGACTTTGCCAGCAATTACTCACTGTATGTAACTTATGCATCTACTAAACTATTTATCTAAATTATTCTAAATTACTCATAATCACTAACCATTATAATAGCACAAATCCCTTCCAAAATTGAACCTGAAATGGAAAAAATCACACCCATCAGCCCCAATCAGTTTACCCACTCCATATATGTACTGTACTAAATTAATAACTTAAATTACTTCTGAAAACTAAGAATCTCACACCAAATCCCTTCCAAATTTGAACCTGGAAAATGAAAATTGACCATCCCAGTCCAATGTAACAAAATATTACCATGGCACAATTCATGCAAACAGTAGATTATTGGACCAATAAGTTGAGAACAATCAGGCATGACTTTGCCAGCAATTACTCACTGTATGTATGTATCTACTAAACTATTTATCTAAATTAATCTAAATTACTCATAATCATTAACCATCATAGCCCAAATCCCTTCCAAATTTGAACATGAAATGAACAAATCACACCCATCAGCCCCAATCAGTTTACCCACTCCGAGCCTTATACATTAAATCCCTTCCATGTTTGAATCTGAAACAAGAAAATTGTACCCCTCAGCCCCAATGCAGCCACATAATAATAGCGCATTTTGGGGGAAGAGGGGATTGTTGGGGAAAAAATTGGGGAAAACATGAGGCATAACCTCAGCAGCAATCTCCCAATGTAAGTATCTATTAAACTATTTATCTAAATTAATCTAAATTACTCGTAATCACTAACCATCATAAACCCAATTCCCTTCTAAAATTGTGTCTGAAATGAAAAAATTGCACCCATCAGTCCCAATCTCTCTACTACATTATGTATAACTAAAATCACTCACACAAACTACACATCATGCGCTTGGATCGCAGGCAGATCTGGCGATCCGAGGGCGGCAGGTCTGATCCTCGATGGCAGGAATGGCAATGTTGCGATTCGTAGGGCTAACATTAACCACACCTGCTCCATATCTTTGATCAACCGGAACTAAGGTCGCAGAAAATAGTATTACACTATCAACTACTAGATGGAAAACGCATCCGGTACTCCATGTGCCAGCCTATCACGGCTACCCCTCTTTATGACTGAATGGGTGGTGTCGCAGGGATGAGTAGTACTCCGCACACTTTTCCCCAGCATGGCCAGGACAGAACAATCCGTGGATGCGTGTACTTAAGCTAACAGAATTCAATTTTTCAAGAAATCACAAGAATCCAGATGGTAGTAAAATTTTGATGATAGATGACGATGGACAGACACTTAACCTAACAAGGCTGCCCACAACCATTTATATCTAGTACATATGTATATGTCTACACACACACTCCTTGAAACGCTCACCACCAGCCGTACAATTTGAACCTGGAAAATGAAAATTGACCCTCTCAGTCCAATGTAACAATATTACAATGGCACAATTCATGCAAACAGTAGATTATTGGACCAATAAGTTGAGAACGATCAGGCATGACTTTGCCAGCAATTACTCACTGTATGTAACTTATGCATCTACTAAACTATTTATCTAAATTATTCTAAATTACTCATAATCACTAACCATTATAATAGCACAAATCCCTTCCAAAATTGAACCTGAAATGGAAAAAATCACACCCATCAGCCCCAATCAGTTTACCCACTCCATATATGTACTGTACTAAATTAATAACTTAAATTACTTCTGAAAACTAAGAATCTCACACCAAATCCCTTCCAAATTTGAACCTGGAAAATGAAAATTGACCATCCCAGTCCAATGTAACAAAATATTACCATGGCACAATTCATGCAAACAGTAGATTATTGGACCAATAAGTTGAGAACAATCAGGCATGACTTTGCCAGCAATTACTCACTGTATGTATGTATCTACTAAACTATTTATCTAAATTAATCTAAATTACTCATAATCATTAACCATCATAGCCCAAATCCCTTCCAAATTTGAACATGAAATGAACAAATCACACCCATCAGCCCCAATCAGTTTACCCACTCCGAGCCTTATACATTAAATCCCTTCCATGTTTGAATCTGAAACAAGAAAATTGTACCCCTCAGCCCCAATGCAGCCACATAATAATAGCGCATTTTGGGGGAAGAGGGGATTGTTGGGGAAAAAATTGGGGAAAACATGAGGCATAACCTCAGCAGCAATCTCCCAATGTAAGTATCTATTAAACTATTTATCTAAATTAATCTAAATTACTCGTAATCACTAACCATCATAAACCCAATTCCCTTCTAAAATTGTGTCTGAAATGAAAAAATTGCACCCATCAGTCCCAATCTCTCTACTACATTATGTATAACTAAAATCACTCACACAAACTACACATCATGCGCTTGGATCGCAGGCAGATCTGGCGATCCGAGGGCGGCAGGTCTGATCCTCGATGGCAGGAATGGCAATGTTGCGATTCGTAGGGCTAACATTAACCACACCTGCTCCATATCTTTGATCAACCGGAACTAAGGTCGCAGAAAATAGTATTACACTATCAACTACTAGATGGAAAACGCATCCGGTACTCCATGTGCCAGCCTATCACGGCTACCCCTCTTTATGACTGAATGGGTGGTGTCGCAGGGATGAGTAGTACTCCGCACACTTTTCCCCAGCATGGCCAGGACAGAACAATCCGTGGATGCGTGTACTTAAGCTAACAGAATTCAATTTTTCAAGAAATCACAAGAATCCAGATGGTAGTAAAATTTTGATGATAGATGACGATGGACAGACACTTAACCTAACAAGGCTGCCCACAACCATTTATATCTAGTACATATGTATATGTCTACACACACACTCCTTGAAACGCTCACCACCAGCCGTACAATTTGAACCTGGAAAATGAAAATTGACCCTCTCAGTCCAATGTAACAATATTACAATGGCACAATTCATGCAAACAGTAGATTATTGGACCAATAAGTTGAGAACGATCAGGCATGACTTTGCCAGCAATTACTCACTGTATGTAACTTATGCATCTACTAAACTATTTATCTAAATTATTCTAAATTACTCATAATCACTAACCATTATAATAGCACAAATCCCTTCCAAAATTGAACCTGAAATGGAAAAAATCACACCCATCAGCCCCAATCAGTTTACCCACTCCATATATGTACTGTACTAAATTAATAACTTAAATTACTTCTGAAAACTAAGAATCTCACACCAAATCCCTTCCAAATTTGAACCTGGAAAATGAAAATTGACCATCCCAGTCCAATGTAACAAAATATTACCATGGCACAATTCATGCAAACAGTAGATTATTGGACCAATAAGTTGAGAACAATCAGGCATGACTTTGCCAGCAATTACTCACTGTATGTATGTATCTACTAAACTATTTATCTAAATTAATCTAAATTACTCATAATCATTAACCATCATAGCCCAAATCCCTTCCAAATTTGAACATGAAATGAACAAATCACACCCATCAGCCCCAATCAGTTTACCCACTCCGAGCCTTATACATTAAATCCCTTCCATGTTTGAATCTGAAACAAGAAAATTGTACCCCTCAGCCCCAATGCAGCCACATAATAATAGCGCATTTTGGGGGAAGAGGGGATTGTTGGGGAAAAAATTGGGGAAAACATGAGGCATAACCTCAGCAGCAATCTCCCAATGTAAGTATCTATTAAACTATTTATCTAAATTAATCTAAATTACTCGTAATCACTAACCATCATAAACCCAATTCCCTTCTAAAATTGTGTCTGAAATGAAAAAATTGCACCCATCAGTCCCAATCTCTCTACTACATTATGTATAACTAAAATCACTCACACAAACTACACATCATGCGCTTGGATCGCAGGCAGATCTGGCGATCCGAGGGCGGCAGGTCTGATCCTCGATGGCAGGAATGCCAATGTTGCGATTCGTAGGGCTAACATTAACCACACCTGCTCCATATCTTTGATCAACCGGAACTAAGGTCGCAGAAAATAGTATTACACTATCAACTACTAGATGGAAAACGCATCCGGTACTCCATGTGCCAGCCTATCACGGCTACCCCTCTTTATGACTGAATGGGTGGTGTCGCAGGGATGAGTAGTACTCCGCACACTTTTCCCCAGCATGGCCAGGACAGAACAATCCGTGGATGCGTGTACTTAAGCTAACAGAATTCAATTTTTCAAGAAATCACAAGAATCCAGATGGTAGTAAAATTTTGATGATAGATGACGATGGACAGACACTTAACCTAACAAGGCTGCCCACAACCATTTATATCTAGTACATATGTATATGTCTACACACACACTCCTTGAAACGCTCACCACCAGCCGTACAATTTGAACCTGGAAAATGAAAATTGACCCTCTCAGTCCAATGTAACAATATTACAATGGCACAATTCATGCAAACAGTAGATTATTGGACCAATAAGTTGAGAACGATCAGGCATGACTTTGCCAGCAATTACTCACTGTATGTAACTTATGCATCTACTAAACTATTTATCTAAATTATTCTAAATTACTCATAATCACTAACCATTATAATAGCACAAATCCCTTCCAAAATTGAACCTGAAATGGAAAAAATCACACCCATCAGCCCCAATCAGTTTACCCACTCCATATATGTACTGTACTAAATTAATAACTTAAATTACTTCTGAAAACTAAGAATCTCACACCAAATCCCTTCCAAATTTGAACCTGGAAAATGAAAATTGACCATCCCAGTCCAATGTAACAAAATATTACCATGGCACAATTCATGCAAACAGTAGATTATTGGACCAATAAGTTGAGAACAATCAGGCATGACTTTGCCAGCAATTACTCACTGTATGTATGTATCTACTAAACTATTTATCTAAATTAATCTAAATTACTCATAATCATTAACCATCATAGCCCAAATCCCTTCCAAATTTGAACATGAAATGAACAAATCACACCCATCAGCCCCAATCAGTTTACCCACTCCGAGCCTTATACATTAAATCCCTTCCATGTTTGAATCTGAAACAAGAAAATTGTACCCCTCAGCCCCAATGCAGCCACATAATAATAGCGCATTTTGGGGGAAGAGGGGATTGTTGGGGAAAAAATTGGGGAAAACATGAGGCATAACCTCAGCAGCAATCTCCCAATGTAAGTATCTATTAAACTATTTATCTAAATTAATCTAAATTACTCGTAATCACTAACCATCATAAACCCAATTCCCTTCTAAAATTGTGTCTGAAATGAAAAAATTGCACCCATCAGTCCCAATCTCTCTACTACATTATGTATAACTAAAATCACTCACACAAACTACACATCATGCGCTTGGATCGCAGGCAGATCTGGCGATCCGAGGGCGGCAGGTCTGATCCTCGATGGCAGGAATGGCAATGTTGCGATTCGTAGGGCTAACATTAACCACACCTGCTCCATATCTTTGATCAACCGGAACTAAGGTCGCAGAAAATAGTATTACACTATCAACTACTAGATGGAAAACGCATCCGGTACTCCATGTGCCAGCCTATCACGGCTACCCCTCTTTATGACTGAATGGGTGGTGTCGCAGGGATGAGTAGTACTCCGCACACTTTTCCCCAGCATGGCCAGGACAGAACAATCCGTGGATGCGTGTACTTAAGCTAACAGAATTCAATTTTTCAAGAAATCACAAGAATCCAGATGGTAGTAAAATTTTGATGATAGATGACGATGGACAGACACTTAACCTAACAAGGCTGCCCACAACCATTTATATCTAGTACATATGTATATGTCTACACACACACTCCTTGAAACGCTCACCACCAGCCGTACAATTTGAACCTGGAAAATGAAAATTGACCCTCTCAGTCCAATGTAACAATATTACAATGGCACAATTCATGCAAACAGTAGATTATTGGACCAATAAGTTGAGAACGATCAGGCATGACTTTGCCAGCAATTACTCACTGTATGTAACTTATGCATCTACTAAACTATTTATCTAAATTATTCTAAATTACTCATAATCACTAACCATTATAATAGCACAAATCCCTTCCAAAATTGAACCTGAAATGGAAAAAATCACACCCATCAGCCCCAATCAGTTTACCCACTCCATATATGTACTGTACTAAATTAATAACTTAAATTACTTCTGAAAACTAAGAATCTCACACCAAATCCCTTCCAAATTTGAACCTGGAAAATGAAAATTGACCATCCCAGTCCAATGTAACAAAATATTACCATGGCACAATTCATGCAAACAGTAGATTATTGGACCAATAAGTTGAGAACAATCAGGCATGACTTTGCCAGCAATTACTCACTGTATGTATGTATCTACTAAACTATTTATCTAAATTAATCTAAATTACTCATAATCATTAACCATCATAGCCCAAATCCCTTCCAAATTTGAACATGAAATGAACAAATCACACCCATCAGCCCCAATCAGTTTACCCACTCCGAGCCTTATACATTAAATCCCTTCCATGTTTGAATCTGAAACAAGAAAATTGTACCCCTCAGCCCCAATGCAGCCACATAATAATAGCGCATTTTGGGGGAAGAGGGGATTGTTGGGGAAAAAATTGGGGAAAACATGAGGCATAACCTCAGCAGCAATCTCCCAATGTAAGTATCTATTAAACTATTTATCTAAATTAATCTAAATTACTCGTAATCACTAACCATCATAAACCCAATTCCCTTCTAAAATTGTGTCTGAAATGAAAAAATTGCACCCATCAGTCCCAATCTCTCTACTACATTATGTATAACTAAAATCACTCACACAAACTACACATCATGCGCTTGGATCGCAGGCAGATCTGGCGATCCGAGGGCGGCAGGTCTGATCCTCGATGGCAGGAATGGCAATGTTGCGATTCGTAGGGCTAACATTAACCACACCTGCTCCATATCTTTGATCAACCGGAACTAAGGTCGCAGAAAATAGTATTACACTATCAACTACTAGATGGAAAACGCATCCGGTACTCCATGTGCCAGCCTATCACGGCTACCCCTCTTTATGACTGAATGGGTGGTGTCGCAGGGATGAGTAGTACTCCGCACACTTTTCCCCAGCATGGCCAGGACAGAACAATCCGTGGATGCGTGTACTTAAGCTAACAGAATTCAATTTTTCAAGAAATCACAAGAATCCAGATGGTAGTAAAATTTTGATGATAGATGACGATGGACAGACACTTAACCTAACAAGGCTGCCCACAACCATTTATATCTAGTACATATGTATATGTCTACACACACACTCCTTGAAACGCTCACCACCAGCCGTACAATTTGAACCTGGAAAATGAAAATTGACCCTCTCAGTCCAATGTAACAATATTACAATGGCACAATTCATGCAAACAGTAGATTATTGGACCAATAAGTTGAGAACGATCAGGCATGACTTTGCCAGCAATTACTCACTGTATGTAACTTATGCATCTACTAAACTATTTATCTAAATTATTCTAAATTACTCATAATCACTAACCATTATAATAGCACAAATCCCTTCCAAAATTGAACCTGAAATGGAAAAAATCACACCCATCAGCCCCAATCAGTTTACCCACTCCATATATGTACTGTACTAAATTAATAACTTAAATTACTTCTGAAAACTAAGAATCTCACACCAAATCCCTTCCAAATTTGAACCTGGAAAATGAAAATTGACCATCCCAGTCCAATGTAACAAAATATTACCATGGCACAATTCATGCAAACAGTAGATTATTGGACCAATAAGTTGAGAACAATCAGGCATGACTTTGCCAGCAATTACTCACTGTATGTATGTATCTACTAAACTATTTATCTAAATTAATCTAAATTACTCATAATCATTAACCATCATAGCCCAAATCCCTTCCAAATTTGAACATGAAATGAACAAATCACACCCATCAGCCCCAATCAGTTTACCCACTCCGAGCCTTATACATTAAATCCCTTCCATGTTTGAATCTGAAACAAGAAAATTGTACCCCTCAGCCCCAATGCAGCCACATAATAATAGCGCATTTTGGGGGAAGAGGGGATTGTTGGGGAAAAAATTGGGGAAAACATGAGGCATAACCTCAGCAGCAATCTCCCAATGTAAGTATCTATTAAACTATTTATCTAAATTAATCTAAATTACTCGTAATCACTAACCATCATAAACCCAATTCCCTTCTAAAATTGTGTCTGAAATGAAAAAATTGCACCCATCAGTCCCAATCTCTCTACTACATTATGTATAACTAAAATCACTCACACAAACTACACATCATGCGCTTGGATCGCAGGCAGATCTGGCGATCCGAGGGCGGCAGGTCTGATCCTCGATGGCAGGAATGGCAATGTTGCGATTCGTAGGGCTAACATTAACCACACCTGCTCCATATCTTTGATCAACCGGAACTAAGGTCGCAGAAAATAGTATTACACTATCAACTACTAGATGGAAAACGCATCCGGTACTCCATGTGCCAGCCTATCACGGCTACCCCTCTTTATGACTGAATGGGTGGTGTCGCAGGGATGAGTAGTACTCCGCACACTTTTCCCCAGCATGGCCAGGACAGAACAATCCGTGGATGCGTGTACTTAAGCTAACAGAATTCAATTTTTCAAGAAATCACAAGAATCCAGATGGTAGTAAAATTTTGATGATAGATGACGATGGACAGACACTTAACCTAACAAGGCTGCCCACAACCATTTATATCTAGTACATATGTATATGTCTACACACACACTCCTTGAAACGCTCACCACCAGCCGTACAATTTGAACCTGGAAAATGAAAATTGACCCTCTCAGTCCAATGTAACAATATTACAATGGCACAATTCATGCAAACAGTAGATTATTGGACCAATAAGTTGAGAACGATCAGGCATGACTTTGCCAGCAATTACTCACTGTATGTAACTTATGCATCTACTAAACTATTTATCTAAATTATTCTAAATTACTCATAATCACTAACCATTATAATAGCACAAATCCCTTCCAAAATTGAACCTGAAATGGAAAAAATCACACCCATCAGCCCCAATCAGTTTACCCACTCCATATATGTACTGTACTAAATTAATAACTTAAATTACTTCTGAAAACTAAGAATCTCACACCAAATCCCTTCCAAATTTGAACCTGGAAAATGAAAATTGACCATCCCAGTCCAATGTAACAAAATATTACCATGGCACAATTCATGCAAACAGTAGATTATTGGACCAATAAGTTGAGAACAATCAGGCATGACTTTGCCAGCAATTACTCACTGTATGTATGTATCTACTAAACTATTTATCTAAATTAATCTAAATTACTCATAATCATTAACCATCATAGCCCAAATCCCTTCCAAATTTGAACATGAAATGAACAAATCACACCCATCAGCCCCAATCAGTTTACCCACTCCGAGCCTTATACATTAAATCCCTTCCATGTTTGAATCTGAAACAAGAAAATTGTACCCCTCAGCCCCAATGCAGCCACATAATAATAGCGCATTTTGGGGGAAGAGGGGATTGTTGGGGAAAAAATTGGGGAAAACATGAGGCATAACCTCAGCAGCAATCTCCCAATGTAAGTATCTATTAAACTATTTATCTAAATTAATCTAAATTACTCGTAATCACTAACCATCATAAACCCAATTCCCTTCTAAAATTGTGTCTGAAATGAAAAAATTGCACCCATCAGTCCCAATCTCTCTACTACATTATGTATAACTAAAATCACTCACACAAACTACACATCATGCGCTTGGATCGCAGGCAGATCTGGCGATCCGAGGGCGGCAGGTCTGATCCTCGATGGCAGGAATGGCAATGTTGCGATTCGTAGGGCTAACATTAACCACACCTGCTCCATATCTTTGATCAACCGGAACTAAGGTCGCAGAAAATAGTATTACACTATCAACTACTAGATGGAAAACGCATCCGGTACTCCATGTGCCAGCCTATCACGGCTACCCCTCTTTATGACTGAATGGGTGGTGTCGCAGGGATGAGTAGTACTCCGCACACTTTTCCCCAGCATGGCCAGGACAGAACAATCCGTGGATGCGTGTACTTAAGCTAACAGAATTCAATTTTTCAAGAAATCACAAGAATCCAGATGGTAGTAAAATTTTGATGATAGATGACGATGGACAGACACTTAACCTAACAAGGCTGCCCACAACCATTTATATCTAGTACATATGTATATGTCTACACACACACTCCTTGAAACGCTCACCACCAGCCGTACAATTTGAACCTGGAAAATGAAAATTGACCCTCTCAGTCCAATGTAACAATATTACAATGGCACAATTCATGCAAACAGTAGATTATTGGACCAATAAGTTGAGAACGATCAGGCATGACTTTGCCAGCAATTACTCACTGTATGTAACTTATGCATCTACTAAACTATTTATCTAAATTATTCTAAATTACTCATAATCACTAACCATTATAATAGCACAAATCCCTTCCAAAATTGAACCTGAAATGGAAAAAATCACACCCATCAGCCCCAATCAGTTTACCCACTCCATATATGTACTGTACTAAATTAATAACTTAAATTACTTCTGAAAACTAAGAATCTCACACCAAATCCCTTCCAAATTTGAACCTGGAAAATGAAAATTGACCATCCCAGTCCAATGTAACAAAATATTACCATGGCACAATTCATGCAAACAGTAGATTATTGGACCAATAAGTTGAGAACAATCAGGCATGACTTTGCCAGCAATTACTCACTGTATGTATGTATCTACTAAACTATTTATCTAAATTAATCTAAATTACTCATAATCATTAACCATCATAGCCCAAATCCCTTCCAAATTTGAACATGAAATGAACAAATCACACCCATCAGCCCCAATCAGTTTACCCACTCCGAGCCTTATACATTAAATCCCTTCCATGTTTGAATCTGAAACAAGAAAATTGTACCCCTCAGCCCCAATGCAGCCACATAATAATAGCGCATTTTGGGGGAAGAGGGGATTGTTGGGGAAAAAATTGGGGAAAACATGAGGCATAACCTCAGCAGCAATCTCCCAATGTAAGTATCTATTAAACTATTTATCTAAATTAATCTAAATTACTCGTAATCACTAACCATCATAAACCCAATTCCCTTCTAAAATTGTGTCTGAAATGAAAAAATTGCACCCATCAGTCCCAATCTCTCTACTACATTATGTATAACTAAAATCACTCACACAAACTACACATCATGCGCTTGGATCGCAGGCAGATCTGGCGATCCGAGGGCGGCAGGTCTGATCCTCGATGGCAGGAATGGCAATGTTGTGATTCGTAGGGCTAACATTAACCACACCTGCTCCATATCTTTGATCAACCGGAACTAAGGTCGCAGAAAATAGTATTACACTATCAACTACTAGATGGAAAACGCATCCGGTACTCCATGTGCCAGCCTATCACGGCTACCCCTCTTTATGACTGAATGGGTGGTGTCGCAGGGATGAGTAGTACTCCGCACACTTTTCCCCAGCATGGCCAGGACAGAACAATCCGTGGATGCGTGTACTTAAGCTAACAGAATTCAATTTTTCAAGAAATCACAAGAATCCAGATGGTAGTAAAATTTTGATGATAGATGACGATGGACAGACACTTAACCTAACAAGGCTGCCCACAACCATTTATATCTAGTACATATGTATATGTCTACACACACACTCCTTGAAACGCTCACCACCAGCCGTACAATTTGAACCTGGAAAATGAAAATTGACCCTCTCAGTCCAATGTAACAATATTACAATGGCACAATTCATGCAAACAGTAGATTATTGGACCAATAAGTTGAGAACGATCAGGCATGACTTTGCCAGCAATTACTCACTGTATGTAACTTATGCCTCTACTAAACTATTTATCTAAATTATTCTAAATTACTCATAATCACTAACCATTATAATAGCACAAATCCCTTCCAAAATTGAACCTGAAATGGAAAAAATCACACCCATCAGCCCCAATCAGTTTACCCACTCCATATATGTACTGTACTAAATTAATAACTTAAATTACTTCTGAAAACTAAGAATCTCACACCAAATCCCTTCCAAATTTGAACCTGGAAAATGAAAATTGACCATCCCAGTCCAATGTAACAAAATATTACCATGGCACAATTCATGCAAACAGTAGATTATTGGACCAATAAGTTGAGAACAATCAGGCATGACTTTGCCAGCAATTACTCACTGTATGTATGTATCTACTAAACTATTTATCTAAATTAATCTAAATTACTCATAATCATTAACCATCATAGCCCAAATCCCTTCCAAATTTGAACATGAAATGAACAAATCACACCCATCAGCCCCAATCAGTTTACCCACTCCATATATGTACTAAATTAATAACTAAATTACTATTAAAATCAGAGCCTTATACATTAAATCCCTTCCATGTTTGAATCTGAAACAAGAAAATTGTACCCCTCAGCCCCAATGCAGCCACATAATAATAGCGCATTTTGGGGGAAGAGGGGATTGTTGGGGAAAAAATTGGGGAAAACATGAGGCATAACCTCAGCAGCAATCTCCCAATGTAAGTATCTATTAAACTATTTATCTAAATTAATCTAAATTACTCGTAATCACTAACCATCATAAACCCAATTCCCTTCTAAAATTGTGTCTGAAATGAAAAAATTGCACCCATCAGTCCCAATCTCTCTACTACATTATGTATAACTAAAATCACTCACACAAACTACACATCATGCGCTTGGATCGCAGGCAGATCTGGCGATCCGAGGGCGGCAGGTCTGATCCTCGATGGCAGGAATGGCAATGTTGTGATTCGTAGGGCTAACATTAACCACACCTGCTCCATATCTTTGATCAACCGGAACTAAGGTCGCAGAAAATAGTATTACACTATCAACTACTAGATGGAAAACGCATCCGGTACTCCATGTGCCAGCCTATCACGGCTACCCCTCTTTATGACTGAATGGGTGGTGTCGCAGGGATGAGTAGTACTCCGCACACTTTTCCCCAGCATGGCCAGGACAGAACAATCCGTGGATGCGTGTACTTAAGCTAACAGAATTCAATTTTTCAAGAAATCACAAGAATCCAGATGGTAGTAAAATTTTGATGATAGATGACGATGGACAGACACTTAACCTAACAAGGCTGCCCACAACCATTTATATCTAGTACATATGTATATGTCTACACACACACTCCTTGAAACGCTCACCACCAGCCGTACAATTTGAACCTGGAAAATGAAAATTGACCCTCTCAGTCCAATGTAACAATATTACAATGGCACAATTCATGCAAACAGTAGATTATTGGACCAATAAGTTGAGAACGATCAGGCATGACTTTGCCAGCAATTACTCACTGTATGTAACTTATGCATCTACTAAACTATTTATCTAAATTATTCTAAATTACTCATAATCACTAACCATTATAATAGCACAAATCCCTTCCAAAATTGAACCTGAAATGGAAAAAATCACACCCATCAGCCCCAATCAGTTTACCCACTCCATATATGTACTGTACTAAATTAATAACTTAAATTACTTCTGAAAACTAAGAATCTCACACCAAATCCCTTCCAAATTTGAACCTGGAAAATGAAAATTGACCATCCCAGTCCAATGTAACAAAATATTACCATGGCACAATTCATGCAAACAGTAGATTATTGGACCAATAAGTTGAGAACAATCAGGCATGACTTTGCCAGCAATTACTCACTGTATGTATGTATCTACTAAACTATTTATCTAAATTAATCTAAATTACTCATAATCATTAACCATCATAGCCCAAATCCCTTCCAAATTTGAACATGAAATGAACAAATCACACCCATCAGCCCCAATCAGTTTACCCACTCCATATATGTACTAAATTAATAACTAAATTACTATTAAAATCAGAGCCTTATACATTAAATCCCTTCCATGTTTGAATCTGAAACAAGAAAATTGTACCCCTCAGCCCCAATGCAGCCACATAATAATAGCGCATTTTGGGGGAAGAGGGGATTGTTGGGGAAAAAATTGGGGAAAACATGAGGCATAACCTCAGCAGCAATCTCCCAATGTAAGTATCTATTAAACTATTTATCTAAATTAATCTAAATTACTCGTAATCACTAACCATCATAAACCCAATTCCCTTCTAAAATTGTGTCTGAAATGAAAAAATTGCACCCATCAGTCCCAATCTCTCTACTACATTATGTATAACTAAAATCACTCACACAAACTACACATCATGCGCTTGGATCGCAGGCAGATCTGGCGATCCGAGGGCGGCAGGTCTGATCCTCGATGGCAGGAATGGCAATGTTGCGATTCGTAGGGCTAACATTAACCACACCTGCTCCATATCTTTGATCAACCGGAACTAAGGTCGCAGAAAATAGTATTACACTATCAACTACTAGATGGAAAACGCATCCGGTACTCCATGTGCCAGCCTATCACGGCTACCCCTCTTTATGACTGAATGGGTGGTGTCGCAGGGATGAGTAGTACTCCGCACACTTTTCCCCAGCATGGCCAGGACAGAACAATCCGTGGATGCGTGTACTTAAGCTAACAGAATTCAATTTTTCAAGAAATCACAAGAATCCAGATGGTAGTAAAATTTTGATGATAGATGACGATGGACAGACACTTAACCTAACAAGGCTGCCCACAACCATTTATATCTAGTACATATGTATATGTCTACACACACACTCCTTGAAACGCTCACCACCAGCCGTACAATTTGAACCTGGAAAATGAAAATTGACCCTCTCAGTCCAATGTAACAATATTACAATGGCACAATTCATGCAAACAGTAGATTATTGGACCAATAAGTTGAGAACGATCAGGCATGACTTTGCCAGCAATTACTCACTGTATGTAACTTATGCATCTACTAAACTATTTATCTAAATTATTCTAAATTACTCATAATCACTAACCATTATAATAGCACAAATCCCTTCCAAAATTGAACCTGAAATGGAAAAAATCACACCCATCAGCCCCAATCAGTTTACCCACTCCATATATGTACTGTACTAAATTAATAACTTAAATTACTTCTGAAAACTAAGAATCTCACACCAAATCCCTTCCAAATTTGAACCTGGAAAATGAAAATTGACCATCCCAGTCCAATGTAACAAAATATTACCATGGCACAATTCATGCAAACAGTAGATTATTGGACCAATAAGTTGAGAACAATCAGGCATGACTTTGCCAGCAATTACTCACTGTATGTATGTATCTACTAAACTATTTATCTAAATTAATCTAAATTACTCATAATCATTAACCATCATAGCCCAAATCCCTTCCAAATTTGAACATGAAATGAACAAATCACACCCATCAGCCCCAATCAGTTTACCCACTCCATATATGTACTAAATTAATAACTAAATTACTATTAAAATCAGAGCCTTATACATTAAATCCCTTCCATGTTTGAATCTGAAACAAGAAAATTGTACCCCTCAGCCCCAATGCAGCCACATAATAATAGCGCATTTTGGGGGAAGAGGGGATTGTTGGGGAAAAAATTGGGGAAAACATGAGGCATAACCTCAGCAGCAATCTCCCAATGTAAGTATCTATTAAACTATTTATCTAAATTAATCTAAATTACTCGTAATCACTAACCATCATAAACCCAATTCCCTTCTAAAATTGTGTCTGAAATGAAAAAATTGCACCCATCAGTCCCAATCTCTCTACTACATTATGTATAACTAAAATCACTCACACAAACTACACATCATGCGCTTGGATCGCAGGCAGATCTGGCGATCCGAGGGCGGCAGGTCTGATCCTCGATGGCAGGAATGGCAATGTTGCGATTCGTAGGGCTAACATTAACCACACCTGCTCCATATCTTTGATCAACCGGAACTAAGGTCGCAGAAAATAGTATTACACTATCAACTACTAGATGGAAAACGCATCCGGTACTCCATGTGCCAGCCTATCACGGCTACCCCTCTTTATGACTGAATGGGTGGTGTCGCAGGGATGAGTAGTACTCCGCACACTTTTCCCCAGCATGGCCAGGACAGAACAATCCGTGGATGCGTGTACTTAAGCTAACAGAATTCAATTTTTCAAGAAATCACAAGAATCCAGATGGTAGTAAAATTTTGATGATAGATGACGATGGACAGACACTTAACCTAACAAGGCTGCCCACAACCATTTATATCTAGTACATATGTATATGTCTACACACACACTCCTTGAAACGCTCACCACCAGCCGTACAATTTGAACCTGGAAAATGAAAATTGACCCTCTCAGTCCAATGTAACAATATTACAATGGCACAATTCATGCAAACAGTAGATTATTGGACCAATAAGTTGAGAACGATCAGGCATGACTTTGCCAGCAATTACTCACTGTATGTAACTTATGCATCTACTAAACTATTTATCTAAATTATTCTAAATTACTCATAATCACTAACCATTATAATAGCACAAATCCCATCCAAAATTGAACCTGAAATGGAAAAAATCACACCCATCAGCCCCAATCAGTTTACCCACTCCATATATGTACTGTACTAAATTAATAACTTAAATTACTTCTGAAAACTAAGAATCTCACACCAAATCCCTTCCAAATTTGAACCTGGAAAATGAAAATTGACCATCCCAGTCCAATGTAACAAAATATTACCATGGCACAATTCATGCAAACAGTAGATTATTGGACCAATAAGTTGAGAACAATCAGGCATGACTTTGCCAGCAATTACTCACTGTATGTAACTTATGCATCTACTAAACTATTTATCTAAATTATTCTAAATTACTCATAATCACTAACCATTATAATAGCACAAATCCCTTCCAAAATTGAACCTGAAATGGAAAAAATCACACCCATCAGCCCCAATCAGTTTACCCACTCCATATATGTACTGTACTAAATTAATAACTTAAATTACTTCTGAAAACTAAGAATCTCACACCAAATCCCTTCCAAATTTGAACCTGGAAAATGAAAATTGACCATCCCAGTCCAATGTAACAAAATATTACCATGGCACAATTCATGCAAACAGTAGATTATTGGACCAATAAGTTGAGAACAATCAGGCATGACTTTGCCAGCAATTACTCACTGTATGTATGTATCTACTAAACTATTTATCTAAATTAATCTAAATTACTCATAATCATTAACCATCATAGCCCAAATCCCTTCCAAATTTGAACATGAAATGAACAAATCACACCCATCAGCCCCAATCAGTTTACCCACTCCATATATGTACTAAATTAATAACTAAATTACTATTAAAATCAGAGCCTTATACATTAAATCCCTTCCATGTTTGAATCTGAAACAAGAAAATTGTACCCCTCAGCCCCAATGCAGCCACATAATAATAGCGCATTTTGGGGGAAGAGGGGATTGTTGGGGAAAAAATTGGGGAAAACATGAGGCATAACCTCAGCAGCAATCTCCCAATGTAAGTATCTATTAAACTATTTATCTAAATTAATCTAAATTACTCGTAATCACTAACCATCATAAACCCAATTCCCTTCTAAAATTGTGTCTGAAATGAAAAAATTGCACCCATCAGTCCCAATCTCTCTACTACATTATGTATAACTAAAATCACTCACACAAACTACACATCATGCGCTTGGATCGCAGGCAGATCTGGCGATCGGAGGGCGGCAGGTCTGATCCTCGATGGCAGGAATGGCAATGTTGCGATTCGTAGGGCTAACATTAACCACACCTGCTCCATATCTTTGATCAACCGGAACTAAGGTCGCAGAAAATAGTATTACACTATCAACTACTAGATGGAAAACGCATCCGGTACTCCATGTGCCAGCCTATCACGGCTACCCCTCTTTATGACTGAATGGGTGGTGTCGCAGGGATGAGTAGTACTCCGCACACTTTTCCCCAGCATGGCCAGGACAGAACAATCCGTGGATGCGTGTACTTAAGCTAACAGAATTCAATTTTTCAAGAAATCACAAGAATCCAGATGGTAGTAAAATTTTGATGATAGATGACGATGGACAGACACTTAACCTAACAAGGCTGCCCACAACCATTTATATCTAGTACATATGTATATGTCTACACACACACTCCTTGAAACGCTCACCACCAGCCGTACAATTTGAACCTGGAAAATGAAAATTGACCCTCTCAGTCCAATGTAACAATATTACAATGGCACAATTCATGCAAACAGTAGATTATTGGACCAATAAGTTGAGAACGATCAGGCATGACTTTGCCAGCAATTACTCACTGTATGTAACTTATGCATCTACTAAACTATTTATCTAAATTATTCTAAATTACTCATAATCACTAACCATTATAATAGCACAAATCCCTTCCAAAATTGAACCTGAAATGGAAAAAATCACACCCATCAGCCCCAATCAGTTTACCCACTCCATATATGTACTGTACTAAATTAATAACTTAAATTACTTCTGAAAACTAAGAATCTCACACCAAATCCCTTCCAAATTTGAACCTGGAAAATGAAAATTGACCATCCCAGTCCAATGTAACAAAATATTACCATGGCACAATTCATGCAAACAGTAGATTATTGGACCAATAAGTTGAGAACAATCAGGCATGACTTTGCCAGCAATTACTCACTGTATGTATGTATCTACTAAACTATTTATCTAAATTAATCTAAATTACTCATAATCATTAACCATCATAGCCCAAATCCCTTCCAAATTTGAACATGAAATGAACAAATCACACCCATCAGCCCCAATCAGTTTACCCACTCCATATATGTACTAAATTAATAACTAAATTACTATTAAAATCAGAGCCTTATACATTAAATCCCTTCCATGTTTGAATCTGAAACAAGAAAATTGTACCCCTCAGCCCCAATGCAGCCACATAATAATAGCGCATTTTGGGGGAAGAGGGGATTGTTGGGGAAAAAATTGGGGAAAACATGAGGCATAACCTCAGCAGCAATCTCCCAATGTAAGTATCTATTAAACTATTTATCTAAATTAATCTAAATTACTCGTAATCACTAACCATCATAAACCCAATTCCCTTCTAAAATTGTGTCTGAAATGAAAAAATTGCACCCATCAGTCCCAATCTCTCTACTACATTATGTATAACTAAAATCACTCACACAAACTACACATCATGCGCTTGGATCGCAGGCAGATCTGGCGATCCGAGGGCGGCAGGTCTGATCCTCGATGGCAGGAATGGCAATGTTGCGATTCGTAGGGCTAACATTAACCACACCTGCTCCATATCTTTGATCAACCGGAACTAAGGTCGCAGAAAATAGTATTACACTATCAACTACTAGATGGAAAACGCATCCGGTACTCCATGTGCCAGCCTATCACGGCTACCCCTCTTTATGACTGAATGGGTGGTGTCGCAGGGATGAGTAGTACTCCGCACACTTTTCCCCAGCATGGCCAGGACAGAACAATCCGTGGATGCGTGTACTTAAGCTAACAGAATTCAATTTTTCAAGAAATCACAAGAATCCAGATGGTAGTAAAATTTTGATGATAGATGACGATGGACAGACACTTAACCTAACAAGGCTGCCCACAACCATTTATATCTAGTACATATGTATATGTCTACACACACACTCCTTGAAACGCTCACCACCAGCCGTACAATTTGAACCTGGAAAATGAAAATTGACCCTCTCAGTCCAATGTAACAATATTACAATGGCACAATTCATGCAAACAGTAGATTATTGGACCAATAAGTTGAGAACGATCAGGCATGACTTTGCCAGCAATTACTCACTGTATGTAACTTATGCATCTACTAAACTATTTATCTAAATTATTCTAAATTACTCATAATCACTAACCATTATAATAGCACAAATCCCTTCCAAAATTGAACCTGAAATGGAAAAAATCACACCCATCAGCCCCAATCAGTTTACCCACTCCATATATGTACTGTACTAAATTAATAACTTAAATTACTTCTGAAAACTAAGAATCTCACACCAAATCCCTTCCAAATTTGAACCTGGAAAATGAAAATTGACCATCCCAGTCCAATGTAACAAAATATTACCATGGCACAATTCATGCAAACAGTAGATTATTGGACCAATAAGTTGAGAACAATCAGGCATGACTTTGCCAGCAATTACTCACTGTATGTATGTATCTACTAAACTATTTATCTAAATTAATCTAAATTACTCATAATCATTAACCATCATAGCCCAAATCCCTTCCAAATTTGAACATGAAATGAACAAATCACACCCATCAGCCCCAATCAGTTTACCCACTCCATATATGTACTAAATTAATAACTAAATTACTATTAAAATCAGAGCCTTATACATTAAATCCCTTCCATGTTTGAATCTGAAACAAGAAAATTGTACCCCTCAGCCCCAATGCAGCCACATAATAATAGCGCATTTTGGGGGAAGAGGGGATTGTTGGGGAAAAAATTGGGGAAAACATGAGGCATAACCTCAGCAGCAATCTCCCAATGTAAGTATCTATTAAACTATTTATCTAAATTAATCTAAATTACTCGTAATCACTAACCATCATAAACCCAATTCCCTTCTAAAATTGTGTCTGAAATGAAAAAATTGCACCCATCAGTCCCAATCTCTCTACTACATTATGTATAACTAAAATCACTCACACAAACTACACATCATGCGCTTGGATCGCAGGCAGATCTGGCGATCCGAGGGCGGCAGGTCTGATCCTCGATGGCAGGAATGGCAATGTTGCGATTCGTAGGGCTAACATTAACCACACCTGCTCCATATCTTTGATCAACCGGAACTAAGGTCGCAGAAAATAGTATTACACTATCAACTACTAGATGGAAAACGCATCCGGTACTCCATGTGCCAGCCTATCACGGCTACCCCTCTTTATGACTGAATGGGTGGTGTCGCAGGGATGAGTAGTACTCCGCACACTTTTCCCCAGCATGGCCAGGACAGAACAATCCGTGGATGCGTGTACTTAAGCTAACAGAATTCAATTTTTCAAGAAATCACAAGAATCCAGATGGTAGTAAAATTTTGATGATAGATGACGATGGACAGACACTTAACCTAACAAGGCTGCCCACAACCATTTATATCTAGTACATATGTATATGTCTACACACACACTCCTTGAAACGCTCACCACCAGCCGTACAATTTGAACCTGGAAAATGAAAATTGACCCTCTCAGTCCAATGTAACAATATTACAATGGCACAATTCATGCAAACAGTAGATTATTGGACCAATAAGTTGAGAACGATCAGGCATGACTTTGCCAGCAATTACTCACTGTATGTAACTTATGCATCTACTAAACTATTTATCTAAATTATTCTAAATTACTCATAATCACTAACCATTATAATAGCACAAATCCCTTCCAAAATTGAACCTGAAATGGAAAAAATCACACCCATCAGCCCCAATCAGTTTACCCACTCCATATATGTACTGTACTAAATTAATAACTTAAATTACTTCTGAAAACTAAGAATCTCACACCAAATCCCTTCCAAATTTGAACCTGGAAAATGAAAATTGACCATCCCAGTCCAATGTAACAAAATATTACCATGGCACAATTCATGCAAACAGTAGATTATTGGACCAATAAGTTGAGAACAATCAGGCATGACTTTGCCAGCAATTACTCACTGTATGTATGTATCTACTAAACTATTTATCTAAATTAATCTAAATTACTCATAATCATTAACCATCATAGCCCAAATCCCTTCCAAATTTGAACATGAAATGAACAAATCACACCCATCAGCCCCAATCAGTTTACCCACTCCATATATGTACTAAATTAATAACTAAATTACTATTAAAATCAGAGCCTTATACATTAAATCCCTTCCATGTTTGAATCTGAAACAAGAAAATTGTACCCCTCAGCCCCAATGCAGCCACATAATAATAGCGCATTTTGGGGGAAGAGGGGATTGTTGGGGAAAAAATTGGGGAAAACATGAGGCATAACCTCAGCAGCAATCTCCCAATGTAAGTATCTATTAAACTATTTATCTAAATTAATCTAAATTACTCGTAATCACTAACCATCATAAACCCAATTCCCTTCTAAAATTGTGTCTGAAATGAAAAAATTGCACCCATCAGTCCCAATCTCTCTACTACATTATGTATAACTAAAATCACTCACACAAACTACACATCATGCGCTTGGATCGCAGGCAGATCTGGCGATCCGAGGGCGGCAGGTCTGATCCTCGATGGCAGGAATGGCAATGTTGCGATTCGTAGGGCTAACATTAACCACACCTGCTCCATATCTTTGATCAACCGGAACTAAGGTCGCAGAAAATAGTATTACACTATCAACTACTAGATGGAAAACGCATCCGGTACTCCATGTGCCAGCCTATCACGGCTACCCCTCTTTATGACTGAATGGGTGGTGTCGCAGGGATGAGTAGTACTCCGCACACTTTTCCCCAGCATGGCCAGGACAGAACAATCCGTGGATGCGTGTACTTAAGCTAACAGAATTCAATTTTTCAAGAAATCACAAGAATCCAGATGGTAGTAAAATTTTGATGATAGATGACGATGGACAGACACTTAACCTAACAAGGCTGCCCACAACCATTTATATCTAGTACATATGTATATGTCTACACACACACTCCTTGAAACGCTCACCACCAGCCGTACAATTTGAACCTGGAAAATGAAAATTGACCCTCTCAGTCCAATGTAACAATATTACAATGGCACAATTCATGCAAACAGTAGATTATTGGACCAATAAGTTGAGAACGATCAGGCATGACTTTGCCAGCAATTACTCACTGTATGTAACTTATGCATCTACTAAACTATTTATCTAAATTATTCTAAATTACTCATAATCACTAACCATTATAATAGCACAAATCCCTTCCAAAATTGAACCTGAAATGGAAAAAATCACACCCATCAGCCCCAATCAGTTTACCCACTCCATATATGTACTGTACTAAATTAATAACTTAAATTACTTCTGAAAACTAAGAATCTCACACCAAATCCCTTCCAAATTTGAACCTGGAAAATGAAAATTGACCATCCCAGTCCAATGTAACAAAATATTACCATGGCACAATTCATGCAAACAGTAGATTATTGGACCAATAAGTTGAGAACAATCAGGCATGACTTTGCCAGCAATTACTCACTGTATGTATGTATCTACTAAACTATTTATCTAAATTAATCTAAATTACTCATAATCATTAACCATCATAGCCCAAATCCCTTCCAAATTTGAACATGAAATGAACAAATCACACCCATCAGCCCCAATCAGTTTACCCACTCCATATATGTACTAAATTAATAACTAAATTACTATTAAAATCAGAGCCTTATACATTAAATCCCTTCCATGTTTGAATCTGAAACAAGAAAATTGTACCCCTCAGCCCCAATGCAGCCACATAATAATAGCGCATTTTGGGGGAAGAGGGGATTGTTGGGGAAAAAATTGGGGAAAACATGAGGCATAACCTCAGCAGCAATCTCCCAATGTAAGTATCTATTAAACTATTTATCTAAATTAATCTAAATTACTCGTAATCACTAACCATCATAAACCCAATTCCCTTCTAAAATTGTGTCTGAAATGAAAAAATTGCACCCATCAGTCCCAATCTCTCTACTACATTATGTATAACTAAAATCACTCACACAAACTACACATCATGCGCTTGGATCGCAGGCAGATCTGGCGATCCGAGGGCGGCAGGTCTGATCCTCGATGGCAGGAATGGCAATGTTGCGATTCGTAGGGCTAACATTAACCACACCTGCTCCATATCTTTGATCAACCGGAACTAAGGTCGCAGAAAATAGTATTACACTATCAACTACTAGATGGAAAACGCATCCGGTACTCCATGTGCCAGCCTATCACGGCTACCCCTCTTTATGACTGAATGGGTGGTGTCGCAGGGATGAGTAGTACTCCGCACACTTTTCCCCAGCATGGCCAGGACAGAACAATCCGTGGATGCGTGTACTTAAGCTAACAGAATTCAATTTTTCAAGAAATCACAAGAATCCAGATGGTAGTAAAATTTTGATGATAGATGACGATGGACAGACACTTAACCTAACAAGGCTGCCCACAACCATTTATATCTAGTACATATGTATATGTCTACACACACACTCCTTGAAACGCTCACCACCAGCCGTACAATTTGAACCTGGAAAATGAAAATTGACCCTCTCAGTCCAATGTAACAATATTACAATGGCACAATTCATGCAAACAGTAGATTATTGGACCAATAAGTTGAGAACGATCAGGCATGACTTTGCCAGCAATTACTCACTGTATGTAACTTATGCATCTACTAAACTATTTATCTAAATTATTCTAAATTACTCATAATCACTAACCATTATAATAGCACAAATCCCTTCCAAAATTGAACCTGAAATGGAAAAAATCACACCCATCAGCCCCAATCAGTTTACCCACTCCATATATGTACTGTACTAAATTAATAACTTAAATTACTTCTGAAAACTAAGAATCTCACACCAAATCCCTTCCAAATTTGAACCTGGAAAATGAAAATTGACCATCCCAGTCCAATGTAACAAAATATTACCATGGCACAATTCATGCAAACAGTAGATTATTGGACCAATAAGTTGAGAACAATCAGGCATGACTTTGCCAGCAATTACTCACTGTATGTATGTATCTACTAAACTATTTATCTAAATTAATCTAAATTACTCATAATCATTAACCATCATAGCCCAAATCCCTTCCAAATTTGAACATGAAATGAACAAATCACACCCATCAGCCCCAATCAGTTTACCCACTCCATATATGTACTAAATTAATAACTAAATTACTATTAAAATCAGAGCCTTATACATTAAATCCCTTCCATGTTTGAATCTGAAACAAGAAAATTGTACCCCTCAGCCCCAATGCAGCCACATAATAATAGCGCATTTTGGGGGAAGAGGGGATTGTTGGGGAAAAAATTGGGGAAAACATGAGGCATAACCTCAGCAGCAATCTCCCAATGTAAGTATCTATTAAACTATTTATCTAAATTAATCTAAATTACTCGTAATCACTAACCATCATAAACCCAATTCCCTTCTAAAATTGTGTCTGAAATGAAAAAATTGCACCCATCAGTCCCAATCTCTCTACTACATTATGTATAACTAAAATCACTCACACAAACTACACATCATGCGCTTGGATCGCAGGCAGATCTGGCGATCCGAGGACTGCAGGTCTGATCCTCGATGGCAGGAATGGCAATGTTGCGATTCGTAGGGCTAACATTAACCACACCTGCTCCATATCTTTGATCAACCGGAACTAAGGTCGCAGAAAATAGTATTACACTATCAACTACTAGATGGAAAACGCATCCGGTACTCCATGTGCCAGCCTATCACGGCTACCCCTCTTTATGACTGAATGGGTGGTGTCGCAGGGATGAGTAGTACTCCGCACACTTTTCCCCAGCATGGCCAGGACAGAACAATCCGTGGATGCGTGTACTTAAGCTAACAGAATTCAATTTTTCAAGAAATCACAAGAATCCAGATGGTAGTAAAATTTTGATGATAGATGACGATGGACAGACACTTAACCTAACAAGGCTGCCCACAACCATTTATATCTAGTACATATGTATATGTCTACACACACACTCCTTGAAACGCTCACCACCAGCCGTACAATTTGAACCTGGAAAATGAAAATTGACCCTCTCAGTCCAATGTAACAATATTACAATGGCACAATTCATGCAAACAGTAGATTATTGGACCAATAAGTTGAGAACGATCAGGCATGACTTTGCCAGCAATTACTCACTGTATGTAACTTATGCATCTACTAAACTATTTATCTAAATTATTCTAAATTACTCATAATCACTAACCATTATAATAGCACAAATCCCTTCCAAAATTGAACCTGAAATGGAAAAAATCACACCCATCAGCCCCAATCAGTTTACCCACTCCATATATGTACTGTACTAAATTAATAACTTAAATTACTTCTGAAAACTAAGAATCTCACACCAAATCCCTTCCAAATTTGAACCTGGAAAATGAAAATTGACCATCCCAGTCCAATGTAACAAAATATTACCATGGCACAATTCATGCAAACAGTAGATTATTGGACCAATAAGTTGAGAACAATCAGGCATGACTTTGCCAGCAATTACTCACTGTATGTATGTATCTACTAAACTATTTATCTAAATTAATCTAAATTACTCATAATCATTAACCATCATAGCCCAAATCCCTTCCAAATTTGAACATGAAATGAACAAATCACACCCATCAGCCCCAATCAGTTTACCCACTCCATATATGTACTAAATTAATAACTAAATTACTATTAAAATCAGAGCCTTATACATTAAATCCCTTCCATGTTTGAATCTGAAACAAGAAAATTGTACCCCTCAGCCCCAATGCAGCCACATAATAATAGCGCATTTTGGGGGAAGAGGGGATTGTTGGGGAAAAAATTGGGGAAAACATGAGGCATAACCTCAGCAGCAATCTCCCAATGTAAGTATCTATTAAACTATTTATCTAAATTAATCTAAATTACTCGTAATCACTAACCATCATAAACCCAATTCCCTTCTAAAATTGTGTCTGAAATGAAAAAATTGCACCCATCAGTCCCAATCTCTCTACTACATTATGTATAACTAAAATCACTCACACAAACTACACATCATGCGCTTGGATCGCAGGCAGATCTGGCGATCCGAGGGCGGCAGGTCTGATCCTCGATGGCAGGAATGGCAATGTTGCGATTCGTAGGGCTAACATTAACCACACCTGCTCCATATCTTTGATCAACCGGAACTAAGGTCGCAGAAAATAGTATTACACTATCAACTACTAGATGGAAAACGCATCCGGTACTCCATGTGCCAGCCTATCACGGCTACCCCTCTTTATGACTGAATGGGTGGTGTCGCAGGGATGAGTAGTACTCCGCACACTTTTCCCCAGCATGGCCAGGACAGAACAATCCGTGGATGCGTGTACTTAAGCTAACAGAATTCAATTTTTCAAGAAATCACAAGAATCCAGATGGTAGTAAAATTTTGATGATAGATGACGATGGACAGACACTTAACCTAACAAGGCTGCCCACAACCATTTATATCTAGTACATATGTATATGTCTACACACACACTCCTTGAAACGCTCACCACCAGCCGTACAATTTGAACCTGGAAAATGAAAATTGACCCTCTCAGTCCAATGTAACAATATTACAATGGCACAATTCATGCAAACAGTAGATTATTGGACCAATAAGTTGAGAACGATCAGGCATGACTTTGCCAGCAATTACTCACTGTATGTAACTTATGCATCTACTAAACTATTTATCTAAATTATTCTAAATTACTCATAATCACTAACCATTATAATAGCACAAATCCCTTCCAAAATTGAACCTGAAATGGAAAAAATCACACCCATCAGCCCCAATCAGTTTACCCACTCCATATATGTACTGTACTAAATTAATAACTTAAATTACTTCTGAAAACTAAGAATCTCACACCAAATCCCTTCCAAATTTGAACCTGGAAAATGAAAATTGACCATCCCAGTCCAATGTAACAAAATATTACCATGGCACAATTCATGCAAACAGTAGATTATTGGACCAATAAGTTGAGAACAATCAGGCATGACTTTGCCAGCAATTACTCACTGTATGTATGTATCTACTAAACTATTTATCTAAATTAATCTAAATTACTCATAATCATTAACCATCATAGCCCAAATCCCTTCCAAATTTGAACATGAAATGAACAAATCACACCCATCAGCCCCAATCAGTTTACCCACTCCATATATGTACTAAATTAATAACTAAATTACTATTAAAATCAGAGCCTTATACATTAAATCCCTTCCATGTTTGAATCTGAAACAAGAAAATTGTACCCCTCAGCCCCAATGCAGCCACATAATAATAGCGCATTTTGGGGGAAGAGGGGATTGTTGGGGAAAAAATTGGGGAAAACATGAGGCATAACCTCAGCAGCAATCTCCCAATGTAAGTATCTATTAAACTATTTATCTAAATTAATCTAAATTACTCGTAATCACTAACCATCATAAACCCAATTCCCTTCTAAAATTGTGTCTGAAATGAAAAAATTGCACCCATCAGTCCCAATCTCTCTACTACATTATGTATAACTAAAATCACTCACACAAACTACACATCATGCGCTTGGATCGCAGGCAGATCTGGCGATCCGAGGGCGGCAGGTCTGATCCTCAATGGCAGGAATGGCAATGTTGCGATTCGTAGGGCTAACATTAACCACACCTGCTCCATATCTTTGATCAACCGGAACTAAGGTCGCAGAAAATAGTATTACACTATCAACTACTAGATGGAAAACGCATCCGGTACTCCATGTGCCAGCCTATCACGGCTACCCCTCTTTATGACTGAATGGGTGGTGTCGCAGGGATGAGTAGTACTCCGCACACTTTTCCCCAGCATGGCCAGGACAGAACAATCCGTGGATGTGTGTACTTAAGCTAACAGAATTCAATTTTTCAAGAAATCACAAGAATCCAGATGGTAGTAAAATTTTGATGATAGATGACGATGGACAGACACTTAACCTAACAAGGCTGCCCACAACCATTTATATCTAGTACATATGTATATGTCTACACACACACTCCTTGAAACGCTCACCACCAGCCGTACAATTTGAACCTGGAAAATGAAAATTGACCCTCTCAGTCCAATGTAACAATATTACAATGGCACAATTCATGCAAACAGTAGATTATTGGACCAATAAGTTGAGAACGATCAGGCATGACTTTGCCAGCAATTACTCACTGTATGTAACTTATGCATCTACTAAACTATTTATCTAAATTATTCTAAATTACTCATAATCACTAACCATTATAATAGCACAAATCCCTTCCAAAATTGAACCTGAAATGGAAAAAATCACACCCATCAGCCCCAATCAGTTTACCCACTCCATATATGTACTGTACTAAATTAATAACTTAAATTACTTCTGAAAACTAAGAATCTCACACCAAATCCCTTCCAAATTTGAACCTGGAAAATGAAAATTGACCATCCCAGTCCAATGTAACAAAATATTACCATGGCACAATTCATGCAAACAGTAGATTATTGGACCAATAAGTTGAGAACAATCAGGCATGACTTTGCCAGCAATTACTCACTGTATGTATGTATCTACTAAACTATTTATCTAAATTAATCTAAATTACTCATAATCATTAACCATCATAGCCCAAATCCCTTCCAAATTTGAACATGAAATGAACAAATCACACCCATCAGCCCCAATCAGTTTACCCACTCCATATATGTACTAAATTAATAACTAAATTACTATTAAAATCAGAGCCTTATACATTAAATCCCTTCCATGTTTGAATCTGAAACAAGAAAATTGTACCCCTCAGCCCCAATGCAGCCACATAATAATAGCGCATTTTGGGGGAAGAGGGGATTGTTGGGGAAAAAATTGGGGAAAACATGAGGCATAACCTCAGCAGCAATCTCCCAATGTAAGTATCTATTAAACTATTTATCTAAATTAATCTAAATTACTCGTAATCACTAACCATCATAAACCCAATTCCCTTCTAAAATTGTGTCTGAAATGAAAAAATTGCACCCATCAGTCCCAATCTCTCTACTACATTATGTATAACTAAAATCACTCACACAAACTACACATCATGCGCTTGGATCGCAGGCAGATCTGGCGATCCGAGGGCGGCAGGTCTGATCCTCGATGGCAGGAATGGCAATGTTGCGATTCGTAGGGCTAACATTAACCACACCTGCTCCATATCTTTGATCAACCGGAACTAAGGTCGCAGAAAATAGTATTACACTATCAACTACTAGATGGAAAACGCATCCGGTACTCCATGTGCCAGCCTATCACGGCTACCCCTCTTTATGACTGAATGGGTGGTGTCGCAGGGATGAGTAGTACTCCGCACACTTTTCCCCAGCATGGCCAGGACAGAACAATCCGTGGATGCGTGTACTTAAGCTAACAGAATTCAATTTTTCAAGAAATCACAAGAATCCAGATGGTAGTAAAATTTTGATGATAGATGATGATGGACAGACACTTAACCTAACAAGGCTGCCCACAACCATTTATATCTAGTACATATGTATATGTCTACACACACACTCCTTGAAACGCTCACCACCAGCCGTACAATTTGAACCTGGAAAATGAAAATTGACCCTCTCAGTCCAATGTAACAATATTACAATGGCACAATTCATGCAAACAGTAGATTATTGGACCAATAAGTTGAGAACGATCAGGCATGACTTTGCCAGCAATTACTCACTGTATGTATGTATCTACTAAACTATTTATCTAAATTAATCTAAATTACTCATAATCATTAACCATCATAGCCCAAATCCCTTCCAAATTTGAACATGAAATGAACAAATCACACCCATCAGCCCCAATCAGTTTACCCACTCCATATATGTACTAAATTAATAACTAAATTACTATTAAAATCAGAGCCTTATACATTAAATCCCTTCCATGTTTGAATCTGAAACAAGAAAATTGTACCCCTCAGCCCCAATGCAGCCACATAATAATAGCGCATTTTGGGGGAAGAGGGGATTGTTGGGGAAAAAATTGGGGAAAACATGAGGCATAACCTCAGCAGCAATCTCCCAATGTAAGTATCTATTAAACTATTTATCTAAATTAATCTAAATTACTCGTAATCACTAACCATCATAAACCCAATTCCCTTCTAAAATTGTGTCTGAAATGAAAAAATTGCACCCATCAGTCCCAATCTCTCTACTACATTATGTATAACTAAAATCACTCACACAAACTACACATCATGCGCTTGGATCGCAGGCAGATCTGGCGATCCGAGGGCGGCAGGTCTGATCCTCGATGGCAGGAATGGCAATGTTGCGATTCGTAGGGCTAACATTAACCACACCTGCTCCATATCTTTGATCAACCGGAACTAAGGTCGCAGAAAATAGTATTACACTATCAACTACTAGATGGAAAACGCATCCGGTACTCCATGTGCCAGCCTATCACGGCTACCCCTCTTTATGACTGAATGGGTGGTGTCGCAGGGATGAGTAGTACTCCGCACACTTTTCCCCAGCATGGCCAGGACAGAACAATCCGTGGATGCGTGTACTTAAGCTAACAGAATTCAATTTTTCAAGAAATCACAAGAATCCAGATGGTAGTAAAATTTTGATGATAGATGACGATGGACAGACACTTAACCTAACAAGGCTGCCCACAACCATTTATATCTAGTACATATGTATATGTCTACACACACACTCCTTGAAACGCTCACCACCAGCCGTACAATTTGAACCTGGAAAATGAAAATTGACCCTCTCAGTCCAATGTAACAATATTACAATGGCACAATTCATGCAAACAGTAGATTATTGGACCAATAAGTTGAGAACGATCAGGCATGACTTTGCCAGCAATTACTCACTGTATGTAACTTATGCATCTACTAAACTATTTATCTAAATTATTCTAAATTACTCATAATCACTAACCATTATAATAGCACAAATCCCTTCCAAAATTGAACCTGAAATGGAAAAAATCACACCCATCAGCCCCAATCAGTTTACCCACTCCATATATGTACTGTACTAAATTAATAACTTAAATTACTTCTGAAAACTAAGAATCTCACACCAAATCCCTTCCAAATTTGAACCTGGAAAATGAAAATTGACCATCCCAGTCCAATGTAACAAAATATTACCATGGCACAATTCATGCAAACAGTAGATTATTGGACCAATAAGTTGAGAACAATCAGGCATGACTTTGCCAGCAATTACTCACTGTATGTATGTATCTACTAAACTATTTATCTAAATTAATCTAAATTACTCATAATCATTAACCATCATAGCCCAAATCCCTTCCAAATTTGAACATGAAATGAACAAATCACACCCATCAGCCCCAATCAATTTACCCACTCCATATATGTACTAAATTAATAACTAAATTACTATTAAAATCAGAGCCTTATACATTAAATCCCTTCCATGTTTGAATCTGAAACAAGAAAATTGTACCCCTCAGCCCCAATGCAGCCACATAATAATAGCGCATTTTGGGGGAAGAGGGGATTGTTGGGGAAAAAATTGGGGAAAACATGAGGCATAACCTCAGCAGCAATCTCCCAATGTAAGTATCTATTAAACTATTTATCTAAATTAATCTAAATTACTCGTAATCACTAACCATCATAAACCCAATTCCCTTCTAAAATTGTGTCTGAAATGAAAAAATTGCACCCATCAGTCCCAATCTCTCTACTACATTATGTATAACTAAAATCACTCACACAAACTACACATCATGCGCTTGGATCGCAGGCAGATCTGGCGATCCGAGGGCGGCAGGTCTGATCCTCAATGGCAGGAATGGCAATGTTGCGATTCGTAGGGCTAACATTAACCACACCTGCTCCATATCTTTGATCAACCGGAACTAAGGTCGCAGAAAATAGTATTACACTATCAACTACTAGATGGAAAACGCATCCGGTACTCCATGTGCCAGCCTATCACGGCTACCCCTCTTTATGACTGAATGGGTGGTGTCGCAGGGATGAGTAGTACTCCGCACACTTTTCCCCAGCATGGCCAGGACAGAACAATCCGTGGATGTGTGTACTTAAGCTAACAGAATTCAATTTTTCAAGAAATCACAAGAATCCAGATGGTAGTAAAATTTTGATGATAGATGACGATGGACAGACACTTAACCTAACAAGGCTGCCCACAACCATTTATATCTAGTACATATGTATATGTCTACACACACACTCCTTGAAACGCTCACCACCAGCCGTACAATTTGAACCTGGAAAATGAAAATTGACCCTCTCAGTCCAATGTAACAATATTACAATGGCACAATTCATGCAAACAGTAGATTATTGGACCAATAAGTTGAGAACGATCAGGCATGACTTTGCCAGCAATTACTCACTGTATGTAACTTATGCATCTACTAAACTATTTATCTAAATTATTCTAAATTACTCATAATCACTAACCATTATAATAGCACAAATCCCTTCCAAAATTGAACCTGAAATGGAAAAAATCACACCCATCAGCCCCAATCAGTTTACCCACTCCATATATGTACTGTACTAAATTAATAACTTAAATTACTTCTGAAAACTAAGAATCTCACACCAAATCCCTTCCAAATTTGAACCTGGAAAATGAAAATTGACCATCCCAGTCCAATGTAACAAAATATTACCATGGCACAATTCATGCAAACAGTAGATTATTGGACCAATAAGTTGAGAACAATCAGGCATGACTTTGCCAGCAATTACTCACTGTATGTATGTATCTACTAAACTATTTATCTAAATTAATCTAAATTACTCATAATCATTAACCATCATAGCCCAAATCCCTTCCAAATTTGAACATGAAATGAACAAATCACACCCATCAGCCCCAATCAGTTTACCCACTCCATATATGTACTAAATTAATAACTAAATTACTATTAAAATCAGAGCCTTATACATTAAATCCCTTCCATGTTTGAATCTGAAACAAGAAAATTGTACCCCTCAGCCCCAATGCAGCCACATAATAATAGCGCATTTTGGGGGAAGAGGGGATTGTTGGGGAAAAAATTGGGGAAAACATGAGGCATAACCTCAGCAGCAATCTCCCAATGTAAGTATCTATTAAACTATTTATCTAAATTAATCTAAATTACTCGTAATCACTAACCATCATAAACCCAATTCCCTTCTAAAATTGTGTCTGAAATGAAAAAATTGCACCCATCAGTCCCAATCTCTCTACTACATTATGTATAACTAAAATCACTCACACAAACTACACATCATGCGCTTGGATCGCAGGCAGATCTGGCGATCCGAGGGCGGCAGGTCTGATCCTCGATGGCAGGAATGGCAATGTTGCGATTCGTAGGGCTAACATTAACCACACCTGCTCCATATCTTTGATCAACCGGAACTAAGGTCGCAGAAAATAGTATTACACTATCAACTACTAGATGGAAAACGCATCCGGTACTCCATGTGCCAGCCTATCACGGCTACCCCTCTTTATGACTGAATGGGTGGTGTCGCAGGGATGAGTAGTACTCCGCACACTTTTCCCCAGCATGGCCAGGACAGAACAATCCGTGGATGCGTGTACTTAAGCTAACAGAATTCAATTTTTCAAGAAATCACAAGAATCCAGATGGTAGTAAAATTTTGATGATAGATGATGATGGACAGACACTTAACCTAACAAGGCTGCCCACAACCATTTATATCTAGTACATATGTATATGTCTACACACACACTCCTTGAAACGCTCACCACCAGCCGTACAATTTGAACCTGGAAAATGAAAATTGACCCTCTCAGTCCAATGTAACAATATTACAATGGCACAATTCATGCAAACAGTAGATTATTGGACCAATAAGTTGAGAACGATCAGGCATGACTTTGCCAGCAATTACTCACTGTATGTATGTATCTACTAAACTATTTATCTAAATTAATCTAAATTACTCATAATCATTAACCATCATAGCCCAAATCCCTTCCAAATTTGAACATGAAATGAACAAATCACACCCATCAGCCCCAATCAGTTTACCCACTCCATATATGTACTAAATTAATAACTAAATTACTATTAAAATCAGAGCCTTATACATTAAATCCCTTCCATGTTTGAATCTGAAACAAGAAAATTGTACCCCTCAGCCCCAATGCAGCCACATAATAATAGCGCATTTTGGGGGAAGAGGGGATTGTTGGGGAAAAAATTGGGGAAAACATGAGGCATAACCTCAGCAGCAATCTCCCAATGTAAGTATCTATTAAACTATTTATCTAAATTAATCTAAATTACTCGTAATCACTAACCATCATAAACCCAATTCCCTTCTAAAATTGTGTCTGAAATGAAAAAATTGCACCCATCAGTCCCAATCTCTCTACTACATTATGTATAACTAAAATCACTCACACAAACTACACATCATGCGCTTGGATCGCAGGCAGATCTGGCGATCCGAGGGCGGCAGGTCTGATCCTCGATGGCAGGAATGGCAATGTTGCGATTCGTAGGGCTAACATTAACCACACCTGCTCCATATCTTTGATCAACCGGAACTAAGGTCGCAGAAAATAGTATTACACTATCAACTACTAGATGGAAAACGCATCCGGTACTCCATGTGCCAGCCTATCACGGCTACCCCTCTTTATGACTGAATGGGTGGTGTCGCAGGGATGAGTAGTACTCCGCACACTTTTCCCCAGCATGGCCAGGACAGAACAATCCGTGGATGCGTGTACTTAAGCTAACAGAATTCAATTTTTCAAGAAATCACAAGAATCCAGATGGTAGTAAAATTTTGATGATAGATGACGATGGACAGACACTTAACCTAACAAGGCTGCCCACAACCATTTATATCTAGTACATATGTATATGTCTACACACACACTCCTTGAAACGCTCACCACCAGCCGTACAATTTGAACCTGGAAAATGAAAATTGACCCTCTCAGTCCAATGTAACAATATTACAATGGCACAATTCATGCAAACAGTAGATTATTGGACCAATAAGTTGAGAACGATCAGGCATGACTTTGCCAGCAATTACTCACTGTATGTAACTTATGCATCTACTAAACTATTTATCTAAATTATTCTAAATTACTCATAATCACTAACCATTATAATAGCACAAATCCCTTCCAAAATTGAACCTGAAATGGAAAAAATCACACCCATCAGCCCCAATCAGTTTACCCACTCCATATATGTACTGTACTAAATTAATAACTTAAATTACTTCTGAAAACTAAGAATCTCACACCAAATCCCTTCCAAATTTGAACCTGGAAAATGAAAATTGACCATCCCAGTCCAATGTAACAAAATATTACCATGGCACAATTCATGCAAACAGTAGATTATTGGACCAATAAGTTGAGAACAATCAGGCATGACTTTGCCAGCAATTACTCACTGTATGTATGTATCTACTAAACTATTTATCTAAATTAATCTAAATTACTCATAATCATTAACCATCATAGCCCAAATCCCTTCCAAATTTGAACATGAAATGAACAAATCACACCCATCAGCCCCAATCAATTTACCCACTCCATATATGTACTAAATTAATAACTAAATTACTATTAAAATCAGAGCCTTATACATTAAATCCCTTCCATGTTTGAATCTGAAACAAGAAAATTGTACCCCTCAGCCCCAATGCAGCCACATAATAATAGCGCATTTTGGGGGAAGAGGGGATTGTTGGGGAAAAAATTGGGGAAAACATGAGGCATAACCTCAGCAGCAATCTCCCAATGTAAGTATCTATTAAACTATTTATCTAAATTAATCTAAATTACTCGTAATCACTAACCATCATAAACCCAATTCCCTTCTAAAATTGTGTCTGAAATGAAAAAATTGCACCCATCAGTCCCAATCTCTCTACTACATTATGTATAACTAAAATCACTCACACAAACTACACATCATGCGCTTGGATCGCAGGCAGATCTGGCGATCCGAGGGCGGCAGGTCTGATCCTCAATGGCAGGAATGGCAATGTTGCGATTCGTAGGGCTAACATTAACCACACCTGCTCCATATCTTTGATCAACCGGAACTAAGGTCGCAGAAAATAGTATTACACTATCAACTACTAGATGGAAAACGCATCCGGTACTCCATGTGCCAGCCTATCACGGCTACCCCTCTTTATGACTGAATGGGTGGTGTCGCAGGGATGAGTAGTACTCCGCACACTTTTCCCCAGCATGGCCAGGACAGAACAATCCGTGGATGCGTGTACTTAAGCTAACAGAATTCAATTTTTCAAGAAATCACAAGAATCCAGATGGTAGTAAAATTTTGATGATAGATGACGATGGACAGACACTTAACCTAACAAGGCTGCCCACAACCATTTATATCTAGTACATATGTATATGTCTACACACACACTCCTTGAAACGCTCACCACCAGCCGTACAATTTGACCTGGAAAATGAAAATTGACCCTCTCAGTCCAATGTAACAATATTACAATGGCACAATTCATGCAAACAGTAGATTATTGGACCAATAAGTTGAGAACGATCAGGCATGACTTTGCCAGCAATTACTCACTGTATGTAACTTATGCATCTACTAAACTATTTATCTAAATTATTCTAAATTACTCATAATCACTAACCATTATAATAGCACAAATCCCTTCCAAAATTGAACCTGAAATGGAAAAAATCACACCCATCAGCCCCAATCAGTTTACCCACTCTATATACTAAATCAATAACTAGATCACTATTAAAAACTGAGCCTTATACACAAAATCCCTTCCAAGTTTGAACCTGAAAAAAGAAAAGTGTACCCCTCATCCCCAATGCAGCTACATAATAAATAGCGCATTTTGGGGGAAGAGGGGATTGTTGGGGAAAAAATTGGGGAAAACATGAGGCATAACCTCAGCAGCAATCTCCCAATGTAAGTATCTATTAAACTATTTATCTAAATTAATCTAAATTACTCATAATCACTAACCATCATAGCCCAAATCCCTTCCAAAATTGCACCTATCAGCCCAAAACAGTTTACCCACTCCATATGCTAAATTAATAAAAAATTACCTCTAAAAACTAACCACCATACCCCACATCTCAATCATACTAATGAACCTGAAAAGAGAAAATTGCAATAATCTGCCCCTATCAGTCTACCCACACAATATACTAAATTAACAAGTAGAACACTATCAAAAACTGAGCCTTATGCACTAAATCCCTTCCAAGTTTGAGCCTGAAACAAGAAAATTGTACCCCTCAGCACCAATGCAGCTGCATAATAATAGCACATTTTGGAGGAAAAGGAGATCTTTGGAGAAAAAATTGGGAAAACTTGAGGCACAACCTCAGCAGCAATTACCCAATGTATCAACTAAACTAGATATATCTAAATTAATCTAAATTGTTGCTGAAAATATGAAATTGTACCCATCAGCACCAATCCATTTGGCCAATATACAAAATCATGTATCTTCTAAATTATATCAAAATTATTCATGAAATTATGCATCACATCACATCCATCACAAATCCCTTCTGCATGTGCACTGGCAAAAGTGAAATTGTGTCCATCTGCCCTGATCAATTCACCAGACATAGGAATCTATTCAAACTGGTCATAAAATTAAAAATCATATCCCAAAATGTGTACCTGAAAAAAGAAAATTGTACCCCACAGACCCAATCCATTTACCCCTATGCATCTACATATCTAAATTAATTATAAAACTATGCATCATACCCCCACAATTCCCTTCCAAATGCAAACCTGAAAAAAGAAAATTGTACCCCACAGACCCAATCCATTTACCCCTATGCATCTACATATCTAAATTAATTATAAAACTATGCATCATACCCCACAATTCCCTTCCAAATGCAAACCTGAAAAAAGAAAATTGTACCCCACAGCCCCACTGCAGCTTACATTGTGATAGCTCATTTTTGGCAGAAAGGGGATTTTTCATGAAAAAAATTGGACAATCTAGAGGCTTCACCTTGCCAGGATTGCCCAATGTATCAACTAAAATAGGTACATATATCTAAATTAATCCAAATTGATGCTGAAAATATGAAATTATACCCATCAGCCCCAATCCATTTACCCCATGTACCTAATCTATCTGAATTACTCATAAAGCTATGCATCAATCATACCACAAATTCTCAACAAAGTTGCCCCAATAAGTAACTATATTAATCATAAATACTAAGCATCATACCTCACAATTCCCTTCCTTATGTGTACCTGAAAAAGGAAATTGTACCCCACAGCCCCAATGCAGCTACATTGTGATAGCTCATTTTGGGCACAAAGGGCATTTTTCAAGAAAAAAATTGGACAATCTGGAGGCTCCACCTCGCCAGCATTGCCCAATGTATCAACTAAAATAGGTACATATATCTAAATTAATCCAAATTGTTGCTGGAAATATGAAATTATACCCATCAGCCAATCCATTTACCCCATGTACCTATCTATCTAAATTAGTCATACAGCTATGCATCAATCTTACCACAAATTCTCAACAAAGTTGCCCCAATAAGTAACTAAATTATTCATAAATACTAAGCATCATACCCCACAATTCCCTTCCAAATGTGAACTCCAAAAAAAGAAAATTGTACCCCACAGCCCCAATCCATTTACCCTCATATATCTATCTAAATTAATTATACAACTATGCATCATACCCCATAATTCCCTTCCAAATGTGAACCTGAAAAAAGAAAAAAGAAAATTGTACCCCACGGCCCAAATGCAGCTACATTGTGATAGCTCATTTTGGGCACAAAGGGGATTTTTCAAGAAAAAAATTGGACAATTTTTTTGGCTCCACCTTGCCAGCATTGCCCAATGTATCAACTAAACTAGGTACATATATCTAAATTAATCCAAATTACCCATAAATACCAACCATCATACCCCAAATCCCTTCCAAATTTTGACCTGAAAAAAAATTGTACTCATCAGCCCCAATCAGTTCACCAATCTATCTACTAAATTACTCATAAAAACTAAGCATCATACCACACAATTCCCTTCCAAATGTTAACCTGAACAAAGAAAATCATACTCATCAGCCCCAATGCAACTACAACATGATATCATTGCATTTACCAATTAATATTATGTATTGTAAAGACATACCAATAAAAACTGAGCATCATACACCAAATCCCTCCCAAATTTGGACCTGAAAAGTAAAAATTCTACCCATTGGCCTCAATCTGTCTACTAAATTAGAACTAGATGACAATTTGAACCTGAAACGCTCACCTGCCTGGCAAGTAGACCGACTCAACAAAACCAGACAGCCTCAAAAAAAAAACCAAAACTCCTATGTTACGCAAGCAAGGGTTGGCAAAGCCTAGAGTGCGCCACTTACTGCGTGTGACTGGATCGGAGGCAGATCTCTGGATCCACAAAGGCAGGACTGATACTTGATGGCAGGCATAATGGCAATGTCATTACGCAGGTTAGACTGACATTAACCATCCCTGCTCCATCTTTCATAGCCCGGAACTGAGGTTCGCAGATATAGTTATTCAACTATAACCACTAGATTGAAACGCAAACGCTAATTCCCGCACCAGCCGATTACGACTACTCCTCATTAAGACTGTAGATATGTTAGGTGTCGCAGAAGTGAGCCAGGATTCCGCCACCATTGAGCAGGCCACCGCAGCAAACCAGTCGCCGAATAACGTTCACCTGACCCCGTACGGTTTTCTCCAATGGCGGATCCTTGGGCGAGAGCCCGTAACCCGCGGATGCGTTTCCTAACAAAGACAGTTACTAAATTTTCAAGGGATCACAACGCCAGGTTGTTGTGAAATGCTGGAAAAAGTACAGTTGTGGGTTGATATACTAATAGACGAGGATGGACAGCACTTAACCTAACCAGGCTGCCCACAACTGCATATATCCCTAAAAACACTCACCACCAGTGCTACAAATACAACACAAAAAACACAATCATACAAAAAATGTTGAGCTACACACATACAATACAAATTTGAACCCGGCCAATTAACTCAATGTGTGTACTGAATCATGAAGATGAAAATGCACCCATCAGCCCCAATCCAATTACCCAATGTATCTATCTAAATTAATCATAAAACTACGCAACAATCATACCACAAATTCTCTCCAAATTTGCAACTGGAAAGATGCAATTGTACCCATCAGCCCCACTCCACTTACCCAGTCTATCTGCTAAATTAAAAGTAACTAAATTACTCATAAAAACTAAGCAACATACCCCACAATTTCCTTCCAAATGTGAACCTGAAAAAAGAAAATTGTACCCCACAGCCCCAATGCAGCTACATTGTGATAGCTCATTTTGGGCAGAAAGGGGAAAAAATTGGACAATCTCGAGGCTCCACCTCGCCAGCATTGCCAAATGTATCAACTAAACTAGGCACATATAGCTAAATTAATCCAAATTAACTATAAATACCAAATCCCTTCCACATTTGCACCTGCAAAGATGATATTGTACCCATCAGGCATAATAATCCCTTTCTCCAATATATGTAGCTATCTGAATTATTCATAAAAACTAAGCACATTATACACATCAAATTCTCAAGAACTTTGTTGCTGAAAATATGAAATGGTACCCAACAGCCCCAATAAGTAACTAAATTATTCATAAATACTAAGCATCATTCCTCACAATTCCCTTCCAAATGTGAACCCCCCCCCCAAAAAAAATTGTACCCCACAGCTCCAATCCATTTACCACTATGTATCTATCTAAATTAATTATAAAACTATGCATCATACTCCACAATTCCCTTCCAAATGCGAACCTGAAAAAAGAAAATTGTACCCCACAGCCCAAATGCAGCTACATTGTGATAGCTCATTTTGGGCAGAAAGGGGATTTTTCAAGAAAAAAATTGGACAATCTAGAGGCTCCACCTTGCCAGCATTGCCCAATGTATCAACTAAAATAGGTACATATATCTAAATTAATCCAAATTGTTGCTGAAAATATGAAATTATACCCATCAGCCCCAATCCATTTACCCAACGTATCTATCTAAATTACTCATAAAGCTAATCATACCACAAATTCTCAACAAAGTTGCCCCAATAAGTAACTAAATTATTCATAAATACTAAGCATCATACCCCACAATTCCCTTCCAAATGTGAACCTGAAAAAAGAAAAGTGTACCCCACAGCCCCAATCCATTTACCCTCATGTATCTATCTAAATTAATTATACAACTATAATGCTGGTGACAAGGAGCTCGGCCTGTCACTTCAGTTTTCGTGGTGTATCCAATGTCTTCCAGCTTTAAATCGTTCTAGGGGAGGGCTGACTGTTCGAGATGGCATGGCACACTCCATCAACATTTTTTAATCGATTGGTGATTTTTTTTCTGCAAAATTTTTTCAGTAGAGAGTAAATGAAGGACTGTACGGTTTTCACTAAATTTGGACGCTCACTTCAAAGGAGTTTAAACTTCAAATGGCTGTACAACACACAAAAATGTACCCAGCGACCTAAAATTTGGTATTCCAACTCAAAAAATACTGGTGAATCCGACGAGCGGTTGTTCGTTTCAGTAGCTCTCATAGAAGCTGAGCTACAGAGCGTGGCTATGACTTATGAAATGCGCCTCGTAATTATGTATCTGCTAAATTATATCTAGATTATTCATAAAAATAATAATTATGCATCATATCCATCTCAAATCCCTTCTACATTTGCATTGGCAAAAGTGAAATTATTGTGTCCATCTGCCCCGATCAATTCACCAGACATAGGAATCTATCCAAATTGATCATAAAACTACAAATCATATCCCAAATCCATTCAACATTCGTTAATGAATGGACTGATGACAAGGTAAACATTGGCCCCAATCCATTTACCCAACGTATCTATCTAAATTAATCTTACAACTATGCATCAATCATACCACAAGTTCTCTACAAAGTTGCAACTGGAAAGATGAAATTGTACCCATCAGCCCCAATAAGTAACTAAATTATTCATAAATACTAAGCATCATACCCCACAATTCCCTTCCAAATGTGAACCTGAAAAAAGAAAATTGTACCCCACAGCCCATTTGCAGCTACATTGTGATAGCTCATTTTGGGCAGAAAGGGGATTGTTAATGCGCTATTATTATGTAGCTGCATTGAATTGATCATAAATCAAGATGGTTGGATAACTCAAAAATTGAATCAACTGTTTCCAAATTTGAATTCGAAAAATCACACCACCTCAATTCAAACAATGCACCCACCAAATTTCAGCTCTCTGGGTCTATTTGGTAAAATTCTTATTTTTTTTCATTCATGACCAAAGTTTGATTTTTCAAAAGTTTATCAAAATCGTTGGAAAACTCAAGAATTTAATCTACCGTTTCCAAATTTATATTCGAAAATCACACCACCTCAATTCAATCCCGATGGACATATATTTCAGTTAATTTTCAAATTCCGTGATTTTATAATTTTTTTTTTTAATTTCCCATCGAAAATAAAAGGGTATACACTATACAGGTGTGAAAGTGAATATCGTCACTTTTCTCTTAAGGATTATAAAATGACTTACTCATTCTCATTCGCGAGTTCATATTCTATTATTTTTGGAAGGAAATTTGTACTCACCTGAAACAAAGAAAAATTAAGGAGGATTAGTTAAATACGTACATACAAAATTATTGATCAATCAATCGACACAATCATGTGAAACAATAATGGTCGAAGGCCAAAGTAAAAATTCTGACGATCTTGACGTTTAATGTAGAGCCAAAAATGAATATTCATAAATAAAGTAAGTATCATAAAAATTGTAAAATTGATTGTGGAAATCACTCAAAAATATCAAAAAATTGACAAACCACGAAAAAACGACAAAACTTCGAGAAAATGTCTCATTTGTGTAAAATTTAGCACAAACTGCTTGGATTATTGAAAAAATACCAAATAATGATTTGTCAAAATGCAGAAAGTGGTATAAAATTTGTCAAATGGACCTTCCCTCCTTCTCAAATCGAAAATTACAGGAAGTTAATCACGTTAGCTGGTAACGGAATTGTTTTTGAAAAAAACACCTAATTTTTCACTCGAAAGTTTTTTAAAAAATTGAAATTCACATATTCTCACGCGTGTTCTCCTTCAATAATAAAAGCTATGCAACCTATACGTCTCCGGGAATGATGACGATTTTCCTTCAATTAAGATGTGGGGAACGTGGGAAATTTTTTTGAGCAAAAACGAAGGGCAGATCATGGAATGAAAAAGTAAGACGTAATTTCGATTGTTCGGACAACAAACAGATTTCAATTTGAATAAAGGTAGGGTTTTTTACAATTTTAGCAAAAAAAAAAAAAACGGTACTTCTTGGGAAGTTTGCCCAAAAAAAAGTCTTGACTTCTACCCATGTTTGGGTATTCGGGATAACGAGGTTTGGGAAAAGTGAATTCGGAAAATGGGTCATTCGCAAAAATTACAAATTGTGGTTTTTCCATTAAGGAGAACGTGGTTACGGGGGTTTAAGGACACTGCCTCTCTATTTTACGTCGCGGTCTTGTTCAAATTGAGGCGTATCAGGTTCAAGCATAAAAAAGTTCAAAAAATTTATTTTTTATTACGATTTTCCAAAATTTATATAACACCCCAATACTTAAACGAATGACGAAGAAACTACTTTCAATACCTTTTCTGAATTTCATGATAAATTATTTCTTGAATTCTCACGGATTTTTTTTTTTACGAAAAATTTTATTCAAAATTATAAAAAAAATGCTGCACTAAATTGTTCTCGTTTGTTATAGCCCAAAATCAGATTTGAAAAAATCATTCGAAATCATCTCGAAAATTTCATTTGGAATTACCTACAACAAATTAAAAAATTAGGGTATCACAAAAAAAATCCGAAATCAACTAATACAACAAAAAAAATTAAATTTTAGATCACCAAGAAAAAGTATTAAAAAAGGTAACTTTTAGTAACCAAAAAAGCCGGAAAAAGTAACCAAAAAAACTATTACGAGTAATGTAAGAAAAAAGTGGCAACCAAAAAACTTCAATGCATACAAAACATCACATCTTATTTCAGATTACAAAACAAAAAAATTTTGATAGCAGTTTTTTCAAAAAAACATCGAAATTCGAATAAGTAAAAAACCATTTTGGAAAAAAAAAACTAGCAAAATCTCAAAACAGATAATTATCAAAATTTCGAAAATAACTACTCGTAGATCAAAATGCAAAAAGAAAGCGTGAAAAAAATATTGGATTCCGGAAACATGATCGAAAAATGCGTTCAACTACTGAAAAAATTGCAAAATTGAAAGAAGAGGGAGAAGTCTACCGAAACATGGAGTAACGAAATTCAATCTTTTATTCAAAATCATTTCAAAAAATCAAACACACAAATTGTACCAATTGTAAAATACCCGAAATGTTGACATGAGCGAGGATTTGATGCAAAAAATATTATTCCAGTGTTGAGAAATAATAAACAATAATTTCATTAAAAAATTCCATAAATAAGAAGAATTTTTTTTACAACGGGAAACTTATTAAAATCAACAGGGAAGGGTGGCGAAGGAGCGAGGGAGGGGGGAGATTCCAATCTAAATTTGAAAAAAGTGATTGGTGAAAACAAAACAGTCAAAAATTTACACGATTCAAAAAAGATGAAAAAAAGGCGACAAAATTATTGAAATTGAGAGAAAATGACCAAAACAGGAAGCAGAGCAAAGATCAATATCTGGAAAGAAAAAAATAGTCGAAAAATAATATCGAAAACCCTCTTCGTGATCAAAACCACTCAAGTGCGGAATTCAAAACAAACCAAAAAAACAGAACAGAGTTTTTACAAAATTAAAAAAGTTGAAAAAAATCACGAGGATTCCAGAATAAAAATTCGATTAGAAGTAGAAAAAAATCCACCGAAAAAATTAAGGTAAAAAGCACTAAAATTTAAGAAAAACGATAAATTGTGAAAACTTCACAAAAATTCAGACACAAAAACAACACGAAAATTCGGTGAAAATCGTCGAAAAGTTAGAAAATAAAATCTGCGAGAATTCGAAAGAATAAAACTTGACCAAAAAATTCTAAATAAAACCATCAAGTCTTAAGTTCAAAAAACTCGAAAAAATCTGTGAACAGGGGAATTCCGCAAAAATTTAGGCAGAAAAAATTACTCAAATTTGAGGCTAAATTGGGAGAAAGTTTTATTTTAAAAATCTCAAAAATTCAAGAAAAAAGGTATCGCCGAAATTGAGAACAAAAACTCAGACAGAAAAATGAATCGATTATATTCGAAACAAAATGTATGGAAATGATGAAGAATTCCGAGAAAATCTTTGAAAAACTTGAAAAAAGAGAACTCGCGAAAATTCAAAACATAACTCGTAAAATTGACAAAGAAAAAAAATCGCAAAATTCAAAAAAAAACCATCGAACTGAATTAAGGAGAAATCCCGACTATTTAAGCAATAAAATCAAACAAGCTCGAGGGAAAATTTTCATGAAAAAAAAATCACCATCAAAATTCAAGATGTAAAAATCAATCGAAACAGGAAAAAATTCACTAAAAAACGAAATTAAAAAACCTCCAAGTACATTTCAAAAGAAAAATCATCAAAACTGAAAAAAAAAAAAATTCGTAACGCTGAAAAAGCGATGATGCCATTTAAATAAAATCAAATTTTTTTCGAAGAATTTTGGATAAAATTTTGAAAAAAAGGAAATCTGTGAAAAAACTTGGAAAAAGTAACTTTTAGAAACCAACATTTTAAAAAAGTAACCAATAGAGAAATTCACGTTTAGAAACCAACATTTTTAAAAAGTAACCAATAGAAAAATTCACGTTAAATTGTCACGAGACAATTTCAAAGTAAGTAAATTTTAAAAACAATCAAATTCTGAATCACCAACAAAAAAATTGCACCAAAAAAGTTTCAAGTACCTACTTATTTCAAATCACCGTAAAAAAAAATCCATTCAACAATTTGTAATGCGCTAATGCGCAACTTACCACAAACAATGAATGTAGAAAAGCTGCCAAGGAAATTTCTCCAACAGCATCGTCGCCATCTTGTGATTTATAAAATTCTCTTCTTCAGGTACGTCAAGACTCGGCGATTTTCACGAAGACAAATGCAAAATAAACAACGCCTGAAACATACGAGAAAAAAATACAAATTAGTTCTAATCATTGCATTGCAAAATAAATTTTAAAAAAATAAAATAGGGTATGTTATCAAGAGGGAAAGGGATCCCAACTCAACCAGACACAGCTAGATCGAAAGAACATGCTAAAATATGCATATGGCGTCGGTATGAGTCAGCATGAGTCATCTGACTCATACCTCTTTTAGCAATGGCGATAAAGGTTCCTTCTATGTATAAAATGTGAAACCACGCGAGTGCGCAACTTGGCGCGCTAGAAACGAGATAACATACAATTCGAAAATTTCTATTTTTTCGGGGATGACGCAATAAATATCGGAAATGACATCAGACATTGAAATTTAACTATTCGCTCGAAATGAAATTCAACAAAGGGTGCGGTATTCTCGAAAAAATCGAGCTTTGAGTAAAAAAAAATTAAAAGGTGAAAAAGTGCAACAAAGTTCACGAGAAATCGTAATTTTTGCGATTTACCAATCTCCAAGCGGCTAGCAGTGGGCCTAAAAGTAGCCTTGTCCCATTACTAGAGACGAAACTGCATACTCGTAGAAGTTTTTTGAGAGGAGGAGGTTCGATGGAAAATTTGCTTACTGATACAAGGAAAAAATTCTCTAATTTTCCGGATTGATAAATTTATATTATGACTTTATAAGCATTAACAGAATCATTTTCTGTTTTGGATTTTTGGCGGTCTAAAAGTGAATTTTTCTAATTGAAAACAAGAAATACATAAATTAGTCCAAGCGAAGAGCGGTATGGGGTGTCAAATGGTCCCGAAATATTAGGAATTAATATTTCAGTAATTTTATTTCAACACGGTGGCATCATATGCATTCCTTCAACCCCAAAACCAAAACATACTTACTTACGTAATTAAAAAAAAAAAAAAAATGGATAAAAACACATTTGAGGGGATTCATCTACAATCGCATTATTAAAATGTCTTGATCAAAAAATTAAAACGCATAATCTGAAGACCTCGAAGACACTTCAAAGGGAAGGGGGTTTAAATTTCTTAAAATTTGAAAAATTGGAACTTCATCGTGCAATTTCAAGCATTTCGTAGCTGCATTTCTTCATTTCAGCTGTGAAAGGATCGTCCGACTAACCAGATATTGTTGACAAAATTTGAAACGATTTTAACTTCTTTTCTACAGGGTGTCCACTCATTTTTGGAAATTATTTTCCGGATCTATTTTCCAGCCATGCGCCATGCCAATTTCGAGTCTTTCATACCCTACGTACAAAGAAGTATTCAGTTTAAATCACGATTCAAAATTTTTTGTTGAAAAGGGTTCGTTATCTGCTACAGCTTCAAAAGCACAAATTTCAAATTTTGGATGAAACGAGAAAAAAAAACACGAAAAAACAAGTATCCTGCCTATTTACTTATGCTGCAAACGTACGAAGTTTGGAAACAAAATAAGTATAAACCAATTTTTCACAAAAAAAATTCAAAAATTATTCAAAGTATCTTTCACGTTGCGTTGGTAGAGAGGCTCGTACTCAATTTTTTTTTAAATAAATAAATACGTAACCAAAAATTTTGAAAAAGTAAGCAATCATCACAAAGCCATTTCTAAGTTATAAAAAAAAAGAAGGAAATTCTCGATCATTACTTGAAGTCAATTTCGAATCCATCCGGAAAAATGTATTCTAAATCACCATGAAAAAAATTCACCCGAAATCACCTAGAAAAATTCATTTAGAATCATCGCGAAAAAATTTCTTTGAAATCACGAAAACTCCCAAACTGGATTTCAAAAAATGAGATTTCTAAATCATCATAGGAAAACGTAATCTAAAAATACAAAGAAAAAAATAATTTGTCAAAATGCTCTACAAAAACTATACAAGAATTCAATAATAATGAAAAAAAAATCATCGTATCGCCACGAAAAATTCAGATTAAAACACTCAAAAAAATTATTATTTGAAATCATCCACGAAAAAATTCTGCACAGGAGAAAAATTGAAATCCTCAACTCCAACCAACGGGCTCGTATCTGGAAGTGGAGGACTCAAGGGAACAAAAAACACACGACGACCCCATAAAATATCGAAATTTCCACAATATAAAGTAGAAAATTGAACAGTTCTGTTGTCCAACGTAACTATACAGAACCACCAAAACTAGATAAGAACTGATCATTCAAATCAAAATGTACATAAGAAATTTCATTCGAAACCAATCAACATTAGCTATCAAGTAATAAAAATCCGAAATTGAATTCAAAATCAAAAATTCGCGTGTTTTTCATAAGTACATCTTTCCAGCTTTAAAAAAATCAAAACCGACTTGGAGACCCTGCATTTCTGTAAATTCATCAACAAACTTTACAATAATTACATACAAAAGCTGCAGGAAGTCAGAGTAATACAAAACGTTCGATATTTATCATGCCTTCAATCAAACTTCAACAAATTAATCGAATATTCAAGTACAAGAGAACTATAACATGAACATCAACGCGAATATCAATTAATGAAAATAAATCAATCAACTCACCGTAACAAAAATCGTTCATTTTTTCAAGTAAGTAATACTCATCACCATGCAAGTCGCGACAGGTTGAATAGGGGACTTGATCACATCTTCTTGAAAATGTGCGAAACATATGTATGTAGGTACTTTCGATTGTAAAGCTCAACTCATCAACTGCACAAAAAAAACACAAACATTACTATTAAGATCGAACCATGTAAACCAAAAAAATGTGTACGTGAATTATTAACAGGGATTGTACTCAAATTTTTCTCAAAAAAAGTAACTTTAGTAACCAAAAAAGCGGGAAAAAGTAACCAAAAAGTAACCAAAAAATGTAAATGTAAAAAAAAGTGGCAACCAAAGAACTTCAATGCATTCAAAATCAAAAAATTACATTTGATTTTAGATTACAAAAAAAAAACAAAACGTTTATGAAAATTTCGATAGCAGTTTTTTCAAAAAACACAGAAAAAAACATCAAAATTCAAATACCAACCATTTTTTGAAAAAAAACCTAACAAAAGCTCGAAACAGCGTATCAACATTTCAAAAGTAACTCGTAGATTAAAATACAAAAAGATCGCATGAAAATAATATTATGGATTTGATTAGAAGTGCCTAGAAAAACTTCCCCAAATTTTATTAAGGTAAAAAGCACTGAAATTTAAGAAAAAACATCGCAAGAATTGAAAAAAAAAACTCATGAAGGAAAATCGTCGAAAAATTGGAAAATAGAATCTATGAGAATTCAAAACAATAAAACTTGAAGAAATCCTCAAAAAAATTCCAAATAAAATCATCAAGTCTCAAAGTCCAAAAAAACTCGAAAAAAATCTGTAAACAGGGGAATTCTGCAAAAATTTTCAACATTTGGGACTAAATTAGGAGGAAAAGTTATTAAAAATCTCGAAAATTCTAGAAAAAAGGTTTCGCCGAAATTCAGAACAAAAATAGGCAGAAAAACGAATCAATGAAATTCAAAACAAAATTATGGAAATGATGAAAATGGAAATCCTTCGAAAATTCAGTTCAGAGAAAAAAAAATTGTTCAAAGAGAGAGAGGGATTCAACGAATAAAAGATACATCAAGATGCAGAAAAATCCACTACAAAAGGTGAAAATACACAAAAAAAAACAAAGTCATCAAATTTTGAAGAAGATTCCCTCCCTTCGTGAAAAAGAAGATCAAAATTTGAAGGAAGTTATGATTTTTGGAAAAAGAAAAATCACAATCCACAAGAAATGTGAGCAAAAAAGTCACTTTGTTTTTTAAAGCACGAAACTCAAAAAAAACTGTTGAAATGAAAAAAAATGCGGTCAACATTCAGGCAAAAAATGACCACAATAAATTTTGGACAAAACTACAGAATCGTGAAAATACAAAGTTAAAGAAATCATTCAAAAATGTAGAAACTTCGCCAAAATTTGAAAAGAGAAAAAAAATTGAAATTTTGAGAAGTTATCGAAAAATTAAGAAAAAGAGAACTCCCGAAAATTCAAAAAAAATCATACCCGTCAGAATAGGGAAAAATCTACAAAAATTCAAAAGAAAACTGGTGAAGAAAAAAATTCAAAAAAGCCATCGAACCGAAATATAAGGAGAAATCCCGACTATTTGAGCAATAAAATCACACAAGCTTGAGGAAAAATTTTTATGGAAAAATCACGAGAATTCAAGGTGATGAAATTCGGCAAAAATTCAGGGGAAAATCATCAAAATTCAGAGCAAAATCATGGAAAAATTATTTTGGAAAAAAATCACCACCAAAATTCAAGATATAAAAATCAATCAAGACAGAAGAAAATCCACTAAAAACCATCGAGAAATTCAAAAATGATAATACCTATCGCAATTGGAAAACCTCTAAGTACATTTCAAATCAGAACTAAAAAAAATTAAATTCAAAGGAAACTTGTGAAAAAACTTGGAAAAAGTAACTTTTAGTGACCAACATTTTAAAAAAGTAACCAAAAGTTACTATTAGTAACTTTAGTAAGTTGGTTACTTAAAAAGTAACCGAGTACAATCCCTGCTTATGCTGCAAACGTACGAAGTTTCGAAACATGAAATATAAACCAATCAAAAATATCGTCAAAGTTTTTCAAAAAAAAAAAAAATCAAAGATTATTCAAAATATCCTTCACGTTGGTAGAGAGGCTCGTACTCAATTTTTTTCAAAAATAAAAAAATAAACTTACGTAACCAAAATTTTTGGAAAAGTAAGCAATCATCACAAAGCAATTTTAAAGTAATGAAAAAAAAGAAGGAAATTCTCGATTATTACTTGAAGTCAATTTCGAATCCATCCGGAAAAATGTATTCTAAATCACCATGAAAAAAAATTCACCCGAAATCACCTAGAAAAATTCATTTAGAATCATCGCGAAAAAATTTCTTTGAAATCACGAAAACTCCCAAACTGGATTTCAAAAAATGAGATTCCTAAATCATCATAGGAAAATTCATTCTAAAAATCTATCTACCAAAAAAAGTCATCAAAAAATACAATGAAAAAAATAATTTGTCAAATGCTCTACAAAAACTATACAAGAATTCAATAATAAAAAAAAAATCATCGTATCGCCACGAAAAATCATCACGAAAAAATTCTGCACAGGAGAAAAATTGAAATTCTCAACTCCAACCAAGGGGCTTGTATCTGGAAGTGGAGGACTGAAGGGAACAAGAAACACAACGACGCCATAAAATATCGAAATTTCGATAACATAAAGTCGAAAATTTACTAAACAATTAATGAAATCAATCACGGAAATTGAATGAACAGTTGTGCAACGTAACAGAACCATCAAGAATTTATAAGACTTGATCAAAAGTGATCATTCAAATCAAAACGTAAGAAATTTCATTTGAATACAATCAACATTAGCTATTATTCAAGTAATAAAAATCCGGATTCGAATTCAAAATCAAAAATTCGTGTTTTTCATACAACTTTCCGGCTTTAAAAAAATCAAAATCAAAATTTCAATAACTAACGGGCACGCGAAACCGGCTTGGCGACCCTGCATTTTTGTAAATTCGTCAAACATACCTAATTTACAATAATTACAATATTTACAAATGGTGCAGGAAGTCAGTAATACTAAGCGTTTGATATTTATCACCTTTAATCAAAACTTCAACGAGTTTTTGGAGTAAAAAAAGAATTGAGCTCAATGGTAACATTTCGAGCTTTTCAAAGTTTCAAAAACGAACCATAAAAGGTAGGTAGGTACTCATTACCTACACGTAAACCTTCAGCCTTCAGCGAAAATTACCTACAACCACAGCCTTCAGCGAAAATTACCTACAACCAAACTTCACGAGTAAAATCTAACAAAAATCGTTCAGATTATCGAAAACTATCCAAAATTGATCAAATCTTATTGAAATCATTAAGATAAAATCAATCGGACAGTAAAATGTAACTGTGAAATCGGCCGAGATACACGAATCACGAACAAAATACACATAAATGTCAATGTTGGTAAAAACATTCATTCAAATTATTTTAAAGTTTGTTTTATATAGGTACCACAGATTTGACGTACACAAACTAATCGAATATTCGATTACAACAAGAGAACTACTTATAATTAGAACATCAACGTGAATATCAATAGGTAATTGATGAAAATAATCCTAATACCATAACTCACCCCAAAAAAACAGTCGTTCAACTTTTCAGGTATGCACCTGTTACTCATCATCATATAAGTCGCGACAGGTTTCCACAGAGCCCAAAGAACTGATCAAGTCTAAACTTGGAAAGATGCGAAACATTTCTCATCATAATTCCGAAATCATCGCCTGCATCAAGAAAACAAAAACATCAATCGGACAAGAAATGTAACCGTGAAATCGGCCGAGATACACGAATCACGAACAAAATACACGTAAATTTCAATGTTGGTAAAAATATTCATTCAAATTATTCTAACGTTTGTTTCATGTAGGTATACCTACCACAGATTTGACGTACACAAATTAATCGAATATTCGATTACAACTGAACAACAGAACTATATAACATGAACATCAACGCGAATATCAATTAATTAAAATAAAAATCAATCAACTCACCCTAACAAAAAATCGTTCATTTTTTCAAGTATTACCATCACCAACGAGTCGCGACAGGTTGAATAGAGGACTTGATCACGTCTTTTCGAAAAAGTGCGAAATATACTTTCGATCGTAAAGCTGAAGTGCTCAACCCATCAACTGCAAAAAAAAAAAACGACCATTACCTAATTAAGATCGAACCAGTAAAACGAAAAAATGTGTACGTGAAGTATTAGAAATAATACAAGAAATCACGAACGAAATAGGCGTCAACGTGGGTAAAAATATTCGTTCAAAATTGCACATTTGATTCACGTATGACAGATTTTATTATATATAGGTATCTTAAATATTAATCCGACAACCGAAACAAAAACATGAATTAATCAAAACTGAACTAATCGAATTCCGAAAGCAAACAAACATGAAAATCAAGAAACTGCCATCAGTAGTGCCCAAAATCACTCATTCACTATCGTAACATTCGATTGACATTATCCCACAGATTTGACAACAATTAATCCAACATCTAAATATCACTCGAACTCCAACGCAAAAGTAACCTCGAAAGTTGAAAAAAGCGAAAGAAAACCTAAACAATGCATGAGTCATAGTGACGAAACGAGCGAGCGTTAGTGGTGGTGGTGAAAAAAAAATGATTCAAACCTAAACCTTTCAGGATCGGCGATAACGATTACAAAAGAAAGACGATGCCGAAGGAGAACTCGAAAAGTGTAGAAAGGCGATAACCCGGAGAACTTACAAGGAGGGGGGGGGGGTTGTGAAGTCACTGACAGGCTAGCTAGAGCGTAGAGCCTTCCTTCCCCGCTCGTCCGGACGCCGGAATTTTGTTTTCGTTCAACTCTGAACTCGCTGAAATTTGAAAATGAAAATCCTACAGACGCAATGACTCAGCCATCTCTTGAGAATGATACGTGCACAAAATAAGCAATTTAAACACACACTCACACACACGTACAAATACAAACGATCTACACGCTATCAAATAACGAGCGATGTGCTCAGTTTTCCTACACGAAATTTTACACCACACATAACAAAATTACCGGTGCCAAATGTGTTTGAATAATTTTGAACAGTAAATAGTAATTATATAATAATCGAACACTTACACGTCCAGTTCAAAGTTACCACTATACTTTCTTCGGTGATGAGCTATTTTTTGGTATCTGTATTGGATAGAGTCGACGGGCATATAGGCGGACTAGAATTCATTTCACAACACTGTTCATCAATTGGTAAATTAGCAGCAGGTACCAGGACAAAATCATCCGATGTTTCAGAACTAATAAAAATATTGAAACCTATAGAAAAAACAAACATTTCAATAGACCAATCGATACGTATAGGTAATTCTAACAAATGTCAAATAGCTCACTGAATCTATTATTGAAAATTTTCAACTGGTTACATTTGGTTGGTTTGGGTAAAGCGCTAGGTTTCTTTTCATCTCGAACTTCGATGTAATTGCTTAGCTCTGCTGGAATGAGACAAATCGAGATATTACTTTCGTGAAGAAATCAAGTAGGTATCATGTTTCAACTTGTTTGATTCTAAATCTTACTCATTTCACGAGGACTGGGAAGCGGTTTGGGACGCATCGGAGATGATCTCTTTATCAAATGTGGATGATTGAAGTAATCTTCGAAAAATATTCTATCGGATGAGTTACGTTTTCGAAGACGAGTCAGCAGATCTCTCAAATCAGATGATACGCTTTCCAAGAAACTGTCAACAATAAATATAATATTAAAACGCTGAATAAAACACATTAAACACCCAATACTGAACAACGAGTACTTACCTAGGTACAAGATTTTCGCTCTTCTCGTAAATATTCTTCAAACCTGCAGCAGTAGTATAGTTGCACTGAAAGGAACGTAACTCAGCAAACATTGATACATTATTGTTCTTAAACTTCACAAGTCAGCTTTGGCATCGTATTTTCGTGACATTATTATTTCCGGTGCCTTAAATTCAACGTAAACTTGGTCAAAATTAAACTGAAAACTAGCCTAAAGATAAATGAGCTTATTTTACCGTGCATGTAGGAGATCCACGCATCGTAGCAGCCATTACTCCGTCCATTAAAACTCGGGCAAATCCGAAATGAGCTACACCACCTACAACTTCAAATAGGTATTCACATTATACTTAGTTACGAGTACAATAATTCATCGAATAAAACATAACCGAAATCAGAACGTCTTCTTTACCTATTTTCAATATGACTTTTCCGGTCTCGAATACATCCTAGAATCTTTTCTATCACATGCAGTAAACTTTGGATCGAATTTCAACAAGATATTCTGCGGTTCAAATCTCTATGCACTATTCCTTCCTTTAGCGTTCAAGGCTCGCATCGCACCAGCTATAGAATTAAGAATCGAGTCATCAATGGAATGGCATTAAAACACAAGAAAATGACCGATTTTACATACCTAGCTGTCTGGTGAACAATCTATGATATTTTTACCAAGTCATTATTAAACTGAAACGAAGAAACGATAAATTACAAACATGAGCTCAAAATATAAAAAGCGCACAAGAGCAGGATGGATTAAAAAGCGCGAAAACGGGACCACAAGCGACGCAGGTACCTTCTGGGAGCAATGCAAAAAACCGACTAAATTTGAAGTGGGAACCGGAAACAGGAGCCGTCATGGCTGCAAATTGCAAAAGTTGGGGGAAACAAGCAACCAATGAGAATGCAGTAAAATTATTATGTTGGTGCCAAACTTCAAATTTGTCAATTGGGCTTATGCACCATGATGACAAAATGTCAAAAAACAAATTATTTCGATTCATTTTTTTTTTACGTTAACATGTAAATTATGGCGTAATATTGTAAAATTAAATATTTAAACTAAATTTATCGCAAAATATTTACTTTTTCAATAATTTTTTTCTCGGATTTTGTTGAAAAAACGATTTTTGGTCATAAATCTTTGTACTGGGTCTAGATATTGCAATCAGCTGTTTGGTTTTCATTTGCAGACTAATCGTTAGCCGCCGCAAAATTGGATTTTACTCCGACCAATGAAAACGTGTTTTATGTTTCCATAACCTCCCACTCAAACTGTGATAACACTGTTGTGAGTGTTGTGTGTTATTTTTGTAAATTTCAATCTTCAATTTTAGAATTGTGAAAAAATAAAAAAGGAGAGTGAGATAAACGTTCATAACCGATTCACGAACTTCTTTGATGAATATTTATTTAGTTATCTCAGTTATCTGGAATTTTACTCAACATTTTCTGAGTTGATTTTCCACAGTAGACTGATTTCCAGGTCTAGAAAGGAGAATACGTACCTATTATTAATTAGAAATTTTGAGAACTGAAAAACTACTTGTACTACTTTAGAATTAGATGACGAGAAAAAACAAAATAAGTAATGAGAAGGAAATATATGTAATAAGAGAGTGAGAATACAAATCATTTTTTACCATAAGCCCTTCGGCATTTTGAAAAGTCAATTCATTCTAATCTAATCGATTTCTAGATCAGAGTGATCATTCATATTTGCAAAATGTACGTAGATCAAAATTTATTCTTTTCAGATTGAAGAATTATCTGAAAATTTTTGAAATGAGTTGTAATATCGCGAGCAAGATTTGCTAGTTGCTGCAGTTATCAAATTATCAATTATTTATAATAAATGAAATGACATGATTGCATAGGTAGGTAGGTACTGCATAGAAAAATTACTCATTAGTCATTTGTAATGAATAATAATTGAAACAATAAATTAATATCACACGAAATAGCGAAATTAGGCAGTTTGAATCTATTTTCAATAAAAATTGTAAGTTTGCTATCCTTACTATATCCTTTATTTGTGTGTGGGGAATGCGTTTTCATTGGTCGGAGTAAAATCCAGTTTTGCGGCGGCTAACGATTAGTCATTTGCAGGCGATTTTGCCAAATTTATGAAGTTTGGTTTCATGAAGTTTGGAATTTGGATTTTGGAACTTGGAAGTTTCAACTTTCAACTGAAGAATGGTATGAAAATGAAATTCCAATGCTCGGTCGGAAAAGTACCTATTTTCTAACTTACCCTGCGATGCAAATATCCACTTCGTTTGCAATGAAATGTTCATCGTTCATCGTTAATCAAAATGTCATTAGATGCAGGTGCAGATTGCAAATTCGAAGCTGCATTACAAATTACATAGTCGTTTAGCTCACAGGTCCTCGGATACATGTTATGGATGATAACTTATTGACCAAGAAATTGGTGAGTTTGTTTTCAATGTAATTTGACAATTACCGAATTCTGAATTCTTTAAGTGATCGTTTGTATTTGTAGGACTTTTCGTGGCTGCAAGTTGAACAAGAATCGTTGTGGAATGATGTAAAACACGAACCAGCAGGAATCTCTGAAAGCGATCAATACGTCAAGTTTTCCTACCTGAAACACAAAACCAAGTGTTTTATCAATGTAAGCAATACCAACAAGTATAGTTCAACTTCGTGCTGCAACATCAAACCAATATTCAGTCCAACAACGACCGAATTTACAATTAAGGAATCGTTTTAGATACGTGAACAGGTTTCAGGACATTAATGATAATATACCTACTTCCTTGTGTAATCGTTCCAGATGGTATATCTTCGCGAGATCTCATTCTATTCTTCTTACAGTAGGATTAAAATGTCAAGATGATGCTTCCGTTTCGCTACCTAGTCAAGAAAAATCAATCGTGATTTCGAATGGAACGTTTGCAGTACCTAAACCACGTACCTATATATTCTTCAGACGTGATCGATTGAATGCTCATCTGGCTAGAGACAGTTCAGTACGACCATATGACCATAATGAATTAAATGATATTCCTGCGATAAATACGATCAGCGTTTCACTACTCGTTGGGATCTCGCCTTTCATTTACGTAGGTACCATATACCTACATTTCGGTGTGTTCCCGTGCGATTACCTGCGGTAAAGCGTTTCCAGCCGAAAGTAAATTGGAATGATCGAAGAACCAATATCGGCGAACGCCCATTCCTTTGTAACTTGTGCAGTAAAGCTTTGGCGAATCGTTTGAAGACTCATGCTGCCGTAGAAGTACGCAAAGCAGCTAATATATCATAAGAGTGTATCGTTCGATGTTTATTTCCATGTTTCGTGTGTTTTAATTTTTTTAATACCTAAGGAACTTTTTTGTGGCATTTTATTGATCCGGTTAAATATAATAAAGATTAGGTATCTATTGCTCTTGTTCCTCAGTTCATAGATAGTTTCAAAGAGAAATGTGGTAAGTACTTTGGAAGGATTTAGAAAATTTCAAGAGAGAGTGAATCATCTTTATGCATCCGTTTCCAACTTCCTTTATTATAAAAGTTATAAGAACAAACGTTATATGATACTAGGTACTCATGTTTGAAGAAAACTTGGTATCACCGTGCGTATTTATCTCACCTTTGATTGAAGTATAGTAAAATCACGCTGAAATTGTTGCATTCTAGCTGGAAATTATTGTTAAATATTTCGAGTATCGGGAAGTTGATGTAGCGAAGCCTTGGATACATTCGATTGTGTAGGACAAGTGAGTAATTTCATTTGGGAAATAGCTTCAGCAGATTACCTATTATTTTAGGTCTGAATAATCTTAAATTTCCAATTGTAGAGTTGATATAGTTCTAAGTGAAATCGGCTTATAGAGAAACTTGTCAGATTGACGTTGACATCGTTACTTAGTTGAAAAATGAACTGGATTTTACGCAGATACAAAATTTCGAGAGCATTTGATACTTCTATAAATCATCATACTATTGAGAAAGTGAGTACTATACATATTCTTCCATTCACAAGACGAAAATTTAAGTATCTACTAAAGAATTTGAAATTTTAGTAGAAACTTGTTACAGTGGATCAAAGATGTAATCTTTATATAGGTAGGTAGCTTTCGGGATGAATTTATAAAATTGGTAAAATCCATTCGAAGAAGAGACAGGACGCTGTAAGTAGACAAAATATAATAGCAACTTTCAAAGATAGATTACAGCATTATGATTTTTTTTTGGTTCTTTAATAATGTTTGTTTCATTTTTAAGTGTAAATTTTTATTTGTACTTGTACGAGTGATGGATCAGTTTTGCGTGTTCATTTGGTAGCTGGAAATTAAAAAGATGTCCGAAATGAAGAAGTAGGTATGTTTCTCTTCGTATTTACTCGTGCGTGTTCGGAAATACAGGATGGTATGATAAATTTTACTCTATCTAATGGGTAGGTAGATTGATTTTCTCTGCATTGAATATTGAAAAACGTTTATGATTCGGTGTAGATAAATTTAATTTTCTGACAATTTCTCAGAGAGTGCATGTTATTCCGTTGTTTTTGACAATGTAGCTACAAAAAATCTAATAACTCGGTGTCAAAAAAATATTACACAGTACAAAAAAAAATAACATTTGAAAAGAAAATATTTTTATGTTCATTCGAATACATAAATAACATAAAAACTTGAAAAACAAAATCTAACTTTTTCACGCATTTAAAAAACTTGGATAATATCGACGGTATGATTAGATATTAAAGAGATAGGTACTAACGATACTAATAATAATAAAACGTAAGTATGTACTTATTTATTTAAAACAAAATCACGATCTCATAACGAACATATAAAAAACTCAAAAACACTCATCAACATTTTCCACAATATAACAAGGAACTATTAATAAAAAAAAGATCAACTAGTTAAATGATGCGCAGATGTAGAAAAACATAAATAACATTTTGAATTCACACATCAATACGACTTGTTCGAATCAAACCTTTTTAGCTAGGTAGGTCACTAAAATTTCATCCTCAATGTTGCAGAAATCTCACATTGTAAGAGTAAATAAAAATAAGAAAAACAACATAATAAAAATTATATACATTAAAAACTAACATCTATCTTCGTAGTCAAATTATCCGCACGATTTCAACGTTTCATGCCTTTTAATAATTGCAGCGATTCATCATCAAAGGAGCTTTTTTCTTTTTCACTGAAACAAATCGAAGAATATTCACAAGTTACTCGTAAAATATTCAAACGAGGATTTTTTTAATAGAAAAAATATCATTAGTCTATTCACGTATATTCAATGAATTTTCCGATGATACGGTAACTGCCGGAGGAGCTGCTAGACTTTGTTGAGCTAGTCTTTCTTTCACTGATTGAACAGCAGCTGGAGATGGTTGGGGTCCTTTTGGAGGTCTTTTTAACCTTGAGGTCCTCTTACCAACGGTCTAAGTTTCATTCAAATCAGATATTATCATGTGGGGGGCTTCCCTTGTGAGAAAGATCTGTTTGATATTCATTTTTTCTGTAAAAATTTCTTTCATGACTGGCCTACTTAAGGTTTTTTCATTTTTTTTTCAATTTCAAAATTTATCAAAAACGTAACTGCCATCGATCATGATGTGTTACTCGATGAAAAACATAGATCATTCAACTTTACGATCATTTTAAAAATACCGAAATTGCCTCATACCTACTTCACTCTCTTACTTTCACTCAATCGCACATTCACATTCAAAAATGAAACACCGTACTAGTTCGTAGCTGCAATACTTTTAAAATGAAGAACAACATTCATACTGAACCTTTTCAAAAATGTAATCAAATCAAATTCGAATAAAAAAATACTTGAATCATTCAACTAATTAAACAAACATGCATGCAGGATTAGGTGACATCTTATTACTATCAATATATCACACATAATTTACAAACAGAAACTTTTTTTTAACCTAATCACCACACTTTAACCACAAAAAAGCTTCTTTAACATCGAACCCACATCTAATGCATAATAATTCACAATAGAATTCTATCTGCCACTCAATTATGATGCCATGTGAAATAAACATTCGCATATACTTCTGAAACTTGTCAGCAAATTGAATTTTCATCTCTGGTGATAATGCTGTAGGGACATAAGCAAAATAATAGTACATAATATCAACTATTTCAAAAATGAAGCACCGTGAACGATTAACCGCATGTTATGGTGTTCCTTGGGAAAAATCCGATATCTCTCAGTATTGAAAACATACATACCTTCATCTTCCAACTGAGGTTTCAATGATTCCAGTTGATATGGGATAGTTAACCCAAGCTTAAATTTTGCCAGGTCACACCTATTTAAAAAACATTATGGCTTGGTAGATTATATAGTATCAAATCATAATCAAGTTTCCTCAGTTTCCTACAAATTTGTTGAATAAAGTATCAAATCATGAAAATCATAAATTACTTACAGATTATTAAATAAAAATTCCACCTGGTGTCGTTGATAATGTGTAATTTTTACATCATCACTTTTCAATTTTGCGACGAATTTTATAATAAATCGAGCTGTATTCAATTTCAAACCCATGATATAAGCATTTTTTAGATGCTAAAATGAATAATATACATGCAAATTTGTTTGATAAATCCAAATCACATGGGATGGGGGAGTACAGGGGAGTACAGACTTTCAAAAAGATAACGAAGAACCACTGATAAGAGATTGACTTTTTTTTTCAAAAATTCATATTTTTTAAATTCTATTTACTCCTATTTCTAGGACATATTTTGAAATAAATTAATGATATTTCGAAAATAGAAACTTCAAGCTTAGAAATGAAGTAAATATCATAATTATTCATCTGATATTTCAGTTGAAATGTTTAGCTGAAATTTTCCAATTTTCATGCGAAAAGTAAGTCGCTAAAATAGCCTGTATTTCTAAAATAAAGCAAAAATGAGCTACAATGATCTCATTTTTGAAAAATTGAACGTTTTACGATCGTTTTAAGCCATTTGTGATCGAAATCCGTTCAAAACTGATCATTTGAGATGGATTGGAAATATTGGTGTTCACATTTTCACTTATCAACTCCCTCTAAAATAATCAGTTTTGAACGGATTTCCATATTTTGTTTTTCATATATTAAATCAATGATTCATCTGTGTTCCAGGGTTCCTTTTTTTGCGTCTATGGTAATAATTTGATCTCGAAATGGCTAATGTATTGGCCAATATCTACGACCTTGTTTTTCCAAGTCCACCAGCTCTAAGAGATATTGCATCCATCGCAGTTGCAGCGAAATTATTTCGTAAAACTATCAATGAGAATGTTTCAAGTGACGCTTCGGAAGCGATTTCAGTACGTGGCGAACTCCCTTATCTACCATCTACCCTTCTTCCCATCGTCGAAAGATATTTTGATAACATTGAACATTCATGGAATAATCGACCCGTCGATGGCACGGACGATGTTGATTTTGATGGTATAGTTTGCGATTTTAATGGAAATGTAAATTGTGACAGAGTCGCGAAACAAGCTATGTTCTGTGAAGAAATCAGCGATGTCCAGAAGTTCAAGATTGCTTGTAGATATTGCCTCGAGGATCATATAATACAAATTTGGCCATCTGTCTCAAAACATTTCGACCTGAGTGAAATTGTTTTTCGCAACGATCCTCTACTGTATTACTGGATTTGCCGTTTAAGAAATCAGCTACATAGAGTCTCCCTCGAGTCTGGTTACGCTACTATCGATGGAAATGAACTAGAATGTCTTAATTTTTACAATTGGCCACCAGTAGAGTACTTTTGGAACCGTTTGAAAGTTGGAAATCGAATACCAAGTGCAGCGTATTTACTCAGATACAACGGGCATGTATTCTGCAGGTATATACTCGCGAGATTGAGCGAGGAAGAATTGAAAACATTGATGACATTAACGACTGAAAGTGGAAATAATTTCATGTGTACTTTATTAAATACTTCATGTGATCCTCACTACTCTTGGAGAAACATGCAATGCTTGTGCATTTTAGCAGCATGGGAGTATATTAAACATAAAGTAAGCCCTGCAGATTTTACTCGCGCAGTACGGGAGATTATTAAAACACAGGTTAAAGGCGTCGGCGGTGGCATGTGGACGGACCAGAATTTTTCTTACACTTTTTGGAATACTTCTGCACATCATTTGAAACAGATTGCTGTACAAGATGTTTTACTCGACCAATCTTTACTCATGAGAAGTAATGTCGAATACTTTAGGAGCATTGATAGAGAAAATTGGCTCATATGGTGTGTGCTGAAAGATGCACCATTCGAAGCCAGAAGTACTTTTTGGTACAAAAATTGGCGTTTAATATTGCCCGGTACGAGAACAGAAGATTTGCAACGATTTATCACCTTATGCTGCCAGAACGAAACGGAAATGCTTCTGTTTAGAAAAAATTATTTATCTAAATACGAAAACATAGGTCAAATATGTTTGCAATACATGAAAACGTACGAGTTCGAAAAATTGAACGAATATTGGAACTTTTGTTACTTCGAAATAGAAAAGCAAATTGTTTTCGCTTCACAGCTCAAGTTATTAACTGATTATATAAATTTTCTCCATAACACTGATGGTGTGGACTTCGGCAGAACGATCGACCTCATCGAAAATATTGATTCGCTGAGTACGTTTATCGAGAATGCTTGTAACGATGTCGACCTCGCCGCTGATTTTAAAAATCAGATCTTGTTGGCACCTCGAACGATGATACTTCTGGCTAGATATGTCGCTACGAATAAAATTAAGGAAGCGATGCAATTTGTCGACTCATTTGCGAAGTCTGAGCAAGCGACGATCACTTTTAAACATCATTTTACGCCTTATCTGGTGAATGTCCTGTCAACTGGGGATCAACTTTACTTTAAATTTGATACTGACAGCTTTGCCAGTTTCATGCGATGGTGTTTAGGAAGTGACGAGAAAATCTCTGAATTTAAACGAACTGTCAATATCGATGAAATCGTTCGAAATGTAACACATACCGAAGAGCAACTCGTTATAAACTCGTGGGAGTATTTTGGACGAGGACGTATGACTCGGGTGTACTCAGATCTTGCTAAATTTTTAGAATGGTTGTTTTCCTCGCCCGAGAAAATCGCGGAGGTTAAAAAAAAGTTTGATGGGTTCGAAGAGTTCGCTTCAAAGTGAGAACGGTTTTGCATTTTATGGCTGTTTTTATATTAAGTATACGTACCTAGGTATTTTACTTATGAAAAAATAATTGTTCGTTTTTCATCTGTTATTTTTCTGATTAGGTACCCAAATTTTCAACGATAAGTAAAATACCTAATTCACGATTATGTTACCTTCATTATTGTTATTATTATCATCATCCTTTTCGTTTTTGATATCGCATTTTCTATTGGAAGTAAATTTGTATTTATTATAAATAGCGTTGTTTTAACTTTTTTGGTACCGTAAAATCGAGCAACTTGGGACAGTTTTCACTTTGAAATCTTGTACATTTTGATATAATGTACCAAAATCATTTATTCAAGTGCCAAAAATTAGAAGGTGGTTTGTACTTCAAATATCAAATTTTAAAAAAATTCTACCCCCTCTCCTTGATATATATTTTTTTGAAAATGTGTTGTCCCAAGTTGTACCCCCAATGATTTTAACTTGGGACAAGCAAAAAAATGACGTTGAATATCAAGTTGTATGCTCTAATAAACATCAAGGGACATCTTAAATGAAGAAAAAATGGATCACAAACCAATCCCCTTCCCTCCCCATTTCAAAACACACGCTGAAAAATAACCAAATTCCTTTTAAAAAATTGATGGCCTGAACTTGGTCTTTTTTGGAAAAATTTATCAAAAAAAATAACAAATGATACTCGCAGAAGTTACAAATACCTCGGTAAAAATTAAACAAAAAATTAATTTTTGGCAATTTACTCCTCCACGCATCAAAAGGAACAAATAAATTTTACAAACAAGTAAAAATTGAACAAAAAATGAATTTTTGGGAATACACTCCTCGATGCATTATTGCATCAAGAGGAATAAATGAAACTCACAATAGGTAAAAATTAAACAAAAATAATAATTTTCTGAATTACCTCATCATCATAGAAATAATACACCTTCCTCCTTTCCTTCACAAGAATTAGCTTTTTGATGACTTGGTCATTGGTGTCAAAAAATATTACACAGTACAAAAAAAATAACATTTGAAAAGAAAATATTTTTATGTTCATTCGAATACATAAATAACATAAAAACTTGAGAAACAAAATCTAACTTTTTCACGCATTTAAAAAACTCGGGTAATATCGACGGTATAATTAGAGATATTAAAACGATACTAATAATAATAAAACGTAAATACTTATTCATTTAAAACAAAATCACGATCTCATAACGAATATATAAAAAACTCAAAAACACTCATCAACATTTTCCACAATATAACAAGGAACTATTAATTAAATAAAAGATCAACTAGTTAAATGGTACGCAGATGTAGAAAAACATAAAAACATTTTGAATTCACACATCAATACGACTCGTTCGAATCAAAACCTTTTAGCTAGCTGGGTCACTAAAATTTCATCCTCAATGTTGCAGAAATCTCACATAGTAGAAGTAAATAAAAATAAGAAAAACAACATAATAAAAATAATAAAAATTATATACATTAAAAAACCAACATCTATCTTCGTCGTCAAATTATCCGCACGATATCAACGTTTCATGCCTTTTAATAATTGCAGCGATTTCATCATCAAAGGTGCTTTTTTCTTCTTCACTGAAACAAATCGACGAATATTCACAAGTTACTCGTAAAATATTCAAACGAGGATTTTTTGTATAGAAAAAATATCGTTAGTCTACTCACGTATATTTAATGAATTTTTCGATGATACGGTAACTGCCTGAGGAGCTGCTAGACTTTGTTGAGCTAGTCTTTCTTTCACCGATTGAACAGCAGCTGGAGATGGTTGAGGTCCTTTTGGAGGTCTTTTCACTGCCACGGGAGAAGTACCGTTTTTAACCTTCGAGAAGCAAACAAAATGGTATTGAAGAGAGAGGAAAAATGACTCGTGATGTTGATCAAATGGATCAAAAAGTGAATCTTTATATTGTATGTACCTGACTTTTGGCCACATTTCTAGGAGGTTTAACTTGTGTTGTATCGAGGTACGCTAATTTTGTTTTACGAACTGGCGCCGAATTGGCTATTGATTGCGATATGTTTTCTCTTACTGTTTGTAATTTCTCATCACGTTCTTCGACGCATCTCTGAAAAAAATCATCAGAATTGAAAAAATACATTCATAAAAACATCGAAAATGCAGACGAACTGTAATGATAATGATACTAACCATATACAGATCTCTCCATGTCTCATAATGCAGTCTTTTGGCTCGGCGGAAATGTCTCGCAGCGTGATACTCCCATAATTCATCAGTTTCGCCGATCAAATAAGGATTCAGTTGTTCAAAATTATACAGTTGTTCCGCAGTAACTTTTTCTAAAACTGGTCTCAAGACATCGTAAGGAACACCTCCTGTATACTCGAGATCTGAAAACGAAATAATTAAGGCCATAAAAAGAAATAGAAACATACCGAGCCGGCAAAAAAAAGACAACAACAACTCACAGTCAAAATTATCCTGTAATACTCTAGTACATAATTCGAATAAAGTTGGGCATTTCATCGTAACTTTGCTCTTACATCCGGAGAATACTTTAGTCCTGGAAGTGGAAAAATGTATTTAAACGATGTTTGAACAAAATGAAAACCGTAAAGAAATGGACCAAGATAATGAAATTCGAGACAAACCTTTGAGTTTTACTCGTTGTCATCATTGTCATAGAATTCTGAGCTTCCTCTTTGGATATTTCCTTCAGTCTTTGAGATCTTCTCGAGCTTAACGAATTCTCATTAGATTTTTTGGTATCTTCTTCTTCTTCTAATTCATCCAAGTCTATTTCATCCAAAGGTTCCATCTTTATGCTGCTTGATAATGCATCGAACTGTTAAGATAAGATAGCGATTAACGAATCGTCTAATATCGATAATGGAAAGATAAATTGAACGCAAATTGCAAGTACTCACTTCACTATCACTATTCCTTGGTGAATTAGTGCCCGGGGAACTAGGAATACTACTGGAATATTTCGAAGCAGCGTTTTTATTTTTGACCGGCGTGACAGCTTTCGAAATACCGAGTAAAGCAGCACCAAAATCTTCATCTGGAAATACAATAAATTAGATCATTAATCGCTCGTTTCGAATAAAAACGAGATAGCCAATCGAATCAATAACTCACCAGTACTATTTATGGGTTCATCATCATCATCGTCATCGTCGTAATAATCATCGCTATCTGAACAATAGTCATTAATGGGACTCGCGATAGATTCGTTGGATAAATATTTCGAGCTAGATTTACTGTTTTTCATCGAATCGTATTCCTCATCACTGTGCTCTTTATTCATCGACGAATTTGTACGATCACGATTGTTTTCTAAATGAGAACTTCTATCGTAGTCACGTGTATGATGGTCTTTACTTTTGCTCGATTCGTGATGTTTTTTCACATTATCCTCACGTGATTCGTGTCTCTTACTGCTTCTATCGTTATTGCGGAGCCGATCTTCGACGTTGATAGATTTACGTGCAGGTTCCTTTCTCGTAATAGGTTCGTCTGCGTAATTTTCATCTTTTGAACAACTTCTAGGCTCTAATTTTGCATACTTTTCGTTTCTTTCGAATTTATTTTCATCAGAAGCACGACTCCTCCTCTTTCTATCGTTAACTGGACGTGTTTTATGTTTGATCGGTTTTAGTGTAATTTCTTGAATTGATTTCACAGGACGTACTTTTTCTAGATCTAATTTCGTCGATGTACTACTCGATTTACTCGTCTTGTAATTATACTCGTTACTAGGAGAATCCTTATCGGAAAGCGAATCTGCGTCGTTCTGTTTACACGATTCTAAGTCTTCTTCGACGACTTGTCTTATAGCTATTGCTTTCCATTTGCCAACGAGTAATCCTGCTTCGTCTCCGATCGAACCTCGATATTTACGTAGAGAGTTGACTGTTTTACCAATCCCGGTTTTCTCCAGTTCTGCTAATTTTATCGGTAGTTTGGATAGTTTGCGGAGATAATGAAGTACCTGTCGAGAAATTAATACTTTTAGTCGACTCGAATAATGGAATTAGATACTCAACATGGCGAACGAGGAGTTCGTGGTTAGAATTTCTTGTTAAATGAAGACGTATTAAAGATGTACTTACTCTTTGAGGGTCTATATCTGGAGGATTTACATGCTGGATGCTGTATTGATAACGTTCAATTGTTTTGATCAAATCACGACGTAATAACGACTCCATTTCACTGTAATTTAGACTGGTCGAAGATTATTCACTTTCATTATTCGCTAAAGCTGTAGTCACACGTGTACTAACTACATCGAAAACAATAAATTGGCTCAAAATGAATAAAATTGTTCAAATTTTGAGAAACGGAAAGAAAGGAAACAAAATCAAAACAAATTCGAAGAAATTTTCACAGCATCGACCATCGAAGGTTCTGTTCTAGATCTTCACTTCGAAATTTTTGGCTTTTTGTTTTCGCTTTTTCGCCAGCATTATTTTTTTTCTGAATAAAATTGTTATAAATGAGTCGTTTTTAATCGATATATTCGATGTCGATATAAGTTTTAGATAGGTAGTTTAGAAATACAGTAGGTAGGCAGTATAACGTTATCGATTGGTTTCGTTTTAGTTTCGGATTACTAGCTTTAACGTTTTTGCTTTAAAACTTGCTGTAATTAATTTTTAAGAGCTTTTGTAAAGTTCCAAATATCAAATGACTTTTCAATATTGTTTTGCACGTTGAAATAAACGTATGGTTTTTAATGTGTTATTTTTTCCACGAATTGCACGTTGTGCACGTTTCAAATAAATGGAGTATTTTATTATGATACGCGATTTTAAACCTAAATTTGATCTTTCGACGACATGGTAGCATCGCTTAGGTTTCGATCTACGTTTTTAACTATTTTTTATCGAGTGTTTTAGTGTTTTATTCACCTAGCGGTGACCGAAATGGTGTATAGGCTAGGCCTAACACGTAAGTACTATTTATCGTCCTAGACGACCGATTTATTTCGCTGTTTTACGCGACCGTTTATTCGCTGTACGCGACCGATTTCGCCTTGCGCGACCGAAGGTGTTTTTATCGTCTGTTTCGGTGATCTGGGCTGGTGTCCGATACGCTGAGCAGATTGGCCGAGCACGTGTTACGCTCTGATACATTTTTGCCTAGTAAATGGTAAAAACTCGAGCTCAATTGGAAGCTGAAGCCGCCCGTAAAGCTGCTAAGAACAGAAAGCGTAAAGAAAGACGTCAGCGAAATTCAGCACTGGCTGACCAGCAAAATAGAGAAGACGAGGAAGAAGAAATTCAACCAGTCACCATGGCCTACGTACCTGCCCTAGTCGAGCGCTCGCAACAGTTCGATGGTGCCGAAGTTCGGTACGATAGCTGGATTATCCGGCTGAAGATACGATTGGCTGCGTTAGGCCTGACCAAGGCCTGTGAATCGGCGACTGCTGAGACGCTGGAAAAGCGGGCTCAGGCCATCGATACAATATACTCGATGATGACCCAACAACTGGCACAAATGTTCACGCAGACGACGCCGTTTGAAATTCTGAACGCGCTCGAGCAACGTTATGGTACCAAGACTGCCGCCCAGAAATGCGCCGCCAAGCTTCGCCTAGCCAACATACAATTGGGTCATTTTAAAACGCCGCAAGAATATTGCGATATGGTTCGAAAACTGTGTAACGATACCGGTGAGACGGATGAAGCTGCTTGGCTGTTGAACGGGTTACCAAAGAACGCTGATGGTAACAATATACGAATATCTGCGCGCACTTCGATGCTGATGAACGGTAGCACTGTTGGAATACGTGAAGCGATCATTGAAGCGTTTCGTACTGATTGTCCGACTGTTCCGTCGTCGTCTTCTACTACGCCGAGATCTTCTGCAATGTCGGCTGCCGGTGATACGCGTCCTACCTGCCACTATTGTCATAAACCTGGTCATCTTGCGCGACAGTGTCGCCTGAAACAAAGTAGAGGTAATTTTGTTAATAATAATGGTGTAAATAATTTTGTACCGTATAATAATCGTAACGTAGGGCCTAATGGTAGAAATTATAGTGGTTATAACGGTCGTAGCGGTTCGTACAACGGGCCTAGGCAAACTCAGGGTCAACAAGGGACTGGTCAAGGCGAGCGTGGTGTTCAACAGGCTGCTCATTCGGCCGGAGGCTCGGCTGGCTCGGGCTCTGGTACGAATACGAATCAGAATTGGAAGGGTCCGAACGATCCTAACCCTCCTCGTTGTTTTAGGTGTAAGGGCATGGGCCACATCGTCGCTAATTGTCCGAAGTGGGGTGACAATACCAGTCAGAATCGTCGTCCGAACAATATCACCGGTACTGCTCTAATGGCTGGTGGAGTAGGTACCTATACCAGTTCACCTGGTCCGAATGAAATCGTGTTTATGCTCGATAGTGGAGCGACAAATCATTTTGTCAATTCTGAGGAGTATTTCGTTGAGTCTAGGGAAGTTCGTGAACTCGTACGTACGGCTCAAAAGGGTCAATTTGTGACCGTTACGCGTGAAGGAACTATAGTTTTGTATGACGGTGAGAATAGGCGTTACACCATGGAAGGTGTCAAGTACTCTGAGGAGTTCGAGTCAAATTTGTTGTCGAGCCAACGTATACGTGAGAAAGGGTGTCGAATTGAATTGGCCGAAGAGGTCGCGCTGTTCGATCCGAATGGTTCGTTGATTGCTAAAGCAGAGTTGAATGAAGATAATTTACACGTCTTTAAGTTTCGGTACGATTTGGCGTATGAGTCTGCGTCTGTAGTTGTCGATGAAAATGTTAGACTTTGGCACCGTCGCTTGGGCCACGCTTGTGGCGATACAATCGCGAACATTCCCGGCATACCTTCGAATAAGGTACTGACTACGACGACCTGTGGAGTGTGTTCAAGATCAAAAATGTGTAGGCTTCCGTGCTGCACTGAGAGAGCGACTGCTGGCAGGGTCTTGGAGCTTGTCCATACCGATACGGTTGGCCCTCTGCCAGTTTCGGTCGACGGTTGCTCCTTTATATTGTTATTTCTCGACGATTTTACCCATTTCGCGGTGATGTATTGTTTGAAAAATAGGGGAGAGACTGGAAAGTGTTTCGAAAACTTTGAGAAAGTGGCCACCGCGAAATTTGGAGTAAAAATCCATAAGCTGAGATGTGATAACGCGTTAGAATTCGTGCGAGGCCTAACGAGGTCGATCTGCGATGCTCGTGGCATCGTGCAGCAGTCGAGCGAACCGTATGTGCACGAACATAATGGCAAAATCGAGCGCCTGAACCGTACGGTCGTAGAGAAAATGCGCGCCATGCTGTACGACTCCGGTATGCCTTCCAAATATTGGTCATACGCGGCTTACATGGCGTGCGACATAGTAAATAGATTACCTAGTCGAGCCATCGGCGGTGAAATCCCTTACGAGTTGTGGAACAACAAGCCAGTTGATTGGCAGCAAATTCGTTTGTTCGGTTCTTTGGTTCGGTCGTTCATTACACCTGAAAAACGTAAGAAAATAGATAAGAAGTCATTGGACTTGGTTCTCGTTGGCTACACAGATACAGGGTATCGTTTATTGGACGTATTTACCAACGAAGTTATTCCGGCGACCCATGTTAAGGTCGATGAGTCGATCGTTTATGCTGATTTCGTCGAGCATATTGACGTTACCGAAGAATATCTCGCCGAAGAATATGAACGTCCCGGTGACGCGGCGATGATGGCGACCTGCGTTCCTCAGGTGACATACGAAGAGGCGATTTCCGGTAAGGATAGCGAGAAATGGAAGGAGGCCATGGCGGCCGAACTCTCGATGCTTCAGCGTATGCAGACGTATAAGATTGTTGAACGGCCTGCAGACAAAAAAGTTCTTGGTTTGAAATGGGTCTTTCGTGTTAAGAGTGACGGTACGTATAAGGCGCGTATCGTCGTACTGGGTTATATGGAGCGGTTGGCGCTTAGTGACTTCGACGTGTACGCGCCGGTCGTTTCAGTCGACGTCGTTCGAGCATTAATTGCTTTGGCTATTCGTTTTGATTGGCAATTACGCCACTGTGATATTACTGGCGCATTTTTATACGGAAAATTGCCTTACCGAGTGTATGTAAATCTGCCAAAGGGTTTCCAATATTTTGGTCGGCTGAAAGATCCGGTGCTTGAACTCTGGCGCTCTTTGTATGGTCTCAGGTTGTCGCCTGTAACATGGTATGACGAGTTAAAACGTATACTCATTAAAGTTGGTTTAATTGTCTCTTGGTATTGCGCTACTCTTTTTATTTGCGCTTCGACACCTACTAGGTGTATTGTTGGAGTCTACGTAGATGATTTACTCATCACCGGTTACGATAACGCGCTTATCGAGCAGGTGCTCGACTTGTTGAAGCAAAATTTTGAGGTCAAGGACCTCGGTCCGGTTCAAAATTATCTAGGTGTACGTGTTAAAAGAACTGATGAAGCCATTTACCTCGATCAGACGGAGTACATCGCTATGGTATGCGATAAGTTCGGTTTATCTGACGCTGACAGCGTTAAAAAGCCCGTAGAGGACATCTCGTTTATGGATCCGAACGTTGAAATTGATCCGAAATTGGAGACCTTGTGTAGGTCAATGATCGGCTGTCTTGCCTATATTTCGATTTGGACACGTCCAGATATCTCGTACTCCGTTAATTTGGTTTCTCGCTATCAATCTAAACCTTCGGCATCGTTAGTATTGGCCTGTAAAAGAATCATAAAATATTTGAAAGGTACCGCCGAGCGTAAATTATGTTTTACTGCTTTTGATAATACGTTACTCACCGTGTATAGTGATTCTGATCACGCCGGTGATAAAGCTGATAGGGTCTCGACGTCTGGTTTCATCGTGTTTTTGTATGGCTGCGCCATCCAATGGAAGTCGAGAAAACAGCGTTGCGTCGTACGTAGTTCCGCCGAAGCCGAGTATATGGCGCTGGCCGACGCCGTCGTCGAAATTCGCGCCCAAAGGAACCTTTTAAAATCGCTCGGTTTCGTTCTAGAGACTACTTTGCTCGCCGGTGACAGTAATTCGGCGATGAATATAGTCCATAATCCAATGGAATCTCGTAAGACCAGGCATATCGATGTTTCGTATCATTTGACTAAGGAAGCTGTTAAAAATAAAGAAGTCAAATTGGTAAAAGTACCTGGCGAATATAACATCGCTGACGTGTTTACGAAGTCGTTATCTGGTTCTAAATTGAAAGACCTGCTCGTATCTATACTCGTTGATGACCTGTTCCCTTCGTAGTCTAGTTTTGTTCGGTAATTTTTCTTTCTTGCAGTCGACCTGGTCGATCTGTAAACACAATGGTGTTTTTAATTTTTTTTATTTTATTATTAATTGATTTATACAGTACTTTAGTACTTGAGAAACGTGTACTTACCTTTTATAGTTGTTTTATCGTGCATTTTTTTTATTTCTGTGTCGTTTAGTTTTCTTTTATCATCTCGCTGATAGCGTGTATTTATAGTGGTTCGATACCTGAAATTGTTCATCGTGTAAATTCAATTATTTCAATGTGTTTTATGTTTATTTTATATTTTATACTATTATGTACGTGTTTTAATTGTTTTACTGATTATTCAATCTGTTTTTAATTTTATTTACCTGTATTTCATCCGGTGTTTGTAGTTTGAAAAATTTCATCTTTTTGCTGTTTGTTTTGAGTCGAAAGATCGGCATCATTGGTTCTCAGCGTAATGGCTTTTGCCTTATTTTTGTTAGATAATAGTTTTTAATCGCGTTTCATTGAGTAGTTTTAGATTTTATTCGCGTTTTTATTAATTTAATTTGTTTAATTGATCGATTAAAAGTGAAAGCTCGTAAATATTTACCATTTTTGCCGTGTTTGTGTTTTTACTTTTGTTGTTTTTTTGAGCTTTCACCGTTTAAATTTTTATTCGCTCGATGTTTTCTAAATTTCCCCATTAGATGGGTTAAATTTAAGGAGGAGTGTTATAAATGAGTCGTTTTTAATCGATATATTCGATGTCGATATAAGTTTTAGATAGGTAGTTTAGAAATACAGTAGGTAGGCAGTATAACGTTATCGATTGGTTTCGTTTTAGTTTCGGATTACTAGCTTTAACGTTTTTGCTTTAAAACTTGCTGTAATTAATTTTTAAGAGCTTTTGTAAAGTTCCAAATATCAAATGACTTTTCAATATTGTTTTGCACGTTGAAATAAACGTATGGTTTTTAATGTGTTATTTTTTCCACGAATTGCACGTTGTGCACGTTTCAAATAAATGGAGTATTTTATTATGATACGCGATTTTAAACCTAAATTTGATCTTTCGACGACAAAAATTTCACTCATCTATGAAAGATCTAGGATCAATGATCAGACTTATCAAAAATCATATTTTTTTTCAAAAAATAATTATTCGATTCGATCTGATTCTGATTTTAAACTTTTGATTTTCAGATCAATTTGATTAATAATACTGAAGCTGTGAAGCTTTCTACTCTGCCATAATATCGCATTCAATACATTCGAGCTTATTTATTCATCAGCAGCAGTATTGATAGACTGACTTTATGCCGGTAATGAATTGACCTTAGTCCTTTAACTCATGAAAAAATCATATCTGTATGTGAACGTTTGAAAATTATTAAAAAGTAAGTATTTTTCGAGTGAAATTCACTATCGTTTATAATATTATTACTTTGATTAATTGTTGAACTCTGTCTGTTTTCATTCTAGCTGGATTCAATCTCCAAGTATTTGTGTATTCTTAGATTGATGATAACGGTGATCGTATTTCAGTAGTTTCGTCATTAAAGCACTACTTATTTCATCTAGAAGTCGTAGTTGTTCGTCGTGCCCCAATTTGTGAGTATTCATCGTGGAAAAGCTATCATCGATCTTCGTTGATTTACTTCAAACGTCATCGTTCATCTACGTGTGTTTTTTTTTTCAGTTTTGCCTCGGTAGTTACCCAAAATCAGTAAAATCGTGTATGATTCAGTTTTTACTATCGTACGATAAGTCATTGAAGTTACCATGAAAAACTATACGTCGAGAAACCGAGATATTTAGTGTCTTATTTGACTCTGAACCGAAGAGAATTCAAATTGGTGAGTGGAATTCCACACTGAAAATCATTTCTATCGACGAAGTTCAGTGCTTCGTTTTTTAGAATGTTCAGGTTCAGATTTAATGAATTTATTACGTACGAAGTCATTTCTCAACGTTTCCATGTGACAATTATTTTAAATAAATTTGAAATATTTCACAGGAATCCCTTCACGTTGGGTTATTCAAGGTCATCCAACGAACAAATCTTCGAGAAAGGAAAACAAAGCAAAAAACGAAACGATTTCATCGATTCAGTCGTTACTGTATTTTTTCTGCTGCTAAACTCTTCAACGTTCAACCGTGAAAATGTTCTCCATCTGCAAAGGTCACACTCGTCTGTCGAAGCAGTTATATAATTTCCACGAAAGTACCACCCTAAAGATATTTTCCAATCTTCGAGATCGTAATTACTCCTCAGAAGAATCATATAACGTGCTAGAAACAGTAACAACTGTGCTGTCTAGCTCTCAAGATCACGTCGATTCTCCAAAGTTAAATCATTACGCGAAACAGGCATTCCTTAGCTCGTCAAATAACGCTAATTTTTCCAACAAATTACGTTACGTGCACACGAAAAGTAACGAACAGAGAATCACGTACTTGAAAAGACACGCTGATTTCTCCAAGCAGTTAAATTCTACGATGAAAAACGGAAACTCGAACGAGCAAATTGGTAATTTGGTAGAAGAATGGCTCTTACGATTCGATTCGTTGGGAGGAAACGAAACTAACGCGATTTCCGGCGCGTTCATTAGTTTATCGAGATGCAATATTTTCAGCACCAAATGGAGCTCCGAATACCGAGAAAATTTCAAAAATTTGATCGTTAAATTGGCTGAGAAAGGAGACCAGTTATTAAATCCAAATAGTCGAGCTTTTTCTAAATTCAGCTCTTGGCAGGTTGTTAGTTGTTTGAACGCGTTATATAAATGGGATGTGTTGAACAGCGATATATGGAAAGGCAATGTTCAAATTAGTAACCGGAAAATAGCCCAAGTTTATTTGTTCAAATCTGTAATTAACGGTTTGATTTGTCGAGCAACTTGGATACTGGAGAATGAAACAGCTGATCAATTCGATTCTAAAGCTATCACTAATTGTTTAACTGCTCTATCAAAATGGAACATTAACGAGTACGAAAAATCTAAGAAATTCATCAGCTATTTAGTACAACGAGGCATCAAAGTTATCGATCAGTTCGATTCTTTAGCTGTTTCAAACAGTCTGACTGCGTTGTCCTGTTGGAATATAAGCGATTTCGAAGGTGCCGGAGAATTCATCGTATTGTTGTTCGAACGAGGAAATTCGACCAGTGATAAATACACTCCTCTGAGTATTGTCAAAACCTTGAACGCCATGTCCAAATGGAACGTGGACGAATTTCGAGGAACCAAGGGGTTCATAATTTACTTAATGAATGAAGGAACTTTATTGGCGAATAAATTCAATTCCATCGAGATCGCGCTAAGTATGAACGCTTTGTCCAAATGGAACGTCGAAGAGATGCAAGAAGCTAGAGGTTTTATCGTTTCGTTAATCAAAAATGGAAACTCTATCATCAACACGTTCAATTGCCAAAGTATCGTCAACTGTTTAAACGCGCTTTGCAAATGGAATATAGATGAATTACCCGGTTCCAAAGAGTTCATCGTTCGGTTAATAAAACGAGGAAGCTCGACAACCATTGGTTTCAATACTCAAGAAATCGCCAATAGTTTGAACGCCGTGTCTAAATGGAATATCCACGAGTTAGATGGCAGTAAACCGTTCATCGTAGAATTGATCAGATGTGGAATCCTAACAGTTGATACATTCGACTCGCTGACTGTTTCTAGCTCGTTAAACGCGCTTTCCAAATGGGACATAGACGAACTAGAAAGATCCAGGGAATTTATTGCTCGATTAATTAAACGCGGTCGTTCGATAATCGATAGTTTCACTCCGCGGCGTATCGCCAACAGCTTGAACGCTCTCAGTAAATGGAACATCGACGAATTCGAAGGAGCTAAAGAGTTCGTCATCCAGTTACTAAAGCGAGGAAATTCGTTAGTTGGCGAATTCAACGCTCAAGAAACTTCAAATATCTTGAACGCTTTGACCAAATGGAAAATCGACGAGCTCGAAGGAACTAGAGAATTCATCGTTCGTATAATTCAACATGAGAATTCAACAACCACCAGATTCGATTACCAGGGAGTTAGTAATTGCTTGAATGCTCTTTCAAAGTGGAACGTCGATGATCTGCAAGGAGCTACGGAATTTATCGCAAAACTAGTCAAACAAGGGAATTCAATTTCTGGCGAATTCAGTTCGCAAGCGATCATTAATAGCTTGCATGCCATATCCAAGACGTGGAATAATGTTGAAATACGAACAGCTCGAGATTTTATCGTTAATTCGGTCACTCGTGGAATCGCTATCGTCGATGAAATTAGTCCTCAAGGAATTTCCAGCGGTTTGTACTCGGTTTCTAAATTTAACATTTTTGATGTCAAGAAATGGAACGATAATCAGTCGAAAAACTTCAAACGTTTCATTATCAAACTTGCGGAAAAAGGAACCGAAATATGCACAGAGTTTAATTCTCGAAGCGTCGCTGATATATTCGATGCTTTTTCAGAACTGGAAATTCTGAGCAAAGAAAAATGGACTCCAGATGAACGAAACTGTTTGAAGAATTTCCTCGTTAGTCTTTCTAGTCTGGATACTTCGTGTAAAAATTACACTCTCGAGGAGATTTACAGAATATATAGAACGGTATCTGATTGGAATATTCTTCAGAATAATGAATTCGACTCGAAACAAATCACCAAGTTCGAAGATTTTGCCAATGATTTGGAAAAACGACTTCTGACCTTCGGATATGAACAGAATTCGGTGGAACCTGAGGTTAATATCAAATTCGCAGTTCAAATTATCAAAGATTTACCCGAGCTCGAGTCTAAAAATCTTATTCTGTCCGAAGATCGGTTACTAGTTTCGTTGATGGGTTGTTTAAGTAGTAATGTGGAGAAATGTGGATCTTCTCGTTTGGAGAATGATTTCATTCAAAGATTTATTTTGACTGGGTTGCGCGAGGTTCTAAAAATTGCCGGTGAATTGGAAGATAGGCGTGGTTTGGAAGGAACATTCGATGAAAGTTTGTCTAAAATATACAATAAGGTGGTTGGACTTGATTTGAATCATATTGATGAAATAGTAGATGTAATTTACGAATTTGATAAATTACAAGTAATTCGAGATGGGCAATTTTTGTCTAGGTGAATGATTGTTTTTTTTAAGCTGTGATAATTTTAATTTGAAAATTTCTTTAGTATGTAGAACTAGAATTGGAACATGTTATTTTTTGATTTTACAGCAATTAATATTTAAAAATGAAATATCAAACGCGTGGACAATTCGAACAGAATAGAAAAAATTGTTTTTAATTACCTGTGTTTTATTTTCGTAGTACACTCGAGTCTTGTAAGGATGTAAATTTCAAAACTTCCTATTTTGTTATTAATCAAGTGTTCGTTTCATTGTACATATGTGTTTTTTTTTTTTTTTGGTTCATTTTTATTTTCCGGATGTAATTTTTATTTTTTAATAAATCTATTGAAATTGGAACCATTTGTTTTGTTTCAGATTGAAGAAAATTTTCACTGTTGAAAATATTGTAGTGTACCTACCTAATTTATTTAGAGAGAAAATCATCAGCTGTCTCTGAGGATAAATTTTTTGTCTTACGGGGAGGAAAGGGGGAAGGGTATCTGAGCTTGCATGAAAATTTTTGAAATTTTTGAAGCGTAGAAAAAGCCACATTCAAAGAGCATGCAACATTTGAAACAATCACCGGTCAAAATTTCAAGTTCTGAAATTCTGAAATGCATTTTTGAATTTTTGAAAATCAAATTCGGGTAAAAAATTAAATATAAAATCAAAATTTTACCAAATTGACCTAGAATGCTGAAATTGGGGATACACTCGATCCATTTTTGACCCACCAAATCAATTGGAAACTAGTTTCAAATCGTTTTGAGCAGTTCTGGAACATTGGGCAAATTTTAAAATTTGAAATTTGAAATTTGAAATTTCCGAAAACTTACAAGGGAACCTCTTGAGGTATCCGCCTCCGATTTGAACGGGACCGCGATTTTTGGAAAGAGCATGTTCTAAAACCCCCAAATCCAAATTTTCAGCTGCCCAAGTTCATTTTTCGATTATTGGAGAATTTTTGAAAATCCAAAATTGACTATTTTGGTGATTTATGCTTTTTTTAAAAAAGTACGTACTTGATCAGTAAAAATGTTCAAAATAAGTCCTAAAACTGATACTAACCCCCAAATCCAAATTTCGCCATTTCCAGCCATTCTGGAGCCTCCAGTGCGATTTTTAAATTTCTCCAGAATTTTGAATTTGCTCCAGAAGGCGTGAATATGAAGTTGGGCAGCTAAAAATCGAGTTGTGTGTTATACTCGATCTGTTTAACGAGTTTATCCACATTTGAGTCGATTCTGGAGCGGACGCCTCAAGAGTGCTTTTTTGACCAGCTTTTTTTCAAAATAAAACTATCCAAAAACCAAAAATTCCTCGTTTGTGAGAAAATTTTTGAAATTTGCGCGAATCGCTGTATTTCGTCATTAATTAACCACACTAGAGCGAATTTCGCCATTTCCAGCCTTTCTTGGGCCTCCCTTTTAATTTTAGGATATTTTTATCATGAAAAAAGCTGGTCAAAAACCCATCTCTTGAGGTGTCCCTTCCAGAATTGGCTCAAATGTGAATAAATTCGTTAAACAGTTCGAGTATAACACCCAACTCGATTTTTATCTGCCCAACTTCATATTCACGCCTTCTGGAGTAAATTCAAAATTCTGGAGAAATTGAAAAATCGCACTGGAGGCTCCAGAATGGCTGGAAATGGCGAAATTCGCCATGGTAGGGTTAGTTCATGACAAAATACTGCGATTCGGGTAAATTTCAAAAATTTTCTTGCAAACGGGAAATTTTTGATTTTTGAATATTTTTATTTTGAAAAAAAGCTGGTCAGAAAACCACTCTTGAGATGTCCGCTCCAGAATCGGCTCAAATGTGGATAGATTCGTTAAACAGGTCGAGTATAACACACATTTCGATTTTTAGCTGCCCAACTTCATATTCACGCCTTCTGGAGCAAATAGAAAATTCTGGAGAAATTAAAAAATCGCACTGGAGGCTCCAGAATGTCTGGAAATGGCATAACTCGGCCTCAGGGGGTTTGTTGTGTTCGAAATACAGCGATTCGTGCAAATTTCGAAAATTTCCTCGCAAACGGTAAAATTTTGGATTTCTTATTATGAAAAAGCTGGTCAAAAAACCAATCTTGAGGTTTCCGCTCCAGAATCGGCTCAAATGTGGATAAATTCGTTAAACAGATCGAGTATAACACACAACTCGATTTTTAGCTGCCCAACTTCATATTCACGCATTCTGGAGCAAATTCAAAATTCTGGAGAAATTGAAAAATAGCGCTGGAGCCTCCAGAATAGCTGGAAATGGCGAAATTTGGATTTGGGGGGTTAATATCAGTTTTAGGACTTATTTTGAACATTTTTACTGATCAAGTACGTATTTTTTTTTTAAAAAGCATAAATCACCAAAATAGTCAATTTTGGATTTTCAAAAATTCGCCAAAAATCGAAAAATGAACTTGGGCAGCTGAAAATTTGGATTTGTGGGAACATGCTCTTTCCAAAAATCGCGGTCCCGTTCAAATCGGAGGCGGACACCTCAAGAGGTTCCCTTGTTAGTTCAATTGAAATTGAAAACACGAAATTCATCCTGAACTCCTGATCCTGAAGCTTGATTTTAGCATACTGAGTCAACTGGACGTGATTTCGAGTAGGAATGACATCTTTCGACGAATATTTATTTCAGAGACTGCGAATCTACGAAAATCATATTGTTAATTTGACAATACCTGTGAAAAGCATAACAATAAGTTCAGAAAAGAAAAAACTCGTATAATTTCTAAGTGAAGATCCAGAATATTGTGAATAGAGAATAAGGATATGTTTCTTATAGGACGAATGATGAATGAACTAACAAAAGCAAGAGAGAATTTGAGAGTAGAGCCCTGCGCCGACAGCGAAATGATCGGCGGCGGCTACAGTACGCGCAGCACTGTGGCTGGCGGCGGAGCCGATTCCAGCCGAAGGTCTTGGCGGCTGCCAAAATTTTGCTCGGCGGCGGCTCAGCCGGCTACAAAGTTGAAATTTTGGGGTAATTTTTCGTAAATTTTAAAATTACCCCAAAATAAAAATTGGAAAGCAAAATCAAATTCAACTTCTCAAATGAAAATACCAATTTTTTCCGAGCTGAAAAGATTGGCTGTTTTTAATGACGAAAAGTTTTGATTTTTGTTTTTGAAAAAGTCAAAATATTCGAAAAATCCTCCTGAAATTTGCTGATTGAGTGAGTTGAGCCGGCTCAGCCGAGCAGATTACTCGGCGGCGGCTGCGGCGGCTGAAGTAATTTTTGAAACGGCGGCGGCGGCTTGAAAAATGTTTGAAAAATCGGTGGCGGCGGCGGCGCGGCGCGGCGGCGCAGGGCTCTATTTGAGAGTATTTCACTCAGTGGTGAAATTTAACATTTCCCCAACCTTTGTGCCTTATGAAGACAAAGAATTAGCTGAGCTAGATGGTTCGTTGGGAATTGCAGATTCTTCATTTATTTTTGTTGAATCTCGCAAGTCGCAACGCATACGAATAGATAGAGATACGAATGAAAATTAGAATTGGGAATAATGGAATTAAAAATAAAAACCTTGTTATGACGTCATTTGGGTTCGACGCGAACGACTGATTCAAAAGAATCGATGCTAGATTTTTCACAGAGTCGAAATTCGTTCACGTTCACGATTTTCCATTTTTCCACAAGAATTTTAATTTTATAAAGTTGAAAGTTGATCGATCGTTTAATTACGAAATATTCTCAGGTAAAGCTTCCTTCATTTACCAAAAGCAACATGAATTCGCAGTACTTCGGATTCGAAGATGAGGAAATCGTCGATACAGTTGAAACGATCGTAAGACCAACAATACCAGCAGCAGCTATTGCCAGAACTCCGATGAAAGTTCCAGCCAACTCGAGTAAAATATCAATTTCCGAAATTCAGGCTTTATTGGGCAAAGATCCGGCAGTCGAAGAGTCAACTTTGGATTCCACTTTGAACGAATCCAGCTTTTATGCCGATGAAGTACGTAATACCGATGCAAATAATACATTCGAACATTCCTTCCTCAATAAACTAAAAACTTATCTCACTCATCTTTTTCCTCAGGATACTTCAATCAATCAGTCTCAGTTGGATGCCACTATGGATGAAAGCTTCACAGCAGACGACGTAAGAATTATTTCTATCATGATAACCGAACGTTTTCAATTCGCTGACAACTTTTTCATGTTTGTTACAGTCAACTTTGGGTAACATCACCGTTGTAAATGGAAAACCAAGGAAAATCATCAAAGCTGAAAGGAAAACACGCAAAGCTTTAGCATCTATCGGCGATAATAACGAAGTAAAATCTAATTGCATTACATTATATTATAACGATATATGTAGTATTAAGCAGTATTCTAATCTACGAAACACTCCATATACAGAATCCTTCAACCCCTTCTACGCCGGCAAATAATTACAAGAAGCGTATTCCTCGAAGTGGTACTAAAAATAAAGAAAATCAGCCTCCTAAACGAGCCAAATCTGCGAAGAAAATTGATCCGGTGAGCTTCCATTCCTCTCCCTTTCCTCTCCTTATACTAGGTAATTTTCACAACCTCGTACAATTTCACGACTGTATTCTTTCTTTATTCAGGATGACGACTGTGACGAGTTGGCCGAGCAATTATTGAAGAAACGATTTCAAGAAATCGAAAATTACCAATTGGTTGTCGAGTAAGCTTCTGAAGCTGTGTACTTTATAATTGCCAAAAAAAACGAACTGATGAAGGTGCCATTTATCATTATGATTATCATACCAATGCGTTCATTAGTCATTTATTTTTAAGATATATTTCGCAAGGTTTAAGATTGCTCTAGTATTATTAATTCATAAATGTGATGAAGTTATTATTATACGAAATTCCTACCGAAAATTATCTCAGGTCGGTTTGAAAGTATTTTAAATTGTAATGTTATGTGATACTATTCTAGTTGCACTATACATGACAAGAGCGAAGTGCCCTGATCTCATCTGAGATATAATTGTTTTGCTCGTAATTTAGATTTTTTTAAATTAAGCTATTTTATAATTAATTTTACTACGTTTTTCTACTTCGTGATCGTTTATATTTTCTCCAGTTTGTATAATAAAATTGGCAAATTTTTGAAAAAGATTGTAATAATTTCTTCGAGTTTTGGAAACGTGTCATTGAGTATGATTTTTGCTTTAGTTGATCAGTTCAGTGCCTTCGGGTCTGCAGAGATTTATCATGGTTAGAAATTTGGAATTAGAAGCTCAGGGATCAAAAATTATAGATCAACGATTAATGATTGTTTTACTCGGTACAATGATGTGTTTGATGTGATCAACTTACCGGTACAAAATAATAACACTATGATTTTTTCAAACCACCTCAAAGTAAGCTCTACAGAAAATCAAAATCTGCCTTTGCAAAGATCAAAATATCATTTCCTCGTTCAAAATTGACAAATAGTTGAAAGAATGGAAAATGTTGATTCAAATTTTTCCAATTTTCGATGTAGAAGAACCATCGAAGGTGTAAAATGGACCAAATCGAGAACCTGATGAACAATATTATTCATACCAAGAGCATCAATTACTCAAAACGAAACCTCCAAGTCATTCAAATCGCATGAAAAAAAAGAATAAAATATTCGTACATATATTCAGTACATAAATACAGATTACATTCATAACGTACTCCTATAGCGCATACGCACCTTAATAATAATATTATGGTTTCGACGGTACAGGTTTATGTATATATAAAATTCGTACAGATGACCTTTGACAGAGGATGCTCGATAACGGGGAATTAAATTCGACGAATAAAGCTTACAAAAATGATACACATTTACAACGTAAAAGGTCACCTGGACTCGAAGAAGGAAGGGGGAAAAAAGCATTTAAAACGAATATTAAAATAACTGGAAAATCAAACAAAAAAAAACATATAATGAGGAGGAAATGACAGCTATAATGTAGTTTTAACGCCTCGATAAGGTAACATAATAATCGTATAATACAAAGTAACTAAGCATGGATGTGCTGATGAAAAAAACGAACTACCGATATTTATAATATTGGAATGTAGTTATCGATCTTGGCGCGATGTTTCTGAGCAACGCATTCGGATATCCAGACGATATTACGACACTCTTGCTCTTTCAGTTTCAAATACGAGTAGAACACTCCGAAATGGAACTGTTGTAAGAAGGCGAAAACGTTCAAATGTACTTCGTGTTCGAAGAATCGATCTTCCAGCGTTTTATCCGTAGGATTATTTCCGGCTCCTTCGAACAAAGCGCTATATTCGGTATAATATTCGGCGACAGCTTTAACCTGCTCGTAATCGTCGGCTCTGGCCAACGCAGCCAATCCATCGGGGTATAATTTACCACACCTCGGATACAGCTTGGCTCGATCGTCTTTGGTCAACTCGGTACCGAATGAATTAATGGTGATTATGATGGCTCTACGGTCAGCCTCGAATGATAATATTTCGCACATCGATTCGGCCGTCGTACCGCCCAGTTTTTTACAAAAGTCGTAAAACGCCTCCAGGTACGCTTTGTACAACGTGTTACGAATGATTTCGATATTCATTTCGTCTAAATCCTGTTCGCTGATGCAGTCTACGAAGAACGGAGCCAACGGAGTGTCTACCAGAACGGCGTTGTAAAGTTCGGCTGGCGTGGCTGCCACATGGATAGCTTCCATTTGCTCGAAGCTTCCAAGAGGATGGCATTTCGGTATCAGTTCGGATATCGGACGTTGATGCAGGGTACCAGTGATCAGCAGGATTATGTTATCGATCATGTAGCTGTACGTGATGTAATCCAAGAACGTTGATAAGGGTTCGACTGCGTGATTTCTCATGTGTTGGAACTCGATTACCAGTTTCTCGCGTAGTTTATCGTCGATTACCGATACAGCCAAAGGGCTGGGCTCATTGGCTAAGAAATTACCGTAATCTGTACCTTGTAGATGGAGTTTCAAGTCGTCCAAGGTTTCGCATTGCACCAAATTCAGGTAATCGGTTTTCTTCAAGATTCCGCACTTGAAACCTCGACATAAACCTTCGAGGTAACCGCCGTCGATGTTGAATAAACAGCCGTCCATTTTACTACAACAAACGTTCACTAAGAAGAGACGCGAATTTTGCTTTTATAAACGAATTTAGATGATTAATATTTAATTCGGAATAACATATTTTCAAGGAAAATAATATAAACACTACTCCACCCAACCTCGAAAATTGGGCAGCTGATGACAGATAACTGGAGCAAACAATGTTGAATTTTGGAGAATTCTGAAACGGTTCGAGTTTTACTTTGATAAATCGAAATTTTCACAAAATTTGGTCAATTTGAATGAAGTTAGAAGAAAAACTTTTGAATTTTGGTAGAAATTAATCAAAATAATATACAAGTTGAGGAGAAAATTTCGTGAGATCGAGAAAACATGAAATTTACAATGTCTCATTTTTTTCTGAAATGAATTTTTGAAAAGATCAGACTGTCAACACTGCATTATGGTGATGTTTTGTTTGTTTTTGTTTCTCACAGGTTCGCTAGTGTTTGAGAACATGAATATGAAAATTTTTATTTTTTATTTTTATAAAAACAAAATTGAAATTTATTTTCCTATCTAGGGGTGAAAAGTACTACTTTTCCAACCTCGCGAGAATCGCTCGGATGTAAAAATAAGTACTTTCCACCCTCGTTCAGGAAAAATTACTTCATTAAACTCGGAGAAAAAGTGATTTTGGACGAGGGTGAGGTTTGTGACCCGAACGAAGTGAGGGGAACAAACCTGGTACCACCTCTTGTGTTAGAATGGCCAAGTATTAGAATGGTCAAGTTGTAGAAAAAGAGGGAAAAAAAGGGAAAAATATTTTTGTTGCCAACCAGGGATGGAAGAGCCGGGAGCGAGCCGGAGCCAGAGTCTGAAAGAGCCGGATTTTTTGAGGAGCTAGAGCCAGAGCCAAGAGCCAAATAAATGAAAGTGCAGAAAAACATCACGAGCTCTCTTGCAAAAGAGCTCCTTAATCCTTATTTTACTCAAGAGAGCCATCATCATAAGGAGTCTTTAACCTGGAAAGAGCCAGAGCCGAGTGGGAGCCCACAAAATTTTTCAGGCTCTTTGGCTCCCTAAAAGTAGAGAAAAAAGTTGAAAAATGCGCACAATTTTATCAAAAATTCAACTTTTAACTCACATTTGTGAAGAAAATGAAGAATTTCTAAGTTTTTTTCCTCATTGAGAAATGAAATGAAAATAAATGCAGTGTATTTTCATTTTTTTTCATCGTTTTTCACGAATTTTGAACTCTAATTTAAAGAGCCAAGAGCCAGAGCCAGAGCTGGAGTGGGAGCCGAGAAATTGGAAGAGGGAGTCGAGAGTCAAAGAGCGGAGTCGGAAAGAATTGAGGAGCGAGCAAGGAGCCAAAGAGCTCATGTAAAGAAAAAGTGCCAAGAGCCAAGAGCGAGCCAGAGCTGAAACTTGCGGGGAGCTGAGCCAGAGCCAAGAGCGGGAGCCCTGAATTCAAGGCTCTTCCATCCCTGTTGCCAACCCACTTTGTTTGGAGAAGAAAATTTCGTAAAATAATTAAAATGAAAAGTAAAGCCCAAGTATTAGAATGGTCAAGTTGTAGAATAGTCAAGTAGTAGAATAGTCAAGTATTAGAATGGTCAAGTATTTGAAAAATAGGGGGAAAGAGCAATCTGTTATAAGAGGATGAGGAAGTGGTACTTAGACTTACTACTTTTTTGGATAATAGGGTACAAGGGTAGCTGTTTTCAGGGTTGGGGGGCGTTGTGTCCGCTCACCTCGGCTTTGCCTCGGTTGCGCGGGTCGCTTTGTTGTTCATACTATGTCTGTTAACTTCCCTCGGCCTTCGGCCTCGGTGAGTACAGTTTTTTAGAAACTACCGCAGGTACTGTCTACATACACGGTAATGTCCAGCCTCCGTCTGAACTCACCAAGGGGAGTAATGCTCATCGAATGAAATATAAATTTTAAACGGCTCGGCTTCGCCTCGCCTAATTCTCACATTCTCCGAGTCCATCCTGATATTTGTATTTTCTAACACTTGTCCATTCTAATACTTAACTATTCTACAACTTGACCATTCTAATACTTGGGCTTTACTTTTCATTTTAATTTACAAAATTTTCTCCTCCAAACAAAGTGGGTTGGCAACAAAAATATTTTTCCCTTTTTTTCCCTCTTTTTCTACCACTTGACCATTCTAATACTTGTCCATTCTAACACATGAGGTGGTCTCAACAAACCTCACCCTCGTCCAAAATCACTTTTTCGCTTTGACTATATAATACTGGACTGCTAGCAGTGATGAACGTGACGGGTCCAACATGTCCGTTCTATAAGGCTCTGTTCGCATCCTCTCTCACCGCACTTCAGTGGAATTCGCCCTAGTTGTTTACGCTCACTTGGGTGATTCCACTGAAGTGCGGTAAGAGAGGGTGCGAACAGAGCCTTATAAACCGGAATAACGTTATACATGTTGGCCTCGCGACGTTATCAAATTCGCGTGTAATTTAACTAAACTAGGTGCTAGCAGTCCAGTATTATATAGTCAAAGCTTTTTCGGCCCTCGTTGTGTAATATACTATTTATGTTTTATGCAATGCAATTTTTGGAAACAATTTTTTAATTTTGTAATTATATCCTTTAGTTTTACTGAAAGCAAATAGCAATTTGATTCATTGATTGTTTTTACATTTTTTGAATTTTTTCAAAAGCAAGTTTCAGTATTTCTATTTTTTGGTGTTTTTATAATATTGTGATTTTGAATTTCTGACAATTAATTTTCAACCGAATTTCATACAATTTTGCTACTTAGCTTAAATGAAATTGAAATTTCATTAAATTCTATTATTTATTCTTACTTCTTACGTACCTCGTAAATTTTAATGTACAGTGGTGTGAAAATTATTAGACTAGCGCAAATTTTCGCTACTACAAAAACACAAAAACCGATTTTTGCAACCATATCATTGACCACAAGGAACACTTTTTTTTAGTTTGGAAGCATTCGTTTACTTTTTAAAAAAATTTCGAATTGTAAAATGAAATTTCATCAATCATCAATCAGGAGAAAATCAGTTTTTCAGTAATAAAAAATTTAAAATTTCTAAATCTGGAAGTAATTAAACATGGATTCCGATTAAATGGACATCTATGAACCTCAGCCGATGTTGATTGACCATTTGGGAAACAAAAAAGTGAAAAAACAACAATCAATTTATAGTCCGAGAGAAGCGAGAATGAAAGCTGTTGAATAATAGTGACAATTTCACCGAGAACTTTGAATTTTCAAAACATAGAAGGAGATGAGGTTGTATGTACTTGTACATGTACAATGTACATTTACAATGTACATTACATCCCCATACCACCCTCGAACCCGCTTCTGTCAACCTACATTTTCATCTTGAATTCGCATTTTCAGTAGCTCGTAATAAAATTTTTAATGGCCCCAAAATTTTCCCCTGACCCTCGGAAAAAATTTGTACTCGGGGCCATTGGACCTCCTGCACCCCCTCATCCCTCCTTCCCACTACACCATTCGGAATGTCAATTATCATGTGAGGAGTTCTTACATTTTTAAATCTTATTGCCAGCACTGTGACGATATTATTCAGATGAGTAAATTGAAAGGAGCATTCAGAAGAAAAGAGGAAAAATCTAAAACGTGTTCAAATGAGATTGAGAAGAACCTGGTCAACACTCATTAGGTATTACGAATACAAAAACATTAGGTAGATATACCTATCTATTCTTTTTAATGGAAAAACATGGAATAAAGTTTCTTTGTTCGTACATTTTCAATTTTTTCTTCTATTGCAAGAAATCAACTGAACAATTTGAATCAAGATATTGATAGATACATATACATACGACATGACATGAGATATAATATAAAAAAATATGAAAAGTAACATAATACGCAATAGACAGTCTTTTAATTTAATTTTTAACCTCATGTCCGTTTCCGTTTGGCAGAGGCAGCACTCACTGATGGAACTGGAACCTCAGGTGATTCCACGGATTCCTCGACTTCATGTACTCCATTTACAACATCAAATAAGTGAGGATGTGTCAGAATCGTATTTTTCCACGACTGAGTTGACATGAGCTTCGCAGAGTGCCTTTTTATATAAAATATAACTTCTTTTCTTAATCGTTCTGCTGTATGTAAATCAGCAAAATATAACAAATCTAACGCGTTCTTTTCTGACAATTGCCTCAATATAATTTCTTCACAAAGTAGCTTCAGACAATCAACTTGATACTTGTCAGCTACTACGAGTAACTCTTTCACCATGTTTTTATCAGGAGTTTTGTCGGTATACATGTACTGTAGAAATTCTTGAAATACTTCGCAACTGATATCCGAGATATTCACCTCGCTGTTTCGACTTTCTTGCATATCGTGTTTGAACATGGCCTCAAGTACCGGACTACGTGCCGCTAAAATACTTTTGTGAGCAGCGTACTCTGTTCCATTCACTGAAAATATTACATCGACGAAGTTTCGACTACCCAATAAACGTTCCAAGCCTTTTGAAAGATTATCGGAAATTGTCGATCGTGCAATGGCAGGGGGTCGAAATAACTTGACGGATAGGTTATTCACAAACGTGAATTTCAATTCACACAGAATTACTAGCGTGTCATCTTTAAGTGATAATTTGCTATTTGGATCGGGATCTAGTAATGCCAACTTTGAAACGTACTGTAAACACTCATAATGCTTAATTTCCTTTGTAAACAAGTGATCGTATTCGCGAGAAAATAATTCATTTCCAGCACGATCTAATACAGAGAATTTCATTATGGCGAGTATCTCACGGTCATTGTCGCTTCGTAGAGATAATCCTACTCCGACATAATCATTGCGTTCCTGGTTTGGTTTTCCGATGAACAGACTCCAGCTCCACTTATATTCAGGATAATTGGGGGCTTTGAATGTAGGCGATTCCAGAGTTCCAGTTACTTTACAGTGATATTGTTTGAAAGATTTTATGGTCCACAAGTGAGAGAATTTTCCCCAGTTGACTTCAACGACACAATAACGATCTAGAGCTGAAACTTCTATTTTCGAACATGATGTAGAAGAGTAAGAAGTTGACTGATTCATCTCTATCGCAGCGCAAGTACAGTAATTTTTTCAATCTCTAGGTAGATACAACAGAAAATAACCGGCATATCACATTCACAAATCTTTTACAAAATGTTGAATGCTGATGTTTCTGCGTTCAGTGAGTTCTGATATAAAAAATTATACTGATAAGAGTGTGATACAAACAAGATTAGACAAGCATCTAGGGCCACTGGCCAGGCACTTGAGCACACTCCCCGTCCCGTCGCCAACTAAAACACCCTTCGTAATACTTTGCACCGGCAGGTTCGCTTGTGTATGTGTTTGAGGTTTGAGAATAAAAAATGAAAATGAAATATTAAAAATAAATAATTAGGTATTAATTTCAGAAATATTGGAAATTTGAAGAATACTGAAGCGTCGGAGGCGATATTATTCTGAGTAAACTGGAAAGAGCATCCAGAAGAAGGGGGAAAATCTAAGATGTGTTCAAAATTTCGGGCTCTGCAACTACAAATTTAGAAAAGTACATTAAAATACACCTTTTTCAAAACAGCCTTTTGGCTCAATTCATTTGCAATAAAAAGTTTTCAAAATTTCATGATGAAACCCTTTACATTTTTTGAAAATCTTTGACCAACATTCTGATATGATTAAGTCTGATCAAATCATACTGGATCTGATCAGCATTGAACAAATCAACTCTAATTAAAACTTTGATCTGATCACTGATCATCTCCAATTCATTCTACATAGGTACGTGAAAATATATACCGTAAAACGAGGTGAAGCGGTCCTTTTTTAGAGGTTTTGTTCAAATTTCTTCCCCCCAAATAAAGCTAGAAATGTGGTTTTGGTCTTAAATTAAAGGTATATCATTCAGGAATACATGAACAAATTTTTATTTTTTTTGGTCCCATACCACGGATCTGAGATGCATTTAAAGAGGGGTCCGCGGTAGGTCAGGAGATGGGGTGGAGTGGTCCTCGACTTTGTTATGGTTTGTAGCACAAAATATGAAAAATATTGGTTTGAAATATTTATGTGGGCTGGTAGAAAATTTCATTGCGAACATTTTGGTGTATTAACATTTGGATTTGAGTGAAACTGAACCGATTTATGTGAGAAAAAACACTGACCAAAAATTTAAAAATTTTGCAAATTGATAACTCCTTGATAGCGTTTTCAAGACCACGTGGCGAATAATCAGTTCTGTTTCTGACTCAAAAGTCAATGTATGCTGGTAGAGAATTTGATTGCGAACATTTTGGTGTATAAACATTAGGATTTGAGTAAAACGGAACCGATTTATGTGAAAAGAAAACATCAACTTGAAAGGGTATAGGAGGATAAGGTACGGTTTTGGGCCCAAAAATGGATTTCGACGGGGGTCACCCCAAAGGTTACCCATGATGAGAAGATACGCTGAAAAAATTTTCAGACCCCCAGACCTTTTTTTTTGGGGGGGGGAGGGGCCAAAATGTGTTTTTTAAACTTTATTTTCCAGTTTTTCGTCAAATGTAAATGAAAATTTCGCGCTTTTTCATATCGATTCTTAAGGGTGAGGGGAAGCCCCTGAAATTTTTTCAAAATTTTTTGGACCATTTTTCACCAAATTGTGGCGTTTTGAAAATTTTGAGCGGCCATTTTGTAAAGAAGTTGCGGAGGTACAGTCACCATTTTTTTTCCTAAAATACGTTATTTAGTCAAGATTATACCATAAAAGTTTCAACGAGTTTGAGTTGGTGCAACATTGTCAAAAAAAATAAAAACTGACCACGCGTCATATTTGCCGGGGGTTGGGCATGGTAGTCCACGGCGCTATCGTGGGAAGTTACGTAGCGTTCGCGCGCGTTACTGTCGTTCGTGGTTGTCTCGTAGTCCAGTCAAATAGGGGGGAAAAATGGGTGAACCACATACTCGTTATTCCGATCAAATATTTTTTGGTGAATATTGTCAAGAGTAGTGTGGTGAACAACATATTAAAATCCCCCCTACCCCTCCCAAAGTGGATCACACCCCTTCAAAATCAGTTATTCGTCAAAAACTTCTAAAATATCAACTTTCGAGTAGAATGAGCTTTGTGATCATTTTATGTCCTCTCAAATACCTATCAAATGATCTATCAACCAACTCCCTAGCCCCAGGGGGTGGCGCTACGATCCCTCGAAGTGATGTAATTTTTAGAAATGGCCTCCGAGAGCTTTTGGGTTGATATTTGCATGTTAGGTAGGTAGGTAGGTAGGTATGTACTAGGTAGCTAGAGGTACTAACGAGGAACTTCCGCATGGAAAGTTTCAGATCTCTAGACCCCTTCATACAAATTTTGAAAAACATCCTTTTTCTGGAATTGGAATAAAAATTATTTTCTCAGCCCCATGTGAACCAATTTTTCTCATTTTTAAGTATGTTGTAAACATTTGTAAGGGGTGTACCCATAAGAAATTTCAACCCCCTCCCTTCATATTTACCCCCTCATAATGACGTTATGATACTGGTGTCGTTCGAACCTCCCAAGCACAAATGTTGCGTCAGATTTTGTTTCACACCTACCCGGCCCCTGTAGAAGCTCCGGAGGGGCTGGGTGCGAGTAAAACGAAATCTGACGTTTGTATTTCCATTCAGGTAGTTCGGTTCACTTGAAAACTACACCAATATTATAAAATTTATTTCAAAAATATTAAAAATTTAGGAGGAGGCTGAAGGAGTGAAGACACTTGGGGTGGGGGGGGGGACTTGATGAGTGCAGCAGAAAATCTGACGTCATATTCGTGCTTAGTGGTATCGAATCATGAGGAAACGACACCTCACTCATTAATAGTTAATTCTCCCAAAATACTCATTTTACGCCCCCCCCTCTATGACTCGTTTTTTCAAATTTTCACCATGACGGACGCGCCAAAAAAAAAATTACGAAAAAATATATGATATTGAGGGGTCATAAATACATCCAAAAAGCATGTTTAGAAAATTGTTCCTCGCAATTTTCATTGTTAAAAAATATGAAATAAGACGAAAAAACGTCATTTTGAGGGGTATATATGAAGGGAGGGGGTTGACATTTCTGACGATATTCACCAAAAAATATTTGATTGGAATAACGAGTATGTGGTTCACCCATTTTTCCCCCTATTTGACTGGACTACGAGACAACCACGAACGACAGTAACGCGCGCGAACGCTACGTAACTTCCCACGATAGCGCCGTGGACTACCATGCCCAACCCCCGGCAAATATGACGCGTGGTCAGTTTTTATTTTTTTTGACAATGTTGCACCAACTCAAACTCGTTGAAACTTTTATGGTATAATCTTGACTAAATAACGTATTTTAGGAAAAAAAATGGTGACTGTACCTCCGCAACTTCTTTACAAAATGGCCGCTCAAAATTTTCAAAACGCCACAATTTGGTGAAAAATGGTCCAAAAAATTTTGAAAAAATTTCAGGGGCTTCCCCTCACCCTTAAGAATCGATATGAAAAAGCGCGAAATTTTCATTTACATTTGACGAAAAACTGGAAAATAAAGTTTAAAAAACACATTTTGGCCCCTCCCCCCCCAAAAAAAGGTCTGGGGGTCTGAAAATTTTTTCAGCGTATCTTCTCATCATGGGTAACCTTTGGGGTGACCCCCGTCGAAATCCATTTTGGGGCCCAAAACCGTACCTTATCCTCCTATACCCTTTGAAAATTTTTTAGGTTGATTATTCATTGCCAGTCTCCTCAAGATCGCGTAGAGAGTAACTACAGTCCTGTTTTTGACTCAAGGGTCGATATGGGCTTGTAGAGAATTTCATTGCGAACATTTTGGTGTATCAATTTTTGAATTTGAGTGAATCTGAACCAATTTATGAACAATTTTGCGAGAAAAAAGAACATGACTGTAAATTTAAAAATTTTGCAGGTTGATAACTCCTTGATAGCCTCCTCAAGATCGCATGGAGAGTAATTATAGTTCTGTTTTTGACCCAAAGGACGTGCAGAATTACGCCCTATTACATCTGAACAGTCCAAACATGTATTTCTGTGCAAATGAACTTGCTACCTACTAAAATTATATCCTATGTGGAAAATTTGTAAATTTTTGGTCAATGTTTTTTTTTCACAAAATCTTTCCTAGATCAGTTCAATTCCACTCAAATTGAGATGTTGATATATCAAAATGTTCACAATTAAATTCTCTACCAGCACATATAAATTTTTAAACCAAATACTTCTCACATTCGGCGGTACAGCTCATAGTTTTTGCCATAACAAAATTATCACTGATTTAGGTTGGCACGAGCGAAAGAACACCGAATTCCTACTAGAGGTAAGGCTACTATAAACTTCGTTATGGGTAAGGACAGCCGCCATTGCACATCCAAAAAATGGATAAACATGTTATCTTATCATACGTATGCATACAATTATTCGTGTATAAAATGCAACTTTTTCGATTGTTCGCGGGTTCGGATGAACTTTCATGAGGTCTCAAATTAAAGACGATGAAATTCCCTATCGATTGGTGTTAAATTTTTATCATTTCGCGTAAAAATAACGATTTTATGAATACTTTTATTTTACTGATTTTTGCATACTACGTACGTCATCTTTAAACTGAAAATACTCGAAATTTTCAGCGGACACATAGGTATTTTAATACGGCAAAATGTTCGTTATTTTATCCTCTTTAAAATGAGCTATTACCGAAAGCTCTACATGCAACCGTTCAAAAGTTTTGGAAGTTTTAAGTTGCGAAAACAAGCTGCGGATGGTAAGTATTGAACTTTGAACTAACATTACTCGAAATTTTCAGTGGACACATAGGTATTTTGATACATCAAAATGTTCGTCATTTTATCCTCTTTAAAATGGGTGTTTACCGAAAGCTCTACCTTCAACCGTTCAAAAATTTTTGAAGATCAAAGTTGCGAAAAGTGGTTACTGATCAAAACTATAACTTACTGATAACACATTGATAACCATAATAACACAATTTGACCACTTTCCGCAACTTTGAAGTTCAAAAACTTTTGAACGGTTGAAGGTAGAGCTTTCGGTAAACACCCATTTTAAAGAGGATAAAATGACGAACATTTTGATGTATTAAAATACCTATGTGTCCACTGAAAATTTCGAGTAATGTTAGTTCAAAGTTCAATACTTACCATCCGCAGCTTGTTTTCGCAACTTAAAACTTCGAAAACTTTTGAACGGTTGCATGTAGAGCTTTCGGTAATAGCTCATTTTAAAGAGGATAAAATAACGAACATTTTGCTGTATTAAAATACCTATGTGTCCACTGAAAATTTCGAGTATTTTCAGTTTAAAGATGACGTACGTAGTATGCAAAAATCAGTAAAATAAAAGTATTCATAAAATCGTCATTTTTACGCGAAATGATAAAAATTTAACACCAATCGATAGGGAATTTCATCGTCTTTAATTTGAGACCACATGAAAGTTCACCCGAACTCGCGAAAAATCAAAAAAATTACATTTTTTATATGGAAAGTTATATGCATACAGATGCATTCTAATGTTGTTGTGTTCAAGGTTGGATGCAAGATGTCGGCTGTCCTTACCTGTATGAAATTATAGTAGCCCTACTAGAGGTCCGCTTCACACACCCCAACCGCTTCACCCCATCTTACGGTACTTACTCCTATCACCTTTCAAGGGCATATGCTGCTAACTGTAAATAATGTCTAAAATTAAATAAACGACTCAAACATTGAAAAATAATTCTATATTTGATTATTGTTGCTTGGTTCTTAATCTAGTACAATCACAGGCAGAATATCATAATACGTGTTGCATTATTATGATTCAGAGTATAGTAAGTATTATATAGGTATGAATTTCAGTTGGTATCATCAGTTTGAGCGGTGTTAATAGAAGCCGCGTAGAAAATAGTAAAACAAAAAATAGGTAGGGTAAACGAATCTCAAAATTATCGTGATTTTTTTTATTTTTGTAGAAATTATATTCTCAAGATCTAATTGAATCGTATTACGTATTTGCTACTTTTTCAATGCTTATAAATTTGCGCAATAATGCCTCGAAGTGAATACACATATATTACACTTATTTAAATTTAAATACGAATGGAATACATTTTTGTACGACTTGATTCAATTCAATTCATTTTTATATAGGTACCTATTCGAGGGGGATTTCCAACATGGCGGATTCATTTATTTTTAAACATCCATTTTGCCTTTTTTTAAAGTGAAATTTCACATGCCCATTTTTTAAACCAAAATAATAAATTTCAAAAACTCATCATGTCGTATTTTTCAAAAATAATTTACGCAATACGAAATTTGTCCGGAATCGATCTCAATCGAATCATTAAAAAAAATATTTTGAAAATATCCCTCCTTTTTCTACCACCAATAAAAACACAACCGCACCAATACAACTTTTCAAACCATTTCTTACCTTTATAAATTTTCAATCAGTGATAAGGGCAACAAATTGTACATCAGATTAAACGACTCGTTCTTGGGATAAATAAAATCTAAACAAATCAGAAAAAAAAAGACAAAATTTACCATCAACATCAACGAAAAATAATGTAAACAACCCGCCACCAAAATACACAAATAAGGCATTATAGAATCTTTGGAATTTGAACAAATTTTTTTTTTTGAGCAAGAGCGACTACGACTACAAAATTTTCTTAAAATTATAACAAAATACAATGAACTAAAAAAAAAACAAAAACATCTCCAAGGTAATTCGTCATCATTAATCAAGGTCTAACCAAACAACCAATTCAATCAATGAGATGTTTATCAACAAAAACAAAACAAAAAAAAGAATAACAACTGATTTTTCATTAGAAAAAAAATGAGATAACGAGAAAAAAAATTTACACTATACAAGTATCGTTTAAATGCCAGTGAACAATGCGTTATTTATAAAGAGGGTGCTCTTCAATTTTCAAGCAGTTACAGCCAGAGCGAAATTTTAAACAAGGGTTTTTTGTATATAACTTTATACACACCACATTTTTATAATATTGCAATTGCTTATATAGAAAAAATTCTTATCATATTATATTACAAAATTACGTAAAAACAATATCATTTAGAAAAAAAAATAGTACAATGACAATATCATAAATCATAAGCATGTTTTTTTTTTTTTGGTAAAAAAAAGAAATTTATACAAAACGAAAAATCAAGAAGAAAAAGGTGCATGTTCATCTTTCGATAGATGTAAATATTGCGAATGATTTTAACCATCGGATAAGAAAATAAAAATGATATAAACTCAATACATACAAATAGATAGGTATAAGTATTATTTTATAAGTAGGTATATGGATTCTTTTTTACGCATTGTTCGCGCGTGCATTAAAAAAACTTGCCTGTTACCTTCTTTTTCTTTCCCATACTTGGAAAATTACGGAGGTGTTTAGTTTTATTACAGGAGAATTAATTCGATTGGTTTTCAATTTTCTTCCCACTGGGTCATTCTGACTTGAGTCAAATCCGTCACATTTTGGGTTCAGGTTCTACGATTTCGATTGAAATTGTAGGTTTTTTGCGTTAGAAAAAAAGAAAACTAGTCATCATTGTCGTCCCATCCCTTCTTGGGGCAAATAGAGCGGATAGGGGAGAATTTTTTATTCGCTTGTTGAAATATTTGCCAAAATTTTCGAAACTTTCAAGTTGAGCTTTTTTTTCAAAGCTGGATTTTCAAAAGCTTGCCAAATTTTGGAGCTTTAATTTTTAAAAAATCGAAAATAATTCAGGAAGGGTACATTTCAATGATGATATTTACATCAACGAATTTTTTATTATGGAATTCTCGAAACGGAGGAGGGGGTATGGAGCCCCAAAATTTTGGTCAAGATGGAAAAAAATGTCAAATATCGAATGACATATCGTTTTACACGTTTTCAGGTACGCTGAATACGAATATTAACTCATTTTTTTGATTCGACCCCCCAACGCCTCCACTGCCCCCTCAAATTTTCTGAAAATTCAAAAAATCGTGTGACATATGGTTTGTTTGGTTTTAGAAGGCGTTGAATACGAATATGAACTCATTTTTTTGATTCGACCTTCCCCCCGACACCCCCACTACCGACCCTTCAAATTTTCTGAAAATTCAAAAAATCGTGTCACATATGGTTTGTTAGGTTTTTGAAGGCGTTGAATACGAATATGAACTCCTTTATTCGATTCGACCTTCCCCCCCCCCCGACGCTCAACATGGTCCCTCAAATTTTCTGAAAATTTAAAAAATCGTGTGACATATGGTTTATTAGGTTTTCGAGGGCGTTGAATACGAATATGAACTCATTTTTTTGATTCGACCTCCCCCCCCCCCCAACACCCCCACTACTGAACCTTCAAATTTTCTGAAAATTCAAAAAATCATGTGACATATGGCTCAATAGGTTTTCGAGGGTGTTAAATACGAATATGAACTCATTTTTTGTGATTCGACCCCCCCCCCATCTCCGACGTCCCCACTAGCCCCTCAAATTTTCTGAAAATTCAAAAAATCGTGTGACATATGGTTTGTTAGGTTTTTGAGGGTGTTAAATACGAATATTAACCTCATTTTTTTGATTCAACCCCCCCTGACGCCTCCACAGGCCCATCAAATTTTCTGAAAATTCAAAAAAATCGTGTGACATATGGTTTGTTAGGTTTTCGAGGGTGTTGAATACGAATATGAACTCATTTTTTTGATTCGACCTCCCCCCCGACACCCCCACTACTGTCCCCTCAAATTTTCTGAAAATTCAAAAAATCATGTGACATATGGCTCAATAGGTTTTCGAGGGCGTTAAATACGAATATGAACTCATTTTTTGTGATTCGACCCCCCCCCCATCACCGACGTGCCCACTAGCCCCTCAAATTTTCTGAAAATTCAAAAAATCGTGTGATATATGGTTTGTTAGGTTTTCGAGGGTGTTAAATACGAATATGAACTCATTTTTTTGATTCGACCCCCCTAACGCCTCCCCTGGCCCCTCAAATTTTCTGAAAATTCAAAAAATCGTGTGACATATGGTTTGTTAGGTTTTCGAGGGTGTTAAATACGAATATTAACTCATTTTTTTGATTCAACCCCCCTGACGCCTCCACTGACCCTCAAATTTTCTGAAAATTCAAAAAATCGTGTGACATATGGTTTATTAGGTTTTCAAAGTGACTGAATAAGAATATCAGCTCATTTTTTCGATTTGACCCTCATAAAGCCTTCCATTGGACTCAAATTTTCTACAAATTGAAGAAGTCGCGTAACACACGGTTTATATAAGGTATTTGGGTCAGCTGAATACGAACATCGGCTTGTTTTTTAGATTCAGCGCCTCTAACTCCCACATTGGCCACTAGAGCTTCCCAAAAATTGAAAAAATTCTGCGTCGTACGATTTATTAGGTGTTTAGATGGACTGATCACGTTGAGAGAATTATTCTCATAATTTGACTCCTCTTCTCAACATCACATTTACTGAAATTTTTTGAAAAAAAAAGTTTTTTGTACTTGGGGTCGGCCATTTTTTCAATACTTCTTCCTTTGTGGTCCCATTAGGAAGTTCTGAGGAGGTCAAATCACAAAAATGAGTTGATATTCACATTCAACGTCCTCAAAAACCTAATAAACCACATGTTACACGATTTTTTCAATTTCCAGAAAGGTTGGAGGGAACAATGGGGTCGTTGGAGGGGGTCCAATCAAAAAAATGAGTTCATATTCGTATTCAGCGCCCTCAAAAACCTAATAAAACATATGTCCCACGATTTTTCAAATTTTCAGAAAATTTTAGGGTTCAGTGATGGCGTAGGGGGAGGAGGGGGAAGTTGAATCAAAAAATGAGTCAATATTCGTATTCAGCGTTCCTGAAAACGTTCAAAACGATACGTCACTCGACATCTGACATTTTTTTACACTTTGATTTCAATTGCCAAGAAAGTTTTCGAGCCCATGAAGGACTTTCGAGGGGTCGAATCAAAAAATTGAGTTCATATTCGTATTCAGCGCCCCCGAAAACCTAATAAAACATACGTCACACGATTTTTTCAATTTTCAGAAAATTTTAGGGGTCAGTGGAGGCGTGAGGGGGGGTCGGATCAAAAAAATGATTTGATAATCGTATTCAGCGGTCGCGAAAACGTATACAACGATATGTCACACGATATTTCACCTTTTTTTACATTTGACCAAAATTTTGATGCTTACCCCCTCCGCTCCCCCCTCCTCTTCACTTTTCTCATAATCTTGCAAACCACGTGACAAAAATTTCGAAATTTCAACTGCTGAATAAAAAATAATCCCACCCAGTCGCTCCAAAGGGGAGTCCGGGGAGGGGGCAACGATGACGATTTTCTGTCTTTCGTAATACACAAAGAAACCCATAAAGGAGTTCTGAGGAAAATTTGGGGAACCTAAACCCAAAAATAGGCTAATCTGATACGAAATGACCCTCCTACAAATTACATTACACGCGATTTATTTTCGATTTTTTTTTTTAACTTTAATTGACATAATACAATAACTCGTTTACATTTTAGGTATTTTTTATTCTGCTATAGGTGTACTCGAATCTGTCAAGTGTCAATTGTCATCGGCGGCGGTCCAACAAAATACTTAGATCAAGTACCCAAACGGTTTCTCGACTACCGCAGGTACCAAGGTAACTCATTAAGGTAACAAATGATAATAGTATAAGTAATTTTGTAATCTCGGAACAAAAACTCAGAAAAAATATTAAAAAATAAATAAAAATAAGCGCAATAAATTTCGTGTTTGTTCCAATATACTCGTAGGTATAGTATAAGTATAGTCTACACGCGAAATCAATTGACATAAGCATTACACGAGATTGTAACGTACGCGATTAATTTCCCCTCCCAAAAAAAAAAAAAAGGGCCTATATACAAAATTCTCACGAAAAGAAAATCATCAAGGAGCGTGAATCGAAGTACATTTTTATAAAAGACTTGTGAAAGCGAAAAAATTCACGATTGTGCTGTTTCATATTTATAGTACATTATAGTGTGTGCGTTTATGTAGTCCAATGCAGACATTACGTATAGTATAAGTACACATTCGGTCGACGACGAGGAAATAAAAATAAAAAATTAGCCGTATTTTAAAGCCATTTATACGCGAAAAGAAATGCAATGCGGATGACACAGACGCGGCCGGGCATGGGCGCAAGGAAAACATGGTGTAATTTTTTTCACCCCTTTGATTTCATTTCAACTTTCAACACTATACGACGAAGACCATGGAAGATCCGCGTCGGTCGGTGTCCCCATTATAGTAAATATCGATATTTTTTATAGCGAGCTGAACCATTCAAAATATCTGTAGATTAGTTCGAACGAGATAGGTTGATTTTTCGCTGATTTGTGTCGGTATTTAAATTGGTACGTGAGGAAGGGTGAAGAGAGGGAATTTTTACAGAATTTTTTATGATTCTGAAACGAATCGTTTGAAATCTGCCAACTTCCATCGAGAACAGTCACCTGCATCTCACAACCAGATTTCCAGCTGACGAAGTTGATTTTTCAATTTTTGGCTAAAATTTTTGACACTGAACGAGGAAAAAATCTGGTTAGAATAATCTACGAGTATAAATCGATTTGTGTGATAAAGTCCACTTCCATAATAGGTTGTCGCTGTTTATGAGCAATTCAGGAGCTTTCAGCAGAAGTTCACCCCTTCCCAGCCATGTTCAAGAAGAAATTGAATTAGTTAAAAGTAACCTCGTGACCAGCCAAAATGGGTTAAAATTTCGCTAGAAATTCAAATATTTCGATTAAAATGTTTTTTGGGCACTTTTGAGGAATTTTCAGCCCAAAGTGATAAAATGAGTTAAAATTCCCAGAGAAATACGAGGTATTTTGAAAACAATATTTTAAAAGCATTTTAGAAGACTTTTGCGCCGGACATTTCGCCATCATCATCATGTTTCAAAAGCTCAAAGCTTCCAAGTTTATCGAGTGACAAATTTTTTTTTCAAAATTTTTTAAAAACTCATTTCATTACCTACAAAACGGCTGATCTGATTTTAATGAAACTTGAAATCTCACAAAAAGCCTCCACCATTTCTAACGAAACGTTTATTAACAAGTTGATCTGCTTTCAAACGAATTGTTTACCTGTAAATTGATTCATTTCTCAGTGAATTGTTCGAGAGAGTGTTAATTCATTTAAGGGAATCATTCATAAACGAATTGATTAAGTTTTTGAATGAACCATTGGCTAATGGAATTATTCGCCAATGAAATTGATCAATGCTTTTATTTATGAATCAATTCATTCACGAATGATTCACCTAGAAATATTCAATTCGTTCGCGAACAATTCATTAAAAAATTATTCAATTCATTTGCGAATGATTCACCACCAAATTGATCAACTCGTTCGTGAATGATCCACTAAAAAATATTCGATTCGTTTGCGAATGATTCATTAAATTGAAAATTTTAATCAATTCCTTCGCGAATGATTCTGTGATTCATTAAATTAAAAAATCAATCAATTCGTTCGCGAATGATTCATTAAATTAAAAAATTTATCAATTTGTTCGAAAATGATTCATCAGAAAATATTCGATTCATTCGCGAACGATTCATTGAAAAATTATTCAATTCGTTCGCGAATGATTCACCAAAAAATATGCAATTCGTTCGCGAATGATTCACCAACAATTAATCGATTCGTTCGTGAAGGATTCACCAAAAAATATTCGATTCGTTCGCGAATGATTCACTAAAAAATTCAATTCGTTCACGAATGATTCATTGAAAAATTATTCAAATCATTCGCGAATGATTCATCAACAAATCAATCGATTCGTTCGTGAATGATTCACCGAAAAATATTCAATTCGTTCGCGAATGAGTCACCAAAAAATATTCGATTCGTTCGCGAATGATTCACCGGAAAATATTCAATTCGTTCGCGAATGATTCATTGAATTAAAAAATTTACCAATTTGTTCGCAAATGATTCATCAAAAAAAATTCGAATCATTCGCGAACGATTCGTAAAAAATTAATCAATTTGTTCGCGAATGATTCATTGAAAAATTATTCAATTCGTTCGCGAATGATTCATTGAAAAATTAATCAATTCGTTCTCGAATGATTCATTAAATTAAAAAATTTATCAATTCGTTCGTGAATGATTCACCAAAAAATATGCAATTCGTTCGCGAATGATTCATTAAAAAATCATTGAATTCGTTCGTGAATGATTCGATAGAAAATTATTCGATTCGTTCGCGAATGATTCGCCAACAACTAATCAATTCGTTCGTAAATAATTCACCAAAAAATATTCGATTCGTTCGCGAATGATTCATTAAAAATTATTCAATACGTCCGCGAACAATTTATTGAAAAATTATTCAATTCGTTCGGGAATGATTCACTAAAAATTATTCAATTCGTTCGTGAAAGATTCACCAAAAATTGAGTAAATGAATCGATTCGTTCGCGAACGAGCCACTCAGACAAAATAATCAATTCGTTCGTGAATTTTTTATCAAAAATTGAGTAAATAAATCGATTTATTCGCGAACGAGTCACGTATACGAATCAATTCGTTCGCGAATGATTCACCAAAATTTCAATTCGTTCGCGAATTATTCAGTAACTAACCTATTGAACAATTCGTTCGCGAATGATTCATGAAATTAAAAAATTAATCAATTCGTTCGTGAATGATTCACCAAAAAATATTCAATTTGTTCGCGAATGATCCACCAACAGTTGATCAATTCGTTCACGAATGATTCACCAAAAAATATTCAGAGTAGCAAAAAGAAAGAAAAATAACACATTTTGACTTGATCATAATTGCACGTTAAAAACACATCGACACAACGTTTCGGCACACGGTGCCTTCATCAGGTGTACACTAAGACTAACTAGGTATATCTAATAAGTGAAAATACGTACGACGAAATAGCAAGCAACGAGATAAATTATTGGTCATACTTGACATATTTATCCACGATGTTGCTGACATCTCGTTTGACTGTAGAGCCATATTTCTCGTAAATCCACTTATAGACCATGTCTTCCTGAAGATTTAAGACTGAGAGCCAACACAGTATTAAAGTTAAAAAAAAAATCATTTAGAAAAAAAAACCAAGTATCAAATGTGGATAAATATGTCAAGTATGACCAATAATTTATCTCGTTGCTTGCTATTTCGTCGTACGTATTTTCACTTATTAGATATACCTAGTTAGTCTTAGTGTACACCTGATGAAGGCACCGTGTGCCGAAACGTTGTGTCGATGTGTTTTTAACGTGCAATTATAATCAAGTCAAAATGTGTTATTTTTCTTTCTTTTTGCTACTCTAAAATTTGATACTTGGTTTTTTTTTCTAAATGATTTTTTTTTAACTTTAATAAAAAATATTCAATTCGTTCGCGAATGATTCATTAAATTAAAAAATTTATCAATTCGTTCGTGAATGATTCACCAAAAAATATGCAATTCGTTCGCGAATGATTCACCAACAATTAATCAATTCGTTCGATCGTTCGTGAAGAATTCAACAAAAATCATTCAATTCGTTCGCAAATGATTCACCGAAAAATATTCAATTCGTTAGTGAAGCATTCACCAAAAAATATGCAATTCGTTCGCGAATGATTCATTAAAAAATTATTCAATTAATTCGCGAATGATTCACCAACAATTAAGCAATTGCTTTCGAATGATTCACCTAGAAATCAATCAATTCGATCGATTCGATTGTAAACAGATCAATTGCTATAAAAATGTTTCAAAACAAGTGAATTAAATTCGTTCTTAAAAGATGTTTACTTGAAGAAGAGTTGGTCTGTAACGCAACCTATCAAAGTGGGCTAAAATTTTACAAGGAATTAAAATACTTTAACAAAATGTATTTTCAAGCAATAGATATTTTTTGGAATTTTTTGAAAAATTTGTCAAGCAGCTTCTCAAAATAAGCTTAAGTTTCGCGAAAAATCGAAATACCGAGACGAAAATATTGTTTTGAGCGACTTAGAAGAATTTTCAGCCCAAAATTTAGTCATGACTTTCAGTTTGTTTGAAAAAAATGTCACGCTATCTAACGAAAGGGGTTAAAAATTATCAAAAAAATTAAATATTTCGGTGAATTTCAAATCCAACATTGGGTAATAATTTTCCAGGGATGTCTAGCCAATGGGATTGGCTAAAGCTAACGGCTAAAGCTAAAAAAATTTAGTGCTTTGGCTAAGCTAACGGCTATTGGCTAATGTCTCTTCATTGGCTGGCTATTGGCTGGCTATTAGCTGGCTAATTTTATGATTTTTTAAAAATCGAGTGACCCCTCTAAATACTCCTCTAAATGAGCACATTCCCATTATAGATATTATTTATAGTTTTAGGAAATGATTATTATTTCACAAACGTGAATCACAATTATTCGCATTCACTCATTATTTGATTATATTCATAAACTGATTTTTCACTAATTTTCTGGAACACAACGATCATTGAAAAAAATTCAGAAAAAAAAACCGGAACCGCCAATGTCAAACTACTTTTTTGGTCTTTTGCTTTTGATTTTATTACGAATTTTAAAATTTTAATTTTTTTTACCCACAGGAAACCCATTTCCTCACCTAATTATTTTCAATTTTAGCCAATCATTTTTAGCCAAAATCAATTGGCTAAAGCTGGCTAATGGCTAAATTTTTTCTTGATTGGCTGGCTAATGGCTAATGGCTAAACGTCAAAAATTCAATAAGCTAACGGCTAATGGCTAATGGCTATTGGCTAGCTAGACATCCCTGTAATTTTCACAACATTTGAAAAAGTGTCACGTGACTTCTCAAAATATAGGTATTAAAATTCGGCGAGTGATTTAAATATTGCAACGAAATCATTTTTGAGCCATTTTGAAGAATTTTGAGCGTAAAATGAAGTATGCCATTCTTTTTAAATCCCAAAAATCATCAGTAAATTTTGAACTTGAAATTTTTCAAGAATCTTCCAAACAAGTTTTGATATAGATTTTTTGAACTTTTTGCAAAATTTTAATACGTAAAATTAGGTCATAATTTTTTGCCCAGTTCCATCAAATTTCAAGTAAAAATTTGGAAAACGACTCACCTTACTCACATGATGATAAAACTCATCAAAAAATGCATAAGAAACAAAATATTTGTAGTCAAATTTGAATTATGTTTTTATTAGAAATATACCTATGCATCAAATAGGCGTACAGAACGTTACAAAGTAGAGGGGAAAATACTTAATTAATGATTATTAAAAAATAGCACAATGCAAAATAATTAGGAACATATGTTGGTTTTTTGATTACGTGACATGATCCTGCCCCCCCCCATACCTCCAATCCGCGACTGAATATGGCCCTCGCCTTACTCAACTCCATTCACATCATCGAATAAGCGAGGATTTTCCAAAATAACCTTTTTCCACATTTGAGTCGTCAAAACAGCAGGATGGGTTTTGATATGAGCTATAACATGTTTTTTCCATCTTTCAGCCCCATATTTATCAGCCAGACATAACATACGGATAGGGTTTTCCATTTTCGACTCTTTCAATAATATGTCTTCACAAAGCAGCTTCATACTATCAACTTGATATTTCTCAGCTACAATGAGTAACTCTACCGCCATCGCTGCATTTGCCGAGGTCTTGCCTGTATACAAGCATTTTAAAAATTCGTCGAACACATCAGACCGCACATCTGAGATCTTCACCTTGTTGAGTAGATTTTCTCGCATGTTGTGTTTAAACATAGCCGCAAAAACAGGACTACGAGCTGCTAGGATACATTTATGAGCGCCGAATTTCTTACGTCCAATTGAGAATTTCACATCTATAAAATCTGGATTACGCAGAAAACGTTCTAAATTTTTTGACAAACTGTTATCAGAAATAGCAGATTTTGCTCCTAGCCATCGCATTGATTCAGCATAGTAACTCTTCGAAGTAGCAAATTTAAGCTCGCAGAAAAGTCTCAACGTATCTTCAGGAAGGAACTTGGGGCTCGAATTCGGATCTAACAAAGTTTTTTTTTCAATAAAGTTTTCACCACCAGCGTCCCTATAATCTTTCGATACTACCGAAAATTCACGAACAAATACTTCGTTTCGCTCATTATCCAACAGAGCGAATTTTATTTTAATTACTAGGCCTACACAATCAGTATCAGGTTCCGGGACAAGAGTAGTTAGTAGTAATTTGAAATTAACATCATCTTCAGAAGTTGGCATCTTCCAGGTTAAAGTCCATTTATATTTGGGATGTGCAGCAGAGCTAAATGTTGGCGATACCAGATTGTTTCCTACTATACAATGATATTTTTCAAACTGTTTTATAGTCCATAGATACGAGGTATTTATCCAGTTGACATCCGTGATGCAGTGATCGTCCACGATTAAGGTGTTTTTTTTCTTCTGTGGCGATGCGGGGGATTGAGGTGACTGGCTCATCTTGATGGTAGAATGGATAAGTATACAGATGGTAAAGATATTTTTTCAAATACTGTAAATCAAGAACAAGGTGCTGTATTTTAGAATTTTTAAAGATACTGGATGACATAGAATAACTCAATAATGCACATAATACCAATTAACATCGAACAATTTCATGAAAAAAATTCAAAGATTGCTGCTTTTGGTAAAATTAGGTCCTATTGATAAAAATTTAAGCTGTTTGGCAATTTTCACACAAAAAATGTATCTTTGGCAACTTTGACCAAAAAAAAGGTTATTTTTGACAATTTTGACAAAAAATTGTGTATACTTGGCAATTTTGACAAGAAACACGTATCTTTGAAAATTTTGACCAAAAAAAAATGTATTTCTGGCAATTTTCACAAAAACAATGCATTTTTGACAATTTTGGCAAAAAACATGTATCTTTATCAATTTTGACCTAAAAAAGGTTATTTTCGGTAATTTTGACAGAAAACAATGGGTTTTTGGCAATTTTGGCCAAAAAATTGTATTTTTGACTATTGGCAATTTTGCCCAAGAAAATAAATTTTTGCCAATTTTGACACTACACACACATACCTACCTTGACAATTTTGACCAAAAAATTGCATTTTTGTTGTTTGGCAATTTTGACAAAAAACACGTATCTTTGACAATTTTGACCAAAAAAAATGTACTTTCACCCATTTCGAAAAAAAAACATGTATCTTTGGCAATTTTGACAAAAAACATGTATCGTTGGCAATTTTACGACCAAAAAAATGTATTTTTGGCTATTTTGACAAAAACAACGTGTTTTTGGCATTTTTGACCAAAAAAAATGTATTTTTGCCAATTTTGACCAAAAAAATGTATTCTAGGCAATTTTGACTGAAAAAATATATTTTTAGCAATTCTGATAAAAACAATGCATTTTTGGCAATTTTTACAAAAAAAAATCAGGGCTTGCAAACCGAATAAATATCACTCTCGGTTTTGGTTTCAGTTTCATGTTTTTTGAAAAAGTAAAGGTTTCGGTTTCGGTTTCGGTTTCGGTTTTGGTTTTGGTTTCAGTTTTTCCTTCTTTTTTTTCATTTTTTAGAGGGAAGAAGGCCAAGCAAGAATAAGGTGATCATTTTTTCAAATACTTTGTGTATGTAATGTAACTAGAAAGTGGCACTTTGGCAGTGCCAAATTTGTCAACTTTTTTAGTTTTTACCTTTATCATCAGTTTTCTGAAAAATTTCAAAACCAATTCAGTTTTCAATTGGTTAAGGTTCGGGTTTTGGACTTTGAATTTGAGAAATAACTCTCCCGGTTTTGATTTCGGTTTTGTTGAGGGGAAATAACGCTACTGGTTTTGGTTTTGAGTAATTTCAATTGGTTTTTGGGGGCATTGGTTTCTGTTTTGGTTTCAGTTTGCAAACCCTGAAAAAATGTATTTTTGCCAATAATTTTGATCAAAAAACAGGATTTTTTGACAATCTTGTTCTGAAAAAGTATGATTTTGGCAATTTGGCAAATCAACAATCAGATGACGTGAAATTTAATTTCTTCAATTTCCTTGTTTTTTGTAATCACTTGCTTAAATAACATAAATGTTTAAAATTCAAATTGACAGGTAACCTTATATATCTGCTTTATATGGTGTTTTGAAAATAAGGTAGAGTGGGGTAATTACAAAATTGTTACCTCGTGCAAAAAAATATCAATTTTCTGGTTGTGCTAACTAGGGTGTGTTGAAGCAACAACCTTTAACGACATATTCACCTGGTCACAACTCACGGGGTTCAACTTGTTGCTCCGTAGCAAACACTTTTATCAAAGCATGTTGAAACCACTCATAAGTAAAGTTGGAGGTGTTTTAAAAAAAAATGCATGTAAAATAGAAAAAATTGTCGATTTATCTGGAATTTTTATGATTTAGGCTCATGAAGGATTGAAGTTTAAGATAACTTGAGATATCGCAATTTGAATTTTTTTTTATTTTGGCTGTAAATTGCATTTTTGTAATTACTCCAGGAAAAATTCGACTTGGGGTGATTGCAAAAACAATTTTTTTTTCATTTTTGCACTCATCACAAATATTTGTTAATGGTTTGAAATTACAAAAAAATAAACTTCCACAGTCACATGATGAGTTACACGTTAGAGAAGTGATTAACAGTTTTACAGTTTTACTGAATTTTAAAATTATTGCTCCTTTTTAATGTTTTGCTAATATATTTGACAAAAAATGTATTTCTATGGCATGTTTTTTACATAAAAAACATCAGAAATGATCAATATTTGATTTTTTGTTCATTTTAGCGAGTTTAAAAAAAAAAAATATCAGAAATGATCAATAGTTGATTTTTTGTTCATTTTATAGAGTTACAAAAAAAAATTTCAACATTTTTTCGCTCACCTAAATTTTTTTTTGGGAAGTGGAAAAGTTATCAAATTTTTTACCAAATCAAGACCACGAAAACATCGAAAGTTAGCAAATAACACATAGAATACATGAAGTGTGTTGAAAAACTTGAAAATTCAAAAAAATGAAAAAATACATATCACCCACATAAAATTTTAAAATTGCAATTTTCTCTACAATTTGTGGACCAAATTGTACCAAAATTTTACCATTGATAGAGAACCCCCTGAAGTACATATAATCGGTACAAATTTCAGCTTCATCCGTGCAAAAGTCTTCTCACAGCGCCCTCTCAAAGTGTCACTAATCAAATGGTGATTTGCAATTACCCCACTCTACCTTACTGAAAATGAGATGAGTCTTTTTGTGTACATATAAAATCAAATTTTTTACAAGAAAGATCCTCACTTTATTTTTATTAGGTATCATAAATCAAAGTCTAAGTATCTGAACATCAATTTAAAAAAAAATGAAAATAAGTTACATGTCTTCGCTTTAAAATGTAAAATGATACATCTACATCTCAGTTACTTTTGAAGAAGCTAAAAATGTAGGTACAAAGAATCTGAACACAAACACAATACCTTATACCATTTTGTCCAAAGCTAAAATTTTCTGCCCATTTTCACTTTAGGTATTTGATACCTAGAAAGGGACAACATTTTTCACATTAGGCCTACTTTTTGATGAATGAAACATGTTGTAAAAGTATCTACCTATAAGATATATTTTTATTTTGGTACTCAATGCAGTAGGTACTCAAAAAAGTAGCTAAAACTTTCTGGAAGATGACCAAAACATATTTGATATAAAATATGTACAAATCCCAATCCCAAATGGTACTGTGAACTCGAATTATTTTTCAATTATTAACTATGTTTTCAAGTTGGTTTTAAAAGTGGCAGCTATACTTTCATCAATGTACACCAAAATATATAGTACAAAAAACAATGACCCATGATCTAATTTGACATGAAGTTGTCCAAATATCAGCACATCTTTAGAATTTATTCGTGAAATATATCTCTATTTAACTGAGTTAATATAGAAAATTACATGCAATATAGGAAAACCACTCACCAGTTCAATTAATTGCACACAACAAATGTGAAAGGAATAGATAGCCTATAGTTGGAAATTCATTCAACACCCAGCATCACAATATTCTAATAAATAATCCGATTAATTTGAATATTAAATGTTACAGTAGAAAAAAGTGTGAGGCTGTTATCAAGCTATTATCATCACTAGGCTATCATAAAACTACAACATGAACTACATAGTATACTAAGGGTTGGTCCTCTGGTGGTGTATGGTGAAACTAATTTCATCTCACAATCACTAATCAGCTGCTAGAGTTGGTCTGCTGGAACACAACTACCACAAGGTTATAGGGTGAAACTTGATAGAGGGTGGTAAGGCAGACTTACACTATCCGAGTACCAATGTAGGTATAGCATACCTATTGTGAGATTTCAGTCAAGATATTTTAACAACATAGCAGATTTTCTATGACAGAATGAATTTTTCTCAATCTGTAGGTATTTCTTTGATCCAAAATGAAAAACTGCAAGTACTGTGTACCTATATGAGATTGTGCACCTTTTTTTACTTGCTAAATTTTGTGAAATGTTAGAAAAATGTCATCTGGTGATCTGGAAGGGAAATTGATTTCCAACAAAAAAATTATGATCCCTTTTAACCATCTTCAATAATGTTAACACTAATTAAAAAATTAGAAAAAATTCTATGTCTATGAATTGAATGTAAAAATGTTTGTAATGTTGGCACCCTTTTCTGTCCTGCAAAAAATTACTTCCCATCATCATTTTAAAAAAATCAATGTGAACAAAGGAATCTGAAGTGATCAAATTTTATTACCTATTATTGAAATGAACTGATCAAATTGAATTAGAAGCATAGGTAAGTGTAAATGTATAAAACATTAGATATGCAGTATAGAGTAAAAATTTAACTTGAGGCAAGGTATCTAAAAAGGTATCTACACAAAATAATTACATTAACCAACAATGGGTAACATCTCAACACCAAACTTGGACAAAACCATTATTCCCAACAATTTTTGACAGAGTGAATGCTCAAGTTTTATAAATTTGAGATAAGAAATTTGATTCGACCAAATTGGGGGGGGGGCGTCATTTGTGATAAAATGAGGCAGTAGGGAGGTACATTGGAGTCTCGATAACTTGAAGCTGAAGGGAGAAGGAGTTGACTTCGAATTATCAGAGTTCGAGTTATAGAGGTTAATTTTGGTATATTTTGAGTTAGCAAAGTTTTGAATTAGATAAGGTAAGTGTTTTTTTTTACTAGAATGAAATGGAAACACGTAGTGGTCGAAGAGATTATAGTATGGATTATGGAATGAGATTGTACAATAGGTAAAAGGTACCATTGAAGATAACCACTATATGTGAATGTGAAAGAGTTATGTATCAATCAGATTCAAATTTACAAGTGTTTTCAACTAGAAATTCGAGTTATAGAGGCAAAACGTTGGCAACGTTCGACTTACAGAGGTTTTTTCTTGTCTTTTTCCAAAATTTTACTTCGAGTTATCGGAGGTTTTGGAAGTTGAACAGTAAAAAAATGAAAACCACAACATAAAACAATGCAATAAATAGCAAACAAAAAAATTCATCATCTGGATCTGGCTCTACAACTACACTTTTCACATAATCAAATAAGTGAGGACGAGCCAAAATCTCACATTTCCATCTTTGAGTTGTCATGATTGAAGGGTGGATCTTGATATAGAATGCAACTTGTTTTTTCAATTCTTTTGCCCGAAATTTATCAGCCAGTATCAAAAAAGAGATCACATTCTCTACTGATAAATCCTTAGCCAGATCCTCCCACAATATTGGTTCACAAACTGCTTTCAGACCATCAACACCATATTTATCAGCTGCAATGAATAAATTTCGCGCCATTTCTGCATCTTTTGTTGAGATCTTCTCTGTATAAAAGTACTTTAAAAAGTTTGCAAATGTTTTACGACTGATGTCAGAGATATTTACTGTGCTGTGTTTGTTTTCTCGCATGTCTTGTTTGAACATGGTGGCAAAAACAGGACTTTGAGCTGCTAAAACACGTTTATGAGCATCGAAACTCTTGCCATCCACTGAAAATGTAACATCTGCAAAACCTCGACCCTGTAATTGCACGGTTTCAGTAGTTGCACTATTTTTTGGAGCGAATTTCAATTCGAAGAAAATCTTCAATGTGTCGTCGATGAATAATTTCTCGCTAGGATTAGGGTATAGTAATTTTTTCTTCGAAGTGTATTTCGAATATGCCCAAATGTCCGCCTTATTGTGAGAGTTGAACACTTTGGAGAATTTTAAAACATTGTCTTCCTTGTGCTCAGCATCCAATAGAGAAAATTTTACTTCAGCTAGTACATCAGCAGTGGTGGTGGTAAGGAGAGACAAATGTACTCCGAAATAATCATTGAGTTCAGGCTTCGATGACCACTTGATATACCATTGCAAATTCCACTTGTATTCGGGATGTGTGTAATCTTTGAATACAGACGAAGTAAACATATTTTTTTCTACTTTACGATGGAATTGTTTGAAATTTTTAATGGTCCACAAGTGAGAGATACTATGATCATCTGCAACTAAGGCTCTTGTGGTTGAATCCAATGTAGAGGCACTTGGCTGGCTCATCTTGGTGGTGAGGTTAGCAGGTCAAATTTTTGTTTTTTCAAACGCTGTAAAATGAGAAAATAAAGCAAATAACGGTGTAAGTTGAATTTTCAATAACATTATACCTACACTAGATGCACTATACTACACAATAATCCAGGCAGTGAAAATAAAATTGGACAACCTTGTGTCAAATCAAAGGACACATAAGTCTTCAATGGTATTTCAGTTTTCAATTGAAGAAGCAAAAATGAGCCTTTTGACCTTATCTGTAATAAAGGAATCTTTTTGTTCCATGCTCATAAGGTTCTGTGGTTTTTGTGTCAAATTCTTCATTAGCCAAAAAGAGTCAACTGTCAATGTTTTTGTAAAGCTGTCAAAAAAGTGATTTTCCCAAAAAAATGTCAACTGCATCAATTTTTTGAAAACAAAATGTAAAAAAGTCAATTTTTTGAAGAAAAAATGTCACAAAAGTCAACCTTTTGAAAATAAAACGTCAAAAAGTCAACCTTTTGAAAATAAAATGTCAGAAAAGTCAATTTTTTGAAGAAAGAAAGGTCAAAACAGTCAATTTATTAAATAAAATGTCAAAAGGTCAATTATTTTGAAATGTCAAAAAGTCATTTTTTTAAAAAAAATGTCAAAAAGGCCATTTTTCATTTAAAAATGTAAAAAAGTCTATTTTATTTTTAAAAAGTCAATTTTTTGAGTAAATGTCAAAAATGTCAATTTTTTTGAAAAGAAGTCAAAAAGTCAGTTTTTTAAAAAATGTCATATGGTCGATTATTGCAATGTCAAGAAAGTCAATTTTTTAAAAAATACCAAAAAAGTCAAATTTTTTAAAAATGTTTAAAAAAGTAAATTTTTGAAAAAATGTCAAGTTCAATTTTTTTTAAAACTGTTTAAAAAAGTCATTTTTTAAACAAAATGTCAACAGTCAATCTTTAAAAAAAATGTCAACAACGTCAACTTTTTGAAAAAAATGTCAAAAAAGTCAATTTTTTTAAAAAATAAAATGTCAAATGATCAATTTTTTGGAAAAACGTCGAAAAAAGTCGATTTTTTGAGAGAGAAAAATGTCAAAAGATCAATTTTTTAAAGAAAATATCAATAAATAAATTGTCAAAAAAGTCAATTTTTTAAAAATGTCAAAAAAGTCAATTCTTTAAAAAAATGTCAAAAAACGCCAATTTTCGGCAAAATGGTCAAGAAAAGTCAATTTTTGACAAAACCATCAGGAAGTGGTTTTTTGATAAAACAGTAAAATGATTGTAACTTTTTCCAAAATTGCTAAGAAATTTGTGCTTTCTGCCAAAGCGTCCAAAAATTACTGATTTTTACCTCGCCTGCCTAAAAAATCATTCTCTTGTTTCAAAGTTTGCCGAACCAGTCTTCTGTTTTTTACAAAATTACTTAAAAGCTTTATTTTGCATGTCAAATTTCATTCCACCCACCCCCCCCCCTTCTGAAATGCATTAATTTTTTTCGGTTTTTATGGAAATTTTTCGATATTTTTGAAATTTTTAAAGGAGGCGCAAAAACCCTGCCAACGAGTATTTTTTGACATTTTTTTTTAGGAGCGATGCTTCAACCGGCAAATGGTTTAATTATTCATTTTTTATTATTTTTAACGATGAGAACGCACCTCAAACTTCAAAAGAAGTTGAATGCTCTATATTTTGAAAAAATCTAAAACCAAAAGAAATGAACATCACAGAGAACTATGTTTTGCGTTATATATTCTTCATCTTTTAATGTTCTTCATTTTGGCATTCATAATACCTACATATGAAAAAAATACACCTAATAGAAAAATTATATAATACCATCGTGAAATTTGGATTTGACTTGATAAGGAATTGTCCACTCATAAAAGCACACCTTTGGAATTAATTAATGAAATACGTATAAATGAATTTAATCAACTTACCGATTCACTTCAAGGAACAAAAACAAACGCATTGCATTAGTCATCGAATAAGATATAAGAAATCAATAAAATTGCAGGAGGCGGCTCCATGAAAAGAAACAGCTGATTATCAAAATCAAAACAACCGCCGGTAGAAAAAGAAGTAAAAGGGTGGCCGCTTCGATCTCTAGCGGCAAAGACTTAAACTACAGTTGGTAAGGTACCTCTACCAACCTACAGAGTCAGCGCATGGTTTTTGGAATACTGGGTTCGGGTTCTGTTACGGACTGCGTTTATTCGTTTGATGTGATTTGGTTTGGTTTGTGATTCATCAAACCAAAATCTGGGTTTCAAATTCGAATTATGTAAAAAAAAAGGAAAAAACTTGAAAATTGAAACGCGAAAAAAGGAAAAACTTCACAATGTTATAGATTGACAATTTCGACCAATTATAAGGGAGGAATCCAAATAGAAATGAATATGACCAATCTAAATTGAAAAAACCTGCAAAAATACATTACCAGTCAAAATTTTAGGCACTAAACCGCATTTTTCGATTCTCAGTGAATTTTTAAAAATCAAACTTGGGTCAAAAATGAAGAAAAATTAAAATTTCACCAAATTAGCATAGAAAGGTGGAATTTGATATGTACTTACTTCATTTTTAACCACACGAATCGATTGGACACAGCTTCGTACCATTTTAGGAAGCCCTGCAGCCTCCAATAAATTTTTAAAAGTTGAAATTTTCCCAAATGAAGTTGAAAATTTTGAAACATTCTTCAAGGCCTACCTTATACCCTAATTTTAACACGTTGAGTCGATTTTTTGGAAATCTGGAATTTCTAAAATATGGCTGGAGGCTCCAAAATGGCTTGAAACCGCCTTCAATCGACTCAGCATGACGAAATCACGGTAGAAAGTTAATTTCAACTTTCTAAATTCATCGGATAAAATTTGTGTAAAAAAATTACACTTTCAAGAATCTGCTAGAGGCTCCAGAACTGTTCAAAACGGATCAAACGTGTTCCCAATCGATTTGGACGGAGGGGTGTAACAAACCGAAGGGTAGAAGGTCAATATTCTGCATTTTAAATCGAAGGTATCAACTTGGGAAGGGTGGGGGGGGGTCAACATTTTATTTTCTTTTACATTCAGTCGCCAAAATAATTAACACTTTACGTAGGTAACTAAAAGTTCAATGGGCTCAAAATTTTTCGGACACCCGGTACCGATACCGACACATCGCGAAAAACCCCTAACTCGTTCGAACCATTATACACGTTCAACTACTACGTATTATCCTAACCAACGAAACAATCAGTCCATCACATTAAAAAATATATTCCATCTCTGTGACTCGAAAAACTTTTAAAAATCTCATTTTCCTTATTTACATTACAAAATTTAACCCTAACATCTCGATCTCGCTCGCTAAAAAAAAAAGGAACCCAGCCTAATAAAACCGCCGCTGTAAGCGGTTCGAAACTTCAAACATTAAAACACAAATGCCAATTAGCCTACCTACATGATCCTGAGAAGGCATAGAAGAGTTTCTAATTCACACCTTTGAAAATTATCTCTTCGAATCGAATTCGTCATTATCGTTCAGTGAGGTAGTTACACGAGAAGAAGGAGGAGGAGGAGGAAAAGAACAGAGGAGTAGAACGAAAAGGAAACCATTATTTATAAGAGTACACATTTTCATTGTTCAAATTACAAGGTAGCTTGGTAGGTAGGTATACAAGGTAGGTAAAATATTTCATCACAGAAATTTAACATAGGAACACATACTATTTTCATGTCAATTTCTCGGCTATTCGGAGCTTTTTTACTAACGCTATTTTGGTCGGAAACAACATTTTTCTTTTTTTCTTTAAAAAAAAACAATAAGGTAGCAGAGTGAAAGGCGTACCCGATTTTTGAAAACGAACAAAAAAATTAGTTACTCAATTTCTCGTACCAAAAAGCGACAAGAAAATCGTAATAACGTAGATGATACATAATAAAAATTAAAAAACAAAAACAAAAAAACAACTTACCTAAACAATAAGAAAACATGACGGGGGTAAAGGGGGGTAAGGGGGTATGATTTTTTCGTAACATTAAAGACTAAAAATAGTACGATTTTTTCTTCTTCGAAAAAACAAAAAAAAATCCTTTCCTTATTTACGTAGAATGTAACGACGAACCTTACGATGATATGACTAGAAAAGTTAACACATTAACTAACCGATTTAAAAAAGAAAAAAAAAAATATTTAAAAAAAACATATAGAGAAAAAAAAGAACGACGATTTAAAAGTAGGTACGTAAAACATGCATTAAAACGTATACTATAAGTATTTAACTGATGGATAACCTTTGGATTCGTTTTGCTGCAATAATAAGCTTTCTTCGTTTAGCGATTGTTCCATCGGAGGAGGTGGAGGACAAATGTAAAGTGGAGCGGCAGTGTGTGCATTACCTAGCAAATCTTGCAACAGTACAACCTCCGAATTGGTCGCGTTACCGGCGATGCCCACTAACTGAATGGGTAACTTGGACTGAGAGCCTTGTCTGCCATAGACGGTGGCCGCCGAAGATCGCAGAATCGGAGCGCTCTTGCCGGGCGAGTACTCGGATCCGCTGGCTGCCGACATGTTATCCGATATTAATTTCTCCATTTCCGGATCGTTCTTGGACGAAGGCCCGTTACGATGGTGCGGATTCGAAGAGCCGTTGTTAGCGTCGTGCTTTTTCAGTATCGATTTCGAGCGACGGTGCGTTTCCGGCGACATGGTCGATTTGTCTATCGAGTCGGCCGAGGCTGACGTCTTGCTGTTGCTTTTACCTGTCATCGAACAAAATGAAAAAAAAGAAAAAAATTAATCGGGATAGATTATACGAGAATACTTTGTCTGATGATATCGATTTTGGAGACTAAATTTTCTGAAAATTATAAATCGAGTAGGCATTTACATAGACACAGTTTTTTTTTTGTTCCTTTTGAGCAGCATGTTCTCATCAAGTCGAGGTTTTTGTTTGGATCTGAGGACTAGGAGTCTCCTCAGCTCTCAAATTTTGAAAAATAATGAAAGATTTGGGAAACACCGACGAGCTGTAATCAAAAACTGAAATCATATATTCGTGCAAAGCGGTATCGAATCATATGAAAACGACACCAATGTCTTCAAAAACTTGTATTTCAGAAATAGTGAAAATTGAGGGGGGCTGAGGAGCTCTGGAGAGCACTAGGTGAGTGTGGCAGAAAATCTGAGGTCATATTCCTGCTCAGCGGTATCGAATCATATGAAAACGATACCCTACTCATTAATAGTTATTTTTTTCAAAATTCCCATTTCACCCCTCACCCCCCCCCCTAAGATACATTATTCCAAGTTTTCACCACGGCGCACCAAAGCGAAAATTTCTAATATAGTACATGATGTTTGGGGGGCCACAAATACATCCAAAAAACGTGTTTACAAAATTGTGTCTCTCAATCTTGATTGTTAATAGCCATAAAAAATGAAGAAAATGCCATTTTGAGGGGTAAATATGAGGGGAGAGGGTTGAAAATTTTTGTGGGGATACCTACTAAGGATATACATAACTTCCAGAAAAATTTTCAAAATCGGTTAAAATGGGGCTGAGAACTGTGTTATTGAAATTTCAAAAAAAGGGAGGTTCCCCAAAAAGGGGAGGTGGCGTGGATCTGAAATTTTTCACGCGGTAGTTTCTCGATGGTACCCACCTTCCATGCTAGTATCAACCCGAACGCTCTCGGGGGCCATTTCACCCCTCCTATGCGCCGATAGTTTTTTTTGTGTTTTTTAGAAAACCCCTCTCATTTGAATAGTTCTAGTCCCATCCCCTTTGGGGGTAGAAGGACAGTTGATATATCACTAGATCGGGAAATTGAAGTAGAACAAAAAAGTACTGAACTGTTTTCGACGTAAGAATCAACCCCTGAGGAGAAAACAGCGAAAAACTCATTGGGGGGGGGGGGTCAGCCCACCATGAAAAAATTAGCAAGAAGGGTACGGGGTGGTAACTCTCAGGAAATATTCACGGGGTCACCCTCGACAATTTCCTGCAAATAAATCTTGGCTAGATAAAAATGTTTTTTTTTCTAAATGTTAATTCGCCTACTCGTAGATTAATTGAAAGAACTAGAAACAAAATTACTAAATTGCTGAGAGGCCCGACTGTTGTAGACAGACGACCTTGAGAGACCAAACAGAATGATATAGAATACCTTGAGAAACCAGACAGACAGGTCAATAACCTTAAGAGGCCGGACGAGCAGGCAGATGACTTTGGATAGCTGGACAGGTAGGTCAGTGATCTCAAGAGACAGAGCATGGAAGACAGACTACCTTGAGAAGCCAGTCAGATAGGTCAATGACCTTGAAGAGGTCAGACAAGTGAGCAGACGACTTTGGGTGTCCAGACAAACAGGTCAGTAGCATTAAGAAGCCAGACACATGGGTCAATGGCCTTAAGATACTAGACAGGAAGACCGACGACCTGAATAAGCCAGAAAGATGGGTCAATGACCTTAGGAGGCCAAACAGGCGGACAATCTTGAGAAGCCGGACATAGGGGTCAATAACTTTAAGATGTTAGACTAGCAGGCGTTGACCTTGGGTGTCCAAACAGACAGGTCAAGGTCTTTGAGAATCCAGCCACACGGGTCAATGACCTTGAGAGGCTAGAAAGGAAGACAGGCAACCTTAAGAAGGCAGTCGGATGGACCAATGACCTTGAAGAGGTCAGATGAGCGAGCAAACAACTTTGGATGTCTAGACAAGCAGGTCAATAGCCCTGAGATGCCAGACACAAGGGTCAATGACCTTAAGATACTAGACAGGAAGACTGACAACCTGGAGAAACCAGAAAGATGGGTCAATGACCTTAGGAGGCCAAACAGGTAGACAACCTTGAGAAGCTGGACATAGGGATCAATAACTTTAAGATAGTAGTCTAGCAGGCATCGACCTTGGATGTATAGATAGACAGATAGGTCAATGACTTTGAGAATCCAGCCACATGGGTCAATGACCTTGAGAGGCTAGAAAGGAAGACAGGCGACCTTAGGAAGCCAGTCGGATGGACCAATGACCTTGAAAAGGTCAGAAGAGCGAGCAGACGACTTTGGGTGTCTAGACAAGCAGGTCAGTAGCCTTGATAAAACAGACACATGGGTCAATGACCTTAATATACTAAACAGGAAGACCGACGACCTGGAGAAGCCAGAAAGATGGGTCAATGAGCTTAGGAGGCCAAACAGGCAGACAACCTTGAGAAGCCAGGCATAGGGGTCAATAACTTTAAGATGTTGGACTAGCAGGCGTTGACCTCGGGTGTCCAAACAGACAGGTCAAGGACTTTGAGAATGCAGCCACACAGGTCAATGACCTTGAGAGACTAGAAAGGAAGACAGGGAAACCTTAAGAAGCCAGTCGGATGGACCAATGACCTTGAAGAGGTCAGATAAGCGAGAAGACGACTTTGGATGTCTAGACAATCAGGTCAGTAGCCTTCAGAATCCAGATACATGGGTCAATGACCCTAAGATACTAGACAGGAAGACCGACGACGTGGAGAAGCCAGAAATATGGGTCAATGACCTTAGGAGGCCAACCAGGTAGACACCTTGAGACGCCGGACATAGGGTTCAATAACTTTAAGATGTCAGACTAGCAGGCGTCGACCTCGGGTGTCTACACAGATAGGTCAATGACCTTGAGAAGTTGGGCGATCAGGCAGACGACCTTGAGAACCCAAATAAACGGGTCAATGTCCTTAAGGAACCAGAAAGGAAGACATACAACTTTGTCAATAACCTTAAGAAGCCAGACAGGCAAACAAACGATCTTGGGAGGCTGGACAGGTAGCTCAATTAGCTCATAGTAACTTTGAGAGCCCAGACACACGGGTCAATGACCTTAAAAGGTTACTTAGACAGACACTTGGACAATTTTAACAAAAGAAGGAGCTTTTTGGAAATTTCTGACCAAATAACGAGGTTTTTGGAGAATTTTTCAAAAAATGTGAGACTTTTTGCAAAACTCTAAACTATTTTCCGAATAATTTTATGAATTTTTCAGAGAACGGGAATTTTTGACAATCTTGAACAAAAAGCAAGACTTGCTCAACAATTTTTGCAAAACGTTAGATTTTTTGAAAATTATTGGTGAAAAAAGGGCATTTTTCGACAATTTTAAACAAAGAAACGAGACTTCTCCGTAATTTTTTGGGGAAAAATGAAAATCTGCAGCAGTTTTGTTGAAAAGCGAAAATTTTTATCTAGTGGCAAGAATTTGACAATTTCATCAAAAATTAGCATACTTGCAAAAAATATCTAATATTTTTAAAAAATTTTTTCCAAAAAAAAGCGATTTATTTTTGGATAATTTTTGACAAATTCTGCTAAAAAAAGCAAAACTTTGCAATTTTACCAGGTAGCGAGAATTGTTTTGTCAATTTTTGGCAAAAATCATTACTTTTTTGACAGTTATACTTACACAAAAAATGACTTATTTTTCGCATATGTGTCGAACCAGCGAATTTAGATGAAACTTTTTCGGACATTTTGTTGGCAAAAAAGCAAAACTTTTGAGTGGTTTTTGAGAAAAATTGAGACTTTTTGGCATTTTTTGCAAAAAACAAAGTTTTTTTTTACAGATTTTGGCAAAAAGCGATTATTAGAGAAAAAGTGAGATTTTTGATCAAAGTAAGAAGAAGTGGAATCCAAAGATGCTCCCTGCCTCCCACCAAAAAAATACGATTTGAGTTTCTGTACCGGTCGGACGCAACGGAACCAGAATCCGGAGCCACGTTTTTTGAGTGGGAAAGGAATGTTATAAAGCTGCAGATTGCTTCAATCAAATTTTTTATGGTTGAAAAAAAATAAGAAAAAACTCACTCATAAACTTAAAATTTTGATCCTTCGTTTCCAAATTCGCAGTCAGTGAGTAAATTGGAAAAATTTTCATAAGAAATCGAAAAAGCAAAATGACAGTGCTGGATTTGAATCTGTTAACATGAGGGGGGGAGGTGGGAGTGCAGAAGCTCGAAAATGGCTTCACTTTGGGAACCCATAGCTCAAATCCTCTTTCACCGGGAAGTTTCAAGTTTCAATTCTTATTTATGGGACCCTTTCAATTCAACTCAAGATCAAATGACAAACACAGTGACTGGGCTAAAACTTCGCGAGAAAATCAAATCATTCGGTAAAATATGTTTTGAGCATTTTTAAAGAATTTGGACTGAAAATATTGGGACACGATTTTTGGAAAAGGTGTCATGCGACCTATCAAAATAAGCTGAAATTTCGCGAGAAAATCGAATACCTCGACGAAAATGTTTTTGAGAATTTTCAAAGAATTTTGAGTTTAAAATTGTGACAAACGACCAAATCAAAGCAGGTAGGAACTAGAAATTTCGACAGAAAATCAAAAATCTCTTTAACGATAGAATTTTGGAAAAATTTGAAGCCAAATTATCAGTCAGGTATAGTAATTTTTGAACTTGAGGAGTTTTAAAGTGATTTTTTTAAAAATTGGACGGAACATTTTCCAAACAAGACGTTCACGAACGATGGAACATTTTACCGATTTAAATACGTAAATTACACGACATCTATCAAGATCTCAATTTTGAGCTCAAAATTCTCCACAAGTGCTCATAAAAAGCGAATGCAGAAATCTTTGATTTTCTTTTGAAATTTTAACCTATTTTGATCGGTCACCTGGTCCCCCATGGCACCTAAGCAAATAATTTGGTTATCCCAAGATGACAAACGTAAAAGTACATACCGGTTTTGGATAACGTTGGGAAGCCAAATAAATGTTGATTGATCGCTCGAGTCGCATTCGCCAATGATCTACCCGGAATGAACGATTTTCCTCTTCTCTTATCCGTATACTCAATCAGTCCTGGGTTATCGTCGATATTCACCTACAACGACCATAAAATAATTACAATCAGCAATTCCGCAATTCTTAAATCATCATCGTAGTCCGGCATATGATAATAGGAGTAATTGCACCCCCCCCCCCCCGCCGATCCACCGGGACAACATTTTTCTTAAAAAGGACATCCTAAGGAACATTTTAATGCAAAGTTGCCAAAAAAAAGTTGGCGTTACTTACAAAATGGCGGCCATTTTGATTGACAGGTCAGCCGAAATCGCAGATTTTGCGTTTTAACATAGGACTTGCACAAACTTTTTCAAACTTTACAAAGGTAGATCGAAAGATCATGCAAAAATTTATCACCTGTCCAAATTTCAAGTGCTAAAGTGCGTTTTTCGATTTTTGGTGAATTTTTAAAAATCGAATTTAGGCCAAAAATGAGGGAAAAAATCAAAATTTTACCAAATTGACCAAGAAAGCTGAAATTTGGGATATACCCTATTTTCGACATGCCAAATCGACTGGGAACGGTTTCAACCCGTTTTGAGCAGTTCTGGAGCCTCCAGCAGATTTTTGAAACTCGAAATTCCCACAAAATTCCATCAAATTGGAGTTGTAAAGCTAAAATTCATTCTAAAAACTAATTTCAATACGCTACGAAGTACTGCAGGTGAATTTCAAGTCGTTTTGGAGGCTCCAGCGACTTTTTGAAAATTCCTGAAACCTCCATCAGATTTTAAATTTTCACAAAATTTCATCAAATGGAGATGGAAAGCTGAAATTCACTCTACACTTCAATATTAACACCCTCGGAAGACGACTTTAGGTGGGTTCAAGTAAATTTAAGGCCACCAGCGACTTTTTTTGAAAAGTAGTGGAGCCTCTAGCAGATGTTTGGAACTTTAAATTTTCACAAAATTTCATCAAATGGAGATGGAAAGCTGAAATTTATTCCACACTTCAATTTTAACACCGTCTGAAGACGATTTCAGGTGGATTCAAGTCATTTTAGGGCCTCCAGCGACTTTTTTGAAAATTACTGGAGCCTCCAGTAGATTTTTGAAACTGTAGTTTGCAAGCTGAAATTTACTTCGCAGACTACATGGTGGTTTCAAATGGTTTCGAAGCTTCCAGCTACTTTTAGGAAATTTCAATTTTTCAAAAAAACGTCATACAACCTTTCAAGAAGTTGCTGGAGGCTCCAAAAAGACTTGAAAATCACCAGCAGTCAACTTCGTAGCGTATTGAAATTAGTGTGCAGAATGAATTTCGACTCTCCATCTTGGTTTGATAACATTTTGGGGAAATTTCAAGTTTCAAAAATCTACTGGAGGCTCCAGTAATTTTCAAAAAAGTCGTTGAAGGCTCGAAAATGACTTGAAATCCACCAGAAGTCGTTTTCAGAGGGTGTTAAAATTGGAGTGTAGAGTAAATGTCAGCTTTCCATCTCTATTTGATGAAATTTTGTGAAAATTTAAAGTTTCAAAAATCTGCTGGAGCTGCTTCAAGAATTTTTAAAAAGTCGCTGGAGGATCCAAAACGACTTGAAATTCACCTGCAGTACTTCGTAGCGTATTGAAATTTGTTTTTAGAATAAAGTTTAGCTTTACAACTCCAATTTCATGGAATTTAGTGGGAATTTCGAGTTTCAAAAATCTGCTGGAGGCTCCAGAACTGCTCAAAACGGGTTGAAACCGTTTTCAATCGATTTGGCATGTCGAAAATAGGGTATATCTTAAATTTCAGCTTTCTAGATCAATTTGGTAAAATTTTGCCTTTTCCCCTCATTTTTGGCCTAAATTCGATTTTCAAAAATTCACCAAAAATCGAAAAACGCACTTTAGCACTTGAAATTTGGACAGGTGATAAATTTTTGCATGATCTTTCGATCTACCTTTGTAAAGTTTGAAAAAGTTTGTGCAAGTCCTATGTTAAAACGCAAAATCTGCGATTTCGGTTGACCTGTCAATCAAAATGGCCGCCATTTTGTAAGTAAGGCCAACTTTTTTTTTTGGCAACTTTGCATTAAAATGTTCCTTAGGATGTCCCCTTTAAGAAAAATGCTGTCCCGGTGGATCGGCGGGGGGGGGGGGGTGCAATTACTCCTATTGTCATATGCCGGACTATCGTGTTTCAATATTCCTTCGTATGTACCTTTTGAAAGCGCGTCCTCCAATTTTTTGTGGTAATCGCATCGTTCAAGCTGCCTCGACTGCCGCGATCCACGACGCCGAACCCTTTGTACGACTCTTCGAGCGGAGACGCGCCCAAGCTACGTAAAGCTGAAGTACTAAAAGCTGATTTATTGGTGGCGTTTTGACATTGCAACGGATTTATATAAACGTTCGAACTATCTAATAACGGATCGAAAACCGTATCTTCGGTGAGATCCACCTGCGAATTGAACGGTTGCGTGTTGCAACTCGCGTACGTATCCGAACTGCCGATGCTTCCCATTTCTTGACCTCCGTTCAGGAAGGAATCGGCTCGGTACGGTCTCATCGATCTCATTTCCATACAAACGGGATTTCTCGATTCGTTAATCGGAAACTGCATCAGATTTTCAGCATCTACGAATTGCTTGTAGTCCTGTAAAAAATACCCCGAAAAATAGATCAGACCTCAATCGTAATGGACGTTTGTAATTCCAACAACAAAAAAATACATCTAATATACTATTATGCTCGTACGTATTGGTGAAGGCTCTACATTCGATATTTGGCCGCGATACGCTAAGTATTTATAGTGAACGTGCCATTCTAATTTATACCTATAGTTTAGTTCCATTTTACAGTATAACTTACATAGCGTTTTGATTTCAACTACTCAAATATAGTGTAATTCAAATTGGGTAGTTGTACGTAAAGCAGACTTATCTACTCAGCACCGAAATGAGTGCGATAAACTGTGCAACATCAACTTATCTAGATCTCGAATCCATCTAAGGTTTACTCACGCCTATTCTCTTTTTGGAATACCTTTACACATCGATACTCAAAAACAATAGACTCCTGAAACTCAAATTCAAACGCTCGAACTATGTACTTTACTCATACCTATTCGTAAACATTATTTTTTATCATTATCAGCATTTTCGAGTATACTCTGATCCCACCACCAATACTACAAATATTTTGAATTGACTTTTACTCGATGGAAAGATCTGAAATGATGTCAAACAGAGGGGGAAATTTTTATATCTCAAGCTCAAACTCCAAATCATCCCCTTCTTATGTTTCCAAGTACAAAGATTGAGAAATTTTTTATTCAATAAGAGCATAATAATAATTATACGTAGGTAAAAATCAATGCAGTGTCCCATTAGAGGTTTTGAATAATTTGCCTGGCAAAATTCATTAAAATTTACCTCTACACAGATTTTGACACTTTTTCAAAAAAACGCTTTTTTGGATTTTAACGAATTTTTGAACATTAAAAAATTTGAAAAATCTGTCATCGTGGCAAATTTTCAATTTTTCAACGTTTTTCATCCCTTAACGAAACGGAAAAATGAATATCACATTTCGATCTTCAAATCCCAAAATAACCATTTTTCAACCATTGCAGTTTTCAGCAGATTTTTAAATTTCTTCAGGAATTTTAAATTACTCTCGAAGCGTTGAAAATATTTCATCGCCAATAACATTGACTGATAGTCCTGCACACGACAATAAGACTACTTGCACCCCCCTCCCCGCCACCAATCCTCTGAGACACTTTTTTTCTCAAAGGGAACATCGAAAAGAACATTTCAAAGCAAACTTGCCAAAAAAAAAATTGATCTTATTAACAAAATGGCGGGTATTTTGATTGACAGGTCAGTGTAGAAATTGCAGATTTCAAACTGGACAAATTTAGATCAAAAGAGTATGCAAAAATTCATTACCTGTCAAAATTTCAAGTGTTGAAGTGCATTTTTTGATTTTCAGTGAATTTTTGAAAATCAAATTTAGACCAAAAATAAGAAAAAAATCAAAATCTTACCAAATTGATCTAGAAAGCTGAAATTTGGGATATACCCTAACATTGACATGTCAAGTTGATTAGAAACAGTTTAAACCCGTTTTGAGCAAATTCTGGAGCCTCCAGTAGATTTTTGAAACTTTAAATTTGGTAGAAATTTCATTAATCAAAGTTGGAAATCCGAAATTCACCCTGCACTATTTCAACACAGTATCAAGTCGAGTCTCTAGGAACTTTTGGAAATTACTGGAGCCTCCAGCAGATTTTTCAATGTTCGAAATTTCCATGATTTGATATACGAGTATACGTCTTTGAAAATATGAAAAATTACTCTTCCACCTCCGTTTCAGGTAGACAGATGAAATTCAGATCACATTCTATTTTTGGGCGCCAATTCCGAGCTGGATTGCAGGAAATTTCAATCCGTTTTGGAGTCTCAAGCGGATTTCCAGAAAATTCTGTTTTCCAAAAAAATGCAACAAAATCTATAGGTACGAATCAACTTTAGCACGTTCTACGCAGAGTCAATTACGACATTTCAATCCCATTTGATGAAATTTTGTGGAAATTTCAAGTTTCAAAAATTTTTTGGAGGCTCCAGGAATTTTCAAAAAGTCGCTGGAGGCTCCAAAATTACTCAAACTCACCAGCAGTCGATTTAATAGCTTGTTGAGTTTGGAGAATGGAGTGAATTTTGGATTTCCAGCTCAGTTTGGTTAAATTTTATGGAAATTTTGAACAATGAAAAATCTGCTGGAGGCTCCAGTAATTTACAAAAAGTCGCTGGAGGCTCGAAAATGACTTGAACTCTTGGATTTGCAGCTATGTTTGGTTAAATTTTATAAAAATTCCGAACATTGAAAACTCGGCTGGAGGCTTCAGCAATTTCAAAAGGTCGCTGGAGGCTCCAGAATTATTCAAACTCGCCAGCAGTCGATTTAATAGCTTGTTGGAATTGGAGAATAGAGTGAATTTTGGATTTCCAGCTCAGTTTGATTAAATTTTAGGGAAATATTAAACATTGAAAAATCTGCTGGAGGCTCCAGTAATTTGCAAAAAGTCGCTGGATGCTCGAAAATGACTTGAACCCTTGGATTTGCAGCTATGATTGGTTAAATTTTATGGAAATTTTGAACAATGAAAAATCTGCTGGAGGCTCCAGCAACATCAAAAGGTTGCTGGAGGCTCCAAAATTACTCATACTCACCAGCAGTCGATTTCATAACTTGTTGAATTTGGAGCGTGGAGTAAATTTTGGATTTCCAGCTCTGTTTGATTGAATTTTATGGAAATTTCAAACATTTAAAAATCTGCTGGAGGCTCCAGTAATTTACAAAAAGTCGCTGGAGGCTCGAAAATGACTTGTACCCTTGGATTTGCAGCTATGTTCGGTTACATTTTATGGAAATTTCGATCATTGAAAACTCGGCTGGAGGCTCCAGCAATTTCAAAAGGTCGCTGGAGGCTTCAAAATGACTTGAACCCACCGGCAGTCTACGTGATGGCGTGTTGAAATTGGAGTGTGCAGTAAATTTCAAGTTTCAAATATCTGCTGGAGGTTTCAGTTGTTTCCAAAAATTCGCTGGAGCGTCCAAAACGACTTGAAATCTACCTGCAGTCGACTCCATAGAGTATCGAAATCAGTTTATTCCGCTTTTCAACCCCACTTGATGGAATTTTGTGAAAATTTTGAGTTTTAAAAATCTGCTGGAGGCTCTAGGAATTTTCAAAAAATTCTGGAGGCTCTAAAATGACTTTAACCCACCAGCAGTAGACTGAATAGCGTGTTTCATTTGGAATGCAGCGTAAATTTCGGATTTCCAATTTCGTTTGATGAAATTTTGTGGAAATTCCAAGTTTCAAAAACCTGCTGGAGGCTTTACAACTGCTCAAAACGGTTTGAAACCGTTTCCAATCGATTTGGAAGGTCAAAAATAGGGTATATCTCAAATGTCAGTTATCTAGGTCAATTTAGCAAAATTTTGATTTTTTTCAGTTTTGGCCTGAATTGGATTTTTAAAAATTCACTAAAAATGACTGAGAGTTATCTGAAAAATTGTGTCAATGGCTTAAAATAATTTCTCCTCAAGAGAGAACTTTTTACTATTCTGTAGCAACAAGAGATTAGATTCCTGAGAAAACTGAAAACTTGCGGAGACCTCATTACAGTTCATAAGTGTGTATGTTTAGCAGCTACAGTTAAAATGGAGAAATTACCCGCACTTCCAAATCAATCATATTATACAAACCCTGTCCTTGCCTAAACATAGTCCGTAACAGAACCCAAACCCACGTGCTTCGCTAGAACAACCCTATGCTAGGTAACTACCCCTACACATTCATGATAATATTTAGTTCAAGCATCTGCCACTAGAGAACCAAGCAATCAGCTGTATTTGTTGTGAACGTGAACTACTAGAGTTAGGGCTACTAGAGTTCACTTCACTATCAGTACACCCTTCGATTTTATTGTGATTTCTTTTTATTCTACGAGTACAATTTAAAATACCAAAAAAACACAACAATTCCTGGAATGATTAATGATACGAGGACTTGATAATACGATTTTATAAACTTGTAATATGTAATATCTAGCCCATTTGATGATTGGTGCGTTATGTTCCCTGAAGCGAATCGGTAAGTGAGTGATTAAATTCATATAATTTTTTAATAGGCTAATTAATTCCGAAGGTGTGCTATGATTGGACAATCCGTTATCAAGTAGAATCAGCATTTCACGATTGTTTTATATTTTCATCTTTTAGGAGGTGTACTTTTTTAATAGGTATGTATAAATATGCCAAAATAAAGGACATTAAAAGATAAATAATAGGCTAACACAAACAATAGTTTTCTTTGATTTCCATTTATTCTTTAGACCTTAGATCTTTTCAAAATAATACTTAAGTGTTCAACTTCATTGAGATATTGCATATCATCTGCCTTGATTTTTCAGAGTTTGAGATGCGTTCTCATCATTAAAAATAATTTCACAATTATTCGTTTGAATTATATTTCGTAAAGTTTTACTCATCCACGAAATGATTAGAAAAACAAGGTCACCACTTTGAAAAACTTCACAAAATCGGTTTGAAGGATCATAATTAACCTATTTGCTTGTTGAAATTCGCACCCAAAAAATGGCAAAAAAAATAAATAAATAAATAAATAAATTTCAAGAATATCGAAAAATTTTCATAAAAACTGGGAAAAAGTCAAAAAATTTGAGGAAAAAAATGAAATTTGATTTTTAAAAAAAGCTTTTTTAGGCAATTTTGTAAAAAACGGAAGACTTGTTTGGCTAACTTTGAAACAGAAACAGGATTTTTTAAGCAGGCGAGGTAAAAATCATCGATTTTCGAACGTTTTGGCAAAAAAAATCTCGAATTTCTCCGCAATTATGAAAAAAAATTACGACTTTTTGACTATTTCATCTAAAAACCACTTCCTGAGAAGGTTGACGAAAAAACATTACAACTTTTCGTCAAATTGCCAAAAATTGACACTCTAACAATTTTTACGAAAATTGCAAAACCAGGATTTTTTGGACAATCTTGAAAAGATTAGGACTAATTGACAATTTTTGCAAAAATTGGCGCTGTTTGACAATTTTACCAAAAATGGACGTTTTTTGATTAGAAAAACTGACACCTTTTGATAGTTATGCTAAAAATCGACATTTGTCTTCTCGACGATTACCAAAAATAGGCGATTTTTTGACATTTTCAAACCTCTTAAACTCACACATCTCAATTTGAATGAAACCAATCTATGTAAATTGAAAGATTATGCCTCAATACCCCTGTAATCAAAAATTCAGGTGCTCAAGTTCGTTTGTTGAATTTTTTATGAACTTTTATAAATCGAAAAAAATTTCTTAAATACCTAATAAAAAAAAAACAGTTTCAAAGTTGATTTTTAATGAATTATAATTTGTTTAGTTTTACGTATCGAAAATTGTACATCCAGTATCAATCATTTTATTGTTTTATAGCATTTGAAAAAAAATATCAATATACCAGCCCAGTTCACCGCGAAGATGAGCCTGTCAACTTCCTCTACATCAGATTCAACATCAATATCCTCAATTCCAGATGATCAAAGTATTGTTGATGCGAACTGGGAGAAAATCTCTTATTTGTGGACCATAAAACATTTCCAACAATTCCATTGTGAAGTCAACGAAAATTACCTAAGCTCAAGAGTGTTTCGTAGTACCAAACATCCTGAGTATAAGTGGTGTTTGCGATTTTATTTCAAGCAGCCAGAGTCTAAATTTGATGATTATTTCGGGATATGTTTATATCGTTGTAAGCCTATCACCAAGCCCTTTAATAATGTACTTGTTGAAGTGAAATTTCGTATATTGAATGATGAACACAATGAAGCACATATTGAAAAATTCTCTATAAAATTAACGTCTGCAGAGAAGTCAAATTGGCTATATCCAGAATTTATATCAAGGACAACATTATTAGATCCAAGTAACAGGAACGAATTTCTACCTGATGATACGTTGAGAATTTTGTGTGAAATCAAATTTGCCCCAATAAACAGTGCTGCCAGTGACGGAACAAAATCGGCAACTTCTAACAGTAGTCTTTCGCCTCTTTTGGAAAATTTAGGAAATTTTTTGCACGATAATGATCATGAATTCGTGGATGTTACATTTTCAGTGGATTACGAGATTTACAGTGCTCATAAAAGTATTTTAGCAGCTCGAAGTCCCGTTTTTGCCGCCATGTTCAAACAAAACATGCGAGGAAACAAACACAGCCAGGTAAATATCTCTGATATGAGTTTTGAAACATTTGCATACTTTTTAATGTACTTGTATATGGACAAGACATCGGTAAATCCAGAAATGGCGCGTAATTTACTCATGGCAGCTGATAAATATGACGTTGCTGGTTTGAAAGCAGCTTGCGAAGAAATATTATGGAGGGATTTGGCACAGAATTCATCGGCAGAGAATGTGATCTCTGTTTTAACACTGGCTGATAAATTTCGGGCAAAACAATTAAAAAAACAAGTTGTATCTTATATCAAGAAGCACCCTTCAATCATGACGACTCAAAGATGGAAAAGTGAAATTTTGACTCATCCTCACTTGTTTGATCTTGTGAATGGAGTAGATAAAGCATCTGCGGGTGTTCGGGTTAGAGTGCCATATACAGGTCGTTTTTGGATTATACGAGTACCACAGTGGCTTGAGAGGGTTAGGAAAACTTTGAAATCAATTTGACTATTTTTTGTAATTGGGTATCTTGCTTCATGTTTAATTTTTGTGCTACCGTCTAATGTTTTGTACAATTATGCAGTGAGTTCTGTTTGTCTAGTTCATTTCAATAAAACATTTGACTATGTACTTCTAATTTTTCAGTTTGTCTTTTATTTATTTTTTTTTTTTCAAACATATTTCAAATATTTTTCCATTTTTTTTTTTTTTTACAAAATTTCAAAAACAAGGTTTTGTGAGGAAAAAGAAGAGTTGAATATTTACTTGAAGAGCCACAGTCTGGCATATAGCAAAATGGCGGCCATCTTGATGGAGCCAAAATCGCAGGTTTTGCTTTCCAGCATAGGACTCGCACGAACTTTTTTGAACTTGACAAAGCTAGATCAAAATAGCATGCAAGAATTCATCATCAGCCTAAATTTGAAGTGCTTAAGTGCATGTTTCGATTTTTGCTGATTTTTTGAAAATCAAATTTAAGCCAAAAATGGGGAAAAATCAAAATTTTACTGAACTGGCCTAGAAAGCTTAAATTTGGCACAAACCCTATTTTTGACCTGCCAAATCGATTGGAAACTGCTTCAACCCGTTTTGAGCAGTTTTGGAGCCTCCAGCAGATTTTTGAAACTCGAAATTAATACAAAATTTCATGTCAGGGAGCCCACCTAAGGATCTATTGCACACCCCCCCCCCCCCCGGTCGATCCTCCGGGACAACTTTTTTCTTATTAAAGGTTGAGTCCTAAGGAACATCTTCTAGCCCTTGTCCTAAAAAAAAAGTGGCCCCACTTACAAAATGGCGACCGTTTTGATGGACAGGCCAGGCGAAAGAAATCGCAGATTTTGCGTTCCAACATAGGACTTGTACATACATACGAAATTTTTCAAACCGTACAAAGGTAGATCGAAAGGTTAGGCAACAATTTATCAAGTGTCAAAATTTCAAGTGCTAAAGTACCTTTTTCGATTTTCGGTGAATTTTTGAAAATCAAATTTTGACCAAAAATGAGGGGAAAAAATCAAAATTTTACCAAATTGACCAAGAAAGCTGAAATTTGAGATATACTCTATTTTCGACATGCCAAATCGATTGGAAACTGTTTCAACCCGTTTTGAGCAGTTCTGGAGCCTCTAGCAGATTTTTGAAACTCGAAATTGATAAAAATTTCATTAATTGGAGTTAGAAAGCCGAAATTCGTTCTGCAAACTATTTTCAATACGCTATGACGTCAATCTCAGGTGGATTTCAAGTCATTTTGGAGCCTCCGGCGACTCTTAGGAAATTTTTGCAGCTTCCAGTACATTTTTGAAAACCGAAATATCCCCAAATTCCCCAATATTTCATCAAACTGAAATGGAAAGCCAAAATTTACTCTGCACTCCAATTTTAACACCTTCTGAAGACGACTTCGGGTGAGTTCAAGTCATTTTGGAGCCTCCAGCGACTATTTTGAAATTACTAGAGTCTCTACCAGATTTTTGCAACTTCAAATTCTCGCAACATTTTATCGAAATGGATCAGTTAGCAAGCTGAAATTTTCTTCGAAAACTAATTTCAATACGATATGAAGTCGACTGCATGGTGGTTTCAAATAATTTTGAAGCTTCCAGCTACTTTTTGGAAATTTCAATTTTCCAAAAAACGCCATACAACCTTTCAAAAATTCGCTGGAGGCTCCAAAACGACCTGCAGTCGACTTCGTAGCGTATTGAAATTTGTTTGCAGAATGAATTTCGGTTATCCATCTCCATTTGATGAAATTTTGGGGAAATTTCAATTTTCAAAAATCTACTGGAGACTCCAGAACTGCTCAAAACAGTTTGAAACAGTTTCCAATCGATCTGGCAGGTCGAAAATAGGGTATATCCCAAATTTCAGCTGTCTTAGCCAATTTGGTAAAATTTTGATTTTTTCCCTCATTTTTGATCAAAATTTGATTTTCAAAAATTCACCAAAAATCGAAAAAGACACTTTAGTACTTGAAATTTTGACACTTGATAAATTGTTGCCTGATCTTTCGATCTACCTTTGTACGGTTTAAAAAATTTCGTACAAGTTGCAGTCGACTTGATGGCGTGTTGAAGTATGGAAATTTCAAACATTGAAAACCCTACTGGAGGCTCCAGTAATTTACAAAACGTCGCTGCAGGCTTGAAAATGACTTGAACCCTTAGATTTGCAGCTACGTTTGGTTAAATTTTATGGAAATTTCGAACATTGAAAAATCTGCTGGAGGCTCCAGCAATTTCAAAAGATTGCTGGAGGCTCCAAAATGACGTGAACTCACCAGCAGTCAACTTGATAGAGCGTTGAAATTGGAATGTGGAGTAAATTTTTGATATCAAGCTCTGTTTATGGTGAAATTTGATGGAAATTTCGAACATTTAAAAATCTACTGGAGGCTACAGAAATTTCAAAAAGTCGCTGGAGGCTTCAAAATGACTTGAACTTACCTGCAGTCTACTAAATAGCGTGTTTAAATTGGAAAGTGGAGTGAATTTTGGATTTCCAGCTCTGTTTGGTAAAATTTTATGGAAACTTCGAGCATTGAAAAATCTGCTGGAGGCTCCAAAATGACTTAAACTCACAAGCAGTCGATTTAATAGCGCGTTTAAGTTGAAATGCAGCGTAAATTATTGCGCATTTCCAACTTTATTTGATAAAATTTTGTCGAAACCGGTTTCAAAAATCTACTGGAGGCTCTAGAACTGCTGAAAACAGTTTGAAACCGCGTTTTCAATCGGTTTGCCATTTCAAAAATATTTTATATCTCAAATTTCAGCTTTCTAGGTCAATTTGATATTATTCTGATTTTTTTTTTCATTTTTGGCCTGTCTGGAGCAACATGAGATTCGTGAAAAAACTAAAAGCTCGTGGAGATCTCAAAAACAGTTCAAAAGTAGGTATTTTAGCAACTACCCTAGACTCCAAACCAAATCAAATAAATCACATCAAACAAACCCAGTCTCGCTGCATAGTCCGTAACAGAACCAAAACCCACTCGCTGTATCAAAAACTCCGCTAGAACAACCCTACTTACGACCTACCCCTACGAATTCATAATAATATTTAGTTCTAGCCTCTGCCACTAGAGAACCAAGCAATCATGATTTGTTTTGAACTAGATTAGTTCACTATCAGTACAGCCATCAATTTTATTCTGATTTCTTTCGATTCTACGAGTAGACCAAGAGTAGACGAGTACAAATTTGAAACGCAAATAAAACGATAATTTCTGGACTGATTAATGATACGACGAATTGATAAAAATAATTTTGTAAACTTGTGATAATATCTAGCCTATTTGATAGCTGGTGCGTTATGTCTCTTGAAGCGAATCGGTAAGTGATTAAATTCATAATTATTTTTATTAATCAATTCCAAAGGTACCTATGCTATGATTGGATAATACGTACATTATCAAATGGAATCAGAATTTCACGATGGTGTTATAGTTATTTTCTTTCATAAGCATTATAAATGCCAAAATAAAGAACATCGCCTAAAAGATGAAGAATTACACAAAAAATAGTTCTCTGTGATGAGCACTTATTTTGATTTTAGATCTTTTCCAAAGTATACTTAGTTTGAGGCGCGTTCTCCTCATTAAAAATAATTTCAATATTATTCGTTCGAATTAATATTAATATTTCGTAAAGTTTTACTCATCCACATATTGATAAGAGAAACAGGGTTACCACTTTGGAAAACTTCAAAAATTCAACTTAAGGGATGATAATTGAAACATTCAAAAAAGGTCAAAAAATACTCGTAGGCAAAGCTTCATTTGTGCCCCCTACGAAATTTCAAAAAAGTATAAAAAATTTCCATAATAACTTTGAAAAATCAATGAATTTGGAGTACTTAAAATGAAATTTGACAAAAAAAGCGTTCAGGGTCATTCCATGTCAACTCAACCAACGTTTTTGAGTCATGTCTTTCGATTTCGCTCAAATTTTTTTTACAATATATACCCACCCAGTAAGTAAGAACCCCGCAATTAGTTTGGTCCCAGCCCTCTCAGGAGCGGGTGGTGGGGGCTTCCATTATTTTCACATTGTCTCGAGGTACTCAACTTCAGCAGCCCATTCCTCCAAAACTATGATATTTTGATCAAAACTGATTTCACAGTTCGAAAGGACATTGCATTTAGAACGTTTTAAGCATTTTGAAATTTTCAAAAGTTGAAAGTTGAACTTTCAAATTGAATGTTCAAATTTCAAAATGACTCTGTAAATGGGAGCTACCATTTAAAATTTTGAAAACATTTCCATAGATGAACCTTTTGATGCTTTTTCGAAATATTCAAGTTTCGAGATGGGATCTCTCAATGGAGGGGGAGCAGCTCCATCCCCAATTTTGGGCGAAACTTTCGAAAGAAAATCTGGGGCATGTGATATATCGAATTCTATGTTTTTGGTAACGCTGAGCACGAATATGACGTCAGATTTTTGATAGGACCCCATTCACGGCCCCCAGCACCTCCCCAAAGGGGGTAAAAGTTCAAAAAAGTGTTTTGTTCGTGTGACACATGGAGTAGTATGTTTTTGGTGACGCTGAACACGAATATAACGTCAGATTTGTGATTGGACCCTATCCACGGCCCCCAACAATTTTTTGGGACTTTTACCCATTGGGGAAGTTCATTGGGGAAGGTTCTGGGGGCCATGGGTGAAGTCGATTCGAAAAACTAAGGCAATATTCGTGTTCAGCGATATCGAAAACACACTATTTCATGTGTCACACGAATGTAACCATTTTGGGGGGGTCACCCCCTTCGGGGAGGTGCTGGAGGCCATGGACGGGTCCCCTTTTAGACAATTAAGTCGAAAATTACTTATTTTTGGACGATTCGGGTGACGGAAGGGGTAAGGGTACAAAAATTATGAACCTAAATTTTTTGAGAATTGGCGTGCTGTGTGATGATCACATGAACATGAAGGTACCTCCAGCAAAAAGTTTTCGAAAAATGGGTCTAAAAAACAAAAAAACATCTATTTTTGCATATTTTATTTGTATTTTAAATTTTCGATCGCGAATCAACAAGGGACCCTTTTGAACTTACACGCCTCAATTCGCATAAAACCAAGCTAAAAATTGAAAGATTATGCCCCGACATCCTTGTAATCAAAAATTCAGGTGCTCCAGTTCGTTTTTGGATTTTTGGTAAATTTTCATAAATTATAAAAAATTTTATAAATAAAAAAAAGGTTTTTCAAAGGCGATTTTCAAACTTTTTAATGAAATGTAATTTTTTTAGTTTCACGAATTGAAAATTTTATATCCAGTATCATTTTTTTGTTTTACAGTGTCTGAAAAAAAATATCAATATACCCGCCGCCCCGCCCATTTCACCACGAAGATGAGCCAGTCAACTTCCTCTACATCGAATTCAACACCAAAAGCCTCAATTCCAGATGATCATAGTGTTGTTGATGCAAACTGGGAGAAAATCTCCTATTTGTGGACCATAAAACATTTCCAACAATTCCATTGTGAAGTCAACGAAAATGAGATAAACTCAACAGAGTTTAGTGCTGCCAAACATCCTGAGTATAAGTGGTATTTAAGATTTTTTTTCAAGCACAAAGATGAGTCTGAATTTGATGATTATTTCGGTGTGTATATATGTCTTTGTAAGCCTACCACCAAGCCCTTTAATGATGCATTTGCTGAAGTGAAATTTAGTATATTGAATGATGAACACAATGAAGCATTTACGAGTAGTAAAAAATTCTCTAGAAAATTCACGTCTGAGCATTCATGTTATGGAAATGGAAAATTTGTATCAAAGACAACATTATTAGATCCGAGTAAAAGGAACAAATTTCTACCTGAAGATACTTTGAGAATTTTTTGTGAAATGAAATTTGCCCCAATAAACAGTGCTGCCAGCGACGGAAAAAAATCGACAACTCCTAACAATAGTCTTTCGCCTCTTTTGGTGTACGATTATGATCATGATATCGTAGATGTTACATTTTCATTGAATGGTAAGAATTACCGTGCTAATAGAAGTATTTTAGCCGCTCGAAGTCCCGTCTTTGCTGCCATGTTCAAACAAGACATGCGAAAAAACAAACACAGCGAAGTAAATATCTCTGACATGAGTTGTGAAACATTCGAATGCTTTTTTACATACTTGTATACAGACATCATTGACAGCACCTTGGTAGATGCAGAAATGGCGCTTAATTTACACATCGCAGCTGATAAATACGATGTCGATGGTCTGAAAGCAGTTTGTGAAGAAATATTATGGATGAATTTGACGCAGGATTTATCGGCAGAGAATGTGATCTCTGTTTTAACACTGGCTGATAAATTTCGGGCAAACCCAGTTGACCACATGCTAGCAAAAAGCTAGCGTTTTATTCGCGTTTTGATAAGTTGCTAGCAATTTACTCGCTTTTTGTGGCCAGCAATAATTATCTCGCTAAAAGTAAGCGATTTTCTTGCAGTTTTTCGCTAGCAAATTCAATTCTAGCAATTTTCGAGCTGTTTTCCAGCGACTCTCAGCTAGCTTTTACTTCACTTTAACTTGCTCGCCTTATGCTAGCGTATTACTGGCGGATACTTGCTCGCAATTCTATGCTAGGACAGTTCAAGCAATATTCTCGCATATCTCAGCTAGCTTTTACTTCACTTCATACATGCTCGCCTGATGCTAGCGTATCACTGATGGATACTTGCTTGCAATTCTATGCCAAGAAAGTTCAAACAATATTCTCGCATATCTCAGCTAGCTTTTGCCTCACTCTATACCTGCTCGCTTAATGCAAGCGTATCACTGACTAATATGTACCTGCTCACAGTTTTATGATAGGAAACTTCAGGTAATATTCTTGCATCTCTGAGCTAGCATTTACTTAGCCATCTGGCTCTAGAAAAATGTAAGCATATCTCTAGTTTCTACATCTGGTGACTTGGCGTTTTCTTTGTAGTCAAATGATAGGAACGTGCTACCAGATCTTACGCATTTCTCACCAATAAACCTTTTTCTGCGTTATTTATTGTAGCAAAATGCGAGCAAGTATCTTTTCCATCCCTCAGCGCGCATACAAAAATCATTAAAAATATTCCTGCATATGACAATAGGAGTAATTGCACCCCCCCCCCCCGCCGATCTTCCGGGGTAACTTTTTTCTTAAAGGGGACAACAAAATTTCATCAAATGGACATGGAAAGCTGTAGTTTACTCTACACTCCAATTTTAACACCCTCTGAAGACGACTTCAGGTGGGTTCAAGTCATTTTAGAGCCTCCAGTAGGCTTTTGAAACTTGAAATTCCCACAACATTAATTAATCAATTGGAGTTGGCAAGCTGAAATTTACTTCGCAGGTTTCAAATGGTTTTGAAGATTCCAGCTACTTTTAGGAAATTCCAATTTTCCAAGAAACGCCATACAACCTTCGAAAATTCGCTGGAGGCTCCAAAACGACTTGAAATCCACAAGCAGTCGACTTCGTAGCGTATTAAAATTAGTTTGCAGAATGAATTTCGACTCTCCATCTCAGTTTGATGAAATTTTGTGAAAATTTAAAGTTTCAAAAATCTGCTGGAGGCTTCAGGAATTTTCAAAGAGTCGCTGGAGGCTCCAAAACGACTTGAAATTCACCTGCAGTACTTCGTAGCGTATTGAAATTAGTTTTCAGAATAAATTTGAGTTTCAAAAATCTGCTGGAGGCTCCAGAACTGCTCAAAACAAGTAGAAACCGTTTCCCATCGATTTGGCATGTCGAAAATAGGGTATATCCCAAATGTCAGGTTTCTTGGTCAATTTGGTAAAATTTTGATTTTTTCTCACATTTTGGCCAAAATTTGATTTTTGAAAATTCACCAAAAATCGAATAAGGTACTTTACCACTTGAAATTTTGACAGGTGATGAATTTTTGCATGATCTTTCGATCTACGTTTGTAAGGTTTGAAAAATTTCGTGCACCTCCTATGTTGAAACGCGAAATCTGCGATTTCGGCTGACCTTTCAATCAAAATTGCCGCCATTTTGTTAGTAAGTAAGGCCAATTTTTTTTCAGCAAGTTTGCTTTAAAATGTTCCTTAGGATGTCCCCTTTAAGGAAAAAGTTGTCCCGGAGGATCGGCAGGGGGTGCAATTACCCCCATTGCCGTGGACTAAAATGTTGTTCAAATGTTTTTGAAATTTTTCATTTTCATGGTTTGTTTGATAGTTCATTTTCAAATTTTAAATTTTGACAATTTTTCTATTTAAAAAAAAAACTTCATTTTTTATTTAATAAAGAGATTTTTCAACCTAAGCGCTAGCATAATGCTAGCGAATTGCTAGCGTCGATCTCTCTCATGGTATAGTTTGCTACTCTTAGATAAAGTGTGTCATCAAGTTGAATATAAGCTCAAGGTGGTATCTTGTTGAAAAGTAAGAAAAGTGACATCACTCTTCTTATACTATCCCAAGATGCTAGCGTTATGCTACCTCTGAGCTGGGACAGTCACCTAATTTTTGGAATTTCCTGGGAAACTACCACCTGTTAAAGGTAAACACCCAGAATTTTTAAAAAGTAATTAATAGTAATTACTTTACTGATCAAAGTTTTTCTACGCTAGCAAAATGCTAGCTTCTTGCTAGCATAATTTGCGCTAGCGTAAATGGTGCCGGAATATGAGACACTTTTTGCAAAAATTGCTAGCAAATCAGTCGCGATTTAGTCGCATGTACGTAGCAGAATGCAGAGCAAAGTGCCAACAAAATGCTAGCTTTTTGCTAGCTTTGTGCCAGCTACGTGCTAGCTATTTGTACGCAATTCTGCTACTCTAATGCGACCTAATCGCAACTGATTTGCTAGCATTTTTTAAAAAAAGTGTCTCAAATTCCGGCACCATTTACGCTAGCACAAAATTTGCTAGCATTTGGTCAACTGGGAAACAATTGAAGAAACAAGTTGTATCTTATATCCAAAAGCACCCTTCAATCATGACAACTCAAAGATGGAAAAGTGAAATTTTGGCTCATCCTCACTTATTCGATGATGTGAATGGAGTACATAATGAAGTATCTGAAGGTGTTCGGGTTAGAGTGCCATATACAGGTCGTGTTTGGAGTATACGAGTACCACAGTGGCTCGAGAGGGTTAGGAAAACTTTGAAATCAATTTGATTATTTTATGTAATTGGATATCTTGCTTCATGTTTAATTTTTGTGCTACCGTCAAATGTTTTGTACAATATTATGCAGTGAGTTCTGTTTGTTTAGTTAATTTCAATAAAACGTTAGATTATGTACTTCTAATTTTTTAGTCTGTCTTTTATTTTTATTTTTCAAAAATATTTCAAATTTTTTTCTATGTTTTTTTTTTTACAAAATTTCAAAAACAAGTTTTTGTGAGGAAAAAGAAGAGTTGAATATTTACTTGAAAAGCTGCAGTCCGGCATATAGCATACCTAGAGTAATTTCATCCCCCTTCCCCTTTTCTCTTAAAAGGGAAATCCCAAACAACATTTTAGCCAAATAAAGTTGGCCCTACTAACAAAATGGGGGTCATCTTGATGGAGTCAAAATCGCAGGTTTTGCTTTCCTGCATAGGACTCGAATGAACTTTTTTGAACTTGACAAAGCTAGATCAAAATAACATGCAAGAATTCATCACCAGCCAGAATTTTACGTGCTGAAGTGCATTTTTCGATTTTTGGTGAATTTTCGAAAATCAAATTTATGTAAGTCAAAAATGGGAGGAAAAAATCAAAATTTTGCTAAACTGACCTAGAAAGCTTAAATTTGGCACAAACCCTATTTTTGATCTGCCAAATCGATTTGAAACTGTTTCAAAGCATTTTGAGCAGTTCTGGAGCCTCCAGCAGATTTTTGAAACTCGAAATTGATAAAAATTTCATCAATTGGAGTTTGAAAGCAGAAATTCGTTCTGCAAACTATTTTCAATACGCTATGACGTCAATTGCAGGCGGATTTCAAGTCATTTTGGAGCCTCCGCTGACTCTTAGAAAATTTTTGGAGCTTCCAGTAGATTTTAAAAAATCGAAATTTCCCCAAATTCCCCAAAATTTCATCAAACGGAGATGGAAAGCCAAAATTCTGATGACGACTTCAGGTGGATTCAAGTCATTTTGGAGCCTCCAACAACTTTTTGAAAATTACTAGAGTCTCTACCAAATTTTTGAAACTTCAAATTCCCACAACATTTTACCAAAATGGAGTTAGCAAGCTGAAATTTACTTCGAAAACTAATTGCAGTACGATATGAAGTCGCCTGCATGGTGGTTTCAAATAATTTTGAAGCTTCCAGCTACTTTCTGGAAATTTCAATTTTCCAAAAAACGCCATACAACCTTTCAAAAAGTCGCTGGAGGCTCCAAAACGACTTCAAAATCCACCTGCAGTCGACTTCGTAGCGTACTGAAATTAGTTTGCAGAATGAATTTCGTCTTTCCATATACAATTGATGAAATTTTGGGGAAATTTCAATTTTCAAAAATCTACTGGAGACTCCAGAACTACTCAGAACAGTTTGAAACAGTTTCCAATCGATTTGGCAGGTCGAAAATAAGGTATATCCCAAATTTCAGCTCTCTTAGCCAATTTGGTAAAATTTTGATTTTTTCCCTTATTTTTGGTTAAAATTTGATTTTCAAAAATTCACCAAAAATCGAAAAAGGCACTTTAGTACTTGAAATTCATCTCCCTAGTAGAAAACATCGGCCTCACAAACCAAATCTAGCCCCCCCCTTCCGGGTGTAATAATCTTGTAATTATAAACACCCCCCCCCCCCCCAAAAAAAAAAAATTTGACACTTAATAAATTGTTGCCTGATCTTTCGATCTACCTTTGTACGGTTTAAAAAATGTCGTACAAGTCACAGTCGACTTGATGATGTGTTGAAGTATAGAAATTTCAAACATTGAAAAATCTGCTGGGGGCTCCAGTAATTTACAAAACGTCGCTGCAGGCTTGAAATGACTTGAACCCTTGGATTTGCAGCTATGTTTGGTTAAATTTTATGGAAATTTCGAACATTGAAAAATCTGCTAGAGGCTCCAGCAATTTCAAAAGTTCGCTGGAGGCTCCAAATTTACTCAAACTCACCAGCAGTCGATTCAATAGCTTGTTGGAATTGGAGAATGGAGTGAATTTTGGATTTTCAGCTCAATTTGATTAAATTTTATGGAAATTTCAAACATTGAAAAATCTGCTGGAGGCTCCAGTAATTTACAAAAAGTCGCTGAGGGCTCGAAAATGACTTGAACCCTTGGATTTGCAGCTATGTTTGGTTAAATTTTATGGAAATTTCGAACATTGAAAAATCTGCTGGAGGCTCCAGCAATTTTGAAAGGTCGCTGGAGGCTCCAAAATTACTCAAACTCACCAGCAGTCGATTTAATAGCTTGTTGGAATTGGAGAATGGAGTGAATTTTGGATTTCCAGCTTTGTTTGGTAAAATTTTATGGAAATTTCGAGCATTGAAAAATCTGCTGGAGGCTCCAAAATGACTTAAACTCACAAGCAGTCGATTTAATAGCGCGTTCAAGTTGGAGTGCAGCGTAAATTATTGTGCATTTCCAACTTTATTTGATAAAATTTTGTAGATAAACCGGTTTCAAAAATCTACTGGAGGCTCTAGGACTGCTCAAAACAGGTTAAAACTGTTTTCAATCGATTTGGCACGTCAAAAATATCGTAAAGTATATCTCAAATTTCAGATTTCTAGGTCAATTTGATATTATTCTAATTTTTTTTTTCATTTTTGGCCTGTCTGGAGCAAGATGAGATTCATGAAAAAACTGAAAGCTCGTGCAGATCTCAAAAACAGTTCAAAAGTAGATATTTTAGCAACTACCCTAGACTCCAAACCAAATCACATAAATCACATCAGACAAACTAAGTCTCGCTGCATAGTCCGTAACAGAACCTAAACCCACTGTAACAAAAACTCCGATAGAACAATCCTACTTACATCTAGACCTACCCCTACGCATTCATAATAATATTTAGTTCAAGCCTCTGCCACTAGAGAATCAAGCAATCATGATTTGTTTTGAACGAGACTAGTTCACTATCAGTACAGCCATCTATTTTATTGTGATTTCTTTCGATTCTACGAGTACAATTTAAAATAATATGTACAAAAAGACACGATAATTTCTGGAATGATTAATGATACGAGGACTTGATACCATATATGATTTTGTAAACTTGTGATAATATCTAGCCTATTTGATAACTGGTGCGTTATGTTCCTTAAAGTGAATCGGTAAGTGATTATTAAATTCATATATTTTTATTAATTAATTCCAAAGGTACCTATGCTATGATTGGATAATACGTACATTATCAAATGGAATCAGAATTTCACGATGGTGTTATAGTTATTTTCTTTCATAAGCATTATAAATGCCAAAATAAAGAACATCGCCTAAAAGATGAAGAATTACACAAAAAATAGTTCTCTGTGATGAGCACTTATTTTGATTTTAGATCTTTTCCAAAGTATAGTTTGAGGCGCGTTCTCCTCATTAAAAATAATTTCAATATTATTCGTTCGAATTAATATTAATATTTCGTAAAGTTTTACTCATCCACAAATTGATAAGAGAAACAGGGTTACCACTTTGGAAAACTTCAAAAATTCAACTCAAGGGATGATAATTGAAACATTCAAAAAAGGTCAAAAAATACTCGTAGGCAAAGCTTCATTTGTGCCCCCTACGAAATTTTGAAAAATATAAAAACTGTCCATAAAAACTTTAACAATCAACGAATTTGGAGTACCTAAAATGAAATTTGACAAAAAAAGCTTTCAGGGTCATTCCATGTCAACTCAACCAACGTTTTTGAGTCATGTCTTTCGATTTCGCTCAAATTTTTTTTACAATATATACCCACCCTGTAAGTCAGAACCCCGCAATTAGTTTGGTCCCAGACCCCTCAGGACGGGGGGGTGTGGGGGGGTCTTCCATTATTTTCACATTGTCTCGAGGTACTCAAGTTCAGCAGCCCATTTCTTTAAAACTATGATACTTTGATCAAAACTGATTTCACAGTTTGAAAGGGCATTTCATTTAGAACTTTTTAAGCATTTTGAAATTTTCAAAAGTTGAAAGTTGAACTTTCAAATTGAAAGTTCAAATTTCAAAATGACGCTGTAAGTGGGAGCTACCATTTAAAATTTTGAAAACATTTCCATAGATGAACCTTTTGATGCTTTTTCGAAATATTCTAGTTTCGAGATGGGATCTCTCAATGGAGGGGGAGCAGCCCCACCCCCAATTTTGGGCAAAACTTTCGAAAGAAAATCTGGGGCATGTGATATATCGAATTCTATGTTTTTGGTAACGCTGAACACGAATATGACGTCAGAGTTTTGATAGGACCCCATCCACGGCCCTCAGCACCTCCCCAAAGGGGGTAAAAGTTCAAGAAAGTGTTTTGTTCGTGTGACACATGGAGTAGTATGTTTTTGGTGACGCTGAACACAAATATGACGTCAGATTTGTGATTGGACCCCATCCACGGCCCCAACAATTTTTTTTGCCTTTTACCAATTGGGGTAAGTTCATTGGGGGAGGTTCTGGGGGCCATGGGTGAAGTCGATTCGAAAAACTAAGGCAATATTCGTGTTCAGCGATATCGAAAACACACTATTTCATGTGTCACACGAATGTAACCATTTTTTGGGGATCACCCCCTTCGGAGAGGTGCTGGAGGCCATGGACGGGTCCCCTTTTAGACAACTGAGTCGAAAATTATTTATTTTTGGACGATTCGGGTGACGGAAGGGGTAACGGTACAAAAATTATGAACCTAAATTTTTCGAGAATTGGCGTGCTGTGTGATGATCACATGAACATGAAGGTAAAATTACTGCTCCAGCAAAAAGTTTTCGAAAAATGGGTCTAAAAAACGAAAAAACATCTATTTTTGCATATTTTATTTGTATTTTAAATTTTCGATCGTGAATCAACAAGGGACCCTTTCGAACTTACACGCCTCAATTCGCATAAAACCAAGCTAAAAATTGAAAGATTATGCCCCGACATCCTTGTAATCAAAAATTCAGGTGCTCCAGTTCGTTTTTGGATTTTTGGTATCATAAATTATAAAAAATTTTATAAATAAAAAGAAGATTTCAAAGGCAATTTTTAAACTTTTTAATGAAATGTAATTTTTTTAGTTTCACGAATTGAAAATTTTATATCCAGTATCATTTTATTGTTTTACAGTGTCTGAAAAAAATATCAATATACCCGCCGTCCCGCCCATTTCACCACGAAGATGAGCCAGTCAACTTCCTCTGCATCAGATTTAAAACCAAAAGCCTCAATTCCAGATGATCAAAGTGTTGTTGATGCGAACTGGGAGAAAATCTCGTATTTGTGGACCATAAAACATTTCCAACAATTCCATTGTAAAATCAATGAAGATATGCTAACGTCAACAGTGTTTAGTGCTGCCAACCATCCTGAATTTAAGTGGTATTTGAAATTTCATTTCAAGCAATCAGGGTCTGAATATGCTAATCATTTCGGGGTATTTCTATGTCGCTGTGAGCCTACCACTAAGCCCTTTGATAATGTATTTGTTGAATTGAAAATTTGTGCATTGAATGATGAACACAATGAATCACTTGATAAAAAATTCTCTCTAAAATTCACCTCCGAGATTTTAAGTTGCAGATTTACAAAATTTATATCAAAGACAACATTATTAGATCCAAGGAACGGATTTCTACCTAACGATACTTTGAGAATTTTCTGTGAAATGAAATTCGCCCCAATAAACAGTGCTGCCAGTGACGGAACAGAATCGACAACTCCTAACAATAGTCTTTCGAAATATGCAGGAGATTATCTTTTGGGCGGTGATGATTTCGTAGATGTTACATTTTCAGTGGATGGTAAGAATTACGGTGCTAATAGAAGTATTTTAGCCGCTCGAAGTCCCGTTTTTGCCGCCATGTTCAAACAAGACATGCGAGAAAACAAACACAGCAATGTAAATATCTCTGACATGAGTTGTGAAACATTCGAATGCTTTTACATATACCTGTATACAGACATCAGTGACAGCACCTTGGTAGATGCAGAAATGGCGCTTAATTTACTCATCGCAGCTGATAAATATGACGTTGGTGGTTTGAAAGCAGTTTGTGAAGAAATATTATGGACGAATTTGGCGCAGGATTTATCGACAGAGAATGTGATCTCTGTTTTAACACTGGCTGATAAATTTCGGGCAAAACAATTGAAAAAACAAGTTGTATCTTATATCCAGAAGCACCCTTCAATCATGACAACTCAAAGATGGAAATGTGAAATTTTGGCTCACCCTCACTTATTTGATGATGTGAATGGAGTACAGAATGAAGTATCTGAAGGTGTTCGGGTTAGAGTGCCATATACAGGTCGTGTTTGGAGTATACGACTACCACAGTGGCTCGAGAGGGTTAAGAAAACCTTGAAATCAACTTGACTATTTAATGTAGATATGTATATTGTATTTGGATATCTTGCTTTATGTTTAATTTTTGTGCTACTGTCAAATGTTTTGCACAATTATGCAGTGAATTCTGTTTGTTTGGTTCATTTTAATAAAACATTTGACTACTTCAGCTTTTCTAAACTGTTTTTTTTTTCAAAAATATTTCGAATATTTCTCCATATTATGTTCAAAATTTCAAAAACAATTTTGTGAGAAAAATAAGGATCAAATATTTACTTGAAGAGTTATAGTATGGTAAACTTGTCAAAAAAAAGTTGGCCCCATAAACAAAATGGCGGTCATTTTAATGGACTGGTTAGCCGAAATCGAAGATTTTGCTTTCCAACATTAGAATCACACTGAACAAAGCTAGATTGATAGGGCATGCAAGAATTGATCACCTGCCAAAATTTGAAGTGTTGAAGTGCATTTTTCGATTTTTGGTGAATTTTTGAAAATCAAATTCAAGCCAAAAATGAGAAAAAAATCAAAATTTTACCAAATTGACCTAGAAAACTGAAATTTGGCACATGCCCGATTTTAGACCTGCCAAATCGACTGAAAACGGTTTAAAACCGTTTTGGGCAGTTCTGGAGCCTCCAGTAGATTTTTGAAATTTAAAATTTCATCAAGTAAAGCTGGAGATCTGAAATTCACGCTACACTACTTGAATACAGTATTAAGTCGACTGCTAATGTCATTTTGGAGCCTCCAGGGACTTTTGAAAATTACTGGAGTCTCCAGCAGATTTTTCAATGTTCGAAATTTCCATATTTAACCAAACATAGCTGCAAATCTAAGGGTTCAAGTCATTTCCAAGCCTCCAGCAACGTTTTGTAAATTACTGGAGCCTCCAGCAGATTTTTCAGTGTTTGAAATTTCCATAAAATTTGATCAAAAAGAGCTGGAAATCCAAAATTCACTTCACTCTCCAATTGCAACAGACTATTAAATCGACTGCTGGTGAGTTTACGTCATTTTGGAGCCTCCAGCGAACTTTTGAAATTGCTGGAGCATCCTGCAGGTTCTTCAATGTTCGAAATTTCCATAAAATTTAACCAAACATAGCTGCAAATCCCAGGGTTTAAGTCATTTTTGAGCCTCCAGCGACTTTTTGTAAATTACTGGAGCCTCCAGCGAATTTTTAAATGTTCGAAATTTCCATACAATTTCACCATCAACAGAGCTTGATATCCATAATTTACTTCACACTCCAATTTCAACGCTCTATCAAGTTGACTGCTGGTGAGTTCACGTGATTTTGGAGCCCCCAGCGACCGGTTGAAATTTCTGGAGCCTCCAACAGATTTTTCAATGTTCGAAATTTCCATAAAATTTAACCAAACATAGCTGCAAATCCACGGATTCAAATCATTTTCAAGCCTCCAGCGACGTTTTGTAAATTATTGGAGCCTCCAGCAGATTTTTCAATGTGAAATGTCTATAAAATATAATCAAGCAGAGCTAGAAATCCAAAATTCACTCCATATTCTACAATTTCAACAAGCTATTAAATCGACTTCTGGCGGGTTTGAGTAATTTTGGAGCCTCCAGCGACCTTTTGAAATTGCTGGAGCCTCCAGCAGATTTTTCAATGTTCGAAATTTCCATAAAATTTTACCAAACATAGACATGAAACCAAAATTCACTCTACAATCCAATTTCAACGCGCTATCAAGTTCACTGCTGGTGAGTTTACGTCATTTTGGAGCCTCCAGCGACCTTTCGAAATTGCTGGAGCCTCCAGCAGATTTTTCAATGTTCGAAATTTTCATAAAATTTAACCAAACATAGCTGCCAATCCACGGGTTCAAGTCATATTCGAGCCTCCAGCGACGTTTTGTAAATTATTGGAGCCTCCAGCAGAGTTTTCAAAGTGAAATTTCCATAAAATATTGGAAATCCAAAATTCACTCCATTCTCCAAATTCAACAAGCTATTAAATCGACCGCTGGCAAGTTTGTGTAATTTTGGAGCCTCCAGCGACCTTTTGAAATTGCTGGAGCCTCCAGCAGATTTTTCAATGTTCGAAATTTCCATAAAATTTAACCAAACATAGCTGCAAATCCAAAGGTTCAAGTCATTTTCGAGCCTCCAGCGTCTTTTTGTAAATTACTGGAGCCTCCAGCAGATTTTTCAATGTTTAATATTTCCCTAAAATTTAATCAAACTGAGCTGGAGATCCAAAATTCACTCTATTCTCCAATTCCAACAAGCTATTAAATCGACTGCTGGTGGGTTTGAGTAATTTTGGAGCCTCCAGCAACTTTTTGAAACTTGAAATTTCCACAAAGTTCCATCAAATGGTATTGGAATGCCATAAGTGCTAATGTTAATTCGTACCTATAGATTTTGTTGCATTTTTTTGGAAAACAGTCTCGAGGCTCCAAAACGGATTGAAATTTCCTGCAATCCAGCTCGGAATTGGCGCCCAAAAATAGAATGTGATCTAAATTTTATCTCTTTACCTGAAACGGACGCGAAAGAGTAATTTTTCACATTTTCCAAGACGTACATATGAAATCATGGAAATTTCGTACATTGAAAAATCTGCTGGAGGCTCCAGTAATTTCCAAAAGTTCCTGGAGACTCAACTTGATACTGTGTTGAAGTAGTGCAAGGTGAATTTCGGATTTACAACTTTGATAATTAGTGAAATTTCTACCAAATATAAAGTTTCAAAAATCTACTGGAGGCTCCAGAACTTTTCAAAACGGTTTGAAACCCATTGCAATGAGTTTGGCAGGTCGAAAATAGGGTATATTCCAAGTTTCAGCTTTCTAGGTCAATTTGGTAAAATTTTGATTTTTTCCCTCATTTTTGATCAAAATTTGATTTTCAAAAATTCGCCAAAAATCGAAAAATCCATTTTAGCACATGAAATTTTGGCTGATAATGAATTTTGGCATGCTCTTTTGATCTAGCGTAGTCCAGTTCAAAAAATTTCGAGCGATTTTAATGTTGGAAAGCAAAATTTGCAATTTCGGCTGACCTGTTAATCAAAATGGTCGCCATTTTATCAGTAAAGCCAATTTTCTTTGGGAAAATTAGCTTTAAAATGTTCCTTATGATGATATGCCGGTCTATTGTGTTTCATATTTTTAAGAGAAGCTGAAATGTGTGTACTGATATTTTCCCTTAACACCCTTTAGACAATTATCCCCCATACCCCACACTGTACATTAAATTATTAATATATGTACCTAAAAATTATTTTTTTCAGTCTCATTTTTTAAAAGTTTTCAACTTGGAAACAATATTTGAGAGGAATTGGAGGGAGGGGGGGAGCTCCACCATTAACTCTAAAATCCAAACTATATAGAGATGTGTTTCCTCTTTCGACATCATTTCAACAGTAAAAATCAACTCACCCTAACTCGAATTAACATAATACGCTAATTCTATATACAAAATCATCGTAAGTACGAGTATAGGTAAACTAAAAAAAAAAAAAAAAATACCATCAAAAAAACATATAAGCATATACAATTTAAACAGAACGTAGAAACATACTGGTCTACGCGACTAACTACAGCAAAGTACTATACATACATAACGTGTAATATTGTATAAATCTTTAAATAAATTTACACACAACAATTCACGGCGCTATTTGACTACTTCAAGCGCATGCATGCTCAAGAAATTACATACGTTGGTTTTTCATTTCCTTTTTTTTTTCAAATTTTACTTTAGTTTACCTCGCCCAGCGCTACGTATGAAAAAAAATTATAGAACGCGAAAACCCATCTCTTCGAGAAGTATGATGGCCAATATAACAAATAAAATAAAAATCGCGATAGTTGAAATAGAGATATAGATAATTGAAAAGAATCGATTGCATCAAAATTCAGTCCTAATTTAGGTAGATAAAAAGGGAATAATTGAAATAGTCTTGTTATAGGGTCCATTTGGTCGTCGTAAATTTTTTTTGCAAAGGTACCATTAAAACGCCGTTGTACTTGATTAAATACTATACGCTATAGTACGAACAATAACTATAAAAACTAAGACTTAATCTATAAACTACAAAATAATTTCAAATTCGGATTCAGCATGGTCGAGAAAATAAAACAAAAAAACATTCCCTCATCAACATTTCAGCTACTGCGGAGAATTTTCTAATTTTTTTTTGATAAATTTTTGAAAATTTGATTTCCTTTGAGTTTTTTACGCTTCAATTCAAGTCAAAATGGAGAGGAGTCGTCTTAAATGAAAAGAATACGTCATGCAGTAAATTACCAAGATATGTACGATAACTAAGTAGATGCTGAATCCGAATTTGGTATCAATTTCCATCTTAAATCACCAAGTAGGTAGCTAAGTACTCGATAAATCTATTATCAAAAATAAAATAAATAGGTATCGATTCGCTATTCACTTCTCAAATATCAACACTTGTGTCTTATCTCTATTTCTTTTACTTCGCTGATAACTACGAGTAATTCGATCATTCCATCCAAAACGTCATTTTAGTGATTATACTCGTAGCATCAATATGATCAATGAGTTCATCGAAATGAAAAAATTTTCAATTTCCGAATAATAAATATCGAAGTGTGATTTTAGCTCATACGTTTCCATTCCAGTTTGTAAACTCAGACTAAATCCATCGATGCTAAAACACCTCCAATATACGAAAATACGAGTAGCAACCATAAAAATGTTAAGAAGTTATAACAGAGTGCTTTACGTAACGGCCGTGAGGACACGTACACATACAAAATACGAACATTTTGATTATAGTACACAAAGCGTTTTTTAAACTAATTTCTAGTAAGTATGTAATTGGATTAATATTTTTCAACGGTAGGTAGGTATAATAGGTATAATCAAACGCCACAAAACGAACGCCATTCACAGACACTGTCACAATCGCCAACAGAAACAGAATCGTAACATCGTAAGTGGTTTTCACTACTCTTCGTCCTTTTCGCTATACATAATCCTTTCGAACCCTTTGTTGCAACGAACCCTATCAAGCTATATTATCGTAATTATTCGAAATTCTTCAAATTTTTGGGAAGGGGAAAGAAGGTGAGAGAAGCATTGAGAGGTTGTATCCAAAAAATAAGTACAAATTCGATCTCAGCATTCTCGAAAACCTATACCAAACGACACGTTACATGTCATTTTACATTTTTTTCGATACTCGTACTTTGCAGAACATGTTTGAAAGCGCTGGTGGGGCCTTCAGCTGGCAAACAATCGATATGTCACGTCACTTTTTTTGAGGGAGGGGGGATTTCGATCAAAATTGGGAGCCTGAAAAATTCTAGGAGGGGAGGGGAGGGGATAATTCCACAAAATTCCGTAAACATTACCACCAACGAAGTTTTCAAAACTATTTTTAAAATCATCACTTCCAGAGAGGTTTGATCTCATTGATTGGGAGGGAGGGAGGGGAGGGGGGTAACATCCCTAGCTTGGGGCAAACTTGAAAAAAATTATAAAAGTCATGCAATACATCGAACAGTGTGTTTTCTTCAAAGGTGCTGAACTTGAAAATGACATTATATTTTTGATCCGATCCCTTCCTCTCCCCCTTGATCATCTTTATCAAGGCCAAAATCCAACAAATGGTCATTTTTTTGAACTCTATTTCTTCCAACTTTCGAATTCTTACTGAGGAACCCCAACTGGGGACAATTTGAAGAGACGTACGAGTCAAAGCATTAATCGAATTTGGACGTATCTCGAGTATTGAGACTAAAAATTACGAATAAAAACTTTCAAAGTCATGATTAATACCAGCAGATTAGTTTCCAGTTTTTAAAAATTTCAAGGATCGATTTCATATTTCTCATTTTTATCACTTTAAAGTTTTGCAAACACGTTTGCTCAAAGTTCAAGTTGAACCATCAGTTTTGGGTATTTTACACATTATTCTGTGGAAATATTTCTTGCAACTGAAATATTATTCCTATATGGTAATTTTGAGCGATTTTAACGTTTTTTTATGAGTTTTTGTGATTTTTCAAGGGGTTTTAAACGAAGTTTCGTGCAAATTTCGCTCGATTTTATCAAATTTCATTGTTTTATGATAATTTTTTGCCAAATTAAACGTGTTTTTTTTTTTGGTCTTTTTGTATCGTTTTAGGATCATTTCAATACTTTTAATGCAACTTTTGTCGAATTTCACTAAAATTCCATTAATTTTTGGTGATTTACACAATTTTAATGTAAAAGTGATTTTTAACTACATTTTTATAATGTTTTAGTTTCATTTAATTTCGTTGAGGTAATTTTCTGGATTTTTTTTTCGCAATTTTAGGTCATTTCGTAAGTTTTTAATAATTTTTCAAGCAATTTTTACCAACTAGAGTCAAATTATTAAAAAATATCTTCAATTTTTGATGATTTTCAGGTGTTTTTATATGTATTAATTTAAAATATTCTCAACATTTTTTGCATTTTTTGACAAATTGCACTGAATTTTCATAAAGTTCAGACCGTTAGGTGATTTTCAGTTTTTACAAAAATGCTTTTACTTCTTTTCAGATAACTTTTAATTCGTACATTCAAAAATCTCATTTTGGTAATTTACTGTAATTCAATTTTCCTTGCGTTTTTATGTCTTTTTTACAAGTCTCTAATAAATTTTCATCAAGTTTAGTCAACTTTAATTTGCAAAAAATTCATCAGTTTTCGATGATTTTCATTTATTGTCATATGTTTTTGATGTTTTCACATTATTTCAACATGTTTTCAAAACTTTCATGCAATTTTTGCCAATTTGAACCCAATTTTTTCAATTTTTGGTGATTTTTAATAAAATTTTATACAATTTTTGCCAAATTTGGTCAAATTTCATTAAAATTGAATTGCATTTTAGTAATTTTCTACAGTTCAATTTTTTTTGTTTTTATGTCATCAGAAAAAAAAAGAAAAAAGTTTCGAATTTTTTTTTCAAATGTGCTGAAATGCAATTTTTAGAAAAATGACCAAGGATTGAAAATTGCAATAAGTAAATTTAAATTTGTTTCAAAATTGCCAAAAATTTTCAAAGTTGAAAAATTCTGAAATTTTTTGGAAAATCCAGGCTACATTTTTATAATTTTCATTTTCATTTTTTTTTCGTGTTTTAATACTACTTTAATAGATTTTTAATCAATCTTTAACAACATTTGTGAGATTTTGAAAAAATTTCTTCATTTTTTTTTACTGATTTTCATTATTTTTATGTTTTTTCTGGTATGTATTTTCATATCATTTCAACAAGTTTCAAACTTTTTAAAATGAATTTTCCACCAAATTTTATCGAGTTTTTATCAATTTTGGCAGATTTACACAGTTTCTGATAGGTATTCTTACCAGTGTTCAGAAGAGAATTTTTGCAATACTTTGTCATTTTGATGCTTTATTTATGTTTTCAAGATATCTTAACCATGCTTAAACAATTTTTTTCTAATTTTACCTAAATTTCAATTTTTGAAATATTTTTTATTGATTTAAAAATTTTTAATCCGTGAAAAAAGGGGAACCAAAGTTCCATTTTTAGATCGCATGAAAAGTGGATTTAAAGAGCAAGGGCCTCTTTTATTTTCAAACATATGGAACTTGTTTCGAAAAAGTGTGGCCTGCAAGTTCCACAGACTTTTAAATGGAAATTCTCGAAATCAAAAAATAGCAACTCGAGAGGAATTTTTTCTCTAAACCCACGTCAAGGGTTTTTGGGGATGGTGCAAAGCGTACTCCCGGATCAAATACTAGATGAAATGTCCCTGTTGGGTCATTCCATGTCAACTCAACCAAAAAAAGACGATTTTGAAAGTCATGTCTTTCGATTTCTCTCAAATTTTTTTTACAATATGTACCCACCCAGTAAGTTAGAAAGCCGCAATCAGTTTGGTCCCAGCTCCCTCAGGGGGCGGGAGGGGGGCTTCCATTATTTTCACATTGTCTCGAGGTACTCAACTTCAGCAGCCCATTCCTCTAAAACTATGATACTTTGATCAAAACTGATTTCACAGTTCGAAAGGGCATTGAATTTTGAACTTTTCAAGTACTCTGAAATTTTCAAAAGTTGAAAGTTGAACTTTTAATTTGAAACTTCAAATTTCAAAATGGCGCTGTAAGTGGGAGCTACCATTTAAAATTTTGAAAAAATTTCCATAGATGTACATTTTGATACTTTTTCGAAATATTTAGGTTTCGAGATGGGACTCTTTGACGGAGTGGGAGCACCCCCACCCCAAATTTTGGGCGAAATTTTTGAAAGATAATCTGGGGCATGTGATACATTGAATTCTATGTTTTTGGTGACGCTGCACACGAATATGACGTCTGATTTTGGATTTGACCCGTCCACGGCCCCCAGCACCTCCACAAAGGGGATGACCCCTCCCAAAAAATGGTCACATTCGTGTAACACATGAAATAGTATGTTTTCGATATAGCTGAACACGAATATTGCCTTAGTTTTTCGATTCGACTTCACCCATGGCCCCCAGAACCTCCACCAATAGGTAAAAGTCCAAAAAAATTGTTGATGGCCGTGGATTGGATCCAATCACAAAACTGACGTCATATTCGTGTTCAGCGTCACCAAAAACATACTATTCCATGTGTCACACGAACAAACCGCTTTTTTGAACTTTTACCCCCTTTGGGGAGGTGCTGGGGGCCGTGGATGGGGTACTATCAAAAATATGATCTCATATTCGTATTCAGCGTCACCAAAAACATAGAATTCGATGTATCACATGCCCCAGATTTTCTTTCAAAAATTTCGCCCAAAATTGGGGGTGGGGGTGCTCCCACTCCGTCAAAGAGTCCCATCTCGAAACCTAAATATTTCGAAAAAGTATCAAAATGTACATCTATGGAAATTTTTTCAAAATTTTAAATGGTAGCTCCCACTTACAGCGCCATTTTGAAATTTGAACTTTCAAATTAAAAGTTCAACTTTCAACTTTTGAAAATTTCAGAGTACTTGAAAAGTTCAAAATTCAATGCCCTTTCGAACTGTGAAATCAGTTTTGATCAAAGTATCATAGTTTTAGAGGAATGGGCTGCTGAAGTTGAGTACCTCGAGACAATGTGAAAATAATGGAAGCCCCCCCCCACCCGCCCCCTGAGGGGGCTGGGACCAAACTGATTGCGGCTTTCTAACTTACTTGGTGGGTACATATTGTAAACAAAATTTGAGCAAAATCGAAGGACATGACAAAAACGTTGGTTGAGTTGACATGGAATGACCCTGTTCTCAAATTTTTAAAATTTTGATAAAACTATTGAATAGCTTTGAAAAAAATTATGGACCCAAAAAATTCTCCCCCCTCCCCCCTGCCCCCTGCCCGCAATTGCAAAAAAAACATCATTCTTTTCGGAAAAAAAGCATACGTACTTAATTATTTCACCGAGTTTCGAACAAAAAATTTTCAATTTACCCAAATATGTACATAGTGGAACATGAGTCAAGCCATGTGAATTTTTTCAAATTTATTTTACCCCCGCAGAGGGGAGATATTGACAAAAGAAAATTTAAAACTGTAATATCTCCGAATCTAATTCAAGCACACGACATTTTCTTCTTCCAAAAATATACCTGCATGAGTACTACATAATTATATGTGACCTGTTCTGACAAAAGGTACCACAAGTCGGAAAACGTTTTTTTACAGTAGAGGCAAAAATGTAAAAATAAGTCAAAATTTTGAAAAATTGTTTTTTCGCGGATTTCGGTTGTTTGACACGTGAACTGTAATGTGACACAGCCACAACACGTAATTTGACCGCAAAATGTGTTGAAAGCGCATTTTGAAGTTAGTGTCAGTCAAAAATTTGAGCGCTCAAAACTTTCAAAGCTGTCTGGAGGCGGAACAAAGCATTCTACGGAAAAATTAGGTCGAAGAAAATTGTAGAGAATTAAATTTCCAATCGACATAATGTCATTAGTTTTTTTCTAGGAGGCTTAGTTTTCGATATACTTGCAAAAGAAAGTAAAAATTGGGAAAAAATTTCAATTTTTTTAAAAAATTTTTACTCATTTTAGGTATTTTATTTTTTTACGTTTTTATAATCTATATGTGTTCTTATCGTAAATTTAACTTATTCCATGTTATTCTACGCACTTTCAAGTACCAGAATCCATTTTTTGAAACATTATGTACATTTTCTCGGAAAACATCACATTATCAGTTTTCATCAATTTTTTTCTTCAAATGCGTTTTTCTCAAAAACACGTTTTTGAATCCTGCAATTTCAAGATGTAAAAAAAAGTGGAAAAAAATGGGCTAGAAGGCTGGGATTGGTCTTATTCGACTCGGTAGGATGTCTAGTATTCAAAATGGCCAAAAACTCAAAAAAAATTTTTCCGACTTGTGGCCTCTAGTCTCAGACCAGGTCACATATTATTGTGTTTTTTTTTCAAATTCTTCCTCCAGGTGGGTCATCTTCAAAAACATAAAAAAAATACACTCAAAATTGTGTTTTTTGTGTCACGGGACCACAAAAAAAAAGCGATACTTCCAATGATATAGCTCTGAAATTTTGCATGTGAGCTTTTAAAAACAGTGTAAATTCAAGTAACTTCTTGAGAACTCCATTTGAGCCTATGAGCACCCCCTTCTCCAATTTTGGGGCGGAAGAAGATTGACAATGTGGATATCGTTAATCTTCTTTCGCCCCAAAATTGAGTGCGAGAGGGTACCTATGGCTCCAAAATTGGTTTTTCAAGAAGTTGTTTGGTTTTCTACTGTTTTTGGTTTGGAGGTCTGCATGCTAAATTTCAGAACTATATTACTGGCAGTATCGCTTTTTTTGATGGTGTGATGACACAAGAAACCACATTTTTGAATGTTTTTTGAGTTTTTGAAGCTTACCTGAAGGAAAAATTTGAAAAAAATTACAATAAAAAAACAATACTCATGCAGGTATATTTTTGGAAGAGTGTACCAGAATTAGGTTCGGAGATATGGCGGTTTCAAATTTTCTGTTGTCAAAACCTCCCCTCTGGAAAGCCCCCAAAAAATTGAGAAAATTCACGTGGCTACACTCGTGTCTTCTCTACATATTTTGGGTGAATTTCAAATTTTTTAATCAAAACTCATTAAAATATGATTTTTTTCGAAAAAAATGTTTCTTTGAAATTGTGGGCGAGGGGGAAGGCGTGGGGTAAATTTTTTGGGATTAACATACCAACATTTTTCTAAAGGTAATACCCAACAATGTTTCATCAAAGTTACAAAAATCCAGGGGCAGGGGCATTTTACATATTTTCCCTGCCATTAAATTGAGTCAGATAACATTAAAAAAATCTAGTTAATGAAAGGAAATTTATACTTCTTCCCAAAACTTTGATCCTTCGATCTCCTGCAATAATTAGCTTGAACCCCCCCCCCCCCTCCTTGCAGCATTACTTACACTGCAATCGCTCAAGACAACACCATCACGTCATCACTTCTTCTCTCAGTGAAAAATTCTAGCATAAATTTTATCGAAAGAAGACATTTGCATAAATTTTTTTCTCTGCCCATGTGAAGAGTATCAGACATTAAAACACACTATGACTAAACTGCAATACACTACAACCAACTTACGCCACTATACATATACAATACATAATCGTACCATTCCTTCACATTCTAGGTACCTAGACCTACACCTACACGTACACTAAAAAAAAAGTAACATACGTACAATCGATCCAGTCTAAAAAAAAATTCTGCTTATTTAGGTACATACAAGTACTGTTCTACATAGGTACAGGTAGGAGGTAATGTCTGTATAAATAATATTTGCACATTAGGAACTTACCTATAAATGTTATTTTGCTATAAATACGTGCATACATGATCAGTAAAATCAACATTTTGTTCGAACTCGACCCGGATAAGCGGAGAGACGTTGTGGCGAACAGAAATACCGTAACCAAGCCTGTTTCGAATAACCACACGTACCCTAATTATAAGATCTGCATATTGCATTCGTATAGGTACACGTTAAAATCATGTTGATTAATTGGTCAAAAAAAAAAAAAGTTAAAAAGAAAACAAATTACTAGTTAAGTATTTAGTTAGGTAGATATGAGAGAGAGAAAAAAAAAAACACATTTACACAGTAATCGAAGACAAGTAAGCAACAAAACGGCACACATATGGAGATGATGGTTTTTGTCTGTTCGTTGAACAAAAAAAAAAAAAAAGATTTTCATCAAAGCGCAGAGTAATAATATGAATTTAACGGCTCGCGTTTACGTGTAGGTATTTTTTTCTCACAACAAAAAACACAAATAACGCAGCGACAGGTGGAAAATAGAAGACAAGACCCTCGATGGAGGAAATTTTCGAATTTACGTTGCGCTCATTGCGGCTTGCGCGGCGAACAAGGCGCGCAGCTGAAAACAAAAATCGTCGGTACTTACCCATAGCGATAGAATTCAGATTTTTTTTCATTTTTTTTATTTTTCGTAGGTACAATAAATAGAAGAACATAACGTAGGTATATTTTCAACGCATACGTCAAGTGCAAAAAGCCAATAGCGCTATAAGCCAATTAAAATGTCTCAAGTCAAAGTTTACCTTATACTATAGAACAACAATCGAACCAACAATAAGCATTTTTCACATGTCAAAATTATTCGTATAACCTTTTCATCAAACGCCTAAAATTCTACACGAAACAGTCTATTTTCATCTCAGTCCAGGCAACAAGTTAAACATCTCTCTATCTTTACTAGGGATACTTATCATGACGTCATTGATAACACAAGTCAGAATCTACTTCGATTATATTTCAAAAATTTATCAATTTTTTCCAAAATTTACTCATAAAAAATTTAAAATATTTTCAGGATTTTAAAATTTGAGAACTCGATTTTCAGGGTTTTTGGGAGCTGAAGTTCGAATCTGATTCGTGAAAAATTAATCATAAAAGATGAGTCATAAGTGAAATAAGGGTGTCTAACAAGACTCCCAGACAAAAAAAATCGTGATTTTTTTCATGACCTATTTTTCACATTTTCACCGCATAAAATACCCCCCCTTCCCAAAGAAATAGATAAATAACTAGAAACTGCGAGGAAATTGAACAGTGTTGCCATTTTTTACATGATCAAAAATTTGATAGGTATTTCAATTTTTCATTTTTCTGATTTTGTGAACAAATTTTTCATTTTTCACTTTTTTTTTTATTTTAAGGGCTTTTTAAAAAAAATTTAAGTGTGTTTCGAGCAAAATTCATGAGATTTTTTCATGACTTTCACGACTTGCATGTCCACTAGACACCCTTTAAATGGAAAATTCAGAAATTGTCTCGCAAAAAAGCTTCACTCAATTCTGTTCCCTTTGCTTATTTTAAGGGTGAGAAAGAAGAGGGGAGGGGGGAATAAACCAAATAATTTATTTTTCACAGCTTGTGGCATTTTTCAAAGTTGAAAAGGAATGGGAAGTTGTGAAGCCTCGACTTTCAAAAGGCTCGTGTCAAAAACCATTTGAAAGTATAAATGCCAAATTTTACTCTACTAAGACAATTTGCAGAGGCTAGGAGCCCACATCAAAATTGAATTTGGCTAAAAAGGAATCGAAAATACCATTCATACCTCAGGGAGACGAAGTTTTTCAGAGAATTATTTTCTCTGACTTTTTCCAGAATTTCAGGCCATTTTTCGTGATTTGACAGATTTTTCCAAACTCAAATTAATCGTGGAAAGGACGAAAGATCAAATTTTTCAACCTCATCAGCGGTGAATTTCGTCAATTAATCCTCAAACTTGAGAGATAAGGACGACTCATTTTGCAAAATTGAATTTCATATTCCTCCCCCTCCCCCCCCCAGGGAAATTGTTTCAAATCAAGATTTTTTTCAATTTCAACTAAATGATTGAATTTTATTAATACTACAATCACGTTTGAGATACTTATTAGAATCTTGAGATGAAATGAGAGCAAAGTCACCCTGAAAAGTTTTAAAGGTATTAATCAATAAAAAAAATTATTTTTGGGCATTTTGTAACTGCACTGAAGGTGTCTAGGACACCCCCCCCCCCAAAAAAAAAAGAGGAAAAACAAACAGCAACTTTGAAAAATACAAAATTTTTACAAAAATTCAACAAAAAAAAATCAAAATTGAGCAAATTAAATTTTTTAAAAATCATTCACACAATTTTTTATATTTTTTTGTAGAGATTTGAAAGGTAATGAGGAGATTTGCTCGTAGTCGGAGAGCCCCTTGAAGGGGGAGTCCTAAGGAACATTTCTAGCCCTTGTACTCAAAAAAAGAAGTGGCCCTACTCACAAAATGGCGGCCAATATGATTGACAGGTCAGCTGAAATTGCAGATTTTGCGTTCCAACATAGGACTAGCACAAAATTTTTCAAAGATCAGGCAAAAATTCATCACGTGTCGAAATTTCAAGTGCTAAAGTTCGTTTTTCGATTTTTGGTGAATTATTGAAAATCAAATACGTTAGGGCAAAAATGAGGGAGAAAATCAAAATTTTACCAAATTGACCAAGAAAGCTGAAATTTGAGATATGCTCTATTTTCGACCTCCCAAATCGATTGGAAACGGTTTCAAACTGTTTTGAGGAGTTCTGGAGCCTCCAGCATATTTTTTAAACTCGAAATTTCCACAAAATTTCAGCAAATGGAGTTGGATAGTGTAAATTTACTCAGCAAACTAATTTCAATATGCTACGAAGTCAACTGCACGAGGATTTCAAGTCATTTTGGAGACTCTCGCGATTTTTTAAAAATTACTGGAGCCTCCAGTAGTTTTTTGAAACTCGAAATATCCCCAAAATTTCATCAAAAAGGGAGATGGAAAGCTGAAATTTAGGTACTCTACACTCCGATTTTAACACCCTCTGCAGACAACTTCAGGTGAGTTCAAGTCATTTTGGAGCCTCCAGCGACTTTTTGAAATGAAATTCCAGCAACATTTTACCAAATGGAGTTGGCCAGCTGAAATTTACTTCGCAAACTAATTTCAATACGATACGAAGTTGACTACGTCGTGGTTCCAAATGGTTTTGAAGCTTCCAGGTACTTTTTGGAAATTTAAATTTTCCAAAAAACGCCATACGACCTTTCAAAAAGTCGCTGGAGGCTCCAAAACGACTTGAAATCGACCAGCAGTCGACTTCGTAGCGTATTGAAATTAGTTTGCAGAATGAATTTCGACTTTCCATTTCCGTTTGATGAAATTTTGTGGATATTTCGAGTTTCAAAAAACTACTGGAGGCTCCAGTAATTTTTAAAAAATCGCTGTAGGCTCCAAAACAACTTGAAATTCACCTGTAGTCGACTTTGTAGCGTATTGAAATTAATTTGCAGAAATTTAAAGTTTCAAAAATCTACTGGAGGCTCCAGTATTTTTCAAAAAGTCACTGGAGGCTCCAAAACGACTTGAAATCCACTACAGTTGACTTCATAGCGTATTGAAATTAGTTCGCAGAATGAATTTTGGCTTTCCAACTCCATTTGATGAAATTTTGTGGAAATCCCTCAAGACAAAGAACTGTCAGTAAACCAAAAATATGGACTATATTCGTCTGTTTATTGACTGTAAATTGTCAGTAAGTCTAAAATACTGGATGTAAGAGTCTGTACATAGACAGTAACTGTCTTTGAATTTTCTGTGAATTACAATTGCATGAAATTTACTCTCTGTTTTTGGAAGAATGGTCTGTATACTATCTGTACACAGACTGTAAATTATAGTTTCCCAAAATTTACTCTCTGTTTTTAAAAGAATGGTCTGTATACTATCTGCGCATTGACTGTAACTGTCTTTGCACTACCTGTAAATTACAGTTTCCCAAAATTTACTCTCTGTTTTTAGAAGAATGGTCTGTATACTACCTCCCCATTGACTGTAACTGTCTTTGCATTGCCTGTTAATTACAATTTCCCTTAATTTACTCTCTGTATTTAGAATAATGAACTGCATACTATCTCGTTACTCCCAGTAAAATTAAAATCGTGATCTGTAAATCATCTTTACTCTCAGTATTTGAAAATAGTTAGAGATTTTTACATGTAGGCATATGGTAATTGGTAACTCATAATGCTTTAATTAAAAAATGTTTGTTTTATTTTATGACTGAATACCTAATTTCATTTCACTAAAACTCTAGGCATATCTCTACCTATAAAGTGTGGCTGGCTGGTAGTTACCTATACTACTTGAAATGAAAGTGAAACAAGATTTTTAAATTCATTATTGTCATTTTTAAAGGCCAGGAGGGGTAGGATAATAAGCTCCTGTATATGGGAAGGAAATTTAACAAGAAAATGCAAAATTAGGTATATAGTTTGTTATCTATACACTTTACACTAGGTATAATATTGATAAAAATAAATGCCAATTATAATTTAAAAATATGTTTCACATTTAGGGCCGTGTTCATAGACATTACTTAAGGGTCACTTGGCTAAGTGGTGAATTTTGAAGCAATTTTTCTCATAAACGAATAGAAATTTCATATTTTTAAAATAATAAATCAATACTTCCGAGTCCAATCTCTCAATTTAACAATAAACAAAATTTCAAAAATTCAATCATGACTGGAAAAATTGCTTCAAAATTCATCACTTAGCCAAGTGACACTTGAGTAATGTCTATGAATATGGCCTTTAATTTCAAGTGTTAGTTATTTGATCAGAAACATTGAAAATCTATGGTACTGTGTGGTCATTAATTCATTATAAACAAAGTTGCAATCACATTGAAATTTTACATGGGGTAGCACCTTGCAAAATATCCTAAAATGATTTTAAAATACTGGACATATAGGTACAGCATAAAATTGAAATTATACAAGTCATTTTAATTATCTTACACGCGGATATAAATGCTTAAAACTCGCATGCCATCATAAATTTTACAAGTTATACTGGGTAAAAGCAACATATATCATCAATTTGGGACCGAGTTACTCATCAGCCACAGTAGCCCAGTAGGTAAGGTAGTAGGTACAAAGGGAATCCGAGAGGTCCTGGGTTCGATCCCCACCCCAGGTGAAAATTTTTTTTCTCATTAAAATTTTTTTTAGGGTAGGTATTGTAAGGATTGCTGTGCTGTTCAGCGAAAAAATCTGAATTCAGCCAATATAAGCACATTTTCACATTTTCAAATTTACTAGCAGTATGAACCAAATTTTTTCCGAATGTAAATTTACAGACTGTAAAATTTACAGTCAATCCGCGAAATTACCTGTCTGTAAATTTTTCTGTATATTTTTAAAAAATTTACAGACAGTTCTTTGTCTTGAAGGAATTTCGAGTTTAAAAAATATTCTGGAGGCTCCAGAACTTCTCAAAACGGTTTGAAACCGTTTCCAATCGATTTGGCAGGTCGAAATTAGAGTATATTCCAAATTTCATCTTTCTTGGTCAATTTAGTAAAATTTTGATTTTTTCCCTCATTTTTGGCCTTTTGATTTTCAAAAATTCACCAAAAATCAAAAAACGCACTTTGGCACTTGAAATTTATTTTTGCCTGATCTTTCGATATACCTTTGTACGGTTTGAAAAATTTTGTGCTAGTCCTATGTTGGAACGCAAAATCTGCGATTTCAGCTGGCCTGTCGATCATAATGGCCACCATTTTGCAAGTAGGGCCACTTCTTTTTTTGAGTACAAGTGCTAGAAATGTTCCTTAGGACTCCCTCTTTAAGAAAAAAAGTTATCCCGGAGGATCCCCAGTCGGACTCTTGACACAAAAATTAGTTGATATTCGAACTTGGCGCTCCCGAAATCCTGACAAATCACATCCACTTACATGTATATCTTCCAAAATGGGGGGGGGGTGAAAAAAATTTGAAGCAATCGAAAAAGGTGATTTGGGCATTTTGAATGGTGCTTATTCCGATCCTGAACCCAGTTTGATCCTATAATCTCATGATTGAGTCCCATAGAGGACATTTTAAAAGAGAAAAATTCTCAAAATGAAATACGAGTCTTGAATTATATTTTTTTAAAGACAAACTGATTCTGATTCTGACATTAATTTGACCCCAAAATCAAAATTTAGATTTCCAGACAAAGGAATGGAGTTCAAAAATGTCAAAAAATGCAACTACATAATTATGATTTAGGCCTCAGGCAAATGTCAAAATCAGTATCAGCGTTTCTAAAAATGTTTATTTCGATATCCCTATAGTATTTTTCCAAAATTTTGCTGCTCAGCATACCTTTTGAGGTTCGAAGTAAGTTAAATGTCCATTTTGAGGTCAAATAAATTTATGAATTGGAATCAGAGTCTTCGAAAACTTTTATCTCAACACCAAATACCAACCCAGGTCGAATTTTTCTAAAAAAAATTTAATTGTGAGATTAAACGAATTTCAAAATTGAAATCAACGTCCTCAAAAACCTTTATTTAATACTCTCGTATCGCACGTTTTATAAAATGTCGGGCCGAAACATCATTTCTGTAAGCACCGAGGCCGGGGGGGGGGGGTAATTTTGATTTTGGGATCGAACGAATTTTAGAATTATAACCGGGCCATCCCCCCCCCAAATTTCAATCCAGCAGACTGTAAGGCCTCAGGGCACAGAACAGAATAGAAACAATTTTTTGTAACTTCGAGAAAGGCTGAGTAGGCCAATTCCGAGTGAATTTCATTTCAAGTTCGAAAGTCAATATTCAGAATGGGTCATTCCATGTCAACTCAACCAAAAAAAGGCGATTTTGAAAGTCATGTGTTTCGATTTCGCTCATTTTTTTTTACAATATATACCCACCCAGTAAGTAAGAACCCCGCAATTAGTTTGGTCCCAGCCCCCTCAGGGGGCGGGTGGGGGGCTTCCATTATTTTCAAATTGTCTCGAGCTATTCAACTTCAGCAGCACATTCCTCCAAAACTATGATACTGTGATCAAAACTGATTTCATAGTTCGAAAGGGCATTGCATTTAGAACTTTTTAAGCGTTTTGAAATTTTCAAAAGTCGAAAGTTGAACTTTCAAATTGAAAGTTCAAATTTCAAAAATGGCGCTGTAAGTGGGAGCTACGATTTAAAATTTTGAAAAAAGTTCCATAGATGTATCTACCTTTTGATGCTTTTTTGAAATATTCAAGTTTCGAGATGAGATCTCACAATGGAGGGGGAGCAGCCCCACCCCCAATTTTGGGTGAAACTTTCGAAAGAAAATCTGGGGCATGTGATATATCGAATTCTATGTTTTAGGTGACGCTGAATACGAATATGTCATCAGATTTTTGATATGACGCCATGCACGGCCCCCAGCACCTCCCCAAAGGGGGTAAAAGTTCAAAAAAGTGTTTTGTTCACGTGACACAAGGAACAGTATGTCTTTGGTGACGCTGAACACGAATATGACGTCAGATTTTTGATTGGACCCCATCCATGGCCCCCAACAATTTTTTTGGACTTTCATCTATTGGGGGAGGTTCTGGGGGCCATGGGTGAAGTTGATTCGAAAAACTAAGGCAATATTCGTGTTCAGCGATATCGAAAACATACTATTTCATGTGTCACACGAATGTAACCATTTTTTGGGGGGTCATCCCCTTTGGGGAGGTGCTGGGGGCCGTGTATGGGTCTAATAAAAAATCTGACGTCATATTCGTGTTCAGCGTCACCAAAAACATAGAATTCGATGTATCACATGCCCCAGATTTTCTTTCGAAAGTTTCACCCAAAATTGGGGGTGGGGTGATCCCCCTCCATTGAGAGATCCCATCTCGAAACTTGAATATTTCAAAAAAGCATCAGAAGGTACATCTATGGAAATCTTTTCAAAATTTTAAACCGTAGCTCCCACTTACAGCGTCATTTTGAAATTTAAACTTTCAATTTGAAAGTTCAACTTTCAACTTTTGAAAATTTCAAAACGCTTAAAAAGTTCTAAATGCAATGCCCTTTTGAACTGTGGAATCAGTTTTGATCAAAGTATCATAGTTTTGGAGGAATGGGCTGATGAAGTTGAGTAGCTCGAGACAATGTGGAAATAATGGAAGCCCCCCCACTCCCCCTCTGAGGGGGCTGGGACCAAACTAATTGCGGGGTTCTTACTTACTGGGTGGGTTTATATTGTAAAAAAAATTTGAGCGAAATCGAACGACATGACTCAAAAACGTTGGTTGAGTTGACATGGAATGACCATGCACGTAAATTTTGGGTAAAATTGGCACCTATAACTTTTTTTAAAAAAATTCAAATTCATTTCTGACACGGATGTATTTCTTGGATCAGAAGACCCTCTATTTTTCCCTTCTGCAAAGTCTATGGTCGTTTCAAAATGCCAAAGCATCTGAACATTGAAATTTCTCGTAAGCCTTACTGAAGCTCGTTTCCAAAATCAAAATAACATGCCAAGAAATTGGTGAAAAATATGATACTTATGATCTTGAAGAAATCTAACACTGTTTTAAAGTATTCATAAACAAATGAATCGAAAAATAAAGCGTCAGAAACATCATCACATAACCAATTTGTGAGGCAACAAGTCATTTGAAGTGATTTTTTCCCACTAATTGCATTAGAAAAATTCTAAATCTTCGCTGATGAAGCGTAATTTTATTGTTAGTAATTGAAAATGAAAATTCGACAAAACTCAAAAATAGATATAAAGCAACATTAAACCCACTTATTGAAAACTTCAGATTTTTAAAAAAAAATCCCCAAATATTTTCTCAACCACTTTCACATTAAAAAAATCAAAAATTGGTCGAGATGTTTTCCACGAAACCTTTTTTTTTTAAATTCGCAGATTTCCATCTCACTCCCACATCCTCGTTTCCAAATTAATTATTTTTTCATACCTAATGAAATTTTCATTGATCAAAAACTAAAATAATTTTCCAAGGTATTTCCTTTTCGTATAAATTCACCGGAGAGATTAATTCCACCCACTAAACTCTCGAGTCGTACGTTTTTTGCTCGTATACCTTTTCGTCTCATTATCTACTGGACATCGAAAGCTGCCTTTCACTGAAAGTAATTTGGTTAGGGAATTACCTCGTACCTACCCAAGTTCACAAAGAAATGTAACGAATCAATTACTAATTGATAAAATTTTTATATACCTTTAATACACTAGGGAAAAATAACCAAGCCTATCTGACGTCATGATAAGGTCATCTACTCCTATATAAACAAAACACACCTAGTACTATAAAAATATCAACAGACCTACACACACACACAGTATACACATCAACACACACCCACAACACCAAGGCTATATAGGTAATATAATCACCAAAATACGTATCACTAATCCGCACCCCTTCATCATCATCATAAATCGATTCTACCGTGTTTCAAAATAAATTACATATTTATAAAGGCTTATTTTTGTGTAATACCTACACTAAAAAAAAAAATAAAGAAAAAAGCCAGCTCTAATTTTTGACAAGCTGATTGGAAAAAATTGCGGAACCAAAAAGTATAAGTAAAAAAAAAAAATGCCCAAATTACGGCGGCGAGTATACTTTAAAGATTCTAAAATCAACGTATCGAAGCGCCCAAGATCACTTCCAACTTCCAACATACGTAACAAGAGTTTCACATTTGAAAAAAAAATTCAAACGCGAATATTTTTACAATACCTTGGTGGTGCAAAAGCAACATTCAAACTCAGTAGGGTACTCGTCTATTTTCTCGGTACCTTTTGGACAGCTAGTATCGTTACCCTGAAGAAAACATAGATTGACAGAAAAGAGAAGAAAGAAGGAAATGAGATAATGCAAAAATTACAACATTATTCGTATCGCTTTTCACTATATCGTGTACCTAACGTTCGAGATGAGAAAAAAAAATACAATCGACTGTCATTTTCATACATTGTACCCCACCTCAAAAAAAAATTGAGAAAAAAACAGTAAAGCTATAAAAGCTCAAAACGAAACACATGACGCGAAAAGTACATGTATAAAAATGGTACCCAATACACAGGAAACGAATAATACCAATGTAATATTATACAATCAAAATAAACAAACGAAAAAAAAAAAGATGAAAAAGGGCATACGAACACACACACACACACACATACACCCTGTGCAAACATACGACGAAAAAAAAAACAAAAACCATTAGTAAGATTAAAAAAAAAATACATGAAAAAACAACACAAGTCACAACAACATGCATATCAAAAATTCATCATGTCGCAAACATTCTCTCTTCATTTTCGAATCCGAAATATATACAAAAATAAAACAAATTACCTATACGAATCGAATAACGATTCGTTTTTAGGTACTATAAAAGAAAAGAGTAGGAATTGTACTCGCACAAAGAGAAAATCGAATAATAAAATTAATCTCGTTGTTTTTGGAGAATTAACTCGCTCTATCGCAAACCGTGTCTCATCGTTTTCCGCTCCTTTTACCGTATTACCAACTTATTGGTTCCGACGTCGTCGATGCTATACCAGTGTCAATTTCTAAAGCTGGCTGGATACTCGTACCGCGTCATTTTCCACTTCTCTAGGGAAATCGATCTCGCCAAAATTTATCCCCATTACCGGAGTAATTTTCACGCAACAGTTGAACTACCGCGACCCGCATAACTCGATTTCAAACTACTCGCTTTCTCGTTTTAATACGAGATTTTCTCGATATACAAATAGGCGACTTTGATAAAATGAACGAGGTTTCGAGATGTGATTTCGTATGAGAAAAAAGGCTCGTTTGAGTAAGAATACATTATATGAATTTTGCAATACGATTTTCGATGCTTTGAGAAGCATTCGTTGTCATATTCACGGCACCGTTTGGTGCATTAAAAATTAGGTACCTAAAAAGATGATTTGATTAATCAAGTAATTTTTTCCTTCGTGAATCGTCAGTAAAAAACGATGTTTTCAATAAACCGTTCAAGAACGAGTCCTGATTCCAACAAGAAGTATAAAAAATGCAAAAGAAAAATTTTAAAACGATAAATGAATCGATTTTTCCATTAAAACACCGTGTCGAATGATCGGATCGCATTATTAAAAATCAAAATCCCCTCCCCCCACGAGTGCTGAAAAAATACAGCATAACACTCGTATGCTAGTAAACGCAAATATCAATATTTTACTTAATCATTCGCGAACGACACCAACGATTCAACGCGAATCTTTCACGAGAGGCCAAAAAGTATTGAAAGAATCACAAAAAAAAATCGACGTTAACAAACGAGCCACGTTTTTAATGAATCACTCGTGAACGACATGTTCATTCGATACAAATCTTCTGAAAAAAAAAAAATATGGAAACGTTGAAAAAATCGAAAAAAAGTTGGTGTGAACGAATGAGTCACTTCTGCATCGAATCATTCGCGAACGACATGGTAAATACGACACGAATCGTTCAATTCAAATGCAGTCGTGGAAATTTTGACACAACTTAGAATAAAAAGAATCGATATAAAACAATGAACAATTTTTTCACTGAATCATTCGCGAACGACTTGATCATTTTGATCCAAATCTTCCAGAAACATCAATGAACTTGTTGATAAAAGTGGAAAAAAATCAACACGAACGAATGAGCAACCTTATTCATCGAATCATTCGCGAACGACATGGTAATTTCAACTCAAATCTTCGCGAACGACTTGATCAATTTAATCCGAATCTTTCAGAAACATCCATGAGATTATTGGGAAAAGTGAAAGATTCAGAATGAACGAATCAGCAACTTTTTCATTGAATCATTCGCGAACAACTCAGTCATTTCATCATGAATCGTTCAAAAACACCGATGAAATTTTTGAGAAAAGTAGAAGGAATCAGTATGAACGAATGAGCAACTTTCTCATTGAATCATTCGCGAAAGCTTCAGTCATTTCAACCTGAATCGTTCAAAAACATCAATGAAATTTTCAAGAACAATAGACGGAATCAGAATGAATGAATCAGCAACTTTTTCATTAAATCATTCGCGAACGACTCTGTTATTTCAACCTCTCAGAAACATCAATGAAATTGTTGAGAAAATTAAAAGGAATCAGAATGAAAGAATTAACAACTATTTCATTGAATCATTCGCGAACGACTCATTCATTTCATCCTGAATCGTTCAAAAACACCGATGAAATTTTTGAGAAAAGTAGAAAGAATCAGAATTAACGAATCAGCAACTTTTTCATTAAATCATTCGCGAACGGCTCAGTCATTTCAACCTGAATCGTTCAAAAACACCGATGAAATTTTTGAGAAAAGTAGAAGGAATCAGTATGAACGAATGAGCAACTTTCTCATTGAATCATTCGCGAAAGCTTCAGTCATTTCAACCTGAATCGTTCAAAAACATCAATGAAATTTTTAAGAACAATAGACGGATTCAGAATGAATGAATCAGCAACTTTTTCATTAAATCATTCGCGAACGACTCTGTCATTTCAACCTCTCAGAAACATCAATGAAATTGTTGAGAAAATTAAAAGGAATCAGAATGAAAGAATTAACAACTATTTCATTGAATCATTCGCGAACGACTCATTCATTTCATCCTGAATCGTTCAAAATCACCGATGAAATTTTTGAGAAAAGTAGAAGGAATCAGTATGAACGAATGAGCAACTTTTTCACTGAATCATTCGCGAACGACTCAGTCATTTCAACCTGAATTGTTCAAAAACATCAATGAAATTTTTAAGAACAATAGACGGAATCAGAATGAACGAATCAGCAACTTTTTCATTAAATCATTCGCGAACGACTCAGTCATTTCAACCTCTCAGAAACATCAATGAAATTGTTGAGAAAATTAAAAGGAATCAGAATGAAAGAATTAACAACTATTTCATTGAATCATTCGCGAACGACTCAGTCATTTCAATCTGAATCATTCAGAAACATCAATGAAATTTTTGAAAAAAAGTAGAAAGAATTAGTACGAACGAATGAGCAGCTTTTTCATTGAATCATTCGCGAACGACTCATTCATTTCAACCTATATCATTCAGAAACAGCAGTGAAATTATTTAGAAAATATGAAAGAATCAGTATGAACGCTCGAGCAACTTTTTCATTAAATCATTCGCGAACGACTCTCTCATTTCAACCTTATACAATCATTCAGAAACAGCAATGAAATTTTTATGGAATTTGGAAAGAATCAAAATGAACAAATGAGCAATTTTTCATTGAATCATTCGCGAACGACTCAGTCATTTCAGCTTGAATCGTTCCAAAACATCAATGAAATTTTTGAGAAAATTGGAAGGAATCAGAATGAAAAAATGAGCAACTTTTACACTGAATCATTCGCGAACGGCTCATTCATTTCAACTTAAATTATTCAGAAAGAGCAGTGACATTATTTAGAAAATATGAAAGAATCAGTATGAACGAATGAGCAACTTTTCCACTGAATCATTCGCGAACGACTCATTCATTTCAACCTAAATCATTCAGAAACATCAATGAAATCTTTGTGGAATTTGGAAAGAATCAAAATGAACGAATGAGCAACTTTTCCACTGAATCATTCGCGAACGACTCAGTCATTTCAACCAGAATCGTTCAAAAACATCAATGAAATTTTTGAGAAAATTGAAAGGGGTCAGAATGAATGAATGAGCAGCTTTTCCACTGAATCATTCGCGAACGACTCAGTCATTTTAACCTGAATCGTTCCAAAACACCAATGTAATTTTTTGATAAAATTGTAAGGAATCAGAATGGAAAAATGAGCAACTTTTCCACTGAATCATTCGCGAACGACTCATTCATTTCAACCTAAATCATTCAGAAACATCAATGAAATCTTTGTGGAATTTGGAAAGAATCAAAATGAACGAATGAGCAACTTTTCCACTGAATCATTCGCGAACGACTCAGTCATTTCAACCAGAATCGTTCAAAAACATTAATGAAATTTTTGAGAAAATTGAAAGGGGTCAGAATGGAAAAATGAGCAACTTTTCCACTGAATCATTCGCGAACGACTCATTCATTTCAACCTAAATCATTCAAAAACACTAAACAGCAATACAATTTTTGTGAAAATTGGAAAGAATCAAAATGAACGAATGAGCAACTTTTTCATTGAATCATTCGCGAACGACAACTGAGAATTTGGCCCAAAATTTTTCAAAAACCATCATGGAAAATGTCTACAGAACTGATAAGAATCAATATACACAACGAATTAGCAATTTTCGCAATGAATCATTCGCGAACGACTCGGTCATTTCAACTTGAATCATTCAAAAACAGACATGGCATGTTTGGGAGAAGTGGAAATAATCAGCACAAACGAATGAGCAACTTTTTCATTGAATCAGTCGCGAACGACATGGCAAATTTGACTCGAATTTTTGAATAACAGCCTTTAAAATGTTGACAAGAGCCGAAAAAAATCAGTAAAAACGAATGAGCAATATTTTCATCGAATCATTCGCGAACGACTGATTCATTTCAACTGAAACTTCACATAAAACAAAACAATAGAAAAAGTCATTGAATCATTCACGAACGATATAGTAATCTCGACCCATATTTTTCAAACAAAAACTTCCACAGAAATGCTGACAGAATCAATGCAAACAAACGAGCGATTTTTTCATCGAATCATTCGCGAACGACTTGTTCAACTCCACAGAACCTTTTCAGGAACAGCCTCGAAATCGGTGAGAGAAAAAGGAAAGAATCAGCACGAACCAATGAATAACGTTCTCATCTAATCATTCGCGAACGACATTGTAGTGATTCATTTTCAACTGAATCATTCGCGAACGAAATTGTAATTTTGACCGGAATTTTTCACGCAGGCATGAAAATGTTGAAGAAAGTCAGCAAATTTTTTCACCGAATCATTCGTGAATGACATAGAGTAATCAACAAGAATGAATTCAGAATGACAATGAACAAACGAGTTGAATATTCCATGAAATTTCTAACGAACGATTGGCTCACTTAATAATGAATTCAATCACAATAATTTCACACGATTCTCTCACGAATGAACGGAAAAGTGTAAAATGAATATTCGACTTGAACAAATGAATCAATTTTCATCGAATAATTCACGAACGACTGAATCATTGTCAATGGATTAAACGAATCAATGAATCATTCAAGTAACACTCGAAAAATACATATTCAAACAAAAAATTCAAAATCAACAAATTTTATATCGAATCATTCGCGAACGACAGTCTGAAAAAAATGAGTGGAAAATCTCACAGAGAAGTGGCTCATTCAAATCATTTACGAACGATTGAAAAAATGAATGGAATAGTCGAAATATCGAGCGAAGAATCACCTGCATCTGCGACGAATCAATTATTTTGTTTTTAAATCGTTCAAAAAATATACTAGGTAGATCACTTCTTCATCACGAATCATTCGCGAACGTTTTGAAAAGTAAATGAACTGAAAAAGGCGAGCACTTTCCCATACAACTTTTTCAAGACACAACTGACTGTGAGTCACTTCGAAATAGAACTTCGACGAAAAATTGATAAGTTGAAGCAGAAATAACGAGAAAACCTCGACTCATTTTCCACCAAATCGTTCACGAACGACTTCCACGACTCAAATTCACTCACGAGCAATACCTACTTGTACATTCGCACATCTGAAATTTTCCTCTTCAGCACTTCGTAAAACCAGCCAACTATTCGACATTTTTTCGGAACCAAATAAATTGCCATTACGTATACTCTCCCTCCCCTCACCCCACCTTAAACACATCCAACAACCACATACATCCGCATGCAAACACCGTCTTTATCTAGTTATTATTTAGTAGTAATTTCATTAACATCCATAAACATACAAACATACCAAAAAAAAAACACTACTAATACCATACTCAAAAGAGAATCTCCTCAATTACGATGAGGCGAATACTCGTATGAGAAAAGCGTCGAAATAATAATATGGAAAAATTAATATTTACCGGACTGGCGGTAGCTGCAGCTGGCGGAGGCTGTGGCGGGTAACGCGGTTGGTTGCACGGTTCTCCTAAATCAACCAGAGAGTGGTTTTCACCCAAAAGTTGCTGAGTGGTAGCTTCTTCTTGATTCATAGATTCCATATTCGTACTGGATTTTTTGCCATTTTGACCTGCGCACGGGTCAGCCAGCCCGAATTTAAATAAAGTCACGATTAGTTAGAATGAAATGGTCATATTTCAGGTGTGCAAGTTAACGAGAGGTTATGAGTCATGAATTGGTTTAGTATGTGTAGGTAGTACATAATAATCAGAGTATCGTCATACCATGGGATCGTACTGATGCTCTGGGTATTAATTTTGGCATATCGTTTTCTGTAAAATAATAAAAAATACAACAATAGGGTTATTATCGTATAGAAATTAAATTCAAGACAAAAAACAACAGACAATTAATGACTAAAAACCTAACGAGGGAATAGGGCAATGGTTATTTATTTGAAATCATCGACATTTTCCTTCAAATCTCCTATACCCTGGTAAAAATATTCAACTGTCTCTGTCAATCCAAGGTCATCCCGAACAATCGAAACTTCTGCGTCAAATTATACAACAATCGAGAACCAAACACCCCTCTCCCTCTTCTTCACCTATAACCACACCCTTACATAAATTTCAATCAGACCTTTACATCAAAGCTACAAAATCTTACTATTCAAACTTTTCGCTTCGACGAAGCCAAAATACTACATCAAAGACCCCAGGGGACAAGTTGAGCATAAAACTCGTGACATTGGTCCTTCTCCTCCGCACCCGCACCTTTTTAATACCATTTAGCAAAAACTACAAAAAATAAAGCAAATTTTCAACAAAAAAAAATACTTTCCAACAAATTTTTTTTACCATGCCAATAATAAATCACGTTTTTATATTCGGGCTTTTAAAGGGTATGCGGATGAAGTACTACTATACAAAACTGTATTCAACTTTAACCACGAAATTGTCTCGAAAGTCACATGGTACGTTAATTTCCAACAATATATATTCGGAAAAATTCGCCGCAAATTTGCGTATACCTCCACAACTCGTCGGCGCAAGACTGCACCACTTTTACACCGACAGTGTGGGCGTTGAAAGCAATTTATCTCGATATATACGAGTGTATATAGGAAAAAATACACGAACGAGGGCGAAAGGGAGTCTCTACTAGTCTTGTATGTATCGTTGTTGGTTAAATTGAACACACACTTTACAGTGTGTATTCGTTTTTGTATGTATAAGATGACAAAGTTTGGAGTCGGGTGAGATTTTCATTTCTTTCGAAGCGTGTTTTGTATTATTGATTATGGTATAAACTGCAGAAGCAGCAGGCGAGGAAGAGAAAGTCTACGTAATGTGGGAAAGTCGCGTTCGGGTTCGTAAAAATGGGCATAAAGATATTTTTAGACGTTCAATTTGAAATAATGAAAAATTCCAATGACAATGCGACAGCAGTCTGCGAGATCTGTCTTTAAGGGCAGCAATTGTAACGAATAAGTACCTATTAAAGAGAAAAGATAGCAGGAGGGTGGGGAGGGAGGAGGGAGGGGGGAGTACCGAGAGCAGAGATTGAAAGACAGAAATAAAGTTCGAATTGACGGGCAGTCTAGTCAATTTTATTCTGCGAAGAAACAAATGCAAATGAATGAGGTTTTTTGAAATGTGGAAGATGTTGAAATGAATAAAACCGTGTGGGATGTTCGAATTCAGAAGGGAATTCTTTCGATTTGTTCAAATCGAACGTAAGTTTTCTTTTTTTTTGAGGGGGGGGGGGGTGTTGGAAAAAATACAGTACTCAAATTTTTAGCAGTTCGAGTTGATTTTTCAAATTTTTAGCAAATCTTGCATTATGCACTAGGTACTTTTTGATTTGGAATATCAAGCCATTGGTCTCAACCTCCCCCCCCCCACTCCAAAATTATTTCACATTTTTTGATCAATTTGATAGTGTTAAGGATGTGTAAATTTTTAATTCTTTCTAAACGAATAGAAATCAACCTAAACTATTCGTTGGATTAAAAAATTTCAAGATGAGAAAAAAATTAAAAGAGTATCCAAAAATAATTTCAAATGCTAGACTTCATTTTTGTAGAATTTTAGTGAAGTTTTAAAGTAGAAAGCTGAAATTGAAACTGATTAGGGCCCTTCAAAGCATCATTTTTGAATTTTCTGGTTTCCATAAAATTTTCCAAAATCTATTCATAGCTCAAAATCACTTCAAATTGATTGTGGAACTTCACGTAAATTGAAACAAAAAGTCTGTTCGGGAAAATTTTTATAGTATTTTTTAGATTTTACCCCTCCCTCCCCCCCATCCATCAAAGATTAACAAAAATGAACAGTCAATATTCGAGAACTTTTTTCAGACTCTCCTCTACATTTCTCAAGCAATTATTCATGATCAAAATGGAATCCTTTTATCAATTTAACCCAATTTCAGGTTCGCCAATTTTTCCTAACGTTTTTTATCAATAAATCAAAACAATCAGAGGTTGAATGAATTTTTAACAATTTTTCAATTGTCACAATTTTCCTTGATTTTTCATTAATCATTACTTCCGGAGCTTTGAAAATTTTTTTTCGAAAATCAAATGGTCAAAAATGGAGAAAAATCAAAATTTTACTTAATTAATCTAGAAAGCTAAAATTCAGCGTGTATCCAATTTTCGGTCCACTTAATCGATTGGAAGCAGCTTTGAACCCTTTTAAGCAGTTTCGGACCCTCCAAAAAGTTTTTGAAAATATTGAGTTGGAACGCTGAAATTTACAATGTGAAAATTTTAATTTCTAATAAGCTACTGGATGTTCTAGACCTGTTCAAGGTGGCTCGAAACTGGAAATTCTTCATAAACGATGAGGGGGGGGGGGGGTCAAAAACATTACATAGTTATCTATGTTGTTCAACATCCATAGGGTAAAATTTTGTGTTGCTGTTTATTTTTTTTTTTTTTGATTTATTGGGTCCAAATTTTATGTTTATTAAGTACCCAAAGCATCAAAAATGACCAATTGGTGCTTTTGCATCCTCTTGAGATTCAAAAATTTTTACTTTGGTTAGAATATTAGTTTGCTTCCCCCTCCTCCATCCAAAAAATCGCGTTTTTGTACATCGAGTTTTCATTTTTTTAAATTCAAAATCTCAATTTATTTTTTAAAAGTTTGGTATTCGAACTGATGAAGAAAAAATCTCAACTGGACAAACCTAAATTGAAAGAACATGAAAAATACATCACTAGAATAAATTTAAGATGCCTTAAAAGCATTTTTGGAGAATTTTTGAAAATCAAATTTGCGTCAAAAATGAGGAAAAAATCTAAATTTTACTACACTTACCTCGAAAGCTGAAATTTAGTGTAGGTATACCCTGTTTTCAACCCCCCTTTCTCCGATCTGGAGCATTTCTGGAGTTTCCAGTATATTTTTGAAAGTTGAAATTCCCACAAAATTTCCATCAATGAAGTTGGAAAGCTAAAATTCACTTTATATACCCTAATTTCAACATGCCAAGTCTCTTGAAGGTCGTTTCAAGCCATTCTTAAGCCACCTACCATATTTTGGGAACCCCAGATTTTCAAAAAGTGTCACTAAAAACATTCGAGATTAATTTTAGTACGTACTATCACGCAATTAGTGCTCTTCGATGACCTATCTGACCCATTTTACACCATTTTTCCAAAACAAGTTTTTGCCAATTCAAAAATGTGTATTTCTCTACCGTTTTCGTAATTGAAAATTTGAAAAATATACAGTTCTGAATCGACTGAAACTATCTTGGACAATAGGTATGTAATTGGTCGAGTGACTCGCCAAATTTTATGAGATTTTTTGGGAAACTGGAATTTCCAAAATATAGTCAGAGGCTCCAGAATTGCTATAAACCATCATCAGTTGGCTCAGCAGTCATAGCGGTCGAAATTAGATTACGAAGTACATAAATTTTAGCTTTCCAATTTTCTTGGGCAAAATTTTACGAAAACTTCATTTTCCAAAAATCAGCTGGAGGCTCCAGAACTGTTTACAACGGTTGGAAACCATTTCCAGTCGATTCGATGGTGTCGAAAATAAGATAAACTATAGTGCACTAAATTTCAGCATTCTGCATCAATTTTTCAAAATTTCAATTTTTTTTTCATTTCATTGGCCCAAACTGATTTTTAAAAATTCACCAAAAATCAAAGAATGCATTTTAGCACCTAAAATTTTGGTTGGTGGTGTATATTTGTACGTTTTTTTGATTTAGTTTTCTTCGTTTCAGAAATTTTTTTTGCCAATTAGAAGACATCCCTTATCACTTTATCAGTGTGTCAATTTCTCGGACCTTTATGGGAGTCGAAGACCTGGGCTTTCCCTTTTCGCCCTTCCATCTCATTTACACAACATTTGAAGACATTCTGTGAAAATGGGTTCCACCTTCATCATTCTATAGCATTTAGATAAATTTTGTTGATTATTACAGGCCGAGTTTGAAAGCTGAAGTTTTACTTTTGGGTATTCCAGTGCAAATCAAAATTATTAGAGGAAATTGAAAATTCACTGGAGGCCCCAGAATGACCCGAAATTGGTTTTACTTGAGTGAGAAGGTCAAAATGCAGTAATTATTCGCATCGATTCGTTTCATTTGGAGAAAATACACATAATACTTATTTTGAGAAAAAGTGCATGGTCAATTTTTTACAGTTGCTTTTTTTGTAATTATGAATAATACGTCAAAAAACAAAAGAGAATTTCAGCAATTAAAATGACATTATTTCTAGGATTTCTAGGGACGAAACTTGATAGAGGTATTTTGAGAAGGAAGGGGAGGGGAGGGGAGGGGGTTTGACTAAAAATTTTCCGACTATTATATAGAAAAAATAGCAATTTTGCCGATCGATCATCATATTCATATAGCTTATAAAAATGTTCATTTTCTGTTTTGGATTTTTTTTGGTTGGTGCGGAGAGGAGGAGGGGCCAAATGTGAACTTGTTAAATTTATATCAAGAAACAAATAGAACCGAGCGAAAGAAGGAGGAAAGTTTTTGAAAATTTGATTTCGAGAGGCCTAAAAACGATGCTTTTTATGCAAGGATTTTATTTTTTGACTTTTAAAATTTTAGAATTTGAAATACTTTTTTTTAGGATGTTAATAATTTTGAAAAAGAAAAGAGAACAGGTCCAAGTGAGAGCGAAAGCTCTTGAAAATTTTCATTTCGAGAACCCTGAAAATAATACTTTTCATGCGAGAAGTGCATTTTTTCACGTTAAAATTTTGAAAGTTAAATGAAAATACTTTTAGAAATTTCAATTTTGAAAAGGAAAAGAAAACAAACCCGAACAAAGCAAGGGCATTCTTTCATTATACAGGCCCTTCTTTGGATGGACCTCCAGAAAGCGAGGGCCTGGAGCCAACTACCCCCTCCCCCATTTGTCACATCTCTCGGCGGCCCTTAATTCTGGGTTGATGGTCCCAATATGACATAGTTCAAATCTCAACTCACCAACTTTATATTTAGCTTTACTAAGGGGTCATTCCATGTCAATTCGACCAAAAAAATGCGATTTTGAAAGTCATGTCTTTCGATTTCGCTCAAATTAAAAAAAAAATATTTACCGACCCAGTAAATAAGAAACCCGCAATCGGTGGGGGGGGGGGGCTTCCATTATTATTACATTGTCTCGAGAACTTCAGCAGCGCATTCCTCCAAAGCTATGATACTTTGATCAAAACTGATTTCACAGTTCGAAAGGGTATTGAATTTTGAACTTTTTAAGCATTTTGAAAGTTTCAAAATTCGAAAGTTGAACTTTCAAATTGTAAGTTGAAATTTCAAAATGGCGCTGTAAGTGGGAGCTACCATTTAAAATTCTGAAAAAATTCCCATAGACGTACCTTTTGATGCTTTTTCGAAATATTTAAGTTTCGAGATGGGATCTCTCAATAGAGGGGGATCACCCTCACCCCCAATTTGGGGCAAAACTTTCGAAAAAAAATCTGGTGCATGTGATACATCAAATAGTATGTTTTTGGTGACGCTGAACAAGAAAATGACATCAGATTTTTGATTGGACCTCACCCATGGCTCTCAGAATCTCCCCCAATTGGTAAAAGTCCAAAAAATTGGTTGGAGGCCATAGATGGGGACAATCAAAAATCTGATGTCATTTATTTTCGTGTTCAGCGTCACCAAAAACATACTATTTGATGTGTCGCACAAAAGAAAACTATTTTTAACTTTTACCCCATTTGGGGAGGTGCTGGGGGCCGTGGATGGGGTCCAATCGAAAATCTAACGTCATATTCGTGTTCAGCGTTACCAAAAACATACAATTCAATATATCACATGCCCCAGATTTTTTTTGAAAATTTTGCCCGAAATTGATGGTGGGGGTGCTTCCTCTCAATCAGGAGATCCCTTCTACAATTTGAAAGTTCAACTTTCAAATTTCGAAAATTTCAGAATGCTTAAAAAGTTCAAAATTCAATATCCTTTCGAACTGTGAAATCAGTTTTGATCAAAGTATCATAGTTTTGGAAGAATGCGCTGCTGAAGTTGAGTACCTCGAGACAATGTGAAAATAATGGAAGCCCCCCACCCACCCCCTGAGGGTGCTGGGATCAAACTGATTGCGGGTTTCTTATTTACTGGGTGGGTAGATATTGTAAAAAAAAAATTGAGCGAAATCGAAAGACATGACTCGAAAACGTTGGTCGAATTGACATGGAATGACCCCAAAGAAAGCTCAATCTCAAAGTTTCACATTTCGAGATTGAACATGGTTTCTGAGTTTTTTGACGATTTGATACAGTCACGAGTAGTATTTCATCACTTAAATTCTAAAAATCTCACTCAGGGGCAATTCTTCTAATTCCAGAGTCTCTCAAATGTCAAAAATTATATCATCTTGACCATTCAGGGATTCGTAATTGCAAAAGACTCGAATACAATTATTTCTAGATCCCTCACTAGGTCAAAGTGTCGGTCTTTAGTTCAATTACATAGATACTATCACTATAAAAATTAACAAATCAAATACCTAAGTGACAACAATACTACATATGAACTTACCAGAATCAACGATCACATCGATCAAATCCATACTCTTGGCGAACGCGTCTCTCAGATTGATATGGTGGAAAGACACGATGCTGCCTTCGCGTTTGGCGCGCTCCAGAGCTTCGCGACGTTTGAGCGCTTTCTCGCGTCGCATTTGATTTTTATAAAACTCGGCGAAATTATTAACAATGATGGGAATTGGTAGGGCGATCACCAGTACACCGCAAATACAGCAAACGCCGCCTATCACTTTACCCAGAGGCGTTGTAGGGTAAATATCTCCGTATCCTACGGTGGTCATCGTAATGCCAGCCCACCAGAATGTTTCCGGTATAGATTGGAATTTAGTACCGGGTTCCTCTTTTTCGGCGAAATACGCCAAGCTGGAGAATATTAGCACGCCCATGGCCAGAAAAAGCATCAAAAGACCGAGCTCTTTGTACGAATTGCGTAACGTGAATCCTAAACTTTGCAGACCGGTCGAATGGCGGGCCAGTTTCAATATCCTCAAGATACGCATGATACGAAAAATCTGTATTACACGTCTGACGTCTTGGAATTGGTCGGTGGCGTTTTTGTTCGTCTCGACCAGAAATAAAGACACGTAGTACGGCAGTATGGCCAACAAATCGATTACGTTTAACCCGCCTTTGAAAAATTTCCATTTGTTGGGGGAAGCGCCGAATCTCAAAACGTACTCGAGGGTAAACCACGTTATGCAAACCGCTTCGACCATCGCTAATTGTGGATTGTCTTGTTGCGTCGGCAAATTCGTCGACGCGTCTTTTGGCTGCATCGACGGCATCGTGTTCAGCGTTAATGCGATCGTCGACAATACGATGAATAATATTGAGATCATAGCTATTACCTGTAAAAAGTCGTACCCCCGGTTTGGTAATTTGTTCCAACGTGCTTTCGGCGGCCACTTCGCATGTAGCGCCGAAGCCGCACAGCACAACTAACGTAAGTACGTACCTATAGGGCCATTTCACACCAAATCTGCAGATTTTTGCACGAGGGGTCTTCGACTTTTTTTTCAAAATCAGATCACGTTTAGGGGTCATCAAATGATGACGAATGACGCAAACCGAACATTTTTTCGAATTTTTGTGGCGGAGCTGTGGGGCTTCAAAGTTCTCCAAAATGGCCGAAAATGGAAATTTTCAGTTGCAAATTGCTCCGGTTGTACGAAGTATAGAATTTTGAACATTTTTTCAAACTGTAGTACTTTGAGAGGGTAATTGACGAATGATGTCGAAAATCAGTGTTACCATTTTCAAAAACCTAAAAAAAATCGATTTAAAAACTTATAATTTAAATATAACCATGATCTCGGCGAGTAAAAATTCTGAAAAAATTCTCAGTTTCAGCCATTTTCATGTAGAATAACATAACAAAAAATTGGACTGGGATTTTTTTTCATTTTCGAGAAAAAAAAATTACAAGTTTGGCACTTATTGCAAAAATACCACCAGAAACTTAGAAAAATGAAAATTTTTGCATTTTTAAGATATTTTACCAATGTGTAGACGGACACGTGAAGAATCCCCCCTCCCCCTGATTGTCAGTGAATTTACGAGAAATTCCATTTTTATGGATATAATTTTACAAGTGATAGGTACGTATTGGAAAAATTTTTTCACCATTTTAAACAAATGAAAAGAACACCATTTTTATGAAACTTTTTACTGGAGGAGAAACCAGATCAAGGAGAATGATTTTTACTTGACAGAAAATTGTGACTACCTGTTTCAACTTTGAGACCCCGTAAATATTTTGTTGTGTTGTCCTATCCTTTGGCTACAGAATGACTCCTCATTTTTCAAATTTGGTCCAAAAACTTGGGCTCCAGAATTTATTTTCTGTACCAACTTTTTACGTTCCACTTGACCCGATGATGTGGTCAAAAGGAACAGAGGGGTGGGTCAAGTGGAACGAAGAGTTTCAAGGTAAACCGATAGAACAGGTAAAAATTCATCACCTGTCAAAATTTCAAGTGCTAAAGTGCCTTTTTCGATTTTTGGTGAATTTTTGAAACTCAAAATAATTTAGGCCAAAAATGAGGGGAAAAATCAAAATTTTACCAAATTGACCAAGAAATCTGAAATTTGGGATATACCCTATTTTCGACATGCCAAATCGATTGGAAACGGTTTCAACCCGTTTTGAGGAGTTCTGGAGCCTCCAGCATATTTTTTAAACTCGAAATTTCTACAAAATTTCATCGAATGGAGTTGGAAAGTCGAAATTCATTCTGCGAACTAATTTCAATACCCTATGAAGTCGACTGCACGTGGATTTCAGGTCGTTTTGGAGCCTCCAGCGACTTTTTGAAAAGTACTGGAGCCTCCAGTAGATTTTTGAAACTTTAAATTTCTGCAAATTAATTTCAATACGCTACAAAGTCGACTGCAGGTGGATTTCAAGTTGTTCTGGAGCATCCAGCGACTTTTTGAAAATTACTGGAGGCTCCAGTAATTTACAAAACGTCGCTGGAGGCTTGGAAATGACTTGAACCCTTGGGTTGGCAGCTATGTTTAGTTAAATATGGAAATTTCGAACATTGAAAAATCTGCTGGAGCCTCCAGCGACTTTTTGAAAATTACTGGAGTCTCCACCAGATTTTTGAAACTTGAAATTGCCACAACATTTTATCAAAGGGAGTTACCAAGCAGAAATTTACTTCGCAAACTAATTTCAATACGATATGAAGTCGACCGCATTTGGGAAATTTCAATTTTCTAAAAAACGCCATACAACCTTTTAAAAAGTCGCTGGAGGCTCCAAAACGACTTGAAATCCACCAGCAGTCGATTTCGTAGCGTATTGAAATTAGTTTGCAAAAGAAATTTTGTCTTTCCATCTCCATTTTGGGAAATTTCAAGTTTCAAAAATCTACTGGAGGCTCCAGTAATTTTCAAAAAGTCGCCAGAGGCTCCAAAACGACTTGTAATCCACCGGCATTCGACTTCGTAGCGTATTGAAGTTATTTAGCAGAATGAATTTCTGCTTTCGAACTCCAATTGATGAAATTTTGTATTAATTTCGAGTTTCAAAAATCTACTGGAGCCTCCAGTAATTTTCAAAAAGTCGCTGGAGGCTTCAAAACAACTTGAAATCCACCTGCAGTCGACTTCGTAGCGTATTGAAATTAATTTGCAGAAATTTAAAGTTTCAAAAATCTACTGGAGGCTCCAGTACTTTTCAAAAAGCCACTGGAGGCTCCAGTACTTTTCAAAAAGCCACTAGAGGCTCCAGTACTTTTCAAAAAGCCACTGGAGGCTCCAAAACGACTTGAAATTCACCTACAGTTGACTTCGTAGTGTATTGAAGTTAGTTAGCAGAATGAATTTCTGCTTTCGAACTCCAATTGATGAAATTTTGCATTAATTTCGAGTTTCAAAAATCTACTGGAGCCTCCAGTAATTTTTAAAAAGTCGCTGGAGGCTTCTAAATGACTTGAAATCCACCTGCAGTCGACTTTGTAGCGTATTGAAATTAATTTGCAGAAATTTAAAGTTTCAAAAATCTACGGAAGGCTCCAGTACTTTTCAAAAAGTCACTGGAGGCTCCAAAACGACTTGAAATTCATCTACAGTTGACTTCGCAGCGTATTGAAATTAGTTAGCAGAATGAATTTCTGCTTTCGAACTCCAATTGATGAAATTTTGTATCAATTTCGAGTTTCAAAAATCTACTGGAGCCTCCAGTAATTTTCAAAAAGTCGCTGGAGGCTGCAAAACAACTTGAAATCCACCTGCAGTCGACTTTGTAGCGTATTGAAATTAATTTGCAGAAATTTAAAGTTTCAAAAATCTACTGGAGGCTCTAGTACTTTTCAAAAAGTGACTGGAGGCTCCAAAACGACTTGAAATCCACCTACAGTTGAATTCATAGCGTATTGAAATTAGTTTGCGGAATGAATTTCGGCTTTCCAATTCCATTTGATGAAATTCTGTGAGAAATTTCGAGTTTCAAAAATCTGCTGGAGGCTCCAGAATTGCTCAAAACAGTTTGAAACAGTATCCAATCGAGTTGGCATGTCGAAAATAGGGCATATCCCAAATTTCAGCTTTCTTGGTCAATTTGGTAAAATTTTGATTTTTTCCCTCATTTTTGGCCTAAAGTTGATTTTCAAAAATTCACCAAAAATCAAAAAAGGCACAATTAGCGTGTTATTTCGAAATATAATGCCATTTTCAAAAAAAATCATTTTTGACCACCTTTTTCTCAATTTGAAAACTTCATTCCCATTTACAACCCCCCAAAATGAAAATTTTTCATTGTACCACAGAAAATGGTCATTTACATTTGTCAACGGAAATTTCAGCATGAAAATTCATCGTCGATTCGTTGATAAATTGGGAAGGAGGGGAATTTTTTTCAAATGTTCATCTACATGTTGGTAAAATATCTCAAAAAAGCGATAATTTTCATTTTTTAAGTTTCTGATGGTATTTTTTGCAATAAGTGCCAAACTTGTAATTTTTTTTTCTCAAAAATGAAAAAAAATCCCAGTCCAATTTTTTGTTATGTTATTCTACATAAAAAGAACTAAAACTGAGAATTTTTTCAGAATTATTACTCGTTGAGATCATGGTTATATTCCAATTATAAGTTTTCAAATCGATTTTTTTTAGGTTTTTGAAAGTGGTAACACTGATTTTCGACATCATTCGTCAATTACCCTCTCAGAGTACTACAGTTTGAAAAAAAGTTCAAAATTCTATACCACGTACAACCGGAGCAATTTGCAACTGAAATTTACCATTTTCGGCCATTCTGGAGAACTTTGAAGCCCCTCAACTCCACCAAAAAAAATCGTAAAAATGCCCCGTTCGTGTAATTGGTCATCGTTTGATGACCTCTAAACATGATCTAATTTTGAAAAAAAATCGAAGACCTCTCGTGCAATAATCAGCCGATTTGGCATGGAATGACCCATAGTAAAGTACACCTATATAGGTATAGTAAGACCACCCTCGCACACCTCCGGTCAATTTTTTTCCACCCTCTTTGTGCCACCTTACAAGGTGAATGCGCGCGCACAACGCGCATTTCAAAAATACCCTAATCGTATCGTTCGACTCGATAAAAACATAAAAGAACAAAAAAAAAATGAAACAAAAAAATTGAACTAAAATACCAAATAAGGCTCTAACTACTCTATGAAAATGAAAAAAAAACACGTTTCAACGTTGCGAGGGTTATTATAATACGTCTTTCTTTCGCTATATATATACTCGTAAAATACCCCCGGACGACTTTAACCCTTCGAGTACCAGACCTCTTCATCGTGACATTTTATACACCCTTATACTCGTCGCACACTCTGCTTTTGTGTACACTCAAAGCAACAAGCAATTTTCGCCGCCTTTGTAAGTAATTAGAAAAGCCAACCTTTTTCATGCTCTTTTCTCGCTGTTTCGAGCTCGTCGCGCGCATACTCCCCTGCCATGTGCATATTTCTCTTCGAAACTCCTTACATTTTTTTCCTTATAAATATACTACGTGTTCGATGACCGTAAGATAGTACACGTTGGGTTGATCTATAATCTTTCCTCTTCCTTTCCTTTCCAATTCCCTTCCTTTCATCCTTGAACGTGTAGCTCATAACGACGACGAGCTATTTCCTTCTCGCTACGTCATCGTCATCGTGTCGTGGTCGAGGAAAGAAAAAAATGTAATAGGCGAACTAGGTCTTTCTTGTGCGATAACCAACGAGTCATTTTTATGTCTTTTCTCTTTCGCTTCGCGTTTTTATCACTCGTAATATCAGGTTCGCTTTTTCCCTTTCGTTTTCATGCGAACGAACGAACGAACGCTGCAGTAGATATTATTTTTCTGACATTTTTCAAAATCTGTTACCGAAATGTCTGACTTATTTGTCTTCGCGTAAAACCTTCGAATAGACCGAGAAATGTCACCTGCAATGTGTATTTCCCGTTTGAAAATTTTCTCTCGAATTATAAATTTTTTATTCTATACGTATAGGTAAATTATTTTCTCTCTATAGAAAAAAAAAAACATCGGTCGAAAAAGGCACCCGAAGATGGAGAACGTAAATGACGCAATAATCTTACTTCGTATCGTTTTAGTGCTCAATCAATTGGACCAGATGAATAAAATTAAGAAATTTAACGTCAAGGAATGAGAAAATTGTAATATTTCAACGATGAATGACTCGAAAATGTTTAAATAATTTGATAGTGAATGATTGAGTTGGGGTTAAAACAGATCGAACAACTTTTTCCCGAATCTTTCAACATTTATGAAGGGGGCGGGTTCTGCGCCAGGAGGAAATTCTCCGAAAAAATACAGTTGGAAAAGCACCTACTGAGAACTGAATTTTAGGAAGAATTTTTTTTTGAGTCTTTCAATATTGTCTGGAGGAACGAAGATAGGAGGGTGATGCATCAGAAATGAATTTAGAGTTGGCAAAGTTGAACCAAATTGATGTGTGTGACGACGACATGTGAAAATGTCAACGTTTAAGTGATAATTGACTTAGATTCGTTCGAATAAGTTATTCGTGAACGATTCAGTTGGTATCTGAGTAGTTCATTTTATAAGAAGGGAGAGGGGGTCACAAGAAATAAATTTACTAAAAAAAAAAAAAAGTAGAACGCAGTTTCAAAGTCTTAGTTAGGTAGCTTTTTTCGTGTTTTTGACACTTCGTGAGGGCTGGAAAGAAAAAACGTGGGAGGTGCACCAGAAAATAATTAGAAAAAATTGAAACCAACTGCGGACTTGTAGGACTATTTTCACAGTCTTTTAGCAGTTCATGAGGAGGGGGGTTTTGCGCCAGGAATGAGTTCAAAAAAACTTGAAACCGATAAGGAAGTTTTTATGGGACATTTTCCAGATTAGATAATTTCAATGATTATGAGGGGAGAATGATTTGAGTCAGGAATATAAACTCACAAAAACCAAACACCAAAGTTTTTATATCTACCACATTTTCCTGAGTTTTTCAACAATTTACAAGGAGAGGGAGAGCAAAAAAAAAAAATTAAAACCAACTCTGCAGTTTCCATGGACTTTTTTCAAAGTCATTTAGCAGTTTATAAGGTAAGCGGGTTCTGCGCCAGGAGTCGATTCACAAGCAGTTTCCATAGACTTTTTTCAAAGTCATTTAGCAGTTTATGAGGTGAGCGGGTTCTGCGCCAGGAGTCAATTCACAAAACTCAACAATGAAGTTTTTGCAAGACTTTTTCATCAGTTCTTCATGAAAATTATAAGAAAATGGAGGGAGTTTTGTGCCAAGAATAAATTCTTAAAAAATGGAATCGTGAATACGTTTTTGCATCGAACTGAGATTTTTTCCAAATTTTCAAAAGTTTGACAAAATGGCAGAAATTTAGTTTTAAAAGTTTGGAGGGTCGATTCGTTGATTTTTCTAAGGTCATTTCAAAATTCAGACAAAATTTAAGGAGCCCCGCCACCCCAAGTTGGAAAAAGCAATGAAGAGAGATGAAAAGTTTTGTGTTAGAAATTTTCGACGTTTCGTGTTCTAGAATTATTTCAAATAGGTGATCTCACTTTCGAGAAAACCCCCCTCTTCCGAACAATATTCATCCTGTAGTAAGTACAGCCCCTTTTTGAAAAATTCCAACAAAAAAAATGAAATACTTAAAGCAAAAGTTGACCCAGAATTTTCTTTTGATTCTCAATTTATGCTTTATAATCCTCCTAAATAACCTCGTCCTTTTCGAGAAAAAAATCCAACCAGGTTCCACAAGTTATGCTGATCCCTTGACATTGAGCCCCAAACAACTGAAAGCGAAATCAAAGGAATGAAATTCTAAACTGATTTTTTCAATTTCTTCACTTCCGCTCGTAAAATTACTCCAAATGATCCGTATTTTAAAAAAAAAAAATCTCCCCTGATTTAATTTTTGAAAATTTGTTTATTTCTTTCAACTTTGGGTGTCTATAGAGCTTTGTACAAAACTACCAATATTTCTTAAAGGGTCAGGAGAGATTTTTTTCTCGAGAAAAGGAATATTTTAGAGCAATTTCGCCACAAAAATAAATTTCTTTAGGTATATTTTTTTTCTTAGAATTTTTGGAGTTTTTCAACAGAACCAAGAGAACTCTGAGAAATGAAATTTTTGCAAAAAAAATAAGGATAGGTATTCAGAGAAATTATGACGCAACAATTGAAAGTTTGAAAAAAATATCAACTTCTGTTCAAAGTACTAATATATTTAATTTATTTGATAACTTCAAAATTGGGGAGGGGGAGCTATAAAGGGGGACCAACATTGTTTAAAAAACCAGGAGAGGGTTTTTTCTTGAAAAAAAAAACTTCAGAAGAATTCTTTAGCAAAAATAGAGAGTTTTCAATAAAAAATTGTTCATCACCATTTTTTTTTTTTTTTTTTTTTTCATATTTTCGAAACATCTGGTACAACACGATTTCAGGGTGTCTAACGAAACCCCCAGACAAAAAAAATCATGACTTTTTCGTGACCTATTTTTCACATTTTTACCCCATGAAAATACCCTCCACCCCTCCCCCCAATTAAATTCAATTTGCGGGCAATTATATATTTCAGATTTTTCATTTTTCTGATTTTTTGAACAAATTTTCCATTTGTTTTTTCATTTCATGGGCTTATAAAAAAATTTTCAAACGTGTTTCGAGCAAAATTCATGACTTTTTCGTGACCTATTTTTCACATTTTTACCCCATGAAAATACCCTCCACCCCCCCCCCCCCCCCAATTAAATTCAATTTGCGGGCAATTATATATTTCAGTTTTTTCATTTTTCTGATTTTTTTGAACAAATTTTTCATTTCATGGGCTTAAGTATAAAAAATTTTCAAACGCGTTTCGAGCAAAATTCATGATTTTTTCGTGACCTATTTTTCACATTTTTACCCCATGAAAATACCCTCCACCCCCCCCCCCCCCCAATTAAATTCAATTTGCGGGCAAATATATATTTCAGTTTTTTCATTTTTCTGATTTTTTGAACAAATTTTCCATTTGTTTTTTCATTTCATGGGCTTATAAAAAATTTTCAAACGCGTTTCGAGCAAAATTCATGATTTTTTCGTGACCTATTTTTCACATTTTTACCCCATGAAAATACCCTCCACCCCCCCCAATTAAATTCAATTTGCGGGCAATTATATATTCCAGTTTTTTCATTTTTCTGATTTTTTGAACAAAATTTTCCATTTGTTTTTTCATTTCATGGGCTTATTAAAAAATTTTCAAACGTGTCGAGCAAAATTCATGAGTTTTTCATGACTTTCATGACTGTTAGACACCCCGGATTTTCAAACTTTGTTGGGGGGATGGGGAAGGTTATCAGAAAGTTTTTTCGTGAAAACCACAAATTTCAAAAAGTGAAAGCAAAAACCATGACAATTTTTTGTTACAAGTACTTAGGTACATAAGGATTGCTCAACATGTGGGGGGTTTTGCGCCAGGAGTAAATTTACTCGATTGCAACGATTGAATTGAACGACTCAGCAACTGTTGAATGAATCTTTCGTGAACGAATGAGCTAGAATTTGATGACTCAAATATCTGCAGAACTCTGGTCCATGTCTTTGAACAATTTTGTGTGGAAGGGGAATAAGAGGGGGGTAGTTTTTGCTGGAAATTAATTAACCAAAAAACAAAACGACTTCAAGTGAAGTAAATGATTCTAAATAGCAAAACTACGAAAGTAAAAAAAATATAATTGACTTTTTCCGAAGTGAAAAAACAGTTTTAGAAAAAAATCAGAAAGGGGTTCGCGCCAGGAATAAATTCACAAATAAAAAAATCGAGAATTTTGGCGCAAGTTGAATCATCGAAACGTTTCAATTCTTTCAACACGAGCAAAATATTACGATCAAGAGTGAAAAAAATGAGACTTCTGAATTTCTCATAAATGAAAATTCAAATCCCGGATCATCAGAAATGAGGAAAATTATCGTAAATCCTAATAAAAGATCAGATCTTTCCCCACTTTGAATGATTTGCTCTCAATAGTGGCATTCAAACCGTTCAAAATTTCGAAGACCTTTCTTGCGAGCATTTTAATTTCTTATTAGACGTGAGCGGGTTTTGCGCCAGGAGTAAATTCAAGAACGTAAAAAACCAATCAAGTGGGCAATAATTCACGGATCCAAGGATGGTTTGAATATGAAATAAAAATAACTTTTGATCAAAATTCAGATTATACCAAAAAAAAAAGAGAGGAGAAAAAGAGTGAAATGTGTAACAGATATCGAAACCAAAATCCATCAATGGGAAATCAAAAAATCTAGCTTTTGACCACAGTCATATTCGCAGAAGGAAATTTTTTTTAAAAAAAGGAGACGTCATTTTTCAATTTCTTGACCTTGAAAAATCTCATATCACTGTTAGAACTTCCACTATAATTCGATGAAAAAAAATTAATGCTTTTTTTTACAGTTTTCTCTACAATTTTTTGATCATCTATTTTCACAAATCAATTCCCCCCCTCCCTCTTCCCCTCGACTCATCACAAAAATTACACCAATGTAAGAGTGACGTATTTTGCACCTGAAAATATTCAAACTTTGATTCTATGGACTATTTAGACGAGTTTTTTTTTTAAATTTGAATCATCGTTCTATGTATTCATTAAACGGCCGAATTATATGGCTCATTTTTTCTTCTGAATCGTTCGTCCGCAGAACCAATGATAATCCAGCTGATATCTCACAAAATACTTTTAAAATATATTTTTCCAAATTATTAATCAAGTTATGTACGAACGAAAAACTAGTTCGTTTTTTAATAATTAAACGATTACATTCGACTGCCACTAAAAATCACCCAATCGTCGATAAACCATTATTCACTTCCCCGCCACTCTTCTCCTCCACATTTTCATTTCTTTCACTTTCAAAATAAGCGTTTAATTGGCGCCTGCAAACTGTTGGAAAACTACTCGTACCACATTAACGTTTTCTACATCTCACGTGCCACTCGTAAATCACCGAAAAAGTTTACTCGACGTAGCATTATACATATACATACAAGAAGACTAGGGCGAGAGACATCAGCAACGTTGAAACTTTCACAAAACAATACACTACGGTTAATCGTTATTTTTTTCAACAAATAAAAAAATAAAAATACCAACGTATAGTACGTACGTACGTATTAATGATATTAAAATAAAATAAAAATGTAGTATAATACTGTAATGAAGGTACTACTACAGTTGTACGACGACTCGTCGACGACGTCAATAAAATAATAGTGAGTTTTATGGTAGGTACTGAATTACTGATTTACATGACAACATTACTATGTTAATGATACGTGAAAAAAAAAAGCAGCGCCTCTCAATTCGATATACACTTTGTACGTACGTATTTATCGATTTAATAAATACACGTAGTTTTCTAGTAACTTGTCTCTATATGTAGAAGACAGGTAGGTAAGTCTACTTCTCGTAAGTATAGCAGAAGATCTAGTAAAGAGGTCACACAATTATCTCCATCGACTCAATATTCTCCACACTCGACACTACACGTACAAAGAACACAGATGCAATAGATATTTCAATTTATAGAAATCATTACAAGAAAACACTGACGTAGTTACTTGCCATTTTCTCGCTCGTACCATTGGTTAATTTGTTGCTTTTGTATCATTCTACGTACTATATAAATGTACTCGCTTCAAACGAAAAGTAAAAATTAATAAAGCTCGAACCCAGCTCTCATATCCATTCACCTTCTCTTTACCTTTTAACTACTCGTTCGACTACTGAAGCGTAAAAAACCTCGAGAATTCGAGCGTACCTACAGCTATAATTACGCCACCGTGCGCTTTTACTTTCTCCCAGTCCCACATAATGAATTCTACGAATAAGTGGCGCGTGTGTGTGTAAAAGAAAAAAAAAGACAGAAAAAGACAGAAAAAAAAACTACAAGTATATATATAAAAAAAAAGGTGTACGTCTGTGGCTTATGTGCAGCAAAATCACCATCTACGAAATAATTGGCGCGGAAGCTTATTTCATGCGAAAATGAAGCGATGAAATTTCCAAGAACCTTTTTCGTGTTTTCAAAAATGGTTTCAGCTAAGTATAGATACTCGTAGGTAGGTAGGTAGGTACTTTATTCGGATATCTGTGAAAGGGCCAGTTTAGTACTTGGAATTAGAAATTGGATTTTATTGTGCTCGAGGGCAGGATCACTTGACGATATGAAAGGGTTGCTGACCCGATGAGGTGGATGGGTAGGTAGGTAGGGGTGGAACTGGAAATGATTGTTTGCACATCTGTACAAATACCTACACTCGTATTATGAGCACTTGTAAAATAATAATCATCTTTGGGCGAATGACGAGTCGAGTCAGGAAATATCTACGTTTACAAAATTCGAGCAGAGTGGTTATATTATTGAAGTTGAGTATACAAGTGAAGATATGGTAAAGGTAATTGCAATTTTGATTTTCAATAAATTCTAGCTTCTTTCATATCCGTTATTATAATTTGAAATGTGATCGGTGGACGGTTTCAAAGAACTGAACTTTCATAATGAAAAATGCATCGCGAATAGAGAATGAAAATGGAAGATATATTATTGAAAAGTCAATTTCGAACTGAAGAAAAAAAATAAAACAAAATCATTGTTTTTTTCAAATTCAAAATAAATATGCATTTTCAAAGGTGACGTATAAAATTTGAAATTAATTTCATCGAAGCGTTTCGATATGCTGGCATTTGAATATTTCCAACTTCCATAGCACTTTCTTACGAGTATTTCTACATTTTGAGGGGAAGGGGGTTTTGCGCCAGGAATAAATTCTCCTCCAAAAAAATGAAGGAACGTATATCCAATCCCAGAGTTTTTCCAGACTTTTTACCAGCCTTTCAATATTTCGGATTTTGGGTGGCAAAGGGGGCATCGAGCCCGGAATAATTCATCATATGGGAACAAAATGAAAAGATTCCTGAGTTATGGTAAGACTTCGTTTTCAGGCTTCCAGACATTTTGGGCGGAGAAGGCGGTTTTGACCTCAATACAATTCGGCAAAATTGGTATTTTTTTTCTCATGGCAAACTTTCACCCCCCCCCCTCTCCAACACCTCTAATTTTATTAATTTCAGGTTGATTACCTAATTTTGGGAAAATTGAATAAAAAGACGAAAACAAAAAATGAATTGATTCCAAAAAATATCCAAACCGGAGACAAAAAGAGAACGAGAAAGATTCTCAAGGGGGGAGGGAATAAAATTTTGAGGACCAGTGGCCCCCAACCGAAGAATAAATTTACAAAAAGGAAATTGAAAGGGTTCCGAAATGTTTATGGGATTTTCTTTATACGTTTTCGACATTTTTGACGAATGAGGGGGGGGGGGGGAATTTGCACCAGAAATCAATTAATTGACAAAACGAAAGTTGAAACAATTGACGAGTCTTTCAATATTTTTGAGAGAGGGGGAGGGGTAGCGGAAGGAATAAATTCTCCTCCAAAAAGATGATGGAAAAGTACCCAATCTTAGTTTTTCTAGACTTAATTACCCAATCTTTTAATATTTTGGATTTTGGGAGGGGAAAGGGGCATCCAGTTGTTCGGAATTATTTATGGAGAAAAAATGAAAATATTCCTGTCGAGCTTTTTCGCAGGAATTTCTGTTCAAGATTCCAGAATTGTAGACGAAAAATATGGCTTTGACCTCAGAATAAATAATTTACAAGAAGGAAATTGAAAAGATACAAACATTTTTGTGCGATTTTCTTTCTAAGCTTTCAACATTTTTGACGGATTGGGGGAGGGGGATTTGCACCAGAAATCAATTAATTGATAAAACGAAAGTTGAAACAATTGACGAGTCTTTCGATATTTTTGAAGGGGGGGGGGAGAGTTGTGCCAGGAATAAATTCTCCTCCAAAAAAATGATGGAAAAGTGTCCAATCTTAGTTTTTCTAGACTTAATTACCCAGTCTTTTAATATTTTGGATTTTGGGAGGGGAAAGGGGCATCCAGTTGTTCGGAATTATTTATGGAGAAAAAATGAAAATATTCCTGTCGAGCTTTTTCGCAGGAATTTCTGTTCAAGATTCCAGAATTGCAGACGAAAAATGTGGCTTTGACCTGAGAATAAATAATTTACAAGAAGGAAATTGAAATGATCCAAACATTTTTGTGCGATTTTCTTTCTAAGCTTTCAACATTTTTGACGGATTATGGTGAGCGAGGGGGGGGGGGATCGCACCAGAAATCAATTAATTGACGAAACGAAAGTTGAAACAATTGACGAGTCTTTCAATATTTTTGAAAGAGGGGGGAAGAGTTATGCCAGGAAAAAATTCTCCTCCAAAAAAATGATGGAAAAGTGCCCAATCTTAGTTTTTCTAGAGTAAATTACCCAGTCTTTTGATATTTTGAATTTTGCAAGGGGAAAGGGGCATTGAGTCCAGAATTATTTATGGAGAAAAAAAAAGAAACAATTCCCGAATTATCGTAGGAATTTCTTTTCAAGATTCCAGAATTTTATACGAAAACAGTGGCTTTGATCTCGGAATAAATTTACAAAAAGAAAATTGAAAGAGTCCCAAAATTTGTATGGGACTTTCTTTCCACGTTTTCAACATTTTTGACCGCGGGGGGGAGGGGGAGTGGGAGGATTGCGCCAGAAATAAATGAATTGGAAACACGAAAATTGAAACAATACACAACACTCGAGTTCTTGTATAATTTTCTTACGAGTCTTTCAATGGAGGGGGGGGGGGCTTTGCGCCAGGAATAAAATTCATGAAAATGGGATCATAAGTTCTCAAGCTATTGCAGGAATTTTTTTCTAGGCTTTCGCAACATTTTTGGACAAGAGGGAGGTTTGAAGTTTCCGCAAGAAATAAGATCAATTCACAACCCCCCTCCCCCTCCAAAAAAACATTAGATTTTTGCGCCAGGAATAAACTTACAAAAAAATTGAAAAATAGAATCTGTACCTACATTTTCAAAAAAGGTTTTCAAACTGAACTTTTTCGAAGAATGAGTAGAATAGAATTAAGGGGATATGATCCTGGAATAAAGTAAAATGTGTTCCAAATAGCAAATTTTCATTTCGCTATTATGATCTCAAAATTCAAAAAAAAAAAAAAATGAAAAAATGAAAACAATTTTAAAGAGAGGATCGTTTTTATTTTTTATTTTAAAAATTACAAGTAGGCAGCAAAAAAAATCATAGAATAGGTACCTAGTATTGAAAATTTTGGGTCGAAAATTTCAATACAACAGCATTATTTTCTCTTCTCCTCTCTGATGGGATTCTAAATTTCCCATTTTTTGAAACCAATTTCAATCTTCTTTTCTTTTTCAATTTCCATTTTTCATAATAATTCCATAAAATAGGTATGTAATAAAAAATTTTACCCTTTTGTTTATTTTTTCTATTTTATTCAACATGTAGGGCGACTATAATCCAGCCATGATGGGAAATTTTGAAAAAAAAATCCCAAAAAGGTATAAATTTCAGAATTTTTCGAATTTTTGTAATTTTTATTTTGTTTTCTAAATCCGAAAATTTTCAATCCCATCTCCACGATGAGGGTAGAAAAAGCCAAAATCTGATGCTCTTTTGACATAATTTCACAATTTTTTTTCATACCCCACCCTCAACCTCTCCACACCCCTCACCCTAATGACAAAAATTCATTTTATGAAGTTTTTCAAGAGATAAATATCACAAAATTTTCAAACGTTAGCCCTCTCCTTCGACCTTGGAAACTCCAATTATTGAAAATAAACCTCCTAATGAATTTTTACCCATCTAAAAAAATCTCGCAGGTGGAAAATTTCTGAATCCCTCCAGCATTAGACTATAGCTTTCCTTCAGTCATATTCCTGAGAAAAAGACTTGACGAAGAGAAAATCAAGGCTAAGAAAAGGCATTAAATAATGCAAAAGGTTCGGGATAATCAAGTCAGAAAAACTCACTGACTTGAAATCTGACCAGAAAAATATTCTCATTTCCTACAAAAATCTGGTAATTGAACAGAAAATCAGGATAAAAAAGAGGCATGAAGTTGGTAATGCTGAAAACGAGACTAGCAAAGATGAAATTAAACATTTATAAGAGAATTGAGGTTTGATGAGGAAGAAAAAAAAAGTTACCTAAGTAAATGGAATATTTCTTCAAAAAAAAAAAAATCAAAAAAATTTAAAATAGCCACTGAGAAAATTTTTTTTTGATCTGATTAAATAAAATGAATAAAAAGGAAAGAAAACGAAGGAATTCAATTTATAAATTTTTAGAATGCTCGCGAGATGATTTTTATGTGGAGGGGACCCCGGGGAGGGGAGGGGAGGGGAGGCGTAATGACATTTATTTTGAGTCTATTTCGGCTCTCAACAAGTCTATCAATTGAAACATCATTTTTTTAAAAGAAATTCTGAGATTGGCCTTTTTAATTTTTTTTTTTTAATTCAAAAACCCTCCTCAAGGAAGAAAAATTATTCAAAACTTCGTTACGTAATCTTGAATTTACATTCCGACTTCTGAGAAACGACACGATTTTATTTATTCGTATCTTTATGGATGATCTCAATTTGCATAGGGTATTTATGCTATTTTAATACATTAATTAATTTATTATTCATCTTGTGATTCATTCCCTTCGTCTTTATGAAGATGAGATGATCAGGAATACCCAAACTGCTCCAATCATTTAATCTAAAAATAAATAAGAAGAGGTGAAAATGAACCCAACACCTGATGAAATTCTCACAGGTAATGCAAAGGATACCTTTGAATTGACCGTGTAAAATAATTCGCCACTCGACAGAAAAACGATCGAGAAAATTAATCTAAAAAATATCATCGAAATAAGGTAGGTACGTACAAGGTTGGACATTGTACATTGGTAGGGAGGGGGTGGGGGGTAAGTTAAGCACACGAAACAAAAACTACTCCGAGGTACTATTTACAACTGTTTTTTTCTTCTTCTTCGACAAAATACAATTAATAAGCGTGTGATTGAAAATACTACAGCGGGGCAAAGCGATGAGAAAAAAAACTCGTGTTAGCAGCACAAAGAGAGAGAAAAAAAATTTCTCTCGGCGGATCTCTGACGCGCGCATCAAAAAAACCACGTTAGTATTATAAGATATTTTCTATTATAATAGATTAAGAACACGTAGGTACGAAAAGTGTTGGTAAGTACACGTATATAATGGGGTTATTTTTCGTACACCCTGATACTATTTCGCAACCATGCAATGTATGGCTGTCGACCCATAACGCAATTCCCATCACAGTATTATTTATAAACATCTATGTGTGTGTATTGTACTATTATGTACGTAATAAAAACACCTAAAATATTCTGGCGTTTATCTAAACAAAAAAATAAAAAAACAAAACTTAATCGATGTTCGTAATAGTATTTCGCTGTTGAAAATGAAAAAAAAAAAAAAAAGTACACACATATAAAAAAAACAACAACAACAAGAGAGAAGACAAGGAGGAGTGAACACAACAGCAATCACCCGAACGCGCACACACAAAAATAGGCAATACAAAAGCGTAATAAATTAGCAATCTCTCGCTTTTTTTTCCATCGCAACAATAGTACGTAATTTCGTACTACAAAGAAACCAACAAAATAAAAAAAAATTCACAAGCTGTGTAGGAAAAAAAAATTGTGTGAGTAGGTAAAAAATTTGTCGCCGCACGTATGGAAAATTTCAAGAAAAACAACAACAATAGATCAAATTGATCACGCAATAGCGCACGAAAATATATGCGTACACGTGGGCATCAGCATGAGAAAACCTTGATTAGATATATTTTGCACATTGAATAACACATCTATAAGTAAGTAGTACAATAATGGTGTAAAAATTGGGGGAAAAAATTATCAGCGCTTAAATGGAAACGTACACGAAAACCACCTCCCACTTCGAATAATGTTCCAAGTTCCAACCCTTCTTACGATATAGGTTCGCGTATACAGTCGATTTGATGAGAGACCAGACCGCGTAGACCAATTGAAACGTAATAGTTGATTACATACGTAGAAAACCTCTTGCAACTTCACCACCAAATGGAAAACACTGAATAATTAAAACCACAAAATATCGATCCACCTACTGAACAAATACGGTTCATTTTTTAGTACTTTCTTTCTTCATGTCTCGAGTTTATTAATTCGATTCTTCGTAATGCATCGAGCGTGGAACCTCACCTTACTGAATGTAATATGGTTTTTTAGCCTTTAGGTTAATCAAGTTGACCGGAAAACCACTTTGAAAATCCGGCTGCGATTCGGATGGATGAAAAAATTGAGTTTTTGGAAATTCATGCGACCAAAATTTCAGTAGCCCAAAATTGAGTTTTGGGTTTTTGGAGAATTTTTGAAAAATTCAAAATACAAAGTTAGTCTATTAGGTACCTAGAAGAAAAATGTTTTTCATTTAGCGAAAGCTTCATATTTTTGAAACGAAGTCACGTCCAGTAAATTGGATAAAAACTCATTTCGCAACAATCACTCCCCCTCTCATCCCTTCACCATTTCAGCTAAATTACAAATTTCTAATCGATTTGAATTCCGAGACGTTGCTAGAAACGCCCACAGTGAAACCTTAAAAATTTCGAAATACTACATCAGATAATTCAAAGTCATTCGTACTCCAAACTGAAGCATTTTTTTTCCAATTTCTTAAACAATCGATCGCAAATTAGCCAAACATTTGTATACTGTAGTTAGTTTTCAAAAATTATATGAAATATTGATTTTTGAAATTTTGTAACATTCAACTTCCCTTCACCCTCCTCTCCAATCATGATGTAATTTTGGAGTAAAAATTGCAGAATTTTCTATGTATTTGATATTTTCTTAAATTTTCCAAAAAGACGGAATTCTTTGATTTTTATTGGATTTTATGACAAAACACTGAGGTGTGAGACATTTTTGCATTTTTTTTTAAATTTGACAAAAGACGGAAGCTAATAAAAAATTATGGCCAAATGACCTCGAGAAAACGTCCCACAGTGGACTGTGTGAGCACCCTCAAAACGCCTGTAATGGCTGTAATTCAAAAACTTACAATGAATCCTAAAACAATGGTACATACAATAATATCCTCCCTTATGTTTTTGGGGTCGCAGAATACGAATTTGACAATATTTTTTTTGTAGGGGTAGGGGGCGAGGGGGGTGAAAAATTCAAAATTTGACAATAATGATGTGTGATACGTCGAAATGTGCCAAGTATGAATAATTCAACTGAAAGTAAGTTCTTTTCATCAATTTACTGGATTTTAGTTTTTATAAAGTGATTATAGAGATAAAATTCATCTTAAAATCCGTTCTTTGCCTACTTGGCTGCATAAATTGGAATAGAACAAATTTTTGCACGTAGATGCACGGGAAATTCCAGTGGCTGGTAATACTTGAGATAGTGTATTTCAAGATATCAATTGTCATTTTTGACCGAAAGTGACCCAACGACCTCCACACAGTCAATTGTAGTGAAAAATCATAGTGAATTTTGTTAAAATGTTACAAATTTTTTCTTACTGGGACATTGACGGCTCCCCAACGTAAAATTCTTCATCCCCCACCCTTCACCCTTCCTTCACCTTCGAAAACGTAATTTTGACATTTATCACACATCATTATGGTCAAATTAAAAATTTTTCACCGTTTTCACCCTCTTCATCCCCCACCACATACCCCTAAGAAAAAAATATTGTCAGATTCGTGATCTACGCCCTCAAAAACATACATTTCGACATATCACACATTATTGTGGTCAGATTTTGAATTTTTCACCCCCTTCATCTCCCACTATTCACCCCTACGAAAAAAATAATGTCAAATTCGTATTCTGCGACCTCAAAAACATACATTTCGACATATCACACATCATTATAGTCAAATTTTGAATTTTTCACCGTTTTTACCCCCTTCATCCCCCCACCATAAAAATATTGTCAGATTCGTGATCTACACCCTCAAAAACATACATTTCGACATATCACACATTATTATGGTCAAATTTTGAATTTTTCACCCCCCCTCACTCCTCACCCCCCACCCCTACAAAAAAATATTGTCAAATTCGTATTCTGCGACCCCAAAAACATAAGGGATGATATTATTGTACCATTGTTTTAGGATTCATGGTAAGTTTTTGAATTACAGGCGTTTTAAGGGTGCTCACATGAGTCACATCCGCTCACTGTGTGTCCTAGGAAGAATTTCAAATTTTCAGGTTAATGTTCAACCTCCTCAAAAAAAGCTGAGTTTTAAAACTGAAAATTTTTAAAAATGTTTCAAGAATTGAAAGTTTTTTTTGTTGGAAATTTGATGGAAGGGGCTAATAAAAAAATTATGGCCAAATGATCTCAACAAAACGTCCTAGGAAGACTTTCAAATTTTTAGGTCAATGTTTATTAGCCTCCTCAGAAAAACTTAAAAGTTTTAAATTGAAAAAAAAAATTAGTTCAAGTGGTGTTTGGATGTTTTAACACTTCCATTTTATCATGTTTAAAACATTACAAAAGCTTCAAGTTCATTTTTGTCAAGTTCAGAAATTCTCAAAAAAATTACTGAACTCCAAAAGATCTCCTAAACAGAAAAAAACGTATTTTTTTACAAATAATTACAAAAAATTTTCAAACTTTGAACTCCTATCGGGAGGAGGGAGGTATTAACCACAAAGTTTGAATTTTTTCACGTCTCGTTGAGGTCATTTAGCTATAATTTTTTTTGCCAGGCTCGATCAAATTTTTATAAAAAAGAAAAGAAAAAGAAATTGGACACTACGTAAAATAATCTTGAAAAATCGCCTAAACAGAAAAAAAACACTCACGCATTCAGCGCGAGAAGACCGACTTTTCTTTAAATAAAAATTTTTTACGAACGAATTGATTCACTTCTTTTGAAACATTTGTACAGCAATTGATCTATCTACAATCGAAACGAATCATTAACGAACAATATTGGCGATTAAGTAAATAAATTGATTGATTTCTCGGTGAATCATTCGCGAACGAGTTGATCAATAGTTACTAAATCGTTCGCGAACGAATCGATTTGTACAAGTGACTCGTTCGCGAACGAATCGTTTCATTTAATCATTCGCGAACGAATTGATTCGTATTATTGATTCATTCGCGAACGAATCAATTCGTATTAGTGACTCATTTGCGAAAGAATCGATTCATTTGCTCAATTTTTGGTGAATCATTCACGAACGAATTGATCAGTTACTAAATCGTTCGCGAACGAATTGATTCGTACAAGTGACTCGTTCGCGAACGAATCGATTCGTACAAGCGACTCGTTCGCGAACGAATCGATTCGAACAAGCGACTCGTTTGCGAACGAATCGATTCGTACAAGTGACTCATTCGCGAACGAATCGATTCATCTAGTCATGTTTTGATGAATCATTCGCGAACGAATTGATTCGTATCATTGATTCGTTCACGAACGAATTGATTTGTACAAGTGACTCGTTCGCAAACGAATCGATTCGGACAAGTGACTCGTTCGCGAACGAATCGATTCATTTACTCACGTTTTGATAAATCATTCGCGAACGAATTGATTTGTATTATCGATTCATTCGCGAACGAATCAATTCGTATTAGTGACTCATTTGCGAACGAATCGATTCATTTGCTCAATTTTCGGTGCATCATTCACGAACGAATTAAAAAGCAAAAAAAAAACTTGTTTTTCTACACATGACTATGAAAAAATTTCAAAATTTTCAAATTATCAACTCCTACAAGGGAGGGGGAGGCATTGACTACAAAGTTCGACATTTTTTTAAGTCTTGTTGAGGTGCTTTGGCCACGACTTTTTTCTGGCCAGGCTCCATCAAGTTTCAAAAAAAATAAAAAATAAAAATTGAAAAACGACACACCTTACTGGACACCATGTACTTAAAATAATCTTCAAAATGGTATTTTCTCCCAGAAAATTGATGAAAATATGTTCGAAAACTTTACAACTCAGCAAAAAACAGATTTCCAACCTAAAATTCTCGAAATCCTACCAAAGATGTAGAAATCGATTCAGACAACTGAAATTTTAGTCACATGAATCTTAAACTTCTGTCTTTCCGAAAATTGAACTTCTAATGAAATTCGTATCGATCACCAAAAAAAAGCAACCCATTTTTACTAAAAAATTTCAAAAAATATCGAATCAATGAATCTTAATCAACATTTCATTCTCATTCTTCTCCTAACATCACTCTCGCCTCTTAAAATTAAAATAATGTGAAAAAAATGACTCTCTTCACATTACAGGTGAAGCACTGAAGATGTTCACCTCTGATTTGAGCAGGAATGCGATTTTTGGCAAGGATGAGATTTACCCCCCCCCCCCCAAAATAACCAAAATTTCAATTGATCGAATTAATTTTTTTGAAAATCCAAAAATGACCAGTTTTCAGAATTTTTTTTTCTTCAAATTTTCAAAAAATGAACTTTAAAAAAAATGAAAATGAGTTCTGAAAGTACGTAATACCGACACCTTCAAATTTAATTTTAAGTACTATTTCAAAATATTCTGGAACCTCTAACGCCATTTTGGATTTTTACAGCTTTTTTGAATTTTTCCAGGAGATTCGAAAATTACCTTGAGCAGCTTAAAATCGATCCAACTTCTTCAATAAGTTTATTTTACAATTGGGACGATTTCCAAGAGGACAGCTCGAGCATGCTTTTTTTTAATTAGAAATTTTCAACTATTCGTATTTTTTTGGAACTTTCAAAAATTTGCACAGAATCGAAAAATGAATTTCTGACTACTGAAATTTTCATACAATAATTTCCTCAGAGCCTCACACCATTTTCTTTCCAAAAATCGATTTTCCATCCGAATCGAAGCAGGATACCTCGAGAGGTTCGGTGGCTAAAGCATCGCAAAAAAATAATCAAAAATTGGCCAAAATTTGAATTTTTCAACAAAATTTTCTCCTTTTACCCTCCAAAAACTGTCAATTCCACCAATACCATATCCGGATACATTACAATCTAATCAACACCCAAAACCCTCTACCAAATCCCCAATCAAAATAATCTATCCATTTTACAAATTCAATTACCTTATTTTAATTCGAAAAAACAGTCCAAAAGCTATTTCTTTCAACGCGAAAAATTACATCATACTAAAAAATTTGTTCCACCCTTAAAATTTTCTCATCCGTAAAGTGCGAATTTCTCGCTGACGAAATTGCTTCTTTCTTTTTCTGCGTTTCTTTCGAAAAAATAATTATTTTTTTACGACCTTTTCGTAAATCGCGACGAAAAAAAAAGGCAGGTAAAACGAAAACGAAAAAAAAAAATCGAAACGAAAATACCCCATCGAGCGTTATACACGCGTAAAAATTTGAACATGAGGCGCGAGACGAAAAACCCCGAAAACGTGTAGGTAGTTTAAAAATAGAAGCTTATTCACGATGATTCGCGAAACCATTAAATTTTAATTTACACAGCATTTAACTTCGCCGCCGATAACTTTATTAGTTTTCGAGCCTCTTTGTTTCTATGTGCATTTTGCAATTTACACACGTTTCGTATACGCAAAAAAAAGCCATACAAAATGGCGATACGAGGCTGAAAATTCAGCCTCACTATCGCGTACAGGGTCGAAAAAAATTACCAATTTACCTACGTCGACGATTATGAGCCATTAAAAAAAAACATCCCGAAAATATACCTTATCAAATACCTATATTATACGCGAGCTCGATTCGCAGGAACGTGTAAATTTGCACGACTGTTTCCCCCTCCCTTCCTCCTTCCCTCCCACGTCGTCGTACTTTTCCCTTCTATGTATACTATCGGAACTCGAACGTGAAATCTTTTGTAATTTCGAGAAAAATAAATTGGTACACGGAATGTTGTAGATAAATAGAGGAAGAACCCCGGATACGACGAGATGGTGTTCGTGAAGAGCCAAACAGAATCTGTGTAGCATTCGCACACATTCCGGAAACCCTCTTCCTTTATACTACGAGGAGATATAATAATAATGTAACACCACTCGAAGAATCGAACTCGTGTTATTTTTGGCCACTTCGCTGTGGCAATCGCAATTCGGACCAGCGAGTGAAAAAAATCTCACATAATTATAGAAAGGATTTCCGACGAAATAATTTAATCTTGGCTCTGACGCGCACCACTGTGACCTGGTAAACGTAAAAAATGACAATTACCCGGTTGCATACCAGGTGGCCCCTTATAATAAATTTTTCGTCGCGCCATTTCTACATATATTCCATAAAGATCGACGAGCTAGCGTAATTTAATCACTCCAAGTCGAAATCTCGCATGCTGCAGTGTTACCAATATTGCAGCAATTTGCGACATTTCTTTCGAAAATATACCGCTTTTGTTTTCTCCTCGACATTATTACTCATTAGGGATAAATTTATCGTAAACAACAACATCAACAACAACAAAGACAACACAAACGTGTGTGAAACGAAACAACACCTTATTGTAGCTGAATAGCATAGGAGAGGGGAGGAGTGACCATTAACACCACTTAGGCACTTACGAAAGACAAGTGCTTCACGTACGTTTACGTACGTACGTACGTAGGAAATGTGTACACATGAAAATTAAACAAATGGAACGTTTAAACTAAATATACGCAATGATTGTAACGACAAAACACGAAAATTCGTGTCAAGCGTTATAAGCGACAAGCAAACGACAAGTTGACGGTTTTACGACGACGAGCGGAGCGACAGTTTCATTTTTCATCTGTTCGCGGTCTCGTGTCAGAAAAAAAGAAGAAAAAAAGTCAACTCGATGGGCTGATAACTGCCCTCCTACGATACACGTGTTCGATGATGTGGGTTTTTATGAGTGAAAAATGGTGAAATATCATTAGTTTTTTGGATTTGGAAATCAATCGTGATGTTTAAGTGAGAAAAAGTGCCCCAATTCGCACGAATCAGCGATCAAAATGGTTTTTATGAGTGAAAAATGGTGAAATATCATTAGTTTTTTGGATTTGGAAATCAATCGTGATGTTTAAGTGAGAAAAAGTGCCCCAATTCGCACGAATCAGCGATCAAAATATATGTAATTCGGAAGTAATTTTTGCATTAACAAGGGAAGTATCCCAAACAGCCCAAAAAATGTTGAACCGAATAAAAGGCACTCAAGACCTCAAAATATACCACTGCCTAAAATTTCAGGAGCTGAATTGATTTTTTTGAATTTTGACGAATTTTTGAAAATTCAAATTTGGGCCAAAAATGGGAAAAACTCAAAATGTCACCGAATTGATCTACAACGCTGAAATTTGATTTGTGGCTCATTTTTTACCTTCTGAGTCGATTGATGATGGTCTCAAACCGTTCTGCTGAAGCTTCCAGGGAATTTTCGGATTTCCCAGGTTTTGAAGAAATGCTGTAAATAAAGTGAAAATGAAATTCAGAACCCATAGACTCAAATTTATCAACCTTTGGGACCCTATTGACCGACTTAGGCACCTGCTTTCAAAATCCTTTTGAACCGGTTCAATTTTAAAATTTTCTCCAGTGATCATTATTTTTGAAAAAAATTCATTGTTCGCGAATGCAAAAAAGAAGAAAGCTTAAATCTGGTCTTTGAAATTTTGTTGAAAATTCAACTTTAAAAAATCTGCTGGAGACTCCAGGAATTTTCAAAAAGTCGCTGGAGGCTCCAAAATGACTTGAACTCACCTGAAGTCGTCTTCAGAGAGTGCTAAATTGGAGTGAAGAGTAAATCTACGTTTTTCATCTCCATTTGATGAAATTTTCTGAAAATTACAAGTTTCAAAAATCTACTGGAGGCTCCAGTAATTTTCAATAAGTAGCTGGAGACTCCAAAACGACTTGAAATCCATCTGCAGTCGACTTCGTAACGTATTGAAATTAGTTTGCAGAATGAATTTCGTCTTTCCAACTCCAATTGATGAAATTTTGGGGAAATTTCAATTTTCAAAAATCTACTGGAGGCTCCAATAATTTTCAAAAAATCGCCGGAGGCTCCAAAACGACTTGAAATGCACCTGCAGTCGACTTCGTAGCGTATTGAAACTAGTTTACAGAATAAATTTCGTCTTTCCAACTACATTTTGATGAAATTTTGAGGAAATTTCAAGTTTAAAAAATCTCCTGGAGACTCCAGAACTACTCTAAACGGTCTTGAATAGTTTCTAATCGATTTGGCAGGTCGAAAATAGGGTATATTCCAAATTTCAGCTTTCTAGGTCAATTTGGTAAGATTTTGATTTTTTTCCTCATTTTTGGCCTAAATTCTATTTTCAAAAATTCACCAAAAATCGAAAAAGGCACTTTAGCACTTGAAATTTTGTCAGATGATAAATTTTTGAATGCTTTTTCGAGCTACCTTTGTAAGGTTCAAAAAATTTCATGCAAGTCCTATGTTGGAACGCAAAATCTACGATTTCGGCTGAAATAAGTGCCTTTTTCGATTTTTGGTGAATTTTTGAAAATTAAATTTGAGCCAAAAATAAGGGAATAAATCAAAATTCTACCAAATTGACCAAGAAAGCTGAAATTTGGGATATGCCCTATTTTCGACCTGCCAAATCGATTGGAAACTATTTCAACCTGTTTTGAGCAGTTCTGGAGCCTCCAGCAAATTTTTGAAACTCGAAATTTCACCAAATTTCATCAAATAGAGATGGAAAGCCGAAATTCATTCTGTGAACTAATTTCAATACGCTATGAAGTCGACTGCAGGTGGTTTTCAAGTCGTTTTGGAGCCTCCGGCGAATTTTTGAAAATTACTGAAGTCTCCACCAGATTTTTGAAACTTGAAATTCCCACAACATTTTATTAAACGGATTTACCAAGCTGAAATTTACTTCGCAAACTAATTTCAATACGATATAAAGTCGACTGCATTTGGAAAATTGAAATTTTCCAAAAAACGCCATACAACCTTTCAAAAAGTTGCTGGAGGCTCCAAAACGACTTGAAATCCACCTGCAGTCGACTTCGTAGCGTATTGAAATTAGTTTGCAGAATAAATTTTGGCATTCCAACTCCATTTTGGGAAATTTCAAGTTTCAAAAATCTACTGGAGGCTCCAGTAATTTTCAAAAAGTCACCAGAGGCTCCAAAACGACTTTTAATCCACCAGCATTCGACTTCGTAGCGTATTGAAGTTAGTTCGCAGAATGAATTTCTGCTTTCCAACTCCATTTGATAAAATTCTGTGAGAAATTTCGAGTTTCAAAAATCTACTGGAGCCTCCAGTAATTTTCAAAAAGTCGCTGGAGGCTCCAAAACAACTTGAAATCCACCTGGAGTCGACTTTATAGCGTATTGAAATCAATTTGCAGAAATTTAAAGATTCAAAAGTCTACTGGAGGCTCTAGTACTTTTCAAAAAGCCACTGGAGGCTCCAAAACGACTTGAAATCCACCTACAGTTGACTTCATAGCGTATTGAAATTAGTTTGCAGAATTAATTTCGTCTTTCCAATTCCATTTGATGAAATTTTGTATCAATTTCGAGTTTCAAAAATCTGCTGGAGGCTCCAAAGCTGCTGAAAACGGTTTGAAACAGTTTTCAATCGATTTATGGTAGGTTGAAAATAGGGTATATCCCAAATTTCAGCTTTCTAGGTCAATTTGGTAAGATTTTGATTTTTTCCCTCATTTTTGGCCTAAATTCAATTTTCAAAAATTCACCAAAAATCGAAAAAGGCACTCTAGCACTGAAAATTTTGTCAGGTGATAAATTTTTGCATGCTTTTTCGATCTTAGGGTACAAACCAAATTTTGAGCTTTCCAGGTCAATTAGGTAAAATTTTGATTTTTTCCCCCATATAGATGAAATGCCCCTTGCCCCTGTCCTCAGATTTTTGTAATTTTGATGAAACATTTGGTTGGTACATTTAAAAAATGTTGGGCCCAAAAAGGTCCCCCTCCCACCCCTTTCCCCTAAAATGGCAAAAAACGGTTTTTTCGGGGGGGGGGGAATCATACGTCAACAATTTTTGAACAAAAATTGGCCAATTTTGGGGTAAATGAAGATTGACAATATGGATATGGTTCTCATATAAATCGAACTCGTTGAACACGAATATGAAGTTAGATTTGCAGTTGAACCCTCTTAAGGGCACATGGGGGAAGAGAGACGCCCAAAAATTGATTTTTTTTCGTGAAAAATGCTTCATTATAGCGCTATTTTCCATTTTTTGGGGCAATCCACCTTACTTCGAAAAATCGAAAAAGTTTTTTTTAAGAAAGTAAATTCTTGTACCGGAATTAGCTTTGGAGATGTGACGGTTTTAAGTTTCCTTTTTTTGTCAATATCTCCCTCCTGGGGAAAGAGGGGGAGGGGGGGTGAAAAAATTTGAAAAAAATTACGGGTCTAAACTCGTGTTTCCTCTATTATATTTCGGGTGAATTCAAGATTTTTTAATTCAGAGTACCATTTATCGTCATCCAACGAAATGGTCAGAACTGTTATTTATTAGCACCGACTGATGGTATATACTAATGAAGATAGGGAGTCAAACATTCGTCAATTAACTCTCTTTATCACAAAAGAGAATTCAGAGAGTCTAAAGAATGAAGTTTATCTTCAATCTCACATTGATTCTAGATCTTTGGAACAACGAATCAAAGACTTCTTTACAGATCATCAAAATACTGAAGATGAAAATGAAGAGGAGGAAGTCGATTCGATACCTGATCAAGACGACGCCGTTAGCGAAGTCATAGTAAGTAATAAAGATTTCAGACGAGCTTTCGAAGCAGTCCTGAAGGAAGTCACCAAAGCACCACGAGAATATCGCGCAAAAGCTGGAGCCAAACATGCAGCACTTGCTGAAATAGACTCACAACTCCCAGATGGTACCACACTGGCAAAACCACGGTGGGTGGGGGAAAATTTTTTGGGTCCAACATTTTTTCAAAGATACCGAACAATGTTTCTTCAAAATTTCAAAAATTCGAGCACAGGTACATTTCATCTATTTTACACGGGAGCACTCTTGAAAAATTTTTAAAAATTCGCTAAAAAATTGGAAAATGAATTTCAGCACTTGAAATTTTGGCTAACGGTGTATTTTGAGGTCTTCTATCAATTCCTTTTTGTCCAGCTTAAAAATTGTTGTGCCGGTTAAGACACTTCCCTCGTAAGAAAATTTTTATCAAGATATTAGATTATGAGGGGGGAGGTGGATGTTTCTCAAATGAGGCAACATTTCTTTTGCACGCTCAGAATCTCCAAATTCATCTAAAACATTTTAAACAATCACCGGGAGACGTTGCATCCCCCTTCTATGCCCCCTAAAAAAACACATTTTTTCCATTCACAAATGTAGAACGAATAGGAAGGTATTTCACGATTGATTTCCTAATTTGAAACCACGTACTGAAGAATTCTAATCAGTAACGGAGACCGTACGACGACGTATTTTTGAACCCTCTCGTATAATTAATGGAAGAACGTGTAACGTAAACTCATCTTTGCGTAATTTTCATTACACTGAAATGATCCAGCTTCGCAGATAATTAGGTCGGTCTAATATATCGTCCGAGACGAAAATAGTATAGAATTACTCGAGTGTATACTGTGTACTGTATACTAGCGAAAAGCCCAGGTTCTTTTCGAACACCGCGTATCCCTTGTTCTTGTTAAAAGCACACCAATATCTCAATTCTGACAAGATAGTATAAATGCAAATTATACCATACCAACACACTTCAATGTGAAGAGGCTCGCGACTCACTTACATTCGCAGCCAAGCGAGTACAAATGAAATAAAAGCTTATTACGCGGTTTTCCTCGTGTTTTCTCTTCGTATAAGTATTTCGTATGTATCAACTGTAGTATGTGCAGTAAAACCGAGTCGAGTCGGTTAATTATTCCTCCGTTAGCGAAATATTTACGGTTTAGAGTTTCGCACGCGGGTTCCATTCCGAATGAAATTACAAATTAAAATACCGTTTTGAGGTTGACGTAAGAACGTTTGAATTGGAATGCGAAACGTGAAGTTCGCAGGATTAGCAAAAAAAAAAAAAAATGTCTTTCTAAAAAAAAAAGGGAAATGATTCTTCGATTCATGAGTCATTTTTTTTAGGACGAATCGTTCGCAAACGATGAGCACTCGAGATAAAGAAGACTTTTTTCGCCAGTTTAGAAACATCATTTACTGCAAAAAGAATACTTATTGAACGAAGAATGAAGTCATTTTGAGCATCTTCCAGAATTGCAATGCGAAAGATTGTTCAAAGCGAATCGTTCGTGAACGAAGAGTACACTCACGTCAGGTTCGTTCACAAACGATCGAATTTACCGACGACTCCATATTGACCCAAGAACTAGGATAATTTGCAAACGAAAACAATGATTCAGTGATTCGAAATCAAAAACCGAACGAATCGTTCGCGAACGAAGAGTCATTTCAAGCCAAATTAGTTCACGAACGATTAAATTTGTTAGTGACTCAAAATCAAGCGAATAATAACTTGCAAGCAAAACAATCGTCCTGGAATTCAAAATGAAAAAAAAATGAATCGTTCGCGAACGAAAAGTCAATGCTAACCAAATTCATCTCCAAACGACTGAATCTGTTGGCGAACTCAAAATGAGCTTATGATACTTCGAAAACAAAAGAATCATTCAGTCATTTGAAATCATGCCAAAAATGAATCGATCGTGAACGAAAAACCAATCTGAGCTCAAATCGTTCGCAAACAATTGAATTTATCAACCCCATAAAAATGAGAGAATAATAATTCAATTCAGAAACGAAAGAATCATTCGGTGATTCAAAATTAAGAAATGAATGAATCGCGAACGAACGAAGAGTCAATTCGAGCAGATTCGTTCACAAACGATTGAATCTGTTGGTGACTCCAAATTGAGTGAATAATAATTAGAAAACGAAAAATCGTTCAGTCAGTTCAGTGATTCAAAACTGAAATACGAATGAATCGTTCGCGAACGAGAGTCAATTTAGGCTAAATTACTTTACGAACGACTGAATCTGTTCGGGATTCTTAACTAAGTGAATAAAAACTCAAGAACCAAAGAATCGTTCAGTGATTCAAAATTTAAAAATGAATGAATCGTTCGCGAACGAAGAGTCAATTCAAGCAAATTCATTCATAAACGATTGAATCCGTTGGTAACTACAAATTGAGTGAATAATAATCAGAAATTCAGAAAACGAAAAATCGTTCAGTGATTCAAAATTGAAATACTATTGAATCGTTCGCGAACGAGAGTAAATTTAGGCTGAATTGGTTCAAATAACGACAGAATTTGTTCCTGACTCCTGACTAAGTGAATTATAATTCAAGAACCTAGCAATCGTTCAGTGATTCAAACTAAAAAAAAATGAATGAATTGTTCGCGAACGAAAAGTCAATTTACGCAAATTCGTTCATAAACGATTGAATCTGTTGGAAAATTCAATTTAAGGTAATGATGATCTCCAAGACTAAAGAATCGTTCTGTGAATCAGAACTGAAATACTAATGAATCGTTCGCGAACGAGATTGAATTTATGCTAAATTAGTTCAAAAACGACTGAATTTGTTCCTGACTCCAAAATGAATGAACAATAATTCAAAAAACCTAAGAATCGTTCAGTGATTCAAAATTAAAAAATGAATGAATCGTTCGCGAACGAGAGTCAATTTAGGCTAAATTACTTCACAAACGACTGAATTTGATCGGGACTTCCAATTAACTGAATAATAATTCATGAACTAAACAATCGTTCAGTGATTCAAAATTTAAAAATTAATGAATCATTCGCGAACGAAGAGTCAATTCATGCAGATTTGTTCACAAACGATTGAATCTGTTGTTGAATTCAAATTAAGGTAATGATGATTTGAAAGACTAAAGAATCGTTCAGTGAATCTGAATGAAATCGAAATGAATCGTTCGCGAACGAGAGTCAATTTAGGCTAAATTAGTTCACAAACGACTGAATCTGTTCAGGACTGCCAACTAAGTGAATAATATTTCAAGAATCAAAGAATCGTTCAGTCGTTCGCGAACGAAAATTCAATTCATGCAGATTTGTTCACAAACGATTGAATCTGTTGTTGAATTCAAATTAAGGTAATGACGATTTGCAAGACAAGTGAATCTGAATGAAATCAAAATGAATCGTTCGCGAACCAGAGTCAATTTAGACCAAATTTGTACACAAACGACTGAATCTGTTCCTGACTCCTAACTAAGTGAATAATTAATAATAATATTTCAAGAATCAATGAATCGTCCATTGATTCAAAATTAAAAAATGAATGAATCATTCGCGAACGAAGAGTCAATTCGTGCAGATTCATTCACAAACGATTGAATTTGTTAGTGACTTGAAATTAAGCTCGTGATCATTTGCAAGATCAAAGAATCGTTCAGTGAATCTGAACGAAATCGAAATGAATCGTTCGCGAACGAATCGTCAATGTAAGCCAGAATTGTTCGAAAAGTATTGGTTAAGCTAAAAATAATTTTCAAACTATAGAATTGTACATTTCTTCAAAAACGAATGAATCGTTCGCGAACGAACTACAAAGAATCAATTCAAATTCGATTTGTTCGCAAACGATCGAATCTGTCAACGAATCTATACTGAACTACCAAATGATGATTTGCTTTCAAAAAACTGAGGAATCGTTTAGAGAATCGAATTAATAACGAATGAATCATTCGCGAACGAAGAGTCGTTCTAAGCCAGAATCACGTGAAAATGATTGAATCTGTCGATGACTTCAAATTGACGGAATAATAATTTGTGAATAAATAAGTACTGTTCAATGATTCGAAATCAGGCGATGAACGACTCGTTCATAAAAGATGAATTGAATAATTAAACCCAAATCACACAATCCACAAAGAACGAACCGAGAATCACTTCAAGTTCGTATTCGACTGAAAAAAATGAATCATTTTCAGAAGAATCATTTCCAATACAGATTATAACAACTGTTCCTAACCAAATTCTTAATCAACCTATCACCAAAAATACTCCTTCAATGAATGGAAATTTCAACTCTCTTCACAAACTAAACGCCAAGTTTCCCCATTTCAACCTCCTCGAATACCTAAAACTAATCATCCACCACCTAAGGTTACCATCCATTTACTCACCCTGGCTGCAATTGAGGTATTAGGTTTTTCCAACAGGTCCCAAACCATTTGTTGATAATAGGCACATTTTCCTTCGCCGAACTCCTCTTCGTCTCGTTGCCTGAGCGATTCGGCTTCCTTTCGCATCTCCTCGTGTACATGCTCCTTACGCTGATGATACTTATGCTGACAGCACGACTCCAGGTACAACTCGTCCACTCCCCAATACTCCAGATCGTCACTGAACGCCAGCACGCACATCTCGTCGACCAAATGAAGTTTACCAGTGCGATAAAAATTCAATATGGAGCTGAACGATTTCGGATGTCTGTCGAAAAAATACTCGTTATCGACCAGGCTGTAATCGTCGCATAATTCCGTGATGGCTTCGTGAGTATTGCAGTCTCTCAGTCGTCCCAGTCTCGTATGCGGCAGTCTTTCCAACGTTCGCCAAAGCACCTCGTGTTTTACACCGCCTACGTTTATCTTGACCCGTCGATTGAGCGCTTTCGAGCGCATAATCATGAACGGCTCCGGAGGCAGAGACGACATCGAACGTGAGAAATTCTTGTACATGCTGAGCGAGTGTTGAGGCATAGGTGTGATCGGATTGGCCGGGAAGCGTACCTCTTTCACCGACGAGGTATCTTGGGCCTCGGCGAACCCTAAGCTGGTCGTCTCGCTCCATTTGGCCGATCCTAGGTGCCCTCCGGATGAGACTATGGTGGGCACGGAACCGACACCGCCGCTGTTCACGTTACCAACGCTACCGCTGATACATCCGCCTCCGCTGTCTAGCGTCGTATCGCTCTCCGAAGCCATCAATCGACCCACTGCCACCACATACTCTTCTGACCTCTCATTGGTCCAGCCTCCTGTAACAAATCAAAACGAAAATTCAACCGTTAACAATTATGTATAAAAGATCATTTTTATACAGGAGTAAGAACAGACAGAGATGGAAATTTCTCGGCATTTTTGGCAATGGTCAAGCTTTTTTGACAGTTTTGGTTTTGGCTAAATAGGAGGGTTTTTTGGGGCATTTTTTGGTATTTTGAAAAAAAAAAGAAAATAGGATCTTTTTCGGCATCTTACTACAGAAAGCTGAATTTGAAGCCATTTTTGAACAAATAATGCAATATCTTTAGATTTCTGGCAAAAAGCACAATTTTTGGCATTTTTATCATAAGAGGAGGAATGTTTTGGCATTTTGCGGACAAAAAGTAGAATTTATGGCATTTTTAGCAGATATTAGGATTTTTTGACAATTTCAGCAAAATAGCAGGGATTTATTGGCACTTGAAAAAAAAAATACTTCTTTGCTAAAGAAGTAGGATTTTTGTCAGTTTTCACAGGAAGCAAAATTTTCTGACTATTTTCAACTTTTTGACATTTTTTGACAAAAAGTACAATTTTTGGAATTTTTGGAAGCAAAATATGTAAATACATATTTTGTTGTAGAATGTATTTTTGACGAACCAATTTGTTTCTCATTTTAAAATGAACAAATTTCACATTTGAAACCTCCGAAAATCCAAAAAAGAAAAAAAAATTATACTGTATGTATCAATTGGCAAAATTTATGTTATTCTACCAAATCAATCCACATATTTTCATTCGACATCATCTCCTCTCAAAAACCTAAAAATAGCTTCTACTTTAGAAATGGGACCCAACATGATATCTGCCTCAGGCAACAAATTAATCGATTCGTTCGCGAACGAGTCACTTATACGAATCAATTCGTTCGCGAATGATTCACCAAAAATTATTCAATTCGTTCGTGAATGATTCACCAAAAATTGAGTAAATGAATCGATTCGTTCGCGAACGAGCCACTCAAACAAAATAATCAATACGTTCGTGAATTTTTTATCGAAAATTGAGTAAATAAATCGATTCATTTGCGAACGAGTCACTTATACGAATCAATTCGTTCGCGAATGATTCACCAAAAATTCAATTCGTTTACGAATGATTCATCAAATTAAAAAATTAATCAATTCGTTCGTGAATGATTCACCGAAAAATATTCAATTCGTTCGCGAATGATTCACCAACAGTTGATCAATTCATTCGCGAATGATCCACTAAAAAATATTCAATTCGTTCGCGAATGATTCGTCAAATTGAAAAATTAATCAATTCGTTCGCGAATGATTCACCAAAAAATATTCAATTCGTTTGTGAATGATTCACTAAAAAATATTCAATTCGTTCGCGAATGATTCACCAAAAATTCAATTCGTTCGCGAATGATTCATCAAATTGAAAAATTAATCAATTCGTTCGTGAATGATTCACTAAAAAAATATTCAATTCGTTCGCGAATGATTCACCAAAATTCAATTCGTTCGCGAACGATTCATCAAATTGAAAAATTAATCAATTCGTTCGTGAATGATTCACCAAAAAATAGTCAATTCGTTCGTGAATGATTCACTAAAAAATATTCAATTCGTTCGCGAATGATTCACCAAAATTCAATTCGTTCGCGAATGATTCAGTAACCAAACTATTGAACAATTCGTTCGTGAATGATTCATCAAATTGAAAAATCAATCAATTCGTTCGTGAATGATTCACCAAAAAATATTCAATTCGTTCGCGAATGATTCACTAAAAAATATTCAATTCATTCGTGAATGATTCATTAAATCAAAAAATTGATCAATTCGTTTGCGAATGATTCATCAAATTGAAAAATTAATCAATTCGTTCGTGAATGATTCACCAAAAAATATTCAATTCGTTCGTGAATGATTCACTAAAAAATATTCAATTCGTTCGCGAATGATACACCAAAATTCAATTCGTTCGCGAAAGATTCAGTAACCAAACTATTGAACAATTTGTTCGTGAATGATTCATCAAATTGAAAAATCAATCAATTCGTTTGTGAATGATTCACCAAAAAATATTCAATTCGTTTGCGAATGATCCACTAAAAAATATTCAATTCGTTCGCGAATGATTCATTAAATCAAAAAATTAATTAATTCGTTCGCGAGTGATTCGTTAAAAAATTATTCAATTCGTTCACGAATGATTCACCAACAATTAATCAATTCGTTCGTGAATGATTCACCGAAAAATATTCAATTCGTTCACGAATGATTTATTAAAAAATAAAAATTATTCAATTCGTCCGCGAATAATTCATTGAAAAATTATTCAATTTTTCGCGAATGATTCACCAAAAAATATTCAATTCGTTCGCGAGTGATTCACGAACAAACTGCTTCCTTCGCTCATAATTCATCTAGAAATCAATCAATAACTAGTTTGTGAATGATTCACTAAAAACTGAATAAGTATTTCATTCGCGAATGATTCACTTATGTAGAAATCAATCAATTTGTTCAATCACCAATCGGTTGTGATGTTGTGAATGATTCCATTCGATTCACTTCGCTTGAAAACACATCAATTCATAAACAATAGTTTCACAAAAAATCGAATTAATCGTAAATTAATTGATCCGTTCGCGAATGATTCACCAAGAAATCAAACAATTTATTTAACCATCTAATCGTTCGTAAATGATTCGATTCGATTATAAACAGATCAATTGCTGTACAAATGTTTCAAAATAAGTGAATCAATTTGTTCGTATTTTATGTGAAGAAAAGTCAGTCTTCTCACGCTAAATTCGTGAGAGTTTTTTTTTAATTAAAAAATTTAATAATCAAAATTCAGCTGTTTTTTATACCCAAAGAAGTAGGTATCCAGTTCGAAGAGAAACTTATGAAAAAAATTACCCCATCTCCCCCAAAAACTTCTTCTTCAATTCAAGTATGAGGTACCTAAGTATAGAAAATTGGAAAAATAGTCTGAAAAATTGGCCTGGAAAACTTGGCAAAGTTAGGAAAAATGACTTGCCAAAAATAATGGACATCCAGAGAAAATGACAAAGATCGATCTTAAAGTATGAAAAATCTGTATTTTGAGATCCCCTCCCCCCCTCCCCTCCCCTCCCCTCCCCTCCCCTCCCCTCCCCTCCCAGAAAAGATTGTAGGATTGGTGACGATAGTTTGAGAAAACATTTTTCACCACTCCAAGTACCCCTAGATAGCTGAAGAAAAATGTGAAAAAATGAACTCGCCTTATAATTCAGCCATCTAACCCAGAGCTCTAATACATAGTCAAAATGAATAAACAAAATCAGATCATCTATCGTCAATATTTCAAGCAATCGAATATCGATAAATTCGATTAAATCTTGGCGAAGATTTCCAAGTATTACATACCAATCTAGGTATATAGAAAAATGGCATAAAAGTTGCGAAAATCAATCACCTGTCAAATTACTCGGTTCACTTTTCACCTCATCTGCCTGATACGGCGACGCCTTGACCGAAATGCCGCCGCAAGCTGCCATTTGAAAAAAAAAAGTTTTCTTCTCGTGCTAACCTATCGATCGTTCGACTTTGGCGACCATAAGATCACCCTCCTTTTGAACTTCTCTCCTCGCCATCGCCAGCTCGAGCTCGCGAGTCGAGTTATTCGTAGTACAACAAAGTCTACACACTCTTTATTACCCTCTTTATATACGTACGAGAAAACTTTAACTATACTTATAATTTGATTGAAGCACGCCACAGGCGAAGCGATTTACCGGCGTATTACGAGTAGAGATACCCTTCGCCAGCCTGCCAGCCTTCGTCTGACACATGCGGTGTGCGTTTCAATATTCCTAGACCGAGACGAGAGAGGTTTTTCACCCAAATACCGCATGACATTCTCTAATCAATTTAATTTTCGCGATGAAATTTTTTTTTTCTTTATTCATCCCAGTCGGCTATACGTTAATAGCTTCGGTGCAAAGCTCGTTCGACTTAATTTCTATTTTATAGGCGATAAGGTTATTTTACTTCCCCGTCGTTGTTCGAGCACGAGTTCGGCCCTAATGCCCAAATGTATACACAGAAATACTCGTGTTCTACGTACCTCTACCTATTCGTATAGAAAATACGAGTAAAATCGATATATCTACCGCCGCAACGATCCGCGAACTTGCACTATAGGTAAGCTCGTTTTTCGACAGCTACATATTTTTTCCAATACCAATATTAAAACCAGCCCACAGTACAGCTCGTGTATTGTTTCTATCAATGCGAATATTTTGGATTAAAGGGTTGGGAAAAAACCTCTCTCACACATACGCATCGTATACGATAGTCGAATCGCAAGGTCGAAGTACATATTAAAAAAAAAAAAAAAAACATGCAAAGGTAACCTTTGCTTCGTTGGAAAATGTAATAAACGTCTGTCTCTTTTTTTCTTATACTCTCGTTCTCTCGGCTTACTTTGTTGCTCCGCCGTATATAGTATGGAATACAAATCGTCGCGTCGCTGCCTTCATCTGCCCCCTCTTTGTCTCGCAATTGGCTTTTATAATCGTAATAACTACACAAAACGAAAGCTCGAGCTTGGTTTTATACGAATTAAAGGGGAAAAAAGTCTACTTAATTTTTACCACGCTCGAAACGAATTAAAATAACGGTGTGATTTACGACTCGACGCACGATGGTGGTTTTTTTTTTTACCGACGAGTATTGTTTCCCTGCTGCTTGTGTGTAGATATACTTCATTATACGAGTAGTTGCGGATTTTCCTCTTGTCACAAATGAGCAAAACGCTCTCAGCCATTGTGTGAGGTACAATTATATAATATTATGAAAGAATGGAGTGAAAATGCGTTTAAATCTGTTATTATAGAGATGTATAATTGTATACTGTATGCTTAGTATAGTGAATGGGCGTTCATATCTTTGATTTGAAAATCATCATCATCATCATTGAATTATGACCCAGTGAGCTGTTCAGCCCGTCTGGGAAACTGTAGAAGAATTGCTCGCTGATGTATCATCAAGTCTTTTCTTCGGTCTTCCTCTGCTCCTCCTGCCAGTTGGAGTGTATTCTTTGACTTTTCGAGGGGACCGTTTGTCAGGCATTCTATCAACGTGTTTTTGCCATTTCTTTCTGTAATCTTTCACTCGTCTAATGATTGGCTCTGCTCCTAGCTCCTTCAGGATGTCTTCGTTCCTTTTCCTATCTCGTCTAGTATATCCTGCTGAGGCTTGCATGAATCTCATTTCCGCTGCAGTTACTCTGCTTTTTATATCCTTTCTCATTGTCCATGTTTCACTTCCATACAGCAGCATTGGTCTTGCCAGCGTATTGTAGATTCTTATTCGAGTTTTGGCTTTGACTTTTCTTGGAGGTATGGCTCGGTTTATTGCTCCGCTTACTCTCAGGAATTTACTGATCTTGAGTTGTGCGTAGACTTCTCCTTCATGTGACAGTTCACATCCGAGATATTTAAAGCTTTTAACTTGCCCCACTGACAGTCCATTTACAACAATTTTACTGCATATTGGCTCTTTCCACACGAAGGCCATCACCTTTGTTTTTGACAACGAGATTCGCATTCTGTACTTATCAGCTACTTTCTGAAGGTTGTACATTGCTCTCTGCAAGTCATCTTCGTTGTCAGCAAAGACCACCTGATCATCAGCAAACAGCAGAGTATTGACATGGGTGTCGTTGATGTCTAGCTCTTTTGGCTTGGTTTTCAGCCATTCTTTAATCATCAAAGTAAATGTTGAACAAACTACATGACATTGGGCATCCCTGTCTTGCTCCTCTTCCTATCTTCTTTGCTTCCGACATGTTTCCAGATCTTACTCTTGTTACATTATCCGTGTATATTTCTTCAATTAAGCGTACTATTTGTTCATTTACTTCAATTTTCCTTAGGATTTCAAACAACTTCCTCCTTCGTACTCAATCATACACCTTCTCCAGATCAACAAAGCACATGTGGGTCTCTAGGTTATATTCTCGTCTCTTCTCCATCAGCAGTTTTGTTGCATATACCCCATCTATGCATGATCTTCCCTTTCAAAATCCATTTTGGCATTCCAATATTATTGGTTCTGCATCTCGATTCTTCTCGCTAGCATCTTTGCAAGTATTTTGTAAGCAGCATTTAGTAGGCTGATTCCACGATAGTTTCCTGGGTCATTTCAGTCTCCTTTTTTGATAATGGGTATTACAATTGAGGAGGTGGATAGCAAAACGCAATAACTCCAAAATTAAGAAAATTGGGTTTGATATCTATCCTTATGTAAAATTCAACGGGGAATCCATTCCCGGTGTCAGATTTTGTCCATCAGTTGAATATCATAGCGCGATCGAGGAAAACAAGTCTGATTTTAGAGCTAAATGCATTAAAAAATGAGATTTTGTTTGCAAAACGCAATAACTCCACTACTTTTTATACATTTCAGTTGCGCAGATGTGGTAACACTGTTTTTTTTTCATCGGGTGGGTACTGAAAATCATTGGGTAGGAGTTACTTTAAAAAATGGTGCTTTCGTTGCCACTCTCTGAATGCCATATCACACACAGGAATTGTTTGAATTTCGCATTCCAGTTTTTTAATTGTTTTTTATCGAAAATTCTCGATTAAACATACGTTTTTTTCTATAATTTTTCAATTTTTTCAAATAAAAAATACGTTTTTTTTACAGAAAAACACCAAAAAAAAAATTTGCGTTCAAAACGCAACAACTTTTTTTTCTTTTCCTCACTGTGCTTACCCAGGTGACCGAAATTTTGAAATTGAGTGGAAATTTTATTTGTGGCACCCTCCCCTTTCATTTGACACCAATTTTGGAACTTGACCCCCCACCCTTCCCCTCCTAACAATTTTTCCTAATTTCCCAAAAAAAAACCAAAAATGGAGTTATTGCGTTTTGCTATCCACCTCCTCAATTGCAATATGGAAGTCTTTGGGTATGGTCCCACCTGATAGTATTTTATTGTAGAAAGCTAGCAGTCTCTTCTTAACGGTTATTGTGGTGTTCTTGAATAAGTCTGTTGGTTTTTTATCACTACCTGGGACTTTTCCATTTCGGGAGCTTTTCAAGACTCCATCCAGCTCTTCCCAAGAGAATGGCTCATACTTGTTCTCCTCATGGTTTGCCGCTCTGATTTCATTATCAGGATCATTCCATAGGTTCGCATTGTATTCGACCATTTTTTCACAGTCTGGTGGGGCAATGTTGTATCTGTGTACCTCATCTTCCGATATTCTTTTGATTATTTTGTACACACTTGGTTTCAGTTTATATGTATCCCTCTCCATGTTCGCCACAAACCCTTTGTATTGTTCCTGTCATGTTTCTCTTATCATCTTTTTTGTCTTGCAGCACTGTTCTTTGTAGCTTCCTTTGTCTTGTTCATTCTTTGAACTCATCCACTTATGGAAAAGGTGTTGTTTCCTCTTCACTTCTCTTGATACAGTACACTCTCGATAACTCGAAACTCTTTAACTCGAAAACCTCTATTAGCCGAATCAACCTCCATTCCCCTTGAAATCTCCGTAACACTCAATGTTAACTTTACTCGGATAAGTCGAAATTGACTATACAAACCAGTCGTAACTCGAAGCTAAAATTTTGTTGAAAATAGTGAGAAAGCCTCTATAACTCGTACGTTGTCGGGCGTTTACCTCTATAACTTGAATATTTTTCAATTCTTACTTCTATCTTTCATGCACTTACATATCTCTTAAATCATTCATTTTGTAAAACCTCTATAACTCGAACGCTCTCAAAATCTTACTTGCATAACTCGAAACTGATTATCTCGAAAACCTCTATAAGCCGAATGAACGACCATTCCCCTTGGATTTCGAGTTATCGAGCAGCTTTTTGTGTTTCTATCTACTTGATCTTTTTCCTAATGCCTCCTCTGCTGCTCTCTGTACAATAGTTTTCAGGCGTACCTACTCCTTTTCTACATCCTCTTCTATCGGTAGGTCTTCTTCAATGATTTCCATTCTTCTTTTGTACAGCCAGTTTGTTACTGAATTGTTCAATGAGTTGATGTTGAGCTGCATCTGTCTACATTCAGCGGTCTTTCCTATGTTTGTTGACTCTAATGGCTGCTTTGACGAGATGGATGATATTTTGCAATTGTGAGTGGAATGAAATAAAAATGGTAGCAAAAGTTGCATTTTTTTCTTCCACATAATTTTGTAAGTTTTTGGCTATTTTTCTCATCTTTTCTAAATTGGCAATAGTGGCTAAAAAATTTGCACCACTGTATTCTAAAATATTTTCCTAGCTTCAGAAATTAAATCTTTCAATGTTTTGGCATCATTATTGCTCAAAATAAGTGTTGAAAATATGTACGATTGTACATACCTATCTTAGAATGACGAAAGAACACGAAATTAAGCTTTAAAAACAATGAAACCGATCAAGAAGTATTGAACTATTTGCATGAAAAAGTATTTCAAACATACCAAGTGACATGAAGACTTGAAATGAAGGATATACAATCAATAAAAATAATCAAAAATTGATAAAATGTCAAAAAATTTGGCTACAATCAACGAAAATCACCAAAAAATTTCGGAAAGAAATGCACGAAAAAAATTCAAAATACGTTAAAATAACATAAAAACACAAAATAAAGCGTGAATATCATGAAAATCACCTAAAATGTAACAGAATTGATTATGATGGTGAAGTTTGGCAGAAATTGCATCTAGAAGTGTTAAAAAATTGTTTACATGATGTTTGAATTTCGTAAGAAGCTTCAAAAACACTCCAAATCATCGGAAAATTATAAAAATTCAACAGCAATTTGTACAAAACATCGTTGAAGTTACATAAAAATACGAATAAAGAATTCCTAAAAAATGGAGAAATTTCAGTAAAATTTGGCAACAATGGAACGAAAAAGTATTAAAACATGTTGAAACAATTAATAACAAAAAAAAAACAAAAAACACGAAAAGTACTGAAAACTGATGAAATTTTAGTGAAATTTGGCAACCAAAAAAAACGTGAAAAATTGTTAGAAACACGAGCAAATAATAAAAACACAGAAAATTATCACGAAGTAATGACATTTCATAACTTTATTTAAATTTGACAAAATTTAGGAAAACTTGCAAAGCATCGTTGAAATGAAAACATGAAAAAAAAACATTAAAATTGCTGTAACTACTAAAAAAAAAAAGGTGAAAGATCAGTAAAATTTGAGATGAAGAAGTTTTCATAATTTTTTAGAGGAAAGTGAAATTCATCTGGAAAGATGAAAATTTGATTTCCGCTTCATTGCCTAAAAATATCCTAATTTTTGAGGCAAAAATCCTGAAAAATGACGAAAAATTCCTGCTCCTTAACTAACACACTTTCAAAATAATCCTTTTTTGGCAGGAAAGTCAACAGAAATAAAGTACCTATAGCTTTTGGCAAAAATTTTTTAAAAATCCTTCTGTTCGTCAAAAATATCTAATACGAGTACAACAAAATATGTACTTATTTTGCTTCCAAAAATTCCAAAAATTGTACTTTTTGTCAAAAAATGTCAAAAAGTTGAAAAAAGTCAGAACACTCTGCTCTCCATGAAAACTGACAAATATCCTACATACCTACTTCTTCACCAAGAAGTATTTTTTATTTTTTTTATTTTTTATATAGAGGAGAAGGTACAATTATGGACCCAGGTACAAATATGGACCCCCCATGGTTTAGTGTACAACCACTAGCGCTACGGTCATGCTGGGTACTAAAAATTATACTAGTAGTGTAGTATTGATGATCCATGTATTTATTTCGGATCCATGCAAACTTGGGTGTCTCTCATCAGCAATTGTTTCTGTTTGCGCATTATTTTCTTCACAATGGAAAATTTTACAAGTTTTTCATTCGGTAATTCATTAACTTCAAATAAAGTTTGGAAAAAAAATTATTAGCGAAGTAAGTAGCTTACAATGTGTACTTTCAAAATATACTTTCATATTTGTCTGTACTTCAACTAATTTTCATAATTTTTTTCTTTTTTCATAAAATGAGCCGATTTTTTGCATGGGTATAAATATGGACCCCTAAATTTTTTTACCTAATTCTGATTCAATATTTTTTAGAATATCGAGAAAAGTGTTATTAACAAAGAAGACAAGTCCAAAGTGTCAAAATGGAACCATGATTTTTTCATTTTTCATAAACTTGGCCAATTTTTTGCATGGGTATAAATATGGACCCCTAAATTTTTTTTCATCTAATTTTGATTCAATGGTTTTTAGAATACCGAGAAAAGTGTTATTAATAAAGAAGACAAGTCCAAAGCATCGAAAAACATCTTTAAATAAATTTTTGTTCAATTTTCTGAACTTTTTATTCATTTTTCGAGGGGGGTCCATATTTGTACCCGAGTCCATATTTGTACCATTTTATGTCACTTTTCTAAATTTCAAATTTCTCCGTGAGTTTTCAACAAAAAAAATAAATTTTTTTACACAATATACTAGAGTCTTTGGCCTTTCGAATGGTATATTCGAAAAAACATTTTGATAATTTTTTCTACCCTTTAAAGCCAAAAAGCTAGAGGGGGTCCATATTTGTACCTTCTCCTCTACCTAATTAAAAAGTACCAAAAATATTTTGCTGAAATTGTCAAAAAATCCTAGCATCAGCTAAACATGCCACAAATTCTACTTTTTATCCCAAAAATGCCAAAACATTCTTCCCACTCCACCGATAAAAACCCATTTTCCCAAAATCGACGAGTTCCAGCTTGAAACCATCTCATTTTTAAAGTTCCAAAAAAAAGTGAAAAAATCGTTTCAACAAAGTTGGGTTTTCTAATCATGCTGACAAATACAAGTGGCTAAAGTTGATTTGGACAGATTTTATGACATTTTTTGGAAAACTGAAATTTCCAGAGAGAGTTGCTGGAAGCTCCAGAAGGGCTTGAACCCACCTTCAGTCGACTGAACATGTTGAAATCAGGTCATAGAGTGAATTTTAGCTCTCCAACTTTTTTTGATAAAATATTGTGGAAATTTCAACATTCAAAAATCTGCTGAAGACTCCAGAACTATTCAAAACGAGTTGAAACTGTTTCCAATCGATTCTGCAGGTATAAAATATGGCCCATACCAAATTTCAGCTTTCCTACGTCAATTTGGTTAAATTTTGATTTTTCCCATTTTTGGCCCTTCGATTTTCAAAAATTCATCTAAAATCAAAAAATGCATTTCAGCACCTGAAATTTTGGCTGGTGATACATTTTTGCATGATTTTCCCATCTAATTTTGTCCAGTTTAAACATTTGAGACCAATTAGATCCCCCTCTCCCTCTCAGCATAACTCAAATCTGAGTACCTATTTATTTCAATTTCAAAAATCAACACAGGTCGAGACCACTCATTCGATTTTATCTTTCTCTCGTTTTCTTTGCCATTTCAAATTTTCAATCCCATACTTAGAGTAGTAAAGAGGACAAAAAAGTCAGCATTTGAATACATATTTGTTTTCTTTTTTTCTAATTCTCGATACCGCATGAATAATTAATACGTACATACATAAACCAAAAAGCAAACAAAAAAAACTGTAAATATTTCAAAAAAAACTCGCGTCGCGTTTCGTAAAAATAATTCCCACCTGCAATTAATATTTATCAGTTTCTGTTCGTCGGTAAAAAAAAAAAGAAAAAAAAAGGTGGGTAGGTATAAGAAAAGAGAAAACCTATAGCGAAAATAATTTTTTCATTTAATGAAGGCGTGCAAGAACAACATTATTATGAAGCGCTCGGTAACGTTAACAACAACCTTTGGTTATGTTAAGACCACCGCTCATTACCATATTTCACGAATAAAATTAATGCACACAACACGAAACGCTTAAATTTTGCGAGAAAAAAAAGTTTACCACGTTGTAAAGGTCTTATTCTGTATATTATAGTACGAGTACGTATGTGGTATTGTGTTTTCATTACACTTCTCCGTCGACTCGAAATCGTTTGATTTATTAGACAGTCGTCTTTTTTCGTCTTGCGCACGTAAGTCTAGTACACATACAAGCGTACTTATTTATTGTACTCGTATTAGGTACGTATTTAACCTAAGGGGAGGGGAGGGGGGCGAATGAACCAGAAAATCGAATTTATTAACCCCCACGTTAAAAATGGTAACATTTGTAATCATACTTATATATACTCGTAGTGTTCATTAATACTCGTGCTTTGAATTGAGAGAAAAGTTGAAGTCTAAGTATCACACGAAGCAATAAAGTTAGGTAATAAGTTCGAAATTGGTAATTTTGGCCAAAGCGACCGAAAAGTTTTATGCGCATATTTCAATAATCCGATTTAATTCGTTTCAATAAAATTATGATTATTACATAGAAAGGCCGAATAATAGAATATTTACATTCCATTATCGTAGATGGGTCTTGAACCTCTTGGGAGAAATATAGAGCTGTATTTTTCATTTTTTATATTTCAAAGTTGTTATTCCCTTTTCTAATTTTTGGAAAGCACTGAACGAAAAATTTAATTTTCGAGAGACTTTGATATCCTCGATGCTTTTCCGGAAGATACCTCTAGGCTTTCATAGAAGAAAATAGCTGCGATGTTTTTCTTTAGAGATATTTCGTGAGAAAAAGAGAAAAGGGTATGGTAAGCTTTGCAATCGATAATACGTTTTTAATTGTGCAAATTAAACCATAAACCATAGATTATAATAGTTTCAAAATTGAAAAAAAAATAAATAAAGAGTTCAGAGCAACAAAAAAAAAATTCTAAATAATTTCAAGACCTGATTTCTTGAGAACAATAATTATTCACAAAAAGCATAGGTTTTTCTCTGCATGAAATTTCATTCGAAAATCACCAGAGGGTTGTTAATAAAGAAGAAAAACAAAAAACAAAAAAAAATTAGTTAAACACATTCTTACCGATGAAAAAAGAAAAAGCCACAATTTTTCGCTGCGCTTACGTCGGTCTCTAAATATCACACATCAAGTCAAATATTTAGCCTATATTTGAATATGTAAGCAATTTTCACTTTTCTGGAACAAAATAAACATTTTTCGGTACTTTTAGTTTTAATGGTAACATTGCGAGGAGAAAGGTTTGAGGAGAGTAGGTATTTTTGAGAATGAAATTACATACATACAGAAGATGTTGGGGTGGTACAGATGGAATTTTTTTTTTTTTTTGAAGTTGGGCTGAGGGAAAGTTTTGACCAAATGAGTTCGATTTTTCGTATTTCTGCCACACCAGGATCTTAAATAAAAACTGAGGGGTACAAGGGGGTTGAATGCATGCCTTGAAGGTTTTGAAAATTTGTATATTTATACATCGCACTGGCTTCTTCCACACTCAAGAAGCTCAGAGAATAATTATGTTGACTTCAGTGACTCATTTTGGATCATTAAGGTACACCTGATAATATTTATTTGGATTCCTCCTGGCGCAGAACCCGCCACGCAGATGTGGGGTTTCAATTTTAAGAAAAATGCACCGAAAAGCTAGTAAACATTCGATCGAAACCTTTGTTTCGAAAAAAATATCGTCGATCGCAGTTCGTATCTATTTGGGTTCCTCCTGGCGCAGAACCCGCTACGCAAAAGCATGTTCTGGTGCGGAACTTGCGAGCATTTTTTGTTTGGATTTTCGACGAACACTCAAAATTGTCGCAAAATACAGTCAACATTTTTTTGCAAAAAGAGTTGAAAATCGATTTATATGTCAAATATGACCTTTTTCAGTGGATTTTTATCACTTCGAGTCGATTATAATGCAGAGTCTCGAATGAAAATTGGCTGTTCTTCGCAACAGTGAAATCTCAAAATAGTGTTCTAAGGTAGGCGTATAAGTATGCAGAGGTGTGCCAAACGAGGGAGACGTATATCCCCTTCCCCCTCCAGATAGAAAAATTTGAACAAAAAATTGGGTGAGTTGGAAAAAATTGGAAAATTTATGAAAGTTGGAAAGAAATTGCGAAAGCAGGAAAAATCAAAAAATCACCAAAAACCATGGGTTTTTACTTTTTGAATTAATATAAATTTTCAAAATTTACTGGAAACTTTCTAAAAAAAAAAAGGGTTTTCCAATGCATTCCAATTTCCAGTCAAAACTTTCAGAAAGTCCCAACTTCTGCTAAAATATCAATAAATGCGCTATTTTTCGACGAAAAATTAAATTCAGTAGGATAGTTAAAGAAACATAGGTAACCAAATCATAACCGACAGGGCTGGACTGGTTCAAAAAAGTGCGAAATTTCATTCAAAAATAGGTACCAAAAAGCACAAAAGTTTCTCGTCGAAACTTCTCATATGCATTAAAATGATTTTTTTGTACCTCACAAATTGTAAATTTTCTGAAGCTTTAATCGAAAATGTTCTATTCTCTTTTTTAATTTGATTTTTAAAGGCCAAAACGCTAAAAAACACACGAAAAAATTGCGAAATCCGGATTTTGAATTTCAGAAAGCACCAACCTTGCAATAGAAAAATTCAAATTTTTTGTCAAATATAAAAGCATCGTCTTTGAACATTTGAAATTATTCAACATTTTTGTTTTCAACTCCCCCTTCCAAAATTCATTCAAACCATATCAGGCCAATTGGCATAAAAATACTGGTGAAAGGGGAGGGGAGGGTCTGGGGTAAAAAGTTGGGAAAATTTGGTGAAAAAAGTTATGAAATTTCAGTACGGAGTACCCAACGGAATTTCTCACCCTTTTAAAAAACATTTCCAAATAATTTTTGCCCCCCTCCCCCAAAAACTTTTTCAAAAAAATTTTGGTGGTCATTCAGAAAATGCCACCTTTGAACACCGATGTGGCATTTGTCAATGATTTTGAAGCAATCAAGAACGCTGACAGAAGCGAGAGAAAAAGTCCTCCAAAGTTTATACAAATTCAAAAAACAAAATATACCCAACTCAACAACATTATTTTTGATGCCAGAAGCTGATTTTGTTGGCATTGCCATGTTTCAAATTTGAAAATTATTTTTTTTATAATAATTATTTCAATTTTGAACAGAAAAGTACATTATTTTTTATGCAAGAAGTCGATTTTGCTGGTCCTACGCATTTTCTAATTTTAAAGAGAAATTTTCGAATAATTTTCGAAAAGAAAATCATAAACGCGATCGAAGAGAGAGCAAAAGCTCTCAATTCAAAAAAGTATTTAAGATCATTTATTTATGTGAGGGTTACTCCATGTCAATTCGACCAAAAAAAATGCGACTTTGAAAGTCATGTCTTTCGGATTCGCTCAGATTTTTTTACAATGTCTACCCCCTCCCACCTCATAAGACGTAAGAAACCCGCAATTAGTTTGGTCCAGCCTCCTCAGGAAACGGGTGGGGGGGGGACTTCAATTATTTTCATATTGTCTCGAGGCACTCAAGTTCAGCAACGCATACCTCCAAAGCTATGATACTTTGATCGAAACTGATTTCACAGTTCGAAAGGGCATTGCATTTTGAACTTTTCAAGTATTTTGAAATTTTCAAAAGTTGAAAGTTGAACTTTCAAATCGAAAGCTCAAATTTCAAAATGGCGCCGCGCTGTAAGTGGAAGCTACCATTTAAAATTCTGAAAAAATTTCCATACCTAGATGTACTTTTTTTGATGCTTTTTTGAAATATTCAATTTACGAGATGGGATCTTTTGATGAAGGGGAAGCACCTCCCCCCAAATTTGGGGTAAACTTTCAAAAAAAATCTGGGGCATGTGATATATCGAATTGTACAGTTTTTGGTGACGCTGAACACGAATATGACGTTGGATTTTTGATTGAACTCCATCCACGGCTCACAGTGGGACCTGATCAGAATTTAGGAGGAAAAAAGTCCCTTTGTGGGTAGTAATTTTGGAATATGTCTGACCATAAGTATTTTTTAGCGCTGAATCTGAATATGATATCAATTAATATGGGTATCCTCATACATGTTTTTTGAGGCGCTGAATCCGAATTCGATAATAGTTTTCATCTATGGTCATCAGGGGGTAGGGAGAGGAGGAGGGAGGGAGTAAAAACATAAAATGGGTTTAAAAACTAATATGGGTAGGTATCCTCATAATACGTTTTTTGAGGCGCAGAATCCGAATCCAATATTAGTTTTTGTCTATGGTCATCAGTAGGGCAACCCAATATATTTTTTTGAATCTTTTTTTGTTGCACTCCGTTTACAAATGTAACAAAATCATTTTACGTTTCAGAAAATTGCCTTTCATTTAAGACCTACTTCATTTCAAATATTTTCGAATATTTTGCCTTAAAATGAATATTTTCGCATATTTGATTGCTATTTGAATATTTTTGTCTAAAATTACCACATATTTTGCAATTTATCGAATATTTTTGAATACTTTTGAATATTTTGGAAATTTTTGCATTTTGAGAATCGCAACACAGGAAACTTCATTTTCACAGAATGTTGAAGATGAAAAAAATGGTTCTTTTTAATGATGATGATATTGATGATTGATGAAATGATGATGAAGATTGAATTTTAAATCAAGCTTAGATTTTTTTCTTTTTTTGACGATCAAAATAGAATTTTAATTCAACAATTTTGTTCCATTTTGCGAAATTGCGAATAGTTCATGTGATTTAGGAAACAAAACCCAACGATGTAGCCATTTTTGTAATGTGCTTGTAAAGGCGAGTGAAACGATACCAAATTTGATTTCGAATATTTTCGAATATTTTAGGGGTAATCGAATATTTTTGTCGAATATTTCACCTCAAAAAATCGAATATATATTGAATATTTTACCTTGAATGAGAGCATATTTTGGGTTGCCCTAGTCATCAGGGGGTTGGACGGAGGGGGAGGAAGGGGGTAAATTCATAAAATGTGTTTAAAATTTAAAAACCAATATGGGTATCCTTATACATAGGTATACGTTTTTTGAGGCGCTGAATCCGAATCCGATATTAGGTTTTGTCCATGGTAATCGGATATCCCATGGCAATATGATTTTTTTTTCGAATTTTGGCTGAAGAGGGGGCGAGGGAGGAGGTGGAACGGATAGAGAAGACCAGATCGAAAAACTAAGTCCATATTCGGATTCAGCGTCCGTGAAAACATGACAAATGAAACGTCACATGGTATTATTTTTTTCAATTTTGGATCATAAGGAGAGGGGAGGGGTGAACAGGGTAGAGAAGGCCAGATCGAAAAACTAAGTCAATATTCGGACTCAGCATCCCCAAAAACATAACAAACAATAAGTCACATGGTATCATTTTTTTTTCAATTTTGGATCATAAAGGGTGGGGAGGGGGTGGAAAGGGTAGAGAAGGCTAAATCGAAAAACTCAGTTGATATTCGGACTCAGCGTTCCCAAAAACCTAACAAACGATACGTCACATGGTATTACATTTTTTTTCGAATTTGAATCTTAAAGGGGCAGGGGGTGGATGGCGGTTCTCTACTTTAGGGGTACGATGTTTTAAATCGGACATGAAATTTGCATTCAGCACCAAAAAAAACAATTTGTACCCCTCAGAAGCTCGATTACTATAGAAAACAGTTTCCATCCCCCTCCATTTCATTCTGATTCTTTGGCAGTTTCTTCGTATCGACCTATTTCAATTTTGTCGTCAGTTAGAAAGATTTTTGAGACTGTGGTAAAGCAGCGACTGGTAAATTATCTCATGGATAGGGAGTTTTTTGCAGACCTACAGTTTGGGTTTCTCCCAGGCTGAAGCACAGAGAAGGCGCTGCTGTTTCACGTAGATTTGGTTGTGCATGCGATGGAGGCTGGGAAGTGTGTAGCAGCTGTGTATATTGATATTGCAAAGGCTTTCGATACAGTGGACCATGTAATTCTTCTTGAAAAATTGAAACATTGTGGATTTGATAACTTGGCTGTGGAGTGGTTTCGCTCTTATCTGTCAGGGAGAGCTCAGAGTGTGCGAGTAGGAGATTCATTGAGTGTGGAGGTACCAGTTGTTCATGGAGTTCTGCAGGGTAGTATCTTAAGGCCTTACCTCTTCTTGATTTATATCAATGAGTTGCTTAAATTTCCCTTGAGAGGTATTGCAAGTGCTTTTGCAGATGATACAGTACTCATTGTATCTGCTGACTCCGAGGATGAACTGATAAGTGCACTGAATAGTGACCTACAAAGGATCAGTCTTTGGTTTTCTCAGCACGGGCTTAGGGTGAATGCTGCGAAGTCAGAGCTTGTTGTTTTTGGCTTTCAAAATCAATATGTGCGCGACTTAAGAGGTAAGGTTTTCCTCCACAAGAGGGAGTGCGGTGCTCTCTGCTCCTGTCCAGCTCTGGTACAGGTGGAGAAACACAGGTACTTGGGCGTGTGGGTAGATCAGTGCTTGATGTGGAGGGAACACTGTTTGGTTTTGAGGGCAAAATTATCTAAAATTGTGTATCTGATTCGCTACTTGACTGGTTTGGTGTCTGGTGTTCATCTTTGGAGGTTCTATGTGGCTGTGTTTGAGGGTACCTTGAGGTATGGGATCGCAGTGTGGGGGGGGTGCGGCTACATGCTGGATCCGGCCACTACTGATGCTTCAAAAGCGAGCCGCTTGGTTAGTTGCTGGTGAAAGCTGGGACACTCCCTCTCAGCCAGTTTTCCGTTCTTTGGGTATCTTTAAGGTGAGGCAAATTTATTACATCACTGTGTTATCTCTGATGCACAGGTATAGAGACGCATTTGGCTATGCTGTGGGGGTGGGATGTACTAGATGTGCTGGGTCGGGTGTTGTTCCGCTTCCTGGCTGGAGAAAGTCAATGTCTAGGTCAGTTTTTCGATACTTTGCTGCCCATCTGTATAACAGTTTGCCAGTGGAATGTAAAAATGCGAGTGTAAATGGTTTCAAAAGAATGATTGAGGAATATGTGTTATCCATCCTAGATGAATGAATGTTAGTGTGGTGTACCAAGCTATTACAGCAAGTTGTTGAAATTATTAATTGTAGGGTATTGTTCGCTCTCTGGTTTTTCTATTTTCTAGTGGCTGAGTGTTGGTTAATTATCTATTTATCTACTTATCTATCTATTTGTTTCTTTATTTCATTTATTTTTATTATTTTCTTATTTTTGTATTTTTGTTTCTGTCTATGTAATGAGGAAACGAGGAAAGAGTCGATCCCCCGCTCACCAAAAGGTACTGGTGGGGTCGTAATATGTATATATTATTAAGATTGTACCGTACGAAAGAAATAAATAAATGTATGTATGTATGTATGTATGTATGTATGATTCCCCCAGGGAGAGGGGAGATGTAAGCTTATCTCATTGGTTGAAACAAATTTTGAGAAGGTATCAAATTTAGCATCTTTCAAAACCAAAATCATTACACCCCAGCCGGAATTTACCCTAAAAAATTTGAAATTAGAGAATTCAGGTACTTCAAAAATCACTAATTTTGATGTAATCTCTAGAAAAAAAAAACGATTTTGGACACTTATTATGGGAAAAATCAAGTAAACAAGAGGTGATTTGGAAATAGCATGAAATTTCGCGTCTTTTGAGCCCAAAATCCTTTTCCCTCAAAACGATGATTTTGCAGGAAGACCTTTATTTGAATTCCGAGTCGTCTTCATACCTCATAAAATATCATAAATTCACTAAAGAAATAAACTACAACAAATTTTGAGCAATCAAGTCAGACTCTTCCATCGTCTCAAAATCCTCCTCAGCCACTCGACATAGGCACACAAAACCATCTCGCTATCTGAAAACCATCACCACCTTAAATTTCACACCAAACACACACACAGCACAAGCACATGGTAAATTTCGGGCCATTACACCAGCTCATCGTGCAAATTCCCGGATCAATATTGGCGCTCACCGCTCACGCTCACGTTAGTTATATACTTAATAACGTACATCATCGCCGCATTTTCCATCTGTTTAATACAACAAATCACATCGCAACGCGGCATTTAATATTCGTACACAAGCTTCGGCTCGGATATGGTTTATAAAAAGCTTTTAAGGTACCGTACGGGTAATAAATTCGCATTAATAATTCTTTCAATTACTATGTGCCAGCTGCCTGAAGCTCCATACGAACGAATAATTTTTCACCGGCAAATCATAGCGCACGTCGCGAGCGAGTATATATATGATAAATGATTCGTGCATGGGGCTCTCCGGGGGCCGGGTTGTAGAATGGGCGACGGGCAAATTCGCCTCGGTCGAAAACCTACCTCAAATATAGGTAATCTTGCGCCGACTGTATTAAAACCAGCGAGGGCGACGGTAGGTACTATCGTTACATGAAAATTCGATACAAGGTCGAAAGGCGGCTACTTTTTAGTAATGAATGGCGGCAACAACGTTTCATACTCGCACACAAACTAACAACCATAAACGCCCGCGCTCCCGAGCCCAATTTATTTCATCACACAGTAACTAAAGGAAAAAAGTAAAAAAAAAAAGGCAAGCTTTATACTCGTATAGTAGTACGAGTTTATATATATACGCACAGAGCTTTTTTTTTGTACACGCTGCTTATACGCGCGCGATGTGGTGTTTTAATAAACCAGCATAAATCTTGGTCGAATTTCAATTTAATTTCTACGTTTCATAAAGTACGTATACAACGAACGAGAGTTTGATGCCGAGTGTAATTTATTCGCGGGGTGAACGGCGGAGGGGCGCGGGGTGTAATCGATCTGCGTTTCTCTTTTCTCGAGTACCTCAAGTTCGCGTCATTTTACGCCGAAAAAAAAAAAACATAAAATGAAAATAAAGTAAGAAAAATTATACAAGGAAAAAGAATACCATCGAGTTTCAATTTCAAATATATACGAATATACGAGTACATCTCGAGTGTAAACTTGTCAAATTAATGAAACTTTGTCACGTCGAACAATGAAGAATGAAGAAACAAAAGGATAGGAAAGCAGGATGAATAAAAATCTACGTGTAGATAAATCTCTTTTTATTATTTTCCTTCTGCTGAAAATCAATAATCTCATTTGATTAATTAAATGGTGAAGAACTGCAGGAGGTATGACGTCATTAACGCAGTTCAATAACACTCACTCGTTCGTATGTTGAGCAAATCGTATTGTACCTAACCAAATAAAAGATCTGTTTGACTTTAATTCAAAAAGCAAACATTATCGCAGTAGCTTTTCTTTCGCTTCGTTTTTCTCGCGTTGATTTATTAAATTTATTTGGTAGGTAGCTAAAATATAGAAGAAACGGTTCTTCAGGAACGAAGTTTTTGAGAAAAAAAACTCGAACATCCAAATTGACAATATTTTTTGAAATTCCAGACCCTCCCTTGAACTCCAATCATTTAATCATTCAAATAAGACTCAAAATCAAATCGAATAAAATCATTCACAACTGATTGGCGATTGAACAAACTGATTGACTTCTAGGTGAATCCTTCGCAAACGAGTTGATCAATAGTTACTGAATCATTCGCGAACGAATCGATTCGTATAAGTGACTCGTTCGCGAACGAATCGATTCATTTATTCAATTTTTGGTGAATCATTCGCAAACGAATTGAATAATTTTTTGTGAATCATTCGCGAACAAATTGAATAATTTTTAGTGAATCATTCGCGAACAAATTGAATAATTTTTAGTGAATCATTCGCGAACAAATTGGTTCGTATCAGTGACTCGTTCACGAACGAATCGATTCATTTATTCAATTTTTGGTGAATCATTCGCGAACGAATTTAATAATTTTTTGTGAATCATTCGCGAACGAATTGGTTTGTATAAGTGACTCGTTCGCGAACGAATCGATTCATTTATTCAATTTTTGGTGAATCATTTGCGAACGAATTGAATAATTTTTTGTGAATCATTCGCGAATGAATTGGTTCGTATCAGTGACTCGTTCGCGAACAAATCAATTCGTTTATTCAATTTTTGGTGAATCATTCACGAACGAATTAAATTTTTTTTGTGAATCATTAGCGTACGAATTGGTTCGTATAAGTGACTCGTTCGCGAACGAATCAATTCATTTATTCAATTTTTGGCGAATCATTCACGAACGAATTAAATCATTTTTTGAGAAAGTTCACAATTTTGATCAAAATTGCAAATAATTCAAACATGAAGTGACATAACGATTGCAATGAACTTGAATGTGTTGAGTTCAAATAATTACCAAATTTTACCATTCGACTTCTCTGACCCCCTCCCCTTTCTTAACAGTGCCTAAAAAATGGTCAAAATTCCAAAACAATAGAAAATGACGAGTTGCGTATTGTTTATTTGCGAGATTTTCAAGAATACTGCGTTCAAAAATTCACCAAATTTTTGGATACGACTCATCAGCATCCACTTGCCCTCCCCAATTTAAAAAAAAACACGCAAAAGACGACAAATATCTGTTTTTTTTCTAGATACGACCCCTTGAAGCCCTCGTAACTTCAAAAATTTTGATTTAAAAAAAATAAAAATTCTGGGGTACCTGATAAAGTTACTTTAGACAGTTCTTATGACTCTTTTTGAAAATTTGGAATTTCCAAAATACGACTTTTTAATATTCTCAAACATTTTGATGAAATTTCAACGTTCAAAAATCTGCTGGAGGTCCCAGAATACCTCAAAACAGTTCGAAACAGTTTCCAATACCTAGATGTTTTCTTGGAACGGAGGGTGGGTCGAATATGAGGTACATAAATTAATCGATGGAAAATTCAATGCCCAACGATTTAGTTTCCTCAATTTTTTCCATCATGCTTTCAATTTTTGCAAGTCGATTTTCTGTAACAAAAATCTGAAATTTCCTCAACTTTCCCAACTGTGAGTAAAAAAATCAATTTCTGAAAAAAAAACCGGACGAAGGAAGGTATCGTAACTGACACAAAAACTTTTGAATCGAGCAAAGCTAGACAGAAAGAGCAAACAAAAATACGTACTAATACATATATCAGAAGCCAAAATTTTCAAAACTAAAATATATTTTTCGATTTTTGGGAAATTTTTTAAAATCAAATTGAGACCAAAAATGGGTTAAAACCAAAATTTTACCAAATTTACCTAAAAAACTGAAATTTGATCTGATCTGTACCCTATTTTGGATCTACTGAATTGATTGAAAACGGGTTTGAACTATTTTGAGCAGTTCTGGAGCCTCCAGCGAAACAAGTGCAGTTTGTCAGCAACCCACTTTGAGTAAAATTTAGAAAGTTCAACTCCATTCGAAAATCTTTTTTTTTCGGAACTTGACAAATAAGCCTTCTTTATTCTATGACTACATCATTTACCTACCTTTTCGAGGAATTACCCCCCCCCCCCCCCCCCAATAAAAATACTCAACGAGGTCAAAATTGTAAAAAAAATCCTGATTGGAAGGAAGAACGAAAAAATCCTTAGGTACCAGTACATTTTTTAAATAAAAATTATATGAAAAGATAAACTCACCAACAGTGCTGCCAAAGAACCAAATTGAAAAAAATTATTGCAATTTTTTTGAAAATAAAACGCGTTTTGGATTTTTAATTTTTTTTACAACTTTTTTCTGGAAATTTTCACTGAATTCACTAGGATACTTTCATTCTTAAATAAAACGTGAGTTATCAAAAAAATAACCCCAAAAAATTGAAAAAATTATCTACTTTCAAATTTTTTTTTCAATTTTTTGCTTCAATAATTTTGTTTTTTTCACCCCCTCCTCCCCCCACCACGGACATTTACCATCCCAACTAACAGAAAAATTTCAAAACTTGATAAAGCTAAATCGTACTATAATGACAAAATACATCACCAGTCAAAATTTCGGGTGCTAAACTGCATTTTTTGATTTTTGGAGAATTTTTGAAAATGAAAAAATAGGAAATATCAAAATTTTACCAAATTTATCTAGAAAACTGAAATTTGGTAGATACCCTATTTTTGACCCTCTGAATAGACTGGAAACGATTTCAACCCGTTTAGATCAGTTCTAGAGGCACCAGCAGGTTTTTGAAAGTTGTAATTCCCATAAAACTTTACCAAATGAAGCTGGAAAGCTAAAATTTACATTAAACCCTAATTTTAACATGCTGAGAAGATTGAAGGTGCTTTAAAGCCATATTGTGGAGCATTTCGTCGTACTTTGAAAATTCCAGATTTTCCAAGAGCGTCATAAAACCCATACGAGTACAAATCAACTTTGGCAGATCTCCAAATTACCTGGCTCAGTAGCCATTCATACTTCAAAAATTCAAAATCTCATAGATTTACTGATAAAATCGTCGTGAACAAACGCCCCAAACTTCCCTTTGAGACCTGAGAAGAATCAGACGAATGAAAATTGAAAAATTTCATTACATTGGAAGGAGTAGTAGTTAGGCAGATTTTTTAAAAAAAATTAGGTTTACTCAAAATTTCATTTTGCAATTTGAGGAAACGTTCAAAATGGGCATTTTTTCTATCCCAATTTCTAAAGTAAATTTTCAATGCAGAGATACAAGTACAACAATTTTCCGAAAAGTTTCTAAAAATCAGAAAATTTTAAATAATAGTTACCTACGTCAAAAATTTTTGAAGCCAAAATCCAAATTTTTGATAAAAAATACAAAATGATTTTCTGCACAAGTTGTGACAATAAAATTATATGTACTTATTACAATAATGTAAGAGCGGCATAATTTTCAAATTAAAAAGATTTTTGGTCAAATAAAAAATTTTGACAATGGGGATATTTATTTGAAATTTTGTATTTTTTTTTTTTTTTGGAAATTGAGTTTCAAGGTTGTTTCATAAAAATCATTTTTTTGGAAAAATGAGGTTCTATAAATTTTTAAAAATTGTCACAGAAAGCTGAGATATAAAAGTTCAAAGAATCTATAATGCGAAAGCTCACTCACTGGGATCAAATTTCATTTTGGAATTTTGGATCGAAGTAAGATACTATAGATCTCACCTGAACGTTGCATTTATACAAATGAAATCCCAAAATAAGCACCAATAAATTTTGAACATTTTTCACTAAAAGCTCGCATACAAAAATTAAAAATTTTTGAAGATGTGAAAATTTACCAGATAGAATCAAATTTCATTCTGGAATTTTAGTGGAAATGGACTAAAAAATTCTCAAACCAGTGTACTTTTGGGCCAAACTTAGTAAAAAAGATTTACATTCCCAAAATACGATTCTGTGTATAAATTTTGAACATTTTTCACAAAAAGCTTCTTTCTACATATGTACATGCAAAAGTTCGAACTTTTTATGATGTGAAAATTTTCCCAAAGTTGGCTTTGATGAGAGACCTGTTAGTATCTTACTTTGACCCAGAATTCCAAAATGAAAGTTTCATCCAATGGAAAAATTTTCACAATATAAAAAGTTCGAACTTTAATCTACGAGTTTTTTATGAAAAATTTTTAAATTTACGGAATCCTATTTTGGGAATACCAGTTTAATAGGTACATCAAGTCTTAACAAAATACGTAGATACTGGATAAAAAGGTTGAATTTTCGATGACCTTGAAAAGTTTTACAAAAAATGATATTTTTCATAATGAACTTTGGAACGACCTTGAAACTCAGTTTCCAAAATGTATATTTTTTTTCCAAATAAAAATTCCCACTGTCAATCTCTTTATTTTTGACCAAACATTTTTTTGATTTGAAAATTATGTCACCCCCACGTTTGTAAGTAATTGTCACAACTTGTGCAGAAAATCATTTTTCATTTTTTTCTCAAAATTTTCTGATTTTTATGTTGGTATTATCTGGAGAAATTTCTCGGAAAATTTTCGTATCCCTACATTGAAAATTTATTCTGAAAATCGGGATAGAAAAACTGCCCATTTCGAGCATTTCCTCAAATTCCAAAATTAAATTTTGGAGTATAAGTAAACTTCAATTTTTTTTTAGAAAAATCTGAAATTTTCATCCATTAGCTTCTTCTCGGCTCTCAAAGGGTTAAAAAAGCGTTAAAAAGCTCACATTTGAAGCTCGCTTTGTAACGAGTCGACATGACAGTTTCCACTTAAGTAACAATAATTACCTATACTTGGCTGCTCGCTGCCTGCAGCACCCTTCTATGCCAGCAGCGTGTACAGATCGCCATAAAATCATTCATAAATATTTACTGTGAATAAATCATTGAATGAAGATTAGTCTTATTTGGGCTCGTTCCAGAAATCCGATTAACAAATAAAAACAATTTCATCTCGTATACCGCTCTCTCCGCCTACTTTACGGTGTATTGTACAAGATATTCTTTATTATAGGGTCATACGTAAACGTATACTACTCGAATCGCACACTGGGTTCTTCTTCTAATGCAGTTCTTTTTCAGGATATATGACAGGACTATACGTATACATATCTGCAGATAGATTAATAGGCAACGAGAACGGCGTCAATTAACAACAATGTGAAATTTGAGCGAAATATCTCGTCCAAAGTCGTTCAGATTTCTCTCATTCGCAGCCCACCTTTTTTTGTACATAAATTTGTCGTAATTCTTAACTTGGCATCGTCGTAAGTGTTTATTTGTTCGATGATGCCATGTAGTACGATTTCTCAAATGATACGCGAATATCAGCTTATTATTATTACCTGTGGTGTTTCGAAAAATTGCTCGTTGCTTGGCTGTGTTTTTTTGACGCTGTTTAAGACTTTGGTGAGCTCGGATTGCCTATTTGATGGATTTAGTACATCTCGTTATAAAGTATCCTAAGGTACAAGGTCACCGAAGCTACGAGCGAGGGTTTTTGCTGCGACGTCTTCTCAAGATTATCGAATGCTATACGGACCACATTTCACCCTATTTCAACTTCTCCAACAATTTGTTTTCTACGTCAGTTTTAGCCCTACTCGCATTTTCACTCGTAATCACCTTCGCAGGTATGTACTTCGAGCCAAAGTTCATTTCTCTCGTTTCTACGAGATGTTTTATGGCCGAATCTATAGGGTAGAAATGAACGTTGGGCTGTGTATTTTGATTTTTGAACAATGTAGGAATAAGAAGGTTCAATTATCACACGACCGTTACATTGTCTGCTCACTTTCAAGTACCGCCGGGCAACACTGCGCGAGCTAATCGATTAGTTCAAGTTCTCTTATCACAGGTTCTGCAATCAATACCTTTCCGCGTTTTGATGAATTATGAAAATTTTCACCCACTGCTAATCTTCTTTGTCTTAAACGCTTTCGTTTTTTACACGTTGCCAAGCCCAGTTGAGGTTTCCCTTTCGTAACTTTTTTATACGTACTATTGTTCTGATGGAGGTTAATAGCTGGTAAAAAAGAAGGGTTGTTGGAAGGAATGGAAGGAAGGATTTGAGAATTGAAATGGATCGTGTGACTTGTGGTCGAAATTGTTCATTTGAAACTCTAAAAGACCAATAAACCTATAGAAAAATTTCGTACGAAAAAAGGAAAAATTTCCTAAAATACTACACAAGCATGAACCGTATCCAATTTTTAAAAAAAAATTATCTAACTTTAGATGATTTTGAATTTTAAGTGACCGAAAAATTTGATCGTTGAATAAAAATTGAACCTAGATATCAAACTGGTAAAAATGTTTGACATTTTTCTTCCCGAAATTCGAAAATAAGAATTCATCATTAGAAGTTGAATGAATGAAAAAAAAAAAAAAAAAAAAGGTTCCTTTCAAATTCTGAAATTCCAACAAATCACCAAAATTGTGACATTTTGTCCTATAAGGAAGGGAGAGTATCCCAACTGACCAAAAAAAAAATAATTGGACTAGACAGAACTAGATCGAAAGAACTTGCAAAAAAACCTCAAAAGCCAAAATTTTATACACTGAAATTCATTTCTGGAGCTTTAACAATTTCTCAAAAATCAAATTTTGGTCAAAAAAGTGAAAAAACCCAAAATTTTACTTAATTAAAGCCAGGAAGCTGAAATTCCAAATGTGCCCTATCTTTGATCCGTCGTTCTCTCTCCAGAATCGATTGAAATCAGCTTTGAAACCTTTTGAGCAGGTGTGGCAGCCTCCAGCAGATTTCTGGGAATTAAAATTTCCATAAAATTTTATGAAATCAAGTTGAAAAGCTGAAATCTAGTTTCCTACCCTATTTTTGACATGCTGACTCAACTGGAGGAAGGTTTCAAGTCGTTCTGGAGCCTCAGGTAACGTTTCAAAAATTCCACTTCAAGTTCATTTTTCAATTTTTGAATATTTTAAAAATTCAAAAAAAAATTTTCAAGGACAATTTTAAAACTTTTTTATGAAAATATATGTACATATAATTTTTTTAGAAAAGTGAATCAATGTGAATAATTTTTTCAAATTCAACTCCCACATATCAACTAGGTACTAGTAGTTTTGGACAATCCTGAAGCTCAATAGAGCGATTTTTTCATATTCTCCAGGAATTTCAAATCGTTCTGAAAGGGCCAACATTGAACTTTAGCACCTATATTCTTAATCGGTGCTCATTTAAGACCCTCTGGTTCATCTTCTATTTAAAAATATCAAAATCTGAGCGAATTGAGGTCTGGTTAATGTCTGATTTATGATCTCGTGGGTCCATAGGTGATAGTTGCAATTTGAAGTCTCTTTCTGCACTTTTTTAAATAGTCCAATTTTGGAAGGCTCAAAACTACTATAAGTGCTAATCGATTGGATTTTTCCACAACAATTTAGGCAATTTTGAATTTTTAAAGAATTTGTCAGAATCAGAAATCAAAATTAAATCCAAAGATTGAAATTAGCCTTATTGGAGATTTATTTTTGTGTACTCCCGCGACTTTTCTTTGTGAGATTCGAAAATTGCCTGCATATCAATTTCTTTTGATTTGAAACTATTTTGAGAACAGCATTTTTTCAAATATGACAGATGGAGAATTTTTTTTTCATTTTCAGCAATGATTTTTCTATTTTTTATATGTGGAAAAATTGGATTTTCCACTTTTTCCATTTTTTACGTGTTTTTTAGCAAAATTGTTGAGAATCATTACTTTTTCACTGCATTATTTTAACAATTTTTCTGGAATTTTACTTGAATTTCATTGGTTTCAAGTTGTTTTTATTGATGACTTGCATATTTTTTCAGATCATTTTTATTTTGGGGCAGTTTTTCCAAAATTTCATTTAATTATGGTCATTTTTTCGGATTTTAATGGACTTTTGAGCATTTTTACATCATTAGTAACACCTTTTTTAAGAATTTTTGGCAAATTTCATAGATTTTTAGTTATTTGGATGATTTTTACACATTGCTGGATTTTTCCAAAAGAGTACGTTTGGATGAGAGGCTACACGAGCAATATTGTATCGATATAACTTAACATCTGGTTCGTCAGCATTTTGTGGTTTGACAAGAGGGAATAAAAGAATGATGCTTTCTGCATATTTGTCCAACAGTCCGATAATATTACAAAAATTTAACTCCAACTGTCCTGCAGGTAATATGAATTTTGAATAGGGTGGAAATTAAACTTTTAATAATCGATTAAAAAGTTATTCCAATGGAATTTGGTTGCGTAGATAATCTGGCAATTTATCTGAGAGAATGATTTCTCCTCGCGCCATATAATGAGCCAGTCTGTTGCCGACCCATATATGTATAATCGCTCAAGATATCCTTCATTGGGGCTCTCTTAGCACTAGGAGGTGTCCCTGGGCTACCTAGTGATTGTTGTTTCCAGGAGCCAAATCTTCATCGTCGCTTGGATCAAGAGATATATTTGACGTCACTGATTGTACCACCATAATTATAGTTTGAAGATCTAACTCAGCTGGTTCACCTTCAAACATTTCATTAAGCAAATTACACATTGCCACTGTGTCCTCCAAGTCTTCTGGTTCTGGAGGAGTATCTACAACAATGCACTAGCCATTTTTCTTGTCAAATTGTACCATTTGCACTGCAGGAGGTACACTTTAAGTTTTAGGTTTGTAATTGAATCTGTGAGAACAGAAAGGGACCAAGTCACATTTTTGGAAATTTTTTTTCCCCAGATATGGGGGTTTCAAAGTAAAGCTGATCAGGCTGATCTACTAGTGATGTCAGATTTCCACAAAACTGCTGGGAAAGCAGGCTTGTCAGACCAGACCAAAAAACTGGACCAACGACCGCGACCAGACCCAAAAATGCACACAAGACCGAGTGGATTGGACCGGACCTTGGACCTCTAAAACAAATTTATGTAAATATTAACCAAACAGATGACCCTTTTCAGAAAAAATAACAGGGACAGACTGAGACCGAAAACCTTTCTAAAAAATCAGACCAATGACCGCAGTTTGGACCTCAGTTATGTCCAATTTTTCAAATTTATAATGCCATTTTAGCAGGGCTGTTAAATACGAAACGAAACGAAACGAAAGACACGAGTCAAAACGGAAAATTTTCCCTCTGGACACGAAATGAGACACAAAATGAAACGAATCAAAAAAATTACACAAAATGAAACGTCATAACGAAACAAATAATTTCTGTTTCTTCAATTTTCGATTTTTCATTGCAAGTTTTTTTGTAAATTTTGACCAAATTTTGTCAAATTCACTCAAATTTCATCCATTTAGAGCCTCTAGAGTCCCTCGGTGGTGTAGTAGGTAGAGCCGCGGACCTCCGTTCACGAGGTACCCGGTTCAAACCCAGCTACAGAGGCAAGCTTGTGCGTGTAATTAAAAAAAAATCTTTCGTGCAATTTGTCGACCGTATATAATGGACAAATAATTCAAAGGTGAAAAAATGACAAAATGTGACGGCTAGATTTTGGATGCAGAATCCTGGAAACCTTCTGCTCATGCGCCAAACATGACGCTTACGGTGCTGGTGGAGAGAGAGACGGTTTACTGGTTGAACATGGGTTGAACCAGGGAACCGTCTCTCTCTCCGCCAGCGCCGTAAGCATCATGTTTGGCGCATGTGCAGAACGTTTCCAGGATTCTGCATCCACAATGTGGCCGTCATTTCCTGTGATTTGAATTATTCGTCCATTATATACGGTCGACGGTGCAATTATCAACATTACACGCCAAGTACCATGGGACTACCAGTTTAGCCGAGCTAACAGATAATGCACACCATCTGTTAGCAGAATCAAAAAGCTGAAACTGGTTCAAGCGTCTATAGAGGTCAACACTGAGGAGCTCAGGGTCTCTAAACTACCCAGCTAGCTCCAAGGTGCTTGTGTAGATGTCACTAGAAAGCAACGGGAAACTACTAGTGGAAGCTCAAGCTCAAAACAACATCGATTCCCTAGAATAATCGCAGTGGCAATAGGCATACGCCTCGCCCTGTTAGGGTACCACAAAAATGCGATTTCCAATGTCCTGTAAAGGATAAGGAACCACGACGACGATGAGAGCCTCCAGAGGGGTTCTCTTCTTCATTTATTAATGAAAATGTCCGCTTTTCTCACTTTTTTGGCTGAAAGTAAACGAAACAAAACAATATGAAACGGTATGAAACGAAATGATACCATTTTTATGGAACGAAACGAAACGGTATAACGAAACAGTTAGGTTCAAAGAGCTCAACCGAAACGAAACGATACGTTTACGTTTCGTGTCCAACAGCCCTGCATTTTAGATGCTTATTTCGAATAAATTTCCATTGTGATTTACATTCTTTCGAAGTTTCAATGTTTTAAAAGTAAAAATCCCATTTTTCAACTCATCTAATGTGTTAGGAAGCTTTTTTCTTCCTGAAAAATGAAGACTGTTTTTTGGACTTAGGCTGACCCATGACCACAATGAAAATTTAATGAAAATTTCTGGTCAGGACCAGACTGGACCGACCTACACAGACAAAAAATGCAGAACCGAATGACTGGACCACACCATTTGAAAGCTGCAAACTAGGACCTTGATTTTGGAGTAACCACAAAACCTAAGCGGTCCTACAAGCCTGCAGGAAAGTGGTATTTGGGCGCAGAAAAGAGACGTATCCGCATTTATGTTTTTTCTTGTAAAATTTTTTGATTTCCTTGAAAAATAACTAACATTTTTGAGAAGACCATTTTTTGAAATTTAAGTTCATCTCTGTACAGAAAAAAGATGAAAAAATTAACAACATTGGCAAAAAGTCTTATACATCAAGGGATTTTTGGTCAATTCAAACGAGATAGCAGTCTAGGTGATGTACTTAGATGTAGAATCAAGCCCCATTCGTGCCAAGCAATTTCAAGAGAAATTTTGGCGATTGAGTGCAGAAAGGGCCATTTGTTTAGGCAGCAACTGATTCCAGCAATTCTGACTGTGAATCCGATGATTCCAGTGACAGTTCTGACGATGATGACAATAATCCCAATGAAAATGTTTATGTTGGTGGTGGTTCCACCAGTGAGTTGAAATACATAAATATCGTCGAGAGTAACGTTTATGTTGTGGAGAAGTTCAACTGGCAACAGCGGAACTATTCCATCATGTTAAAGAAGAATGTGGATAAGTTACTAATAGTCGATATAATCACCAAATCCCTGGAAGAAATGTTTGAGTATGCTAAGAAGCGATCAAACTTTAGGGAAGGTGATTTGATTGATTTAGGAGTGACAAATCCCGACTTCACCACTGCTCGTTACTTTCCTACCAGCTATGAAACAAGGGATCATGTTGAATCGTTGAAGGAAAAGCTTTTACAAATAGCAACTTCAGATGAAACAGTTGATCTTATGAAACAACGCAGGTGCATGTGAATATATATTTTTTTTCTAAACAGTGCTACAAATTGTGTCTTGGGGTCCTCTTTCAATGACCTTAAGCATGTTTATCAAAAATTTTTGATTTTAAAAAAAAATCACTGTTTTTTGTTATTCCTGAAAAGTGCAAAAATGGACTTAGCCCCTTTCTGTTCTCACCGATTCATATTATTAGCGACTAGATTTCCATATTTATCAACATTTAATGGTTTTGAATTTTGTGCTGACGTGCTCAAATTCGATTTCTGTTGAGACGAAGTTTGAAGAGCCAATTGTAACACCTTTTTTAAGAATTTTTGGCAAATTTCATAGATTTTTTTTGATTTTTAGTTATTTTGGATGATTTTTACGCTTTTTTAGATGTTGTTTTACATTACTTGAAAGTTGAAACACATCTTTCCCCACACATTTTTGGTAAATTCCAGTTTCCACTAGTTTTTGGCCTTTTTCAACAATTTCAACTATATTCAGGATTTTTAGCGAATTTGAATGAAATTACATGGGTTTCTGGTAATTTTCACAATTTTTTCAGAGTTTTTTCCAATAAATTTAGAAAAAATTTTAAAAATCCAAAATCATAGCCGGAGGCTTTAAAATGTCTGAAAATTGAGGAATTTGATCATTACCTGCGGGCTGCAAAACAGTTTTTTTTAATAATTTTTACTAAAAATGTACAATAAAAAGAATAACAATTGTAAGAAAATCACAACTTTCAGATTTCCAAAAATTCGTCAAAAATCGAAAACTCAGTTTGGTGACTGGATTATGAGAATTTCACACCATACCATGCCTTGTGGAGAGATCAAAAATCATCGCTGGAGGCTACAGAATGTCTCGGCATGGTAAAAAAAATACAACCATTTTTTAAAATTTCAAAAATTTCCCAATCAACAGAATAGTTCTGATCTTTTGAATTTTTTCCTTATAAAATTCTGGTCAAAAACCGCACTATAAAGATATCTGCCTGAAAATCGCCTCAAATGCGGGTACAGCCTTTAAACAGTTCGAAAATCGAATTGATCGCCTTCTGGAGCAATATTTTAAAATTCTGGAGAAATCAAAAATCACGCTGGTGGCTGCAGGATGATCAGAAATGGTGAATTTCGGTTCGGTGGAGTTGAGTTTAATTTCTAGACCATAATTTCCATTATTTTTTCTAAATAAGTATCTACATACACAGCATTTTTTTGAAAATCCATAAATCGCGAAAAATGGTCAATTGTGAATTTTTGAAATTTCGCCGAAAAATCGAGAAATCAATTTGAGCTGCTGAAATTTTGATTATGAGGATCTCAGACCATGCTCTTTCCAAAAATCACGATCTCATTCAAATCGAAGGCGGACACTTCGAGAGGTTCCTTCGTAAGTAAACATACCTATCTCTGAACCAGAACTATAACTATACACAAGCTAACTCATTTACAGAACCAATTGTTTCGTCAACAGAGATCAAAATACTAATCAACTAAACCCAAAGGAGCTCCAACACATTCTGGAGCTGAAACTTCCAAGGATTCTGTCTAATAGCAAGATTAAAACTGACGGAAAGGATCCTGTAGACCTTTTGAAAATACATTAATTTTAAATCATAAGTCACAAATCGAGAATTTCCAACCACACTCAGTGAAATGCAAAGCACACGTCACGTACAATGTATCTCGTTTTCAATTTTCATCCGCTTACTTATGACTTGTGAAAGCAGATAAACCACGAGTACCCTAATACTGGACGAGTTTAACCTTTTACGAGATTAATTTACTATTCACTTTCGTCATAGATTATCCTTTTTTATGACACATATCTTTCACCCTACCTACCTATTTTCTCACAGAATGGCATATTCATCCCTCGCCATTTATTCTCACGTAGGTACCTGCATCTTATAAGAAGTAGGTAGTTGTGGTCAGCTTCATCGAGGGGTCGAGTCGTAAGATTAAATAATCTCACATAATTTATAGTACGGGTCGGTATATGTATAGCGGATCAAAGAGATGGAACCTAGATGCAAAAAACGATGCCTGTTGCAAAAAACAATCAATTATTCAAGAGGCGTCTCGAAGACCCGAATTGCAAAAAAAAAAAGACACAGAAACCTATGCCGAGAAAAGTATTGATTTTTCGTACTAGACTAAAAAGTATTCTATACTTATATAGGCAATTTACGAATACGACATGCACGACTATATGTATAAGTAGGTATAATACAACAGTAGATACGACAAAAATGCACATTTTAATTGGGCCACGTACTATACGTCGAATTAATTTAGAAAAATTTCGCGTTATTTTCATCGCTACGTCCAGATCCACCTACCTACATATGATCTGCATTTCGAACGAGGACATTACTAGTATAAAAAAGTAGGTAAAAATTTCTAGCCCATTTGAAAGCACCTTTTACTATTCGATCTTCAGCTCGCGGTCTGCGAAAACAGTTCGTCATTCGTCGAAATATAGGATGTATGGTTTCGTTCCTCGCGAGAGAAGATAAATTGATACAGACCAATTATCGGCGGTACTTTGCTGATACTAAAAAGATGAAAGATACAACAAAACAACGTGGCCCTTAAAATATAATTCTGACATAATGCCAAAAATAAAATAACTTAGTGCAACATCACGATTTCGAACAAGTTTCACGCTTCGATTCAATCTTCGTTCATCACTGTTGCACCAACATCACTTCACTATACAGCTAGCGAACCGAAAAGTCGATCTTGGGAAACCCCATCGGATTATTCCAGGGTACACCGATGCAGAAAACGAATCTACCGGTGTAAAAGTTAGCATAATAATATCTACAGCACAACCACAAATGTATAAAACACGTTATTAGTCAGGGTACTCTATCGATTTGACATTTCGTATTCGTTAACACGAAATAATACACGATGAAAAATTAAACAACCCGGTAAATGGTACTCGTAGCAAATACACAATAATAGGTATCTCTATATATGTACCTCAACTAATAGGTAAAAATTCATCTCTTGATACTCACCCGAAGCAATGCTGCGAGTTTACACCAAATTCGACGATATTTCTCTCACATCTTGTCGACTGATTGCGAAATATTATCTCGTATAATACAACAAATCGAGTTCACGAACCCACTCGGCGGCCAATACACGACATATGGAAAAACTGGAAAAATAAATAAACCAGAGCAAAAAAAAAAACGCATTCAACGCGTCTCGCAATCTCGACGAATTTCTCGTATCGAATTTTTTAAACGCAAATAAAACTTATAATATCACATAAAACACTGGTGAACTTAGACACTCGAAAGCACGCACTTTGCAACGTCGTCACTCAACGCTCGGCAAATCAAGACTGAATTTCGATCAAACATAACAACGGGGTTGTGTAACATTTTTCCGTAAACCAAAAAAAACCTCACCGTACGCACACGTCGTCGCAGTACCAGCGCCCAACTCGAATATACCCGAAATTTCACAGTCGCTAGTTCGAATTCGCCTTCTCAAATTGCTAAATTTTACAATACCTGTAGACGAGCTTTACGTACTAAGGCATTGTTCGTTTTTCGCAACATCTTTGACGAAATTTAACCGTATGAGAAATCGTCGTCTTTCATCGGCGTCGTAGTCGTCGTCGTCGTCTTCGGCGTAGGAGAGAAGATATCGAATCACTCGAGTTTTGTATTTCTCTCCATGCTTCGAGCTGCGATGAATTTTTCATGAGGTATCGGTATTATGAATTTCACTCCACAATGTACGATATATGTAGGCGATTTGGTGAAATTTTATCGCTCGGGGGAGCTTAACTTTGGCCCATTTTTAACCTCTCGTCTGCTATCGAAGTGGCGGAGAGTGCTACGAACGAAGCTATTTCTTCTGCGAAAAAGTAAACCTGAACTTGAAAATGTTCACGTTGAGAGATGAAATTATTATAATTGTAGAAAATATACGTACTTTTTTGCTATCTTCAGCGTTGAAATCTGCACCATCAAGCAACCAGTGGATGGAGATACCTGGGCATAGAGACACCGGAATTAGCGAATCATTGACATACGAGATTGGTTCAAAGATGTGGTTTTAGAGCTGCTCCTTGTACAGTGATGAAATGAAGGATTACATTAGATGAGACAGTTCAACTCCAAAAGGTTTTTAAATTTGAAAATAGTTTGAATTTGCAAACCGAATTTGCAGAATCGTCTAAGAAAAAAAAGAAAAATTCATAATAACAACAATGTTACCAAACATCAGTTACAAAAAATTCGAAACCTGTTTACACCTTACAGTGTTGCCTATTTTTTTATTTATTTCACTTATCAAAAATTTTGCAAATTGAAAATTTGAAGTTGGCGAAATTAATTTCAATATTTCAGTTACTTATTTGCGAATAATAATCATTAAATAATAATAAGATGAAGTCATTGAAGTCGCAAATGACAATAATAATAATGGAGATAGAATTCTCAGCGATGAATGAATTTTCACTCCTATTACGTTGATGATGCTGTGCTCATTTTCATTTCAGCTGTCAATATTGGCGAAATTAATTTCCAATATTTTAATTTCACGAACGAAAATATGATAAAGATACTCAATAATAATAATTCTTGTCATAAACCGAAATAATCTGTCAACGTAGTCAAATATCAGAACATATTCGACAGCATTTTCAGAACTGTTACGATGATACTGTGCTCATTACTTTCATACTCGATAAATGCATCGCATTTCACTTCAGTTCCTCTAATTTTTCATTGTTTGCATCGTAGTAATGCATTTTTCAACGCATTACATTCACAACAACGTTTCATCATCATTACTATTAATTTTTAGAGTTGATTGACACCGAAACGAAATCTATTACTGTCGTTACTCCTCGTTCTGCGATGAGTGTAAACAAATAAACGCAAAATTAATCACAATGTTGTTTAAATTAAGCAAATATTTAGTATTTTTCGAATTCTGTTCCTTTAAACATTCAATATTTATAATCATCGAGTATTTAGATTTTAGAAGCATCGATCGATGGATGATTTCACAATATTCAAATACTAATCAAATCTCATCAGTCATCACTCAATTTCTCTCCAACCAAGAACGACGTTCTAAAAAATGAAAAATGAAGTAGATTTTTATGAAGATTCTGTTTTTTTAAACATTAAATATTTATAATCATCGAGTATTTAAATTTTAGAAGCATCGATCGATGGATAATTTCACGATATCCGAATACTAATCAAATCTCAATCATCAATCATCACTCAATTTCTCTCTAACCAAGAATTACGTACTAAGAAAATGAAAAATGAAATAAAGATAAAAGTAATCTCAAAAACAATAAGTACTAGAAAAATTTCATTAAAATTGAAAAAAAATGGAAAACTCGAAAACATGATCTAGAATTCAGAAATTGAAAAAGAACACGTAGGTAATCCCTAAAAAAAAGTACAAAATCCTTTCGTTTCATCAACTAAAATAAAACCGAACTAAACGCAAAGTAGGAACACAAATATACCAATATTAAGCATACAAGAAGAATATTTATTAAATTCGATAACACTAAAAAAAAAAATTTCCACGATGGAAAAAAACACACACACGATAGCACGAATAATACACAAAATGTGATTCTTGTTCAACGTATTACCAAATTAAAAATTGTAATGTATAAAAAAAGAAGACACTTGAAATACGTAAAAGAGGAAGAAAAAAAATCAACCGTATGTATAAAAAATAAAAGCTTGATAATAAAATAAATAAAAACACCAATCGACGGTATAATCATCAATAACTTAAAACATTACGATTGAATTTTCTCCAGGTAAGCTTTAATCGAATCTCCATCTTTTTTCAACCACCTCGCGCTATTGCGAATAGTTTCCAAACATTGACTAATCGTTCTTTCAATTCCACTTCTATCTTTGTCGGCGAAAAACTCTTCGACTTCTTTAGCTCGCTCTTCGCTGGCGAAATTTTCGGTCGTATGTTTAACGATACGAGTAATCAAGAAACCACCCTGTTGAAATAACGAACATTATTATTATTACAGACGAGTCGTGCAATAAAGACGATCGTGGATCAGTTGAGAAGACAGACTTACCGCATATTTGGATGATAAACTTGGCCAGTTTTCTTTAACGAACTGCCACGATTTATCACGGCCTACTTTCGAAGCTGATATCGACGTCAAAGCGGTTACAGTGCTCGCTGAGGTAACATCGTCCTGTATCGAACGCAATATTAGTGTTATTGTTTATCGTAATGGAAATTAAACGACAGAAATAATATGTATATTACCGATTGGGCGAATTTCAAAGCCTCGTCGACAACACTGGGATCTGTGATGGATGAAAATGATCTTAAGATACGTTCTTTTTCTTCTTGTAAATCGGTTTTTTTGTACATCTGCGAAAATAAACGTTCGATTGAAATAGTTCGCATAATTATTATAGAATTTATAAGAGATTTTCACATCATCTTACATCAATCAATGAATCGAATGCTGGTTTGCCTTCAGCAGCAATCACACCTTTGTAGATAACAGTTCTTAAATCAGCTGGTATTGTTTTTCGCGAGCTGTAGTGTTCGGCGAATCTTTCTTTCGCCAAATGCAGAAATTCTTCGTCGCCGAATTTAACTAAACGATTTAGTATTAAACTTCTCAACAACGTGACCAGGTGAGCTACGCAAAAAATAGGTAAATGTAAGTAAATTAACGAGAAAGGAACGGATTTGCTTCGATGAAAAATGAAAATCTTACATTCTCCTGGTTTCGCATCGACGCCTAATTTCTTCGAAATAGGTTTCACCAACTTTAGACCGTAAAGGTCGTATAAACGATTAAAATCGGTGTTGCTCAGTAAACTATAAAACCTTTCGAGACACGTGGCCATATTGGTCCATACGGTGTAATTCTCTTCTTCGATCATCGCCAGCATTAATTCTAGTACTTGGACAGCGTCGCTTTGTCCAGCTATCACCTGAATAATTGCAGTTATCGATTAATTCGCAACTTTATACGAGGCATTACATCCCGAAATGAATACTTACCAACGCGAATAAATCATCTAGAATGCCCAGTCTGTCGAGAGGTGGTAGGGTTTTATCAGCAATCGAAGGTATCAACACTTTCAACATATCCGCTGTGTAGTTCGTTCTATAGAAACCCACCGTTCCTGGATTCACTTTAATCCATTCGTTCGGAGACACGTTAGGGATGGATATTTTACACTGACGACCTTCCAAGACAGTACTGAAGCAGTCTTCTTTCGGATTAGATTGTTTGCTGAATGTTATCGGAACTAGCCACGATGTTTGATCATCTATAATGTCAATAGGATTAGAGATTTGTCTTGTAATCTCACCGCAGAGAAATTGAAATTACCTTTGCTATCAAGATCAATGCTAAATTTCGATTGACGAACGATCAAAGTACGAACATTGTTCGCTTCTTGTACGCTACTTTCGATTGTAATCACAGGATAGCCTTTTTGTTGAGTCCAAGTAGGCATGACTTTTTTAATAGGCTTAGAGCTAGCTTCTTCCAAAGCAGTCCACAAATCTAGGGTGTGCGTATTGCCGTACTGATGTCTGGTTAGATATAAATTCATACCTTTGCGAAAATCCTGTAGAAATGATCAATTAATACAGCAGGTTCCAAAAAAAAAAGATGACGAAGGAGAATAAATTATTCTTACATTATCTCCGATGTATCTATGCAACATCCTGATCACAGAACCACCTTTATCGTAGGAAATTTCGTCGAAAATTTCATCAACTTCGGACGGATGACCGACGGGGATTTCGATCGGATGGCTATTTTTCAAAGCATCTAATTCTAAAGCTCTACAATGCATATCGGTCACGAATTGAGTCCAGATATCGTACTCGGGGAATAAATACGCTACGCAAAGGTACTCGACAAACGACGCGTATCCTTCATTAAGCCATAAATCAGTCCACCATTCCTGCAACGAAGCATAAATTAACGATAATGGAAACGAACGCGAATGAAATTCAGTTTCAATCGATTAAATTATTACCATCGTGACCAAGTTTCCGAACCACTGATGAGCTAGTTCGTGTCCAACTACGATAGCAACATGTTGCTTGGTTGCTGCTGATGTATTCGATTCATCGACCAATAAATACGTCTCTCTGTATGTGACCAAACCCCAATTTTCCATAGCACCTTTAACGAAATCACAATTAGTAAATGAATTTTCGATTAACTTAGCCTAGATCTTGGACTCGTACCAGCGGAAAATTCAGCGATAGCGATTAAATCCATTTTAGGAAGAGGATAGGCAATGTTGAAATACTCTTTGTAGTATGGCAATACTTTAGTGGCACAATGTAGAGCAAATCGACCCTGTTCTTTTTTACCAGGAGGCGTATACACTCGAACCAAAATACCATCACTGGTTTTATCTTCCACGTAATCAAAATCACCGACAACCATAGCGACTAGATACGTTGACATGATAGGAGTTCTCTGGAACTTGACAACTTTAACTCCATCATTTACCTTTTCACTTTCTACAGGCTAGAGAAAAAAAAATTAGAATTAGAACTACTCCGACGATGATTTCGTTTCGTCGAGTGCAAAATATATTATTTACCATATTAGATAAAGCTAATTTATCCGCATCCACAGCCAAGGTGATGTCAAAGCGAGCTTTAATTGCTGGCTCGTCCCAGCATGGGAAACATCTTCGAGCGTCAGTTGCTTCGAATTGCGTTACAGCGCAGTACTTATCTTCTTTACCGGCAACTCTGTAAAGTTCAACGAAGTGTAAATATTGAGCTAAATTTAGAACTGATTAGATAAAACACGAGCAGTACGCTTACGCTGTGTATTTGCTGCGATAGAATCCTTTCATTAGAGTGTTCAGTTCGCCTACAAAAGCTATCGAAAGTTCGGCATCGCCTACGGGTAGATCTTTCGGGAAAGTCAATTTCAACGTTTCTTCCTCGGCACATATTGAACATTCTGCAGGAAGGATTTCGCCACTCGGTGTTAATTTCAGTTGAGCCTGGCTTATGTTTAAATCAACGCAGTTCAGGATTATTTTATCGGTTGGTTGAACGATCTGAAAACGAAATGGAACATTAAATATACGATCATTTGAATACTGAATACTCAAGTTTTAGACGAAAGCATCGAAATATTACAAAAGTAGACAGGTTTCGAAATGAAATACAGTATTTTTTCATGTAATCACAGGAATAAAAGTAGTTCTCAGAAACACTTTGTTTAGACAACGTCGAGATAAGACTACTACGTCGAATTTACGAATCAGAATATGACATGAAGAATCTTACTTGTACAAAAACTGTTTCTTTGCCTTCGAATCTGAATGTTTTCAAGTCCGGTTTCAAAAACAAATCGTATACCGTTGGTTTCACGGTGGTAGGTAATCTTTCGAATTTCTTCTTTTCGGACATGGTGGAGTTTTGGACAGCAACCGAGAAACACCTTGTGTGAACAAAAATTTGATAGTTACAGTATCTGAGTAAGAACTTGCTTGATTTATAACTGCTTGCGTATCCGAATCGGCGTTGAATTACCAGACTCGTGGTGATAAATTTTCCTCCTTTTAACAAACTCATTTTGACAGTGTTGTAATGGCTGCCATTTTTTCAACCGTATTACATCTGCCTGAATCTTCACGTTAGTTCGGAAGTTGGCCATTTTTAATACGTGTTGATGATGAAATTGATATTTTTTGAGTAAAAAGCACAATTTTATTAGTGGAAAATCGTCGTAAAGAGTGAAATTAATTATTATTTTTCATTTTTTTTACATTTATGAAAAACAACAACACTGCGACATTTTTCAATTTTAACTTTTTTGGCATTGTGTACAGTATTTTTTAGGCAGCATCAAACTCAACAGCCAATCAGAATTCAGTGTTTTTGAAATGCTGCCTATTTTTTTATTTGTGCAAAGCCAAAAAAAATTATTTTTCAAAAAAAGATCAAAATTTGAAAATTTGAAAAGGAGGTTTTCGTAAAGTTTTTGAAAATTTCTCAATTAAAATCCTTTTTTTGATTCGATTATAATCATCGTCAACGAGTATGGAATCCGAAGAACGATTTGCCAACCAAATGCCCAACGTTTTGACCTCGGAATCATTCATATCGGCCAGATTCAAAGAGATATCAACTCTCAGTAATCTTATCAGTAAGTGAAATTTCAATAAAGATTTTAACAATTTTCGAAAAAAAATACTAATACGTCGATTAAAATCTATACAGATGGAAGCAGCCGAGTTACCTCGATATTTCAACGTCTTCCTAAACACATGAGACGGCGAGCTATGAGCCATACTGTCAAAAGAGTACCAAAAAGTTTGAGAGATGCTCACAGACGACAGGTATTATTCACGCAGTATTCGTATTACCGATGGAAACTTGTTTTAAATAAATATTTACCATAGTTGGAGAAAAATAAAGCCTTGAAAGTACAACGAAGTTCGAGAAAACATTACAGAAAACGAGCTCGTGATTTGCTATTGGAATATAATCGCCGGCAGCGAGTAAACTTATGGCTCGAGACTCATATTTGGCACGCTAAACGATTCAGAATGGTACGCAAATGGGGTTACAAGTTGGCCGAACGATCTTGCGATAAGAGATTCAGAGCTTCATATCGAGCTACGTTTTCTCACTGTTTAATACAAGTAATTACCGCTTTATCAAAATTCAATTTTATCTGATTTCGATGATTATTTTCAATCGAGTTTTATTTTCTGATCAGGATGTATCGTATATGAACTGTATAGAGCTGAATGGACCGCAACAGGTGCTATTAGACGGATTCAAACTAATAACCAGTTCAGAATGTGGATTATCTGTGGGAGCAAAATGTTGGTTGAGAGGTTCCAGAGAAGGAAAAGTTACCTTATACCATAAAAACTCGTATCCTTTTCGCGTCATCGGCGATATAACATTTATATGGAAACCGGACAAGATCGAAGATAGCACGAAATCTCGTACTTTATGGATTTGGTGCCATCCATCGTACTATAAAGAATTATGGGATGAATTAGTCGACATATTTGGTTTAGAACTCATTCCCGCCAAATCGCAAGATATTGAAATGGAAGATCTATCGCAGAATCCATCATCAAAACCTGCGGAAACTTCATCCAAACGAAATAAAAACGTAGAACGAACGAAAATCGCATGCAAAAACGTTCCCCATCGCAGAATAGATAAATACGTGAATAGCAAATCGAACGTTACCATGATTTCTTTGAAAGATACCTTGAATCGGTTCAGATTAACTGGACCATTGTCTAACGCTGTGTTATCCAAAGCTCTACATCCAGCCCAATTATTCGATAAATATCTAACTCAATCGAAAACAATTTGGTGGAATGAATACAGAGCCGAAGTACCGGAGGAAATTACTTTTAAATTATTGGAAAAATACAACTCGCCGTCGTATTTCCCTCCTTACTCGATTCTCGGAGGACACGTTATTGATCCGCGTTTATTTTTAAAACGTAATCGCACCAAGGCGATTGGAAAAAATCAAGGTTTGGCATGAACCACCGATTAGTTTTTAATAATAGATGTGTTCGTTTTTCTAAAAAAAAGTTTTATCAATTTCAGAATGCGAACCTTTGACTGAAATCGAGCCAGAAGCGTCGAATACTGCCTTATGGAATCCTGCCATTCGAGATGATATCAGTTTGAATAAATTTTCCAATGCTAAAATAAATCAATTAAGGTCTAAATTATTAGTTCCTGGGCACGATGTACAATTATTAAGTGTTGTCAATTCGGTAATTCCCATTTTACTCGTGCAAAGACCCGGATCTACTGATTCTGATGTTAAATTGAGTAGGTATTTTTTTGGGTTCGATGAATAATATTACTTGCAAGGAAAATATGTATCTGAATTTTTTATTTTTTTGAAATAGATTATGGCAGTGGTTGGGATATAATAATACCTGTCAATTGGGCAATGCCTGTCTGGTTATCGTTGATATTATGTGGAGCTAAACCAGGAGGTCTTAGAGAATCAAAAACCATAAATTTTGAGAGCAAACTTATGCCAGATCTAGCTCCAGATTCTCAAGCTGGTCAAGAACACTATAGTCAAATTGAGACAACTGATCGAGATCATTATTTTAGGTACCTAATTTTGCAATTTTGTCATCATGAAACGTTTTCGTTTACAGATTCTAATTTTTTTTTTTTTTAGAATGCCACCAAATAAACGTACAAATTACATCAAGAATGGCTTCCCTACTCCATTTCATCATCCTTGGAATACATTACTCAACGAATGGATCCCTTCTTCGAAACAAGACTCTTATTACGTTTTACGAAACAAAAAACTCTTATTCGACTTACGAACAGTTTTGGAAACGACAAAATCCAACCGAAACCGTTCATCTTTACGAACCCTTCTCGCATCAATTTCTCAAGACAAGTGTTTAGTTCCGGTCTCGATCCGAATGCTCAACAAAGGTCAACTGCCACCCTTTTCACACATCTGCCTACCTAACAAAACAGACCTCCAGAACAAATTATCCCTCCCTGTCGAGAAAGTACACTCGGATAAGAATAAAATAAAACGAAAAATGTTCAGAAAAGAACACTCGAAGACCTTGAAACGTTTACGTCGTCAGCGAATCAAACAGAAGAAAGCGTCGACTGAAAAGTTACCTTTGAAAATCACCAAAAGAAAACAATCTCCTACCGAAGCCTTAGTTAAGGAGTATTTATCTCAAATGCAGGATTTATGGATTCCTGCGAAATGCACATCGATTAGGAACCATTGCAGTAGACAAATTGCAGGGTTCGTTGTGAACGGTGGTTTTTCATTTATGCAATCTCGTATCGTAGGTCAAGGATACGTTGCGTTACAGTCTTTGTTTATTTTATGTGATATGTGGCAAGATTTGAAGACCGAGCCTGTTGTATTGACTCGATCTCCTAATTGTTTAAATTACAGATTTGGTGTGATCAGTGTTACTGTTTGATAATAAAATGTTTCTTAATTTTTTTCATCTGTGTTCATTTGGTAACGTTCGGAGAATGAAGTCGAGAATTTTTTCTATCGAATCAAAGTACTAATTTTTTTACTGAATAAGCCTCTCTAACTCCACAGAGAACATTTCCACTCCTATTTTCCTTTTCAAAAATTGAAAACAATTATTAAAAAATTATTTTACACGAAAAGTATAATATTTAATGAATAGACGACTAATACTAACAGGGAAATCAAGCTAAATACAACGAGTATTACTTATTGTTGGTAAAAAGAGACTCGATAATACACGATTTTTTTTTTCAAACAAATGACGTAGGAATATTTTCAATTTGCAGCGATGTAGGTAATTAGAAGAATTAAATTCTTAAAAAACATAAAGACAGTATCATTCGATTTCTTTTTCGGGAAACATTTGTTCGATTCGTGTCATCAACTCGAACCAACATTCAAGGAAATTAATGAGCAAAGTGAAAAAAAAAGTAGGAATCAAAATTAAAACTAGAAATACGTAAAATATGTAGAAACTCCTCGACACGGTGGGTTTTCTAGGTTCAATTGTATACAATTCCAGAGGAGTTTTTTCTCTCTTCGATCAATCACAATTCAACAAAATTGTCGAAACAGGGTTTTTACAACATTATTTATGCGTATAAGTACACTAAATGAAAAAAAAAGGTGTCGTATTGCCTCGGAGGGGTCTCTTGAGTATATATTTTCTATGTAATAGAGGATTGGCTACGTACAGAAATTAAATAGCTGGAATTCGCGATCGCAAGAAATCCCTGATATCGTCCATTTCCTAAATAAAAACAAAATAATTAATCTATTTTGGAATGATACTTGACAGAATACGAATTTTTGAGAACGTACTTCTTCAGATGAGGAATGCATAACACCGGAATACGTTTTAAATTCGGCATTCTGGGTGAATTTTTTCAAAACCGAAGCAGTCAATTGACCAAAATTATACGATACGATAGGATCACAGTCCCCGTGACATTGTAAAATATGTATATCCTTATTTGCAGTTACTTGGGACTAAACAGAAAAAACAGAAATTACTATTACATCGCAGAAGCTATTAAAATACTTGACAAAAAAACACGATAATTGATATATTACCGGTGAAAACTCTTTATGCAAAGGTAACCAACAAGACAAAGCAACAACTCCGGCGAGTTTCTTATTGAACGATAAAGCTGCTCGTAATGCCAACGCTCCACCTTGTGAAAATCCACCAACAATGATTCTCTCCGAAGGAATCCCTTCGCTGATTTCCTTTTCAATTAGACTATGAACGTAAGCAGTGGCTTTTGTGATACCGGGGCTGTCTTCGGGTGAATTCATATCTAATCCTTTGATATCGAACCAGGCAGGCATCTTCATTCCACCGTTCAAAGATACCGGTAAAGGGTTACTATTCGAAAACACCAGATTAGCATATTTTTTTCAAGTGAACTACTACTTGTATTTGAACTTATCACTTACGCTGTTGGACAGATAACTTTCATGTGAGGTGCTCGAATACCTGCCATTGCACTGGCCCAACCATGGCTACAAAAAAAAAAACAAGATTAGAAGGTACTTTATCGTAGAAATTATCAAATATACGAATTTTACGACTCGTATAAAACGAGTAGTGAAGTATTCGTTGGTCTTATGTTCTCAAATACAGAAACATTGACAGGAAATGGCAAATAGAGAAAAAATTGTATTGTGGTTCATCGAGATAAGAGACCACTTGAACTTACCCAGTATCTCCCAGACCATGAAGGAAAATGACCTGAAATTATAAAAACATCGGGTTAGAATTTTCCAAACTACTTCAAATTTATAAAATACTTTTCAATGGGTAAATATAGGGGTGAGTTTGTACATTAGGGTGGTTATAAAGATGGAACTGATAAACTTACCGAAGCTGTGTGTTTGACGGTAGCGTTGATGATGACGGGTGCGTTAGCCATGCTTACTGAACTTCTAAGCTATGAAGAAAAACACGACTTTGAACAATATAGACGAATATACTCGATAAATTATAACGATTATTTTAAATTAATAAAACATTCAAATGGGGTTGTTTCAAATCAACGTTATGATCAATCGACGAAGATGGCTTCGATATTTAATTACAAGCAGGGTTCGAATTGTTAATCAGATAACTCAAAAACAATAAGAAAATTAGAGAAACTTTTACGGAACACCGATCGCTGAACAGATTGTAAATAAAAATGAAAAACTTTGAACTTTTGATTTTGGAAACTTTCGTCCAAACTACGTCATTCGAAGACGCGCGTTCCGTGACGTCATTAAACGTACAGCCAATCAGAATGAAGGAAATTAGGTAGGTCAGATAGGTAGGTTACGAATTACCGTAATTACCGTAATATCAGATTAAACGAGATTTTATAAGAAATTAATTTGATAATTATGATAATTTATTCTGTAATTGTTTTCTAACGAATAATTCGGATGAAAAAAAGGATCGAAGGGATATTTTAATTACTATAGAGTCTTAGTAAGCGTTGATAATGTTTAATAACTCGAACAAAACAATATTTAGCAGCTAGTACTGAATGTTTGACTCCAAATTTCAGTACCTATCGTATTCATTTTCAGCTTCAACAGCTTATTTCTCAAGTTCAAAATCGGAAATCTGAGCCTATACATTACATAAGCTATCTGATTAATAATTTTTACTCCTCGAATAATCAAAATACTTCATCAATATTGATTATCGATACCATTTCTGCGTATTTTTAGGTCCACTCGAATAAAACCTTGAACTAGAAGCGATCACTTTCGTTCGCAAATGCAAATGTTCACTTTTATTTTCCATTTCAACGAATTCGTTGCGAGAATTGAAAAATTTCAAACAAACCAGCATCACTTCTACTTCCACGAAGTACGAACCAGGTTATCCACTTTAACTTACACGATAGTTAAAACTCACCTGTTGATTCCTAACCGTTTCTCTACTCGTAAAACCACTTCCATCTCGTACCACACATGCAATTAGCCAAATAATCGTCAGCAACTTACTATACATTGTTTCCACTGCACTTCAATACAAACTAAACGTTCCAGCACCTTCACCGATAATTTTCAATACCGCATGGAACTTTAATACCGAATTAACGCGCGTTTAATTGCATTTTTTTGTGCCCAACTCATGATGTAATAAATGGTAAGATAAGAAAAAAAAAACTTCCGTCCACGAAAAAATTACGATCGATGGTTACGGAGAAAGTGATCGTACGATACACATACGAAAGTGCACGATTGACACGCACATGTTCAAATACCTACCTTGAGAAATATGAGATTTTGAAATAATCTCTGCTGTTCTGTTCAACTTTTAATTAAGTCGTTAATAATTATTGTTGTATGAGTTTATAGTTTACATACCTACCTATACGTTGACCGGTTTGTGATTTGTTGTTTTGAAATGCACATAATTGATGACTGTAGAATTTCTTATTACAATTCGCGACTTTACGATCTCGATGGTGGTTTTCTTCTCCGGTATTCATTGAGATTTTTTATTTTTTATTATACGTGCAACATGCAATGCTATCGTCATAAACAAATACAGTTGCATATACGTTTTGTGATGATGAGATGAGATGAGCTAGGTATATTTCATTATTATCGAATTACCTACCTATGTTTTGATTTCGCTACCAACACAATTACCTGTATAGTTTTTTACGACTGAAGATTTTTTTTTATATTTGAACGATGAGTATCTACTTTACCTACCTTTGATCTCAGTTTCATTTCACATGTTTCAAGTGTTGAAAGAAATAATGAAAAGCAATAAAAACATCATCTTTTACATTTAACGTATAATTTAACAACAAAATACTGGATGAACATTAATGAAAATACAAAGAAAAAAATTCAATAACGCGTCAAAAAGAAGAAGAGAACCTCAGCATGGATTTCTTTACATTTTGGAGGACGTTTGGAATACACATTTGGCATTTTCATTTCGCAAGTTAAAGAAAAAGAAGTTAATATATTTTCTCTTATAAACTTGTACAGAATAATATAATATTACAGGTTTCACCTAGTAAATTCATGCGTATAATGTTAAACTAAAAAAAGAAAAGAAAAAATAACAAAAAAAAAACAAAAACACACAAACAAACGAATAAGTGCACTCCTACATATAGGTAAAATACACACGACAAGCTGCCACTCTGCTGCGTTGATTTTCACAACCAGGTCCATGAAAGTTTAGGCCTATCGAAGAAAAATCATTCTCGTTAAAATAGGTAGATAAGTTAAAATAGATAATCTGGAAATGGGAGATTTGTGGTGAATTCTTTACTTACTTATAATGAGAAAAATGTCAAAAAGGCTTGAGGAGGAATTGGTACATGAAGCGAATTCTTATCAACATCTTGTAGTTTTTCACCAAAATTGGGATCTTTGTCAGCGATACAAGGATGGCCTATGCTTTTCCAAAATAAACACCTGCAGTTTCTACACAACTGAATTATTTCAGCGTACTCTTCTCGGAGTCCAAATGCCCTGTAAAAGCACATATTGCAATGATTAAAAATGTTTTTTTTTTTTTTTTTTTTTTTTTTTTTTTTAAATAGATTCTTCCAAAGTATTTTTAATAAAATTGAAATAAAAATAATTTTCAATACACTTACTTCCTTAATTTATGGTAAATTCTTTGCCAATCGATCGACGATCGTGGTTCGTTCGAGTCTAGAACGAAATTAATTTGTTGTTGGGTAAAATGGAAGCAGCATAGTTCTCTCCAAATTCTTTGTTCGTCGCATACTCGAGCCATCACCGAATACGCTTTACTGCTCGCTTCTAAGTCTTTATGGTCTGCCAACCTTAATAATATCTCTCGAACGCATTCTTCGGGCAGATTTTCTAATTTAGGAAACGATTCGTCACTCGGCTATTAAAAAAGAAAAAAAAACAATCAGCATTTTCTCCAAAGGTAGGTAGGTAAGTACAATGTATACTTACTTCGCGTATTTGTATACTATTCGCAATATCTACGATTCGATTAATAGTATTAAGATGATTCTCCCAAAGTTGCGTGGATCCCAAAGGGTAACCCCAACAAGCGCAATTAATCATCAGTCGTAACTGATCCAAGAGTTTATTCAACAAATGTATATTCTGTTGACTGGTCGAAACTATAAAATAAAATAAAAAAACGAACCGATATAAATAAGTAAGTATAGGTATAAATCTTTCTCCAAGTCATAAAATATAATAAGTACGAGAAGATGAGGAAATAATCCGCAATTACGATCGAATTACCTTGTTGGGCGACTTCTTCCAGCATTTTAAATAGCACCTTTTGAGCGCATCCAGAAAGAGCCGGCAGTTTATACGTAATAAGTAAGTCTAATAATTTGCAAATATAATTAAACCTACGAACATCGTGCACAGCCGATTTGAAGTCTAATCTTTTGAAAGCGTCGCTTAAACCGTTAAATCCGGCGATCTGTGGAAAATAATTTGATTATATTAGCGGACAGAATTCATTATACAAATATGATATAAGAAGTAGGTATGCAAAGAGTTATGTATTTGGTGACTGAAGGTTGCCATTTTTTCAAGTGGTAGGTAATGAGTTACCATATTTTTTTCAAGTAGGTGCTACGAAAGTGGACCTAATTATAATTGAAGAGGAAGAGAGGGAAGTAAAAGTCGATTGATGATGGTTTTCAGGTGATCTGAAACTTCCAGCGAGTTTTTGGTTTCTCCAGTTTTTAAAAAAGTGATGTAAATTCAGTAAAAATGAAATTCGGCACCAATAAACTCATATTTTGGGGTCTTTTAGGCCATTTTTATGGATTCAGACACACAGGTATTTTCTAAATTAGCTTGTTCTATTGGAAACAAAAAATTTTCTCGAGCCATTATTTTTGAAAAAAAAAAAATGAAAAATGTAGGTATGGTTCGGAACTAGCGAATGAAAAAAACTGAAATTTATTTTGTATTCAATTTTTGACCTACTCAGTCAACGGGAGGTGGTTTTGAGCTATTCTGGAGCCTCCAGTAGATTTTCGGGTTCTCCAAAATTTGAAAAAAAATTAATTTTGGCCCATATTTTTAAATTAACTTGTTTCAGTCCACATGCAAAATTTTCTACAGCAATTATTTTAAAAAAAAAAATGGTTATCGAACGAGAGGAGAGCAAGAAAAAAGTTGAAATTTGGTCTGTACCCCATTTTTGACCTCTCGAGTCAATTGGTATTGATTTTGAGTTGTTCTGGAACCTCTAACTTATTTTTGGTTTCTCCAGTTTAAAAAAAAAAAAAAAAAAAAAAAAATGGAATTTAGTAATTGCTCAAAAGTTTACTTCTGAAATTGAATAGCAAAAACTTCGCACCCGAAGAGGCTAAAAGAATGCTCAATAAACACCAGACAAAAATTATTTTAGCTGAAATTCATTTTTGGTACTTCCATTGCAATTTAAAATTCCTGAAGAAAATCAAAAACTTCCTAGAACCTCCAGAATGGCTTAAAACTGATGGTTTTTGAAAAGGGGGAGGGGGGGAGGATCGAATTCGAAGTAATTATTCGCACGAAATTCATTTTGGTTGAGAACAAATTTTACGAAAATATTAAAAAATCGTCATAAAAACAATACTTTTAAATATTCTAAATTTTTAAAAATTCAACAAAAATTTAAAAAAAATGAGCAAAGTTGTCTCCTGAAATTTTAGCTACCTGTGAGGGGGATGGGGGTCTCAAGACATGACATTTCGGTCTAGTTTGTTTGTTTTTCAAGGAGGGGAGGGCCCGGAGGGGGTGGTGGTTTGAAAAAAATAACATCAGAAAATTTACACAAAAAAAATCGTGAGTACATAAACTTAATTAATTTTTTTTCTCATAAAGAGATTGAAAAATGTTCACAGACTTTTATTTCATTGAATTGAGTTCTTCGACTTTTTTGGTGGGGGGAGGGGTGAGGAGTGGTTGTAAAGGCGGATCAGCATTGCTTGGGAGATCGTGGGAGGTTTTATTTTTTAAAAAAAGGGGATTACCTACTTGTTTAGAAGAATTTTGAGGAGTAAAATGGAAAATTTTCAAAATTTTTTTTTTAATGATTATTTTTAATTTTAGGGAGCTTACGGAAGTACTTTTTTTTTGTCTTGAGGTAAAATAAAAAAAAAGGAATTTTTTTCAAAAATCCAACAAATTTTTGGAGTGAAAGTATTTTTTAAAAGAAACTTGTAAATATGAACCACAATCAACATGCGAGTTTTTTCAGTTCCTTTTTCCATTTTGAAGAACTATTGCACGATTTTCCTGGATTCTAATTAGTCGGGGAGCCCACTTGAGGATAAATTGCACCCCCCCCCCCGGTTGATCCTCCGGGACAACTTTTTTCTTAAAGGGGGAGTCCTAAGGAACATTTCTAGCCCTTGTACTTGAAAAAAAAGTGGCCCCTACTTACAAAATGGCGGCCATTTTGATTGACAGGTCAGCCAAAATCGCAGATTTTGCGTTCCAACATAGGACTTGCACAAAATTTTTCAAACCGTATAAAGGTAGATCGAAAGATCAAGCAAAAATTTATCAACTGTTAAAATTTCAAGTGCTAAAGCGCGTTTTTCGATTTTTGGTGAATTTTTGAAAATCAAATTTAGGCCAAAAATGAGGGAAAAATCAAAATTTTACCAAATTGACCAAGAAAGCTGAAATTTGGGATATACCCTATTTTCGACATGGCAAATTGATTGGAAACTGTTTCAAACCATTTTGAGCAGTTCTGGAGCCTCCAGCAGATTTTTGAAACTCGAAATTCCCACAAAATTTCATCAAATGGAGTTGGATAGCCGAAATTTACTCTGCAAACTAATATCAATACGCTACGAAGTCAACTGCAGGGGGATTTCAAGTCGTTTTGGAGCCTCCAGCAATTTTTTGAAAATTACTGGAGCCTCCAGTACATTTTTGAAACTTGAAATTTCTCCAAAATTTCATCAAACGAGATAGAAAGTCGAAATTCATTCTGCAAACTAATTTCAATACGCTATGAAGTCGCCTGCTGGTGGATTTCAAGTCGTTTCGGAGCCTCCGGCAATTTTCTGAAAATTACTGGAGCCTCCAGTAAATTTTTGAAAATTACAGGAGCCTCCAGTACATTTTTGAAACTTGAAATTTCCCCAAAATTTCATCAAACGAGATAGAAAGTCGAAATTCATTCTGCAAACTAATTTCAATACGCTATGAAGTCGCCTGCTGGTGGATTTCAAGTCGTTTTGGAGCCTCCGGCGACTTCTTGAAAGGTCGTATGGCGTAGTAGCTGGAAGCTTCAAAACCATTTGAAACCACCATGTAGTCGACTTCATATCGTATTGAAATTAGTTTGTGAAGTAAATTTGGGCTTGCCAGTTGCCAACTCCATTTGGTAAAATGTTGCGGGAATTTCAAGTTTCAAAAATCTACTGGAGGCTAGGCTCCAGTAATTTTCAAAAAGTTGCTGGAGGCTCCAAAATGACTTAAACCCACCCGAAGTCGTCTTCAGAGGGTGTTAAAATTGGAGTGTAGAGTAAATATCAGCTTTCCATCGCCATTTGATGAAATTTTGTGAAAATTTAAAGTTGGTTTCAGAAATCTACTGAAGGCTCTAGTAATTTTCAAAAAGTCGCTGGAGGCTCCAAAACGACTTGAAATTCTCCTGCAGTTGACTTCGTAGCGCATTGAAATTAGTTTTCAGAATAAATTTCAGCTTTCCAACTCCATTTTGATGAAATTTTGAGGAAATTTCAAGTTCCAAAAATCTGCTGGAGGCTCCAGAACTGCTCAAAACGGTTTGAAACAATTTCCAATCGATTTGCCATGTCGAAAATAGGGTATATCCCAAATTTAAGTTTTCTTGGTCAATTTGGTAAAATTTTGATTTTTTCCCCTCATTTCTTAATTTGATTTTCAAAAATTCACCGAAAATCGAAAAACGCATTTTAGCAATTGAAATATTGACAGGTGATAAATTTTTGCCTGATCTTTCGATCTGCCTTTGTACGGTTTAAAAAATTTCGTGCAAGTCCTATGTTGGAACGCAAAATCTGCGATTTCGGCTTACCTGTCAATCAAAATGGCCGCCATTTTGTAAGTAGGCACTTTTTTTTAGCACAAGGGCTAGAAACGTTCCTTAGGACTCTCCCTTTAAGAAAAAAGTTGTCCCGGAAAATCGACAGGGGGGGGTGTCAAATTTATCCTTAAGTGGGCTCCTCGACTAAATGATCTGCTTGAAATTTTGTTTCAATTTGTATAATACATCGGTACCGATATTTTTGCCAATTTCTGATAATTTTTAGGGATTTTTTTTCACAATTTTACACAGTTATTCGATACTTAAAAAATTTTGCTTAAACTGCCCACTCTCCCCCCGCCTTCTGAAAAAATATTCCAAATATTATTTCATTTTTTTTAACCGAATTCCTTAGCAGTGCTCTTTTTGCCACATTTTGAAAAAACGGAGAAACTGGGAGAGCCTTGATGAGGGATCGAATAATAGAATACATAGGTAGGTTTGAAGAGAAGGTAATTAATCTTCAGTTGAAATTAGATAAATAGGTACGTGTGGGAGGTGTCTCAACTACCGGAGAAATTTTCCAACTGGACATTTGACTAAATCGAAATAGTCAAAAGTCAAAATTTCATTTTCTAAAGTGCATTTTTCGTTTTTTGGAGAACTTCTAAAAATCAAATTTGGGCCAAAAATGGGAAAAAAATCAAAATTTTACCAAATTGACCTAAAAAGCTGAAATTTGTGTAATATACTCTATTTTGAACGCCTAAAATAGATTGGAAACAGTTTCGAAGAGTTTTCTGATCAGTTCTGTAACCTTTAGCAGATTTTTGAAGATTGAAATTTCCATAAATAAATTTTGTCCAATCAAGTTGGAAAACTGAAATTTACTTTTAACCCTGATTTCAACATGCTAAAGTTGGTTGGAGATGGTTTCAAACCATTCTAGAGCCTTTAGTCATATTTTGGAAATTCAGATTTTCAAAAATTTTCACAAAAAATGTGAAAATTTCGTGCCAAAGTTCATTTATAAAGAATTTAACAGTCTCTATGGTACTTTTCGAAAATCTAGAATTTTCAAAATATGACTGGAGCCTCCAAAATGACTTGTTGAAACCTCCTCCAGGCGACTCAACATAAATATAAAGTAAAGTTCAGCTTTCCTACTTCATTGAGTAAAATTTTGAGAAAATTTAAAGTCTCAAAAATCCGCTGGAGGCTCCAGAACTGCTCAAAAACGGATTGAAATCGTTTCCAATCGATTGAAAATCGGATACAAATACATAGTACATGGCAAATTTCAGCTTTATAAGTCAATTTGTCAAAATTTTCATTTTCCCACCTTTTTGGTCCAAATTTGATTTTCAAAAATTCACCGAAAATCTCAAAGTTCAGTTCAGCTCCTGAAATTTTGACCGTTCAATTTAGCTTCGTCAGATCAAAAATTTTTCAGTCTCTCAAGATACCTCTCTTGTAACTCGTAGATCAAGATGACTTACTTCTTTGGTGCATTTAATCGTAATATGACAATGTGGCTGTACTGTTCCGTCTCCTGCAACATAATAAATCAAATCGAACAATTTAAAATGTGAATCTAACCAAATCCAAGTCATCATGATATCTAACTAAGCCGATAGCAATGACAATGACCCTCCTCCAACAAACACAAACCGTATTGTGTAAAATTTCGCTCACTAAAAAACAACAAACAAACCCTAGCAAAAACCTTGACCATCGAGTTCAGACAATAGCTCATCACAGAGAGAGAATCTGCTCAGTATTGTAACTATTAAGTAAGTATACAAAAACATAAAAACCCAACCAAATCTGACTCATCGTGGTGCCGTTAACCTGCAAATGGCGAATACGAATACATAATGCGACAACTTTACCGTATCTTTGGGATATTGTCATTTCCATTTTTTTTTTGTACACCGGAGCAGAGATTACGGAATTAGGAAACGAATATAGCGGATTATGTTGTGATTGTGAGATGAGCTAAAACAGCAGTGTATGCTCATCTGATGGTGTTTGATTCTTTCATGTAGGTAGGTACTCGACACACAGCTTGGTACTGGTACCTCTACCTAGCTACAATATGTAATAGCTATCTAGACACAATATGCTTGTCATTATCGCGAATAAATCCAGCCAGCGGAACGGAAACACGCTTATTCGTCGAGTAATTTATAAATATTCCGAGGTATTTTTCTTTTCTGTCTTTTTCGAACTAATTTCTTGGCACCGCACGTACAATTATAGCGATGTATTTTCTTTTTACTCGATCTCACCTCCTCTCACGTGCACCGACAATCCGACATCTTTTCCCATTCCCAATGCCATCGACAACGACGACGACGACGGATATGGCTTCTCTTTTTTCACAACCTCTCGAGTCATCGCAAATGAGTAATGAGCTCGAATTTATTTGTCTAAAGTCTCCCTTTTTGCCTCTCTTGCAATGTTTACTTCACTCGCTCGCTATATTGCCAATATTTCTATATCGAATATAGGATTTTCGGTCTACTTTCAAAACAATACTATAAGCTTTTGCTCTCAGTACACCACATAGGGAGTAGGTAGGTACTTTTTTTACCCCTATTTTTATATTTCATGTTAACAAACATACGAGCATAACAGTAGGTATGATAAGTACTTTTTCGATGAAATTGTCACCATTTTTTTTTCTAAAAACACTGTGCTATAAAACAATAGCTCACGAGTCGTGTACATAGGGTTCCTGCCTCTTTCATCTCTCACATAGGCATTCTTTTACTCATGAACATAGAAATACAATAGGTACTCAAACGTAGACAATCGTTAAGTATAGCTTACGTTAGGCTTACGAGTTTTGCTAATATAGATGAAGATGAATAACACAAAACGAACTTTATGCTATGGTACCTTCTACCTTCACCGTATGCTTACAAAATGGGGTTACTTACCTATAGTGTTGCTTTATTTATTATGCAGAGGGTAGATCAGAAGGAAGAGGGAAGAAGGGAAATTTCTAACAAAAATATCATTCAACTTTTTTAAAAACCGTTTTAAAGTGAAATAATAAACTTCTCATATAAAAAGTATCGTTTGTATGTTTTTGATCGAAATATCACGCGGAATTCTAAAAGTCCAACAAATAGGTACAAAGAAGGACCTGAAGCTCCATGAAAGAGGTTTATTAAAAAAAAACCAAAGCTATATTCGTGTTCAGCGTTATCGAAAACATATTATTTCATATGTCACACAAATGAAACAATTTTTTTTGGACTTTTACCTATTGGAGGGGGTACTGGGGGCCACGGGTGAGATCAATTTGAAAAACTAGGGCCATATTCGTGTTCAGCGATATCGAAAACATACTATTTCATGTGTCACACGAATGAAATCATTTTTTTGGACTTTTACGCCCTTGGGAGGGGAGGTGGTGGTGGTGCTAGGGACCGTGGATGAAATCAAATAAAAAATCTGACGTCATATTCGTGTTCAGCGTCACCAAAAACATACAATTCGATGCGTCACATGCCCCAGATATTTTTTGGAAGTTTTGCCCAAATTTGGTGGAGGGGGTGCTCCCCTTGCATTGAAAGATCCCATCTCGATTCTCGAAAACTGAATACTTCAAATTATAAATCACAGATCACTAGTGACTTTTGGTGATTTGGAGGAAATATTTTGGCAAGTTAGCCACAAATTCTGCATGTTCTGGTAAATTACTAATAATTTCTGGTAATTTTCTGGTAAAATTTTGGGTAAATTGCTGGTAATACTGGTAATTTTTTTATAAATTAAGTACAAGTTATTTAGTCTCTGATAAATCACAAGTATTTTCTGGTAAATTGCTGGCAATTTACTAAAAATATTCTGATAATTTTTGGTATAAATTACAATATCTTTTGCAAAATTATAAATAGTTTCTGGTAAATTACGGATACTCTGGTAAATTACAGGTAATTTCTGGTACATTACGGGTAATTTCTGGGAAATCGCGGATATTTTCTGGTAATTTTTGGGTAATTTATTGGTAATTTTTGGTAAATTATGGGAAGATTTTGGTAAATTATGAGTATTTTTGGCAAATTACAAGTAATTTATAATTTTTGGTAATATTACAGGTAATTTATAATTTTTGATAAATTACAAGTAATTTATAATTTTAGGTAAATTACAGGTTATTTAATTTTTGGTAAATTACGGCCTTTACAGGTAATTTTTTGGTAAATTACAGTACTTTTTGGTAAATTACAGGTAATTTCTGGTAAATTACAGGTAATTTCTGGTAAATTACAGGTAATTTCTGGTAAATTACAGGTAATTTCTGGTAAATTACAGGTAATTTCTGGTAAATTACAGGTAATTTCTGGTAAATTACAGGTAATTTCTGGTAAATTACAGGTAATTTCTGGTAAATTACAGGTAATTTCTGGTCAATTACAGGTAATTTCTGGTAAATTACAGGTAATTTCTGGTCAATTACAGGTAATTTCTGGTAAATTACAAGTAATTTCTGGTAAATTACAGGTAATTTCTGGTAAATTACAGGTAATTTCTGGTAAATTACAGGTAATTTCTGGTAAATTACAGGTAATTTTTGGTAAATCATGGGAAGATTTTAGTAAATTGTCAGTTTTTTTTTATGGAAAATTACTGGTAATTTATAACTTTTGGTAAATAATGGGTAATTTTTAATTTTTGGTATATTAAGGGTAATTTTTGGTAAATAATGGGTAATTTTTAATTTTTGGTAAATTACGAGTAGTTTATAACTTTTGATAAATTACGGGTAATTTATCATTTTTGGTAAATTATGGGTAATTTATCACTTTTGGTAAATTACAAGTAATTTATAATTTTTGGTAAATTACAGGTAATTTATAATTTTTGGGAAATTACGGCCATTACAGGTAATTTTTTGGTAAATTACAGTACTTTCTGGTAAATTACAGGTAATTTCTGAGGTAATTTCTGGTAAATCATGGGAAGATTTTGGTAAATTATGAGTTTTTTAAAATTTTTATGGCAAATTACTGGTAATTTATAACTTTTGGTAAATTATGGGTAATTTATAACTTTTGGTATATTATGGGCCTGATTACGGGTAATTTTTGGTAAATGATGGGTAATTTTTAATTTTTTGGTAAATTACAAGTAGTTTATAACTTTGCTTTGATAAATCACTTTTGGTAAATTACAAGTAATTTATAATTTTTGGTAAATTACAGGTAATTATAATTTTTGATAAATTACAAGTAATTTATAATTTTAGGTAAATTACAGGTAATATATAATTTTTGGGAAATTACGGCCATTACAGGTAATTTTTTGGTAAATTACAGTACTTTCTGGTAAATTACAGGTAATTTCTGAGGTAATTTCTGGTAAATCATGGAAAGATTTTGGTAAATTATGAGTTTTTTTATGGAAAATTACTGGTAATTTATAACTTTTGGTAAATTATGGGTAATTTATAACTTTTGGTATATTACGGGTAATTTTTGGTAAATAATGGGTAATTTTTAATTTTTGGTAAATAATTAGGAGTAGTTTATAACTTTTGATAAATTACGGGTAATTCATAATTTTTGGTAAATTACAAGTAATTTATAATTTTTGGTAAATTACAGGTAATTTATAATTTTTGGTAAATTATGGTGTATTACAGGTAATTTTTGGGTAAATTAAGGGTAATTTTGGGTAAGTTATGGGTAATTTTTGATAAATTATGGTTATTTTTGTTACATTATAGGTAATTTTTGGTAAATTAAGGGCAGAGCTGTGGGACCGAACCATCTCAAAACCAGAACTGATTAAATCCCGATTCAAATCCAATCCCAAAACCAAAATCGTTATTTTTCTTGATCCTGAAACTGAAAAAATCCCGGAACTGATATAATTTTGAACCCAAAACAATCCCGGAACTGAAACAAAATTAAAATAGTATCAGTTTTGGGATGTCAATTTGTGCCTTTTTCCTGCGATTTTATTTTGATAAATTGTCATTTTACATAATTTATCATCATTCATTCAGATTATAATAAAAATTACTTGACGAATTAGGCAAAATATGTATTTAAAACGTTAAACTAATTACACCGCTGGATTCCCCATGTCAAAATATCCCATTTTTAGACCCTTTGCAGGGTCCACTGGTCGATTTGGGTTTAAAATGGTTGAAATGGAAATCCCGAAACCGGAACCAAAATAATGTGTTTAATCCTGAAAAGAATCCTGAAACCTAAATAAAAATGTAGAAGAACGAGTCCCAAAACAAATCCAATCCTGAAATGAATAAATTTTGATCCCAAAACCGAAATCCAATCCCAAAATCATTTCGGTCCCACTGCTCTGATTACGGGTAATTTCTGATAAATTGCGGATAATTTCTGGTAATTTTGGGAAGTTTACTGGTAATTTTTGGTAATTTACGGGTAACTTTTGGTAACTTACTGATAATTTCTGGTAAATTACTGGTAATTTCTGGTAAATTATTGATAATTTCTGGTAAATTACTGGTCAGTTCTGGTAAATTACTGGTAATTTCTGGTAAATTACTGATAATTTCTGGTAAATTACTGATAATTTCTGGTAAATTACTGATAATTTCTGGTAAATTACTAATAATTTCTGGTAAATCACTGGTAATTTCTGGTAAATTACTGGTAATTACTGGTAATCTCTGGTAGATTACTGGTCAGTTCTGGTAAATTACTGGTAATTTCTGGTAAATTACTGATAATTTCTGGTAAATTACTAATAATTTCTGGTAAATTACTGGTCATTTATGGTAAGTTAATGGTAATTTCTGATAAATTGCGGATAATTTCTGGTAAATTTTGGAAGTTTACTGGTAGTTTTTGGTAATTTACGGATAAGTTTAGGTAAATTACGATAATTTTTGGTGAATTATTGATAATTTCTGGTAAATTACGGGTAATTTCCGCTAAATTAGGGGTAATTTCCGGTAAATTACGGGTGGTTTCCGGTAAATTACGGGTAATTTCCGGTAAATTACGGGTAAATTCTGGTAAATTCCTTTGTTTCTAGTAAATAATTTTAGTGTGCGTAGCACACTATTGGTTTCGTTTCGAAAGTTGAAAAATTCTTTGGCTCGAATGTTCTCTTAGAGGAATGGGCCGATTTTTTTGAATCTTTCGTAGGTAGGTGAGGCATAACTTGAGGGAGGGAATGTCGTAATTATAATTGCAATTACTCAATTAGCTTCTTGAGTAATTGCAATTAATTACGAAAATTTGTACCAAAAAAAGAATAAAAAAGGGAAAAGGGCCATATCAAAAGGGAAGCCGACAAAAGCGAAGCCGACTTTAAATTTTCAAAATTGAACAATGAGAAAGGTATCAAAAGCGGCGCCGACAGTCAGTTAAATTTCTAAATTTATGTAACTCCACAGGGGTGATTTTTCGGAAATTAAACAATGGGAAATGTTCTTACAACCCCATGCTGTGTTACATAAATTTGGAAATTTAACTGACTGTCGGCGCCGCTTTTGATACCTTTCTCATTGTTCAATTTTGAAAATTTAAAGTCCGCTTCGCTTTTGTCGGCTTCCCTTTTGATATGGCATTTCCCTTTGTGTTCGCTTATCTGCCGGTTTTTATTGAATTGAGCGAACACAACGGGTGGTAAAAATTTAATTTTGAAGAGCATGTTGCGGCTCCACGTGGAGCTAAACTTTAAATTTTCAAAATTGAACAATAAGAAAGGTATCAAAAGGGAAGCCGACATCGGTTTTAAAATGAAACACTGCAGGGGTCCTAAAATATTCTTATCTACAGTGTTATCTTTCCCATTGTTCAATTTTAGACTAGATGCCAAAAGCAGGTGGTTACCCTTTCGGAATCAAAACCCACCAGTCATTTGTGAAACACCTGCAGGTGTTTCATTTACACACGTAGATGCTGAAAGCAGGTGGTTACTCTTTCAGAATCAAAACCTCCAGTCATTTGTGATTTTGCTGTGCTCCCAAGAGGTTCTCTCACTCTCTCAGTACTGCAGTGCTTATGCTTTCCTGATATATCGCGTTGTGCTCCGGAGCTTTCAGAATAGCATAGCATAGTGTATTCGGAATCGCGTTGTGCTTTTTCTTTCAAAATCGTGTTGTGCTTTTTTTTGAAATCGCGTTGTGCTTTTTGTTCAAAATCGAGTTTTTTTTAAAAATCACGTTGTGCTTTTTTTTCAAATTTCGCGTTGCGCTTCTTTTTTAAAATCGCGTTGTGCTTTTTTTTCAAAATCGAGTTGTTTTTTTTAAAAATCACGTTGTGCTTTTTTTTCAAAGTTCACGTTGCGCTTCTTTTTTAAAATCACGTTGTGCTTCTTTTTTAAAATCGCGTTGTGCTTTTTTTTAAAAATTGCGTTGTGCTTTTTTTTTCGAAATCTAGTGCTTTTCAATTCCTAAAATTTGCATTGTGTTTTTTTTCGAAGTTCGCGTTGTGCTTCTTTTTCTGAAATTGCGTGGTGCTTTTTTTCGAAAACGCGTTGTGCTTTTTTTCGAAAACGCGTTGTGCTTTTTTTCTAAAATTCGCGTTGTTTTTTTATTTCAAAGTTCGCGTTGTGCTTTTTTTTCAAAATCGCGTTGTGCTTTTTTTTCAAAATTGTGTGGTGCTTTTTTTCAAAATTTTGTTGTGCCTTGATTTTTGAAGTTAGCGTTGTGCTTTTTTTTCAAAGTTCACGTTGCGCTTTTTTTTAAAAATCACGTTGTGCTTTTTTTCCAAAATTTGCGTTGTGCTTTTTTTTCAAAATCGCGTTGCGCTTTTTTTTAAAAATCACGTTGTGCTTATTTTCCAAAATTTGCGTTGTGCTTTTTTTTCAAAATCGCGTTGTGCTTTTTTTAAAAATCTCGTTGTGCTTTTTTTTTCAAAATCGCGTTATGCTTTTTTTCCAAAATGGTGTGGTGCTTTTTTTCAAAATTTTGTTGTGCCTTTTTTTTGAAGTTCGCGTTGTGCTTTTTTTTCAAAGTTTGCGTTGGGCTTTTTTTTTAAAAATCACAACTGTGCAGAGTTGGCGCGATTCGAATCGCGCGAAAGAATCGAGAAAGAATCCGATTCTCACGATTCGAATCGGATTCGAATCGCGGTTCTTCAAGTCGAAAGAATCGGAAAACGCAGGAATCCGATTCCCTTTTATAGAGAATCGCACCTTCTCGATTCCCTGCGATTCCTTGCAGGTATTATTCACGTGTTGAAACAGTAAAATGCACTGTTTTTAATGGCTTTTAGTGATGCATTTGCATTTTGTAGTTTGAGACTGGTGACATTTTTTTAAAGATTGGCTGTTGTGTGATAATATTGCAAATCAGTGATTCTATGCAGTGAAAGAACCGCGCAATGCAAGAATCGGATTCTCTTTAATGGAGAATCGCGCCCTCGCGATTCTCTGCAATTCCCTACTCACAGCCACAAACGAAAGAATAGAACATGAAAAATGATCATATACCTAGTTGGGGAAATTACTGATTTCATTTAAAATTCATTTGTCAAGTCCTGAAGTTGAAAAAAATTAGTATTTGGGAATCGGAATCGGAGGGAATCGAGAACCGCTAAAGAATCGGATTCAGAACCGGATTCACTCTGTGAAAGAATCGAGAGTGGAGAATCCCGATTCTCTCAGGTATGGGAATCGTAATTCAGGAATCCGATTCTGACGAACCGAGGAATCGCGCCAACTCTGCAACTGTGCTTTTTTTCCAAAATTCTTGTTGTGCTTTTTAAAAAAAAAAAATCGCGTTGTGCTTTTTTTCTAAAATTTGCGTTGTGCTTTTTTTCCTAAAATTCGCGTTGTGTTCTTTTTTTTTGAAGTTCGCGTTGTGCTTTTTTTAAAAATTACGTTGTGCTTTTTTTAAAAAAAACCTTGTTGTGCTTTTTTTTCAAAATCGCGTTATGTTTTTTTTCCAAAATGGTGTGGTGCTTTTTTTCAAAATTCTGTTGTGCCTTTTTTTTTGAAGTTGGCGTTGTGCTTTTTTTTCAAAGTTCGCGTTGCGCTTTTTTTTAAAATCACATGCTTTTTTTCCAAAATTTGCGTTGGTTTTTTTTTTTAAAATCGCGTTGTGCTTTTTTTCTAAAATTCGCGTTGTGTTCTTTTTTTTGAAGTTCGTGTCGTGCTTTTTTTTAAAAATCGCGTTGTGCTTCTTTTTCTGAAATTGTGTGGTGCTTTTTTTTGAAATCGCGTTGTGCTTTTTTTTTAAAATTCGCGTTTTTTGATTTCAAAGTTCGCGTTGTGCTTTTTTTTCAAAATCGCGTTGTGTGTTTTTTTTTTCAAAATCGTGCTGTGCTTTTTTTCCAAAATTTGCTTTGTGCTTTTTTTTCCGAAGTCGCGTTGTGCTTTTTTTCAAAGTTGGCCTTGTGCTTTTTTGAGAATTCGCGTTGATCTTTTTTCAAAGTTTGCACTGTGCTTTTTTTCAAAATTGTGTTGCGCTTTTTTTTCGAAATCGCGTTGTGCTTTTTTTAAACTAAAATTCGCGTTGTGCCTTTTTTCAAAATCGCGTTGTGCTTTTTTTTCCAAAATCGCGTTGTGCTTTTTTTTAAATCATCATTGCGTTCTGCTTTCAAAATCCCAATTGCTTTTTTCCAAAGTTGCTTTGTGCTTTTTTTGAAAATCGTATTGTGCTTTTTTTCTCCAAATCACGTTGTGCGTTTTTTTTAAAATCATGATTGCGTTCTGCTTTCAAAATCCCAATCGCTTTTTTTCAAAGTTGCATTGTGCTTTTTTTGAAAATCGTGATGTGCTTTTTTTTCATAATCGTATTGTGATTTTTTTTAAAATCATGATTGCGTTCTGCTTTCAAAATTCCAATCGTTTTTTTTTTAAAGTTGCGTTATGCTTTTTTTTCAAAATCGTATTTTGATTTTTTTCGGAATCTTGTTCTATTTTTGAAATTTGCGTTGTGATTTTGTTCTAAATCGCATTGTGCTTATTATTTTGAAGTCGCATTGTGCTTTTTTCGAAGTTGCGCCTTTTTTTGAAATTTTGTTATGCTTCTTTTCCAAAATTGCGTTGCGCTTTCCAAACTAAAGAAGCTACGCACACTGTTACAGCTGCGCTTGGCGCAGCTGTCTAGTTTTTTTGTTATTTCGTTTCTGGTAAACTAAAGGTACATATTTTATATACAGCTTGGATGGACTTTTTACCTGAATTCAAGGAAATTTTTCAAATCCTCTAGTTCCAGATTTAGAATGCATGAAACGTGTTTCAAAATATACTTGTATGTACATGTACTTCTACCTATTTTCTACCCCTTTTTCAAAATTTGGTCACATTGCAAATTCTGAAGAAATTCAAAATATTGTCTTATTTTTCAATACACCACCAGCCTCCTCTTCCCAATAAATGTTCACAAAATCACGACCACGCGTTCATTCATCTCTAAATCTTTCTCAATTTCCACTGACCCATAACATTTACCAACTTTCCAGCCAAAAAGAACTGTCTTTCAAAACTTCACAAATAATGCCAGCATCGTCATCATCCCAACACACCTTTATACACTGGCAAAAAGTTCAAATCTCTCGTCTGCTGTATAGCCGAGTTCAAAGCCCTCTCATTCACATAACGGAGAAGGAGAACGGAGCAATGGGCTACGTAAAATTACGAGATTAATTCGCCATCTGCCAAAATCAAGATCGACTGCGCGTATTGCGAATAATTCAAGCATGTTACATTACCATCAATCAGTACCACACTTCGGTATAAGCGAAGATGAGAAAAAAAAACGGGAACTGCGCGCCAGCTACGAATAATAAGAGTACCTAAAGGTAATGAAGACTCGTGCATAAGACGATGAGTAAATTATATAAATAAATATCAGGCCAGACGCAAGGCCAGTCGAGTACCGCGCTCCATTATCTTACCAGAATGTCAGGTACCTACTTACTCTCGTATACATATGTAATGTACATTGTACTGTCTTGTGCTGTACATATTACGCACATGGGTCTTGCGTCTTGCGCTTACCATTGCGAGCATATTGTGGTAATGATTTACCAAACTGTGTAATTATATTATAGATGCGAGTTCGTTTCGCCGCCTCGGATTTACAAGTCTGTACCATAGTCGTCCTAGTAACGCGCTAATGCTCGAGATTCTATTGCAGATGGTCGCTTTTTTACAGAGTAAGGTGTTCAGAAATGGTAGATTTGGTTTAGGTTTTCAAATGGTTGCGGAAAAATTGGCCAAAACAGATTCTGAATAGGAAAAATTGGCATGATATGGAAGTTCGACAAATTGGAAAAACCCCTCCCTCTATCCCATCCTTCCCCTTCCTTCCTACCTCTCGATCCACAAATTTCACATAAAACCCTTCAAGCAGGTGGATGCTTATCAGTTGGGCTTTCCAAATGAACTGATTCAGATCAAACGTCACCAATAAAAACACACCAAAGAACTCTCAATGAAAGCGTACATATCCAAAAATGTCATTAAAGTCAATACGAGCATGAGATTATGATTTTTTCCCCCTTCAAAAATGATTTGGAACCACTTTGGAGAAAAATTACACAACTCAAAGCAAGATAGGGCCCTTATTTTGTAGATCCATATTCATTCATATTTGAAGTTACCATAAAAATAAAAACCATTTCCAACGCCGAAGATGATTCAGAAACTTACTACATGATATTTTAGGAACACCCTGTACCATTTTGTACATAGCACTACGTACTTACTTTACTTCGCAGTATCTGGAAGTAAACGTACATCGTAATATGGGACAATTGGCACCTAAATTTCTAGTTCTTGGGCACCTAATTTTAATGCATTCGCTAAGACGATCAACGGCACACGAAAATTAAACAGAACCAAGGTGTTGTGAGTCAGCGTCTCAGCGATTAAATAACACCTATTTTTTTCCTTCTGGTATCGTCATATTAACGCGAAATTTTTACCTTTGTGTGATAAAACGTCGACTTCGTTAGTTATACCTACTTCCTACTTCCTGGCTACGAATACTTATCGATACTTAAGTATAGTAAATTTGTTGCTGCTTAATCAAAATGCCCTCTTTTCAGGTTTTCCCCCGGATTAATCACAAAAGTGTACTTAGGTAATGAGAAAATGATTGAAAGAATGTCTTACCTATTATATTGTTCTGCGAATTATCGATTTGATTTTCTTTGTTCGAATCGTCATCTTCGTTTAAACAATTTTCTTGCATCCTGCGAAAAAAAAACAAAACATGTGAGTATGCAGCATACATTATAGGAATGTTATCAATTTAAAAAATCTCAAAACGTTTCAATACAGGACACCTCCTCCCTCCTCTAAACCATTAACTATAGATCTTGGAATAGAATGTTCGTTTTAATGTAAAGTTTGAAAAAAAAATTCAAAAATCAGGCAAATTCTTGTAGCTTCAAAATTTTAAGGGGCATAGAATAATTCGCTTTAATTTTTTTAATCAGAAAAAAATTAAAGAGTGATTTTTTAAAAAATTTTGGAGCACATTGCTCAAATTTACTCAAATACATCCAATTTTCTGGAACTTCCGGCGATTTTAAAGTATGGAAATCTGATTTTTGGAGTCTATTTATGATGCTGAAATTGATTTCTCAAAATTCAAAAACAAATCGATTTTTGGGAATTTGATTGATCGATTTTCGAATTCGAGTAATCGATTTTCGATAATGATCGAGAGTTGATCGAGAATCGATTTATGAGGCTAAAATTTAAAAATCAAATGAGCTCAAAAATCGAAAAAAGAATCGATTTTTGGATCAGTTTACTGTTTATTCGATTTTAGGATTCGAGTAATCGATTTATCGATAATGATCGAGAGTTGATCGAGAATCTATTAATGAGGCTAAAACAGATTTTTCATTTCAAATATCAAATGAGATCAAAAATCGAAAAAGAATCGATTTTTGCGATTTTCGATAAAGATCGAGAGTTGATCAAGAATCTATTTACCTATTTGATTTTTTCATTTCAAAAATTAAATGAGATGAAAAATGAATCGATTTTTGGATTTGATTATTCGATTTTAGGATTAGAGTAATCGATTTTCGATAATTATCGAGTCGAGTTGATCAAGAATTTATTTACTCGTACAATGAGTCTGAAAGTGATTTTTTATTTCAAAAGTCAAACGAGATAAACAATCGAAAAAGAATCGATTTTTGGATTCGAGTAATCGATTTTCGATAAAGATCGAGAGTTGATCAAGAATCTTTTCATTTGATTTTTCATTTTTTCAAAAATCAATTAAGATCAAAAATCGCAAAAAATCGATTTTTGGATTCGATTATTCGATTTTAGGATTTGAGTAATCGATTTTCGATAAAGATCGAGAGTTGATCAAGAATCTTTTCATTTGATTTTTCATTTTTTCAAAAATCAATTAAGATCAAAAATCGCAAAAAATCGATTTTTGGATTCGATTATTCGATTTTAGGATTTGAGTAATCGATTTTCGATAATTATCGAGAGTTGATCAAGAATTTATTCATGATGAGTCTGAAAGTGATTTTTCATTTCAAAAGTCAAACGAGATAAAAAATCGAAAAATAATCGATTTTTGGATTCGAGTAATCGATTTTTGATGAAGATCGAGAGTTGATCAAGAATCTATTCATTTGATTTTTCATTTCAAAAATCAAATAAGATCAAAAATCGAAAAAGAATCGATTTTTGGACTCGATTATTCGATTTTAGGATTCGAGTGATCGATTTTTTTCATTTCAAAAGTCAAATGAGAATCGATTTTTGGATTCATGAAATCGATTTTCGATAAATATCGATAGTTGATCAAGAATGTATTTATTTGATTTTTCATTTCAAAAATCAAATTAGATCAAAAATCGCAAAAAAAATCGATTTTTGGATTCAAGTAGGTAATCGATTTTTAATATCTAAATATTGAGTATTGATCAGAAATCTATTTATACAACTTACAAGTCTAAAATTGAATTTTATTTTTATTTTTCATTTCAAAAATCAAACGAGATTAAAATGAATCGATTTTTGGATTCGATTATTCGATTTCAGGATTCGAGTAATCGATTTTCGATAAGTATCGAGAGTTGATCAAGAATTTATTTATAAATGAGTCTGAAAGTGATTTTTCATTTCAAAAATCAAATGAGAATCGATTTTTGGATTCATGAAATCGATTTTCAATAAATATCGAGAGTTGATCAAGAATCTATTTATTTGATTTTTCATTTCTAAAATCAAATGAGATCAAAAATCGCAAAAAAAAAATCGATTTTTGGATTCAAGTAGGTAATCGATTTTTAATATCTAAATATTGAGTATTGATCAGAAATCTATTTATACAACTTACAAGTCTAAAATTGAATTTTATTTTTATTTTTCATTTCAAAAATCAAACGAGATCAAAATGAACCGATTTTTGGATTCGATTATTCGATTTCAGGATTCGAGTAATGATTTTCGATAATTATCGAGAGTGATTTTTCATTTTAAAAGTCAAACGAGATAAAACATCGAAAATGAATCGATTTATGAATTCAAATAATCGATTTTCGATCATGATTGAGTGTTGATCTAAAATCTATTTATAAGGCTAAAATTGATTTTTTTTCATTTCAAAAATCAAACGAGATTACAAATAGATAATGAGTCGATTTTTGGATTCGATTAATCGATTTTAGAATTCGAGTAATCGATTTTCGTTGATGATCGAGAGTTGATCAAGAATCTATTTACGAGGTTAAAATTGATTCTTCATTTCAAAAATCAAATGAGCTGAAAAATCGAAAATGAATCGATTTTTGGATTCGATTATTTAATTTTCGATAATGATCGATTTCCGATCAAGAAAAAATAATTTATGATGTAAAATTTTGATTGTTTATTTTCGAACACAAATCGATTATTTGGAATTGAAAATCGCAAACATCGATTACCTACTTATCATATAACCACTTTTTGATTTGAAAATCTCGGCAGCATAACGATATTCTTAGAAAGGGAATGGAGGGAGGGGAAGGGAGGGGAACTTAGGTAGGAAATCCGGACCCTGGAGAAAACAATTTAAGAGCAGAAAAAAGTCCAAGTAGCAGATTATGGGGTTAATTGAGTTAATTTTTTTAAGGGCCATTTCAGTGCAACAGATTTGGATAAGACTCTTCGCAGATCCTCAAAAAAAGTTCTGGTGGGGAAAACCACTCCTCCTTCTTTCCTCCCTATCAGTCTGCAAAGACTGGAAGGGACGAGAAAGGTTTGAAATACTAGCATTTCATTTGAAAGAAAATTAACATTTTGTTGCTTCAGTTAGGTACATTACTTTCTCGTTGAAAAAAAAATCGCTAGCATTAAAAAATCTTCACCAGCATATTCCAGTTAATTTAATCCACAAAATTTCTTGATTTTGAAGTAAAAATTGCAAAATTCCTTCACAGTTTCTTTGACTTTTTCCACTTTTGGCCAGTCTGATGAAATCCTTCTCACTGGTATTTAACGTACTTACTTTTGGCATCTTCCGGGATGAGAATTTCATTCCTTTTCCTCCCCCTCACCCCTTCTCACCCCTTTCATTTTCAGATCTAAAGCAATCAGATACCTGCAACCCCATCCACTTACTAAAACGAAGACTCGTGTAAAATAAAATTACCAAATATCAATATTTTTGCATTCAATTCACTCACCATGACGTATTCACCGGATTGGTACATGTGTTTTCTTCGTTCGAATACCTGCAAAGAAAGAAAAAAAAACAATAAAAATCTAATCAAAATTTTAAATACAAGTACATAAAACGACATCAACGTCAACATCGACTTTAATAAAAATCCCAACTTAATCGAGCTTAATTACCTACTCCTCTCCTTCGTTATAAACAATACAGTATTTTATCCACCTGCACCAAAGAAAGTTGCACCAATCCCTTCGTAAAAAAAAACGATAAAAATAATAGAACTACGTAAAAAAATAGATTACCTAGGTGCATTCGAAATGAGACAAAAAAATATAAAAAGGGGGCAGAAAGATAAGAGAGTGTGAGTGCAATACTATAAAGTACACAAATACGTCGAGTAATAAAAATGGCAGTCGAGTTTCATAAAAATTCGTTCCACTCGACGGTGCAATGGCAATATAGAGTAAACCACGAATACTACATCAAATAGGTAAAAAAAAAAAAAAACTTTAAACGATGCCCGGTCATTACCCAGCAGCCACCATCGAGCGTAATGCCTGTTTAACATGAAAACTACATCGGTGGTATTACGAGCCAAAATCTAAATAAGTTTACTAATTTTCGAATAGGTACCTACCTACGGTGTAGTTGTACGTATATTTCCGCGTAATATAGTAGGTAAAGGTATATTACTCGGTGTCACGATTGACGTATGCCTCTCTTCTCTGCCCCACACTCCTCTATACGCCAATCCAAATCACAAGACGGTAATTTACCTTCACTTTTTTTCCTCTTTATTGCGGACTGCGGAGCATCGCGATGGTCTTATTGTTAATTAAGAGAGCAATCGTACATTTAAGTAGAGCATGATAAAGAGGAGGATGTACCATTATTATTACCATTACGTAATACGATATTAATTACAATACTACGTTCTTACGTTCTTGATGCCTTCTTATATTTTTATACTTACGATTCAGATGCGAGAAAGAACCGTTTACACGAAGAGGAAAAATTCGACATTCTGGGTACCATAATTATGTCGATTTTTTTTTTTTTTTGTCAATTATCTAGCGGAGCAAAATTTCCATTTTGTCGACGAGGATTGGTCGACTGAACAGTGAACTGTATACATTCGCACGATTACGAGTACAAAGGGAAAATTTCATTACGCACATATTAGCATAGGAGAGAATTTTCAGCAGAATTCAAGGACACAACAACAGTTTCATCGAGTTACCATGGTAACAATGCAACTCGCTGGTGGAAAATCAAAATCAATGATAAGAAATTCCCGAAGCCGAACCTTGACCGTTACAACTACGATTACTGCCTACTGCCGTTCTACAGTGCATTGTTTGACTTTTTTCTTTTTTTTTTTCTTTCATTTATACATAGGCAGGCCTACGTAGGCCTATTTTACTTCACCTTTACGTCTTGTGTGAGCCAGCAAATGAAAAAGAAATAGAGAAAATCGTATAGGCTACCATATTTTCCCTTTTTCGTGGGTCTAGCTTCATCATTACTTAGCTGGGTACCACCTGATGAAAAATAATAATTCGTTTCACTTTCACTATAGGTATATCACTACTAAAACTATCGCGTAGACTAATAAAGAAAAAATCTTAACGATTCGTTGTTTTTTTTTTTACCTATCTATACCTATGTGTTAAATGTTAACTGCTGCGAGTTGAGGCCGAAATGTCTAATGTGGTCGAGCCAGACGAGACGAGACGGTGACATAGATTTTCCGACCTGGCTATTGTTTTTCCTCGCTGTGTATAAAGGCCTACACAGTACACTCTTCTACACAGATCATTAAGTAGAATGCACACGAACAATGGCGAAATGATGTCATTCTAAAAATCATCTAATAGGGAGATTTGTTCGAATGTGTTGTGTACTAGGGTCATTAATTTTTCCAATGAGGGAGGGTGGAGGGGGGTATGAAGGTATTTTATGCCTACAGAAGAAGAGAAAAACTATTTTACTTAGAAGGTGAAATATTATACTCGTATTTTGAATAATCACAGGGTGTCTAACAAAATCTTCAAAATGAATGTTGAAGAATTTTAGCCGAAACTTGAGCACACTGTTTCTCAAATTGAAGAAACCGAAAATCCGCTGGAGGCTCCAGAACAGCTCGAATTCATCAAAAAACGATCCGGAAGGTCGAAAATGGGGTACAAACCAAATTATACATGGGGGGGGGGGGGTACTCGTTCACGAACCGTGAATTTCTCATTTTTTAAAATCAAAAACACTTGCTTATTAACGCTGGAGAAAATTTTGGATTTGAACTGCCACAAGCTAATTTTGAGAATATGTGCTAAAATTGATTGAAGAAGCCACGAAGAGTTTACAGGAGCGGAATGTCATTCTAAAAAGTAGTTTTTTTCAAAAACTGGAGAAAATAAAAATCTACTGGAGGCTCCAGAACAGCTGGAAACCATCGTCAATCGATTTTGGAGGTTGAAAATAGGGTACAAATCAAATTTCAGCTTTTTTTGTCCATTTCTTCGCGGACTGTAAATTTTTCATTATTTCCAACAAAAAAAAACAATTGCTGGAGAAAATTTTGAATTTGAACTAGCCCAAATTAATTTTGGGAAAATTTGAGCGAAA